>NC_089266.1:5051583-5651583 GCF_963930625.1 Muntiacus reevesi
CCTTGCTGTTTATCCGTTTTCCATATAACAGCCTGCACCTACTAACCCCACGGCCCCGTTCACCCCCGCAGCCCCGGCCTCCTGGCAACCCCCAGGCTGCTCTGTGCGTCTGTGAGTCTGTTTCTGCGTCACAGATAAGGTCGCTCGTGTCGTGTTTAGATTGCATGTGAGTCCTGTCGTGTGATGACTGTCTCCTCTTTCTGACCTCCCTGGCTTAGTACGCTCATCTCCAGGTCCGTCCACGTGGATCCTGGCAGCCTGTCTTTATGTGCAGGTTCCCCGTCCCTCTGTTTTGATACACATCTGCCGGGGATGTTGCCCCAGTGGGCAGCTCTCAAGCCCACCCAGCTTGCCCAAGCGTCAGGCCCGAGACATTGGTGAATGTCTTGTTAAAATCCCAGAACATCTACCAGCCAAGGAAGCCAATGGAGAAAACCGATGTATAACCCCAACGCAGCTCTGAGGCACACAAACCATCTACAGTATAGTCTGCTCCCATAACACACCCTGGGACTGGCAGTAAACTAACAAGCCTTGGTTTAAAGTCTTTTCTTTCTTTACTATTTGGAAAACACAGACAAAAGTGAATGTCCATGGTCTTTTGCCATAATCTCCCTTTCTTGTGCTCTTCCAAAATCTTCGTGTCTGTGCTCAGACATGTCCAACCCTATGCCCCTGTGAACTGTAGCCTACCAGGCTCCTCTGTCCATGGGATTCTCCAGACAAGAATAATGGAGTGGACTGACATGCCCTCCTGGTTGGGATCTTCCCACCCTAGGAATTGAACCCACATCTCCAGCATCTCCTGCACCGCACGTGGATTCTTTACCCACTCAGCCACCAGGGACACCTCAACAGCAACACAATTAGCCACAAAAAACCAAAAGAACAGGCTCTGCCAGGGAGGAGGCTGGCATTGGAACTGAACAGGACCGAAGCTGTTTCATGACGATTTTTCTGCTGGGTGCAGTGACCTTTCGTTCTATGTTTATTTGGAAATGACCTTTAAGCAGCAATCAACAAAAATGAAATGCTTCAAAGGAACAAATTAGATAATGCAGATGTTCCCCACCGGTAAGTTATGCCCAAGGAATATGAGGGAGCATAAAAGCAGCTTGGCCCTGGGAAGCCACCATCCAGTCTGTTCATTAGTCTAATAAGTGAATACAGAGTTCACGCAACCCTTGTCAGTCAGACCACTGAGGACTTGAAGCCACGCTGACCTGGGCAGGAAACATGATTATTTCCAGAATGGAGCCCAAACGACCAATTGACATTTCAGTTTCATTCTGTCAGGGGCAGAGGGACCTGTGTTACTTCGATGCCCAGTAAGTGACATGCCATCTTCCGGGGGAGAAACATCCCAAAGATCTGGGCCAGGTGGCATCTTGGTGAGCTCTGCCAGGCCCCATCCGAGTCTCATTTCAGTAGAAGACGTCATTCACTTACATTAATGGACTCATTACTGAGCATCTAACGAGCAGAGGGCTCTTCAGGAAGTGCTGGAGAGGCTTAAAGGCTAGAGAGAATGCAGCCCCTCGAGGTCAAGGCCATGGGAGACACCGGGGCTCCAGGCCCATGGAGGCAGGGCCCCCTTCACCAGGGCACGGGTCTCCTCTTCTGCTGCGTCTGCTCTGTTCTTTCTCTCCCACCACCCCATTCTGCACGTTCTTGATTATACCAAACCCTAACAATGACGGCGGTCTAGGAATCATCAAATGGTGACCCTTGGAGTTTAATGAATCATTCACTCTGAAATAGCACAAGCATCTGAAAAGAGAAGCTCAGAACCAAGGGCTCTGGCCTTCTCTGCATCTGATGAGAGAATCCAAGGGACGTCCCTAGTGGTCCAGGGGCTAAGACTCCACACTCCCAACGAAGGGGTCCCAGGTTCAATCCCTGGTCAGGGAGCTAGATCCCATATGCCCCAACTAAGAGTTGGTATTTCAGATCCCACCCCTACCCCCACTCCAAGGACAGCTGAGTCCCACCTCCACCTTTAAGGACAGAGGGAGGCCCTTAGCCACAACTAAAGGTCCCACACGCTCCAGTGAAAATTGATGACCCTATGAGCCACAGCAAAGATCCAGTGGAGCCCAATAAACACATAATTGTTTTTAAGAGAGAGAGAATCCCAGAAATCCTCTGAACCTCAATCCAAGGACAAACACCTCATTCCTGCCCTGGGGGATTCCCCAAGGGGTCCCCTGGGGAGGACCCACGGAGGGAGAGGGGTCTCCCACATCCCCTGGCCTCCTCTCCTGGCTCACAACATCTGTCAGCATCCCCAAGCAAAGGCCACCTCCCTAAAGGGCCTCCATGGGGCAGATGTGAAGTCAGAGCCTTCCCCCACCCCGACCCTGAGGACAGCCGTGTCCCTCCTCCACCTTTAGGAAGGAAGAGGGAGGTCACAGGCTCTGGACACATCCGCCACAGGACCACGCAGGGGTCACAGAGGGAGCCAGGCAGCCCGGAGCGGGCGGGGCTCTGGGACTGCAGGAGGACTGACCTGCCTCAATTCTCTCTGATTCAAGGGGATGTCTGGGGGTCGTGGGGGCTTCCCTGGTGGCTCAGTGGTGAAGAATCCGCCTGCAGTGCAGAAGACCTGGGTTTGATCCGTGGGTCGGGAAGATCCCCTGGAGAAGGCAATGACAACCCACTCCAGTGTTCTTGCCTGGAGAATCCCACGGACAGAGGAGCCTGGCGGGCTACAGTCCATGGGGTCGCAAAGAGTCAGACAGGACTGAGCCACTAACACATGCACACGCACACTCACACGCACATGGGTGCTGAGGACTGCGTGAGGCGGGCAAGCGCTTTTCAAGATTCAGAAGGGGAGAGAGAGTGCCCGGGCCCGGCCAGGAGGGGAAGCAGCGGGAGAGACAGCAGCACCTGCGGCGGTCAGACAGCGCCTGGAGCCCCGGCCCCACTCACGGGCTGCATTTCCCACCAGCTCGCCGGGAAAGGCGGGTCCCTGCTCTGCTTCTCGTAAACGCGTGGACCCCGAGTAAGCCTCAAACGACAAGCATCTGCGATCCGTGCCCGGGTGCTAAGTCGCTCAGCTGTGTCTGACTCTGCAACCCTGTGGACCGTAGCCCGCCAGGCTCCCCTGCCCGTGGAATTCTCCAGGCAAGAACACTGGAGCGGGGTGCCATTCTCTTCTCCTGGGTGTCTTCCTGACCCGGGGACTGAACTCACATCTCTTGTGTCTCCTGCATTGGCAGGCGGGTTCGTGACCACGGGCGCCACCTGGGAAGCCCTATCTGTGATCCAAAACCATTGAAAACAGGTGCTCCAACTGAAATGGGGCTGAACCCTACGGTCCCCCGTCCCCATGTCCTCCTCCTGCCCTTTGTCCGCAAAAAACTTCAGCTAAACAACACGCCTAATCACAAAAGAGAAAATGAAGGAACAAAGGAAAATAGTCCAACGAGGCCAAGTAATAAGAGTGGCGTCGTTAAGCAAAGTCAAGATCCTACAGTTCTTCTTTAAGGCCTTAGATAATATTGTGAGTCTTATCCTAGGAGCTGTCTTAGAGAGACCGAAACCCCCAGCAGGTGGAGAAGGTAACCGCGTGATGACCGGACTGTAGCTGTGACAAGAGCTGTCAGCTCTTGAGAAATGGCCTCAGAGAGAAGGAGACAAGCTGGCCCTGGGACTGAGGACAACGAAGACGGCCCTGACCAGACCACCGAGGACCCATTTCAAGACGACTCTCAGAGCTGACGGTGCTGTTTCTGCCTGGAGCCCCCTCCCTCTGTCTATGAAACCTCTTGCTCCCTGACTGTCAGTGCGGGGAGTTTAGGGGGGCGGGGAGTCAGCCTCTGGACAGTTGTCCACCCTCTCCCCTGATGGCTAGCCTCTGAAATAAAGCAAACTTTCCACCAACCCTGCCTCTTGACCGGCTTTTGAGCGGCAAGCAGCTGGACCCCCTCTTTCGATAACAAACCAATCCTGAGCACCCAAGTTCACGGCAGCACTGCTCACAGTAACCAGGAGGTGGATGCACCCTAGATGTCCAGCAACTAACAAACAGGTAACAGAATGAGGTCCAGCTCTACCATGAGATGCTACCTGCCCAAAAAAAGGAGTGAAGTCCTGGGGCTCCCCTGGTGCACAGCGGTTCCCTCCATGCCCACTGACCGTGGGGGGCACACACGGGTTCAGTCCCTGGTCAGGGAACTAGGATTCCATATGCTGCATGGTGCAGCCATGAGGTAAAAATAATTAATAAACAATTTTAAAAAGGAATGAAGTATTGACACAACGTGGACGAAGCTTGAAAACATTATACTCAGTGACAGAGTCCAGACACCAAGTCCAGACACCACAGACTGTCCTGGAGCTTCAGCTTCAGCGTTAGTCTTCCAGTGAATACTCAGGGTTGATTTCCTTTAGGATTGACTGGTTTGAGCTCCTTTGATGGTGCAATAGGAAAACTCGGTCTTTCTCTCTTGGGTGTCCCCCTTACTACTCACACAGGACGCATCGCTTCTCACAGACACTTCTGTCACCAAATGCGGCAGTTTGGGGGTTACCTTACCAAGCAAATCTCCCCACCCCAGCTGAGTATCCTACAATTGAACTCAAGGCAGACACCATCTACCCGGACGCGACATCAGGTCCCGCAGGTCTAGGGCTCGGTCCCACGAAGGCGGGGACCCCACCTGAGACGCAGATCACAAGCAGTGGGTCCCCACAACTTCTGCCCGGCCTGGCTGCATGACCACCTCCCACTTCGGGCTCATTTACTTTGCTGGAGCAGCTCACAAAACTCAGGGAACCACTTGGGTTTACTTTCATTAAAGGATGTGAGAAAGGATACAGGTGAACAGCCAGAGGGAAAGACGCAGAGAGTGAGGTCTGGCGGCGGGGGTGCCTGAGCAGGGGAGACTTCCTCACGTAGGCATGGTCAATCACTAACTCCGTTTCTAGCCCCTCTCTCCTCTCTGGAGAAGCAAGGAGAAGGCGGCTGAAACTTCTAAGCTTCCGATCACGGTCTGGTCTTTCTGATGACCAGCCCCCATCCAGGGGCCATTTAGGAGCCCACTCAAAGTCGCCTCATGAGAAGAAAAGATGCTCCTAGTAGTTTTTTTTTTTCTACAAGTTCTACTGAGGCATAGTTAACTTACAATGTTGGGCTGATTTCTGCAAAGTGACTCCGTTATACACATATCTTATTCTTTTTCATTTTCTCTTCCATCCTGGTTTATCACAGGACGTGGGGTATAGTTCCCGGCGCTCAACAGCAGGGCCCTGTTGCTTATCCATCCTGTGTATCCTAGTTTGCACCTGCTAATTCCAAGCCCTAGTACTTCCGTCACTGAGGAATTCACAAGGTTCTCCATATCTCTGTGCCAGGGATGGGGTCCTAAACCACATATGACAGCAAGAGAGGCTTCCAGTGCTCTGATCGCCCAGGAAATTGCAAGGCTTTCGGGAGCTCTGTGCCAAGAATCAGGAGGCAGAGACCAATCTACATGTTTTCTATCATCTCACAGATGGTAAATTTTAAGTTCTCGCCACCATTTTAAAAAGCTGTAGGCACATGTACAGATAAATGTATAACGATCCATCTTTAAATTTCATTTTGTAAATGGGACCTTGAGAGGGCACTTGTACCCCTGAGGGCCTTGCTACCTGACTTGGAGTGGGAGCACCCTGGTGGGTGAGGCTGTGGACAGCAGCACCCCTGGGACGTCTTGGGCTTCATCTTTGGTCTCCAGGAACCCATCAGCACAGATTGGAAAAGCGCTACATCGCTGGACGGGGTTGCAGAGGGACCATCCAAACAGGCTTACGAAACAAGAGTCATTAACAAGAAAAGTCAGCTGAAGTGCTCTGCGCCAAGTACCAGGCTACCAAAAATGTGGACCAGAAAATGTCAGAATCAATTCACAAATCAAAGTGGGTTTCTCCTGGAAGGCAAGGGGACCCAGGAGGGTTTGAGCCAGAGCCGGGGAGCCCTGTTCACCTGTGCCATTTGAAACTTTCAAGGGGAGGGAAAAAGCAGGGGTGAACTGGGTCCTCATGAACTTTTTGGCTCAAAGGTGGGCAAACTATAGCTTAGACGCTGTCAGGGAATGTTTATCAGGAGGATTCCTCGTGCTGTTTCTCATAAATCCTCTGTTCCTTATCAGTTTCTGGCAACAGAAGCGAGTGGAACGGCACGCTGCTCCCAGGACTGAGGATGAGACCTACGTGAATCTCCTTCAGTAGACATTCTCCTTTACGACAAAACTGCTTAGTCGCGATCCCCCTTCTTGAGATATAGATTGTCTGCTGACCCTATGCCCATTGTTAATCCCTTGTTCCCTTGGTAACGGTTGCTGTACATTTGGTTTCCTGTACTTTATCATTGTCGAAAGAAATTCCTTGTACAACAGGCTATATATACTTACAGAAAGATCATTAAAGTAACTTTGCTTCATCAGAGCTTGGGTCCCCATGTCTTTCTCTCTCTCTCTCTCTCTCTCTCTCTCTCTCTCTCTCTCTCTCTCTCCCTCTGGCTAATTCTCTGGAGCGTAGAAACCCGTCGAGCTCACTTTCCTGCCTGGGCTTTCAAGACCCCCTCGAGAGGGCGCACTGTGCCTTCATGAGCAGTGCAAGCCCTGTTCTAGGGTTTTATTGGTTCTCTGCATAAACCAGGGAGTTTATAAACCAGCTTCTTTCTCTCTTTCGCTTTCTTATCATTGACTCTGGACCACCAGGTTCCAGCCCATTAAAGGACCACAACAAGTGACCAAATCTCCTCACCACCTGTTTTTTTGGTTTTGTTTCAGGGTTTTGTTTTTGGAGGGGTTTTTTTGGCCATGATGAACAGTATATGAGGATCTTAGTTCCCCTACCAGGGATAAAACCTGTTACACCTGCAGTGGAGCAGACAGAGTCCTGATCACTGGACCGCCAGGGAATTCTCTCACCACCTGTTTTTGCACATAAAGTTTTATTGGAACTCAGCCATGGTCATTCATGGATGGGCTGTCGAGGGCCATTTTTGCTGCAAGAAGACAGTTGAGTAGTTGCAACAGCAACCACACGGCCCTCAAAGCAGAATGTTGGCTCTCTGGTCCTTTCCAGAAGTTTGCTGACCTCTGCTGTCTTGAGAGAGCTGGGCATCCTAACTGCAGGGGAGGGCATATGTTTCACTCCTTGTTCCAAAGCCAACAAGGTTTCTGCTCCCTTTTGTTCCCCTGTCTGCTCAGTCAATCTCCAGCTGTGCCCCTGATGGCAGGGGAAATCCCAAGCTGAGGATACCAGGGAGGCATGTGTAAGTGATTCTGGAGGGCGATAGGGGCTGTCCATCTCCCTCTGCTTCCCCCAGCAACTTTCCCTTCCCAATGATGCGCAGTTTAGGCTGATGTAAGAGGCTCCCACGTTCCTGGAGCATCCCACCCCGAGCACCCTGCCGACAGCAAGGTGCGGCGGCAGAGACAAACTCAGAGACACTGGCTTTGTGGCCAGCGGTCAGACCAGGAGAGGGCTGTCCAGGCTCTCCCAGTGGATGTCCAGGGAGGGCATGGTGGGGGTGGGGGTGTTGAAACTCACTCTTTGGCCAAAGATCTGAAAGACTGTTGGAGTCTACCTCTCGGGAAATGCCGAGGCACCTTGAAGTTACTATAATGGAGGGAATGCTTCCTGTGGACTCTGGGCCATGGCCTTGGAACTCCAGAAGCTTTGAACTCCAAGACAGGGTTGGGGTTAGGGAGAGAGAAAGGTAAGCTGTGTCAGTGTAGTCAATAAGTCAATAAGCCAACTAAGGAACCTCAAATCTTTCATGATATGAAAGAGGTAAAGACATTTTTTTCCTTAATGGCCAAAAGAGAGGTGCAAGTGTGTACTATGAAACCAGAGGTGGGCTTCCTCAGTGGCTCAGTGGTAAAGAATCTGCCTGCCAATGCAGAAGACAGTGCAGGAGATGCAGGTTTCATCCCCGGGTTGGGAAGGTCCCCTGGAGAAGGGAATGGCTATCCACTCGAGTATTCATGCCTGGAGAACTCCATGGACAGAGGATACTGGCGGACTATAGTCCACGGGGTTGCAAAGAGTCGGATAAGAGTACATGTTGATTTCCTCTCTTAGAAAATACTTTCATCCTGTTCCTTGTAACATCTTGGAATAAACACAACCAGTTGGCTTCAGGAATCCATTCTCTTCTTTCTCCCCAGTTAGAGAAACCCCAGGGACCTCCCTCGTGGTCCAGTGTCTAAGACTCTGAGCTCCCAATGCAGGGTCCCAGCGTTTGTTCCCTGGTTAGGGGATGAGATTCTGCATGCCACAGCCGAAGGTGCCTCAAGTAAGACCCAGCACAGCCAAATAAATAAATAAATAAAACAAGGAAATCCCAGCTCCTTAGCTGGGCACATGGCCACCCCAGATAAAGATTACATTTCCCAGGATCCACTGCAGCTATGCAAGGTCATGTGACTGCATTCTAGCAGGAATTTGCCTAAAAGGAAGAAGCCAGCCCTTCCCCTCTGCTTCCTCTTTCCTGCTTGTGGATATGCAGTGTGATGGCTGTCACCACAGCAGCTCTCTTGGAGCACAAAGGGACCTTGGGGATGAAAACAGCCCCCAGCAGAGCAACAAGACTGGGGGAGACTGGGTCACTAACACTGGGAGACAGAATCACCCTGGCCTCTTGTGGACTCTCTGCCTAATTTAAGCCGCGGTTCTTTTGGGTTTGCTAAACTTGGAGTTGAACTTAATCACAAGCGATGCACGACCTCAGCACCCAGGGCAGGCAGGCGCTGTGGCACTTGAGAAGACTCGGGGAAAGTTTGTTGGAGGGATGCTTGCCGCGTATCTAACCAACTTCCTGCCCTAGACTCTAGCCCATAAACTTTCTTCCCCCACTGACCTCAATAAAATACAGAGTCAAAAAACTCACAAAGCCCTTAACCTAGGAACATCTGTATGTAGTTTTATAGCTCTGGAGGGAAGGGGAGGATGATTGGAAAAAGAATATTCTCTTTTTATTGGATATCCCCTAGCCATTGAGATTTCGAAGGTATACAAAGATGAGTTATTAACAATGCTGCATTGGATTAAATGAGCTAGAATTGCAGTAATACAAAAAATCAAAAGACTTCATCACAAAACTCCTACTATTATGTAAATGTACCACCACTTGGGAAAATGACTAAGGATAAGATTCATTATAAACAATGCTTCCATCCCAACCTGCACTGCCCTTTGAAACTTTCAATATCTGACCCAATTTATTAACCAAAAGAAACAAAAATCCCTTTAGAATTCTTTTCAGTAGCCTGCCATAAAATGTGAAGCTTAAATTACTCATAAATTACAAATCATGCAAATATCTGGCACTCATTTCCAAAACTCTGCAACTCTGAAAAATTCTCTTGATCATAAATGCATATCCTGGTGCTACTCCTATCATTTTATTACATAAAGAAATGATCAGAATAAAGGTATATGTGGTAAATACATGGAAATAAATGGTGGTGTGTGAATATCCATCAGAATCTTCAGTTGCATGTAATAGGAAAGAACTCTGACTTATTTAAACAGAAATAAATTTATTGAATCATTACTGAGCCCCTGACAGAATCCTCAGGAGAAAGAGGCGCGCAGAGCTTCCCTGCTGGCTCAGTGGTTAAAACTTCAATTCGCAATGCAGGGACACCAGTTCAGTCCCTAGTCCAGGAAGCTTCCACGTGCCTCGAGGCAACGAAGCCCACGGGCCGAAAGTGGGCTCAGTGAAGTGGGCAAGTGAAGCCCGAGTGCCTAGAGCAGCTTCTCTGCTATGAGAAGCCTGCCCACCGCAACCAGAGAGCAGTCCCTGCCCGCTGCAACTACAGTAAGCCCACACACAGCAAGCAATACCCAGCACAGCCAGGAAAAAAAAAGAACCAGGTGCTATCCTGTAATCACACCACAGAACCAACCCGGTAGGGACAGTGGTCCTGCAAACGCCTCCCCAGGGCGTGGATCCTGCAGCCTGTACCAGCCCCCCGACCCCTGGGCAGCACCTGCAGACCCACTGCCGCTGTCCCTCCTGGAACCTGGACACGATCGCTGCTGTTGCCACCACCTTCTCCAGAATGGACTCAGCATGGTCCCGGCTTCTCTCTCTCACCAGCTTCTCCTTCAAAGCCACATGCACGTACCTACAGTTAGGCTTTCTCAGTCCATGGCATCCACGCCCCAGCTGCAGTGGAGGTCAGGCACTGTCGTATCTGGTTACTCCAGAGGGGTGCTCTGTCTCATAAGGGGGACAGAGGGTGACACAGAAACCAGACTCCATCACAGTGAGATTTGGTTGAATGTAATTTTATCAGGATGACATTCTGATCCAAACTACTCTTCTAGCGTTTTCCCCAAGTGTGAGTCATTCTGGAACACCCTGAAGTGGTTTTATAATATCTAATTTTTTCTACAATTCAATTTTTTTCTGCTTTGTGGTTTTTACTCCTAATTTGTTTCCAGTTCTGCATACAGAAGAGTGAAAAGTTAGAAACAGTCTTAACGTCCACCAATTCACTCAATAAGGATAGGTTACAAAGTAAACTGCATACCAACACAAGATATAAATACATAAGTGGTTATTGCAACGACTTTGCAGATTTAAAAAAACTGACAAGCACTGCCAAAACAGCAAAGAAGGACTCACTGCAAGGAAGTGGGTTGAAAAATCTTTTTGAATTCTCCCCATTCCTGAACATTCAGACTCTTCTTTTATTATTTATCTCCTCTCTACTTCTACACAGTTTAGAAGTTTTCTCCCCTATTTCAAGCTTCCTGTTGGCTCAGACAATAAAGAATCTGCCTGCAATGCAGGAGACCTGGGTTCAATCCCTTGGTTGGGAAGATCTCCTGGAGAAGGGAAAGGCTACCCACTCTAGTATTCTTGCCTGGAGAATCCCATGGACTGAGGGGTCTGGCGGGCTACAGTCCACGGGGTCACAAAGAGTCGGAAACGATGGAACAGCTAAGTACACCGCCCCTATTTCAAAAGAACCGTGTACATGCTAAAAGTAAGAAACTTCACAGGACTTCCCTGGTGATCCAGTGGCTAAGAAGCAACACAGGGGACTTGGGTTCAATCCCTGGTCAGAAAACGAGATCCTACATGCCCCAGCTAAAGATCCTGCATGCCGCCCGCCACAAAGGCTGAAGATCCTTGGTGCTATAAGACTGAGCGCAGCCAAATAAATACGTATTTTTTAAGTAAGAAAATACAGACTGGACAAATGTCAAACTGCCTACGATCTTAAGCTCAGTGACAAGGACCATCATCCTGAGGTCAGAGGCTTGGAGCACCGACTCCGAGTTTAAACCACTGGAGCTAAGACCCCCGTGACCTGGAGCGTGGAACTCACACGCTCCATTCTCTCCTTTGAGAAAGGAGAATGTTAACATCCTTTCCTGGGTAGGGTTGTTGTGCAGTTTCAAAGACATCGGGTCTTCTGCCAAGCTGTGAGCAGACTCCTGGTGCCAAGTGAATCTCTGAAACACTGGTGGTATCTCAGATCCTTGACCGTGCACGGATCTAGTCATTCTTAGAAAAACAGCACATTTCATCAAAAGCCTCTATTACTGGACACCAAGAGAGTGTGAGTCGCTCAGCCATGTCTGACTCTTTGCAATCCCACAGACGGTAGCCCGCCAGGTTCCTCTGTCCATGGGATTCTCCAGGCAAGAAAACTGGAGTGGTTGCCATTTCCCTCTCCAGGGGATCCTCCTGACCCAGGAATCGAACTAGGATCTCCTGCACTGCAGACAGATTCTTCACTGTCTGAGCCACCAAGGAAGCCCTGGGCATCAAGAAGGTCTCTAAACGTAACAATTATCATTCACCACAGAACAGGAATTGCTGGCTTAAAAAAAATTAATCAAAGATTTTAAAATAGGGAGGAAATCGTGAAAAGAAAACGCAAAAATCCTTTTTGAAAATGTTTGTAAGATCTTCTAAAATTGCCCCCATGGGCCATCAGAAGTATCATCTGAAACATGTGCCACTAACACAGACCGCCACTCTGCCACACACACAGAGTGCTCAGAGAAAATAATCTTCCTCCCAGTCAGCACGGGCTTCCCAGGGCGCTCAGCAGGTAAGAATCCGCCTAACAGTGCAGGAGACGCAGGAGACTCGGGTTCAATCCCTGGGTCAGGAAGATCCCCTGGAGAAGGGAATGGCAACCCACTCCACTCCAGGATTCTTGCCTGGGAGAAGTCCATGAACAGAGGAACCTGGCAGGCTACAGCCCACGGGGTCGCAAAGGCTCGGACACACTTTAGTGGCTAAACAACAACTCAGACTGCGTGCTTTGGATTGCGTCTCCCGTGACCACGTTCAGGAGCAGAGTCCTCCTTCGACCTGACCCGGGGTAATGCTCCCACAGTGCCACTCGCCTGGAGTTTCACCGCTGAGGTCGGATCTGTGGGAAACTCATCCGAGGTTGCCCGGCAATGCCGGGGCCCGGCAGGCTGCCCCTGTGGGTTCTGCAGTCACCTGCTGGCCCGAGACCTGCCCAGCGCCAGCATGTGCAAACAGCAGCCCGGCACAGACAGGCCACGGGGGGGATGATGACCCAGCAGCAGGTGCCAGCGGGGGTGGGGCAGACGGAGCCCTTACAGGAGAGGCAAACCCCCAGCCCAGCAGACCCACAGTCCCATGGTTGACACACAAGGCTCATGCTGGCTGTGTACACGCCCCGGAAGACCACTGGTGTCTGGCATTGGGGCAGTGGGAGAAGACAGAATGATAAACCCTCTCTGGACGTCTGGATTTCTCTCCCCTCCTTCCCCGGGCTCCCTTCCAGTCTAGGGCACTTTTTCCTAGTGACAGCTGGTGATGAAGATGAAGCCGAAACGGCGCCTGGCCCACCTGCTAGCCGCCACCCCCCAGCACACCGCCCTCCTCCGAAAGCACCTCTGGATCCTCAGAGCCCCTGCAGAGTCCCGTCCTGTTTCAAACCTGCTTCCTGCAAACCTAGTTCTGTTTCCACTTGGAACTGGGCCCCTTCCACTAGCTTCGAGATGACACTACTCTCCCTGAACTTGAGGGATAGCCTAGGAGCTTTCTCCTCTTGCTCCTTCAGTGATCCTGGGGGGAAAAACCCCGGGCCTGGGAGTCAGAGTAGCTCCAATTCTGCGTTAATTGGCTTGAAGAATTAAAGGAAGTCCCTGATCTCTCTGGAATGCAGGTGGAAGTTCATTCCTCCCGGGAAGATAAATCCCTTGTTGTTCTAAGGATCGGATGGGATTTGGCAGCTAAAGCGACATGCCTGGGCCAAGCAGAGAGCACGTGGCCCACATGTGTACCCCTGTCCTCCTTCCCTCCTTCTCTGCAGACTTCAGAGCTGATCATCTGTAAAGTGCTCGTTCTGCCAGCCCCGGTAGGACGATCCAACGAGGACTTTAAATACTACGTAAAAATATGGCTTCGCCCACAGTGTTCAGAAAGCAAGAGGGCTGCTGCTCTGTCTCCTGTTTAACGACATCTAAACTGCCCTGCCTGGCTTCCTGTGTCCTTGTTATTTGTTAATTCAACAGAAATTCCCACACACCCAAATCCTTTGGAAGCAAACGGCTCCTTCAGCCTCTTGAACCACTCCTGGGATAGACTTTGAAAAATGCTCTGTCAAAGAGAGCGATCTGCTGGGAGAGCAGCCCCCGCGCTTCTGTCCTGGCCGGCTTTTATGACCAACTGCACTTGCATGGAACCCGGATTTGTTCTTGGTTCCGAAGCCACTCCTGTTTATTACCCCAAATAAAACCATAACTCTCCCGGTCACTGTGATCGGATGACATTTGCCAACATCAAGAGAGAGGATGGCAAGGGACGGGTGCCAGCCTCTGGCTTTTAACGAGAGACTCGACAGGGGCCTGTCTGTAGGTTTCAGGAGGACATCTCTGCCAAGGGAAGAGACGGACCTGGGGAAATAGCAGAGCTGCTGAACCTGCAATTAGCAGAGGGAATCTGGGTCTTCTGTTTTCTCCACCGGCTATGCCAACATTTTATCATGTTAATACAAAAGATGTCACACGCACAGCGCAGCCCCCAGTCCCCGGGAGGGGAGAAAAACAGGACAAGGGGAGACGGGGTATTAGATGTGGTCAGTGAAGCACTTGCCCCTGGAGACTGTGATCCTATGTGGGGGGGGCGGGAGGCAGCTGGCTGGCGTGCGTCTGAGATCCCTCCAAGCACGTGGGGCGCTAAGGAGAGTGAGGAGGCTGAGGACCCAGCTGCTGGACACGCCCGGAGGAAGAGGCTGTGTTCGTACAAAGCCGCGCCATCCACGGAGAAGCCTGGAAGGCCGTGCACAGCGTGTTTACAGGGGTTGGTCTGGGTTAAGAGCATCGCCCAGCTTTTTTGTGTGTTTTTTTTTTTAACCCTGTGGTCTTCTGCGTCTTCCAAGTTTTCTTCACTGAGTACATAATTCTTCTTTTATTTTTTAAAAAATATTTTATATCTTGATGAGCACACAATTCTTATGTGATTTAAAAAAATACTAATTTTTTAAAGAAAATGTGTGCTCTTACGAGCATGATCACCATGAAGACAGACATGGGCAGGAGTGGCGGCTGGGAAGGAAGACAGCAAGCAAAATATCTTTTTGAAAATGTACATGGGGGGCAAAACACGGGACTGGTTTTTCGCACCATTTCTAGCCTCTCCCCAAAAGCCCCAAAGCCTCCATCCCCTTGGGGGGGGGGGTGGTGCTATGAACTCAATGCATCTCTCGTCTCTTTTTAAAAAATATTTTAAAGAATTTTATTTCCATTGCGGCACGGGGGCCTTCTCTAGCGGCAGGGAGCTGGGGCCGCTCTCCAACGGCGCTCCAGCTCCTCACCGCTGCGGCTTCTCTTGCTGCCGAGCACAGAACCGGCTGCAGGAGGGGTGGTGCGTGGGCTCAGCGGCTCCTCAGCACGTGGAGTCTCCCCTGACCCGGGATCACCCACGTCCCCTGCACTGGCAGGCGAAGTCTCAACCACGGGACCACCAGGGAAATCCGTCTCATCTCTTACGAGGATGCCAGTCGTGCTGGATTCAGGCCTACCCTAATGACCTCCTCTTAACGGGCAAGAGGCTGATAGGCTAACAGACAGTGGCCAGATCGTACGTAAGAACAGATCTCTGACCTACGGTCTGTAGCCAGTCCAGGAAGCCAGCCCCTCACCCAACAGAGCCTAAGACCTCTAAAACCTTGACCGTGGCCCTGCCTGCCTCTCCTTCTCCCATATTCACTCCATCCTGCTTCCCCCAAAGGGCCCCCAGTCTACGGCCAGAACTCTGAGCAGACGACAGTGAGAGCGCCTCCTGGTCTCACCCACCCGTGCTGACACCGCGTGGAGCAGGTGAGCCCGCGCCAGGCACGTCTGCCTTTACACTCGGCGTGCGAGCGTGCTGCCTCATACAAACAGGTGCTTGATAACGTGCGGTTCAACTACCAGGCCAAGCATGTGCCTCCCGCTTTGTCCGCCCGGAAAATTCTCCTCCTTTCAGACCTCACTGCAGGGTGGGCATCAGAGTCGCCTGATGAAGGTTCCTGATCCCTCCTGCACCCCAGGGACAGGCAGGACTCCCCGAGTATTTTGCACACTTATCTGTCTGTCCCCCAGACGGTGAGCTCCCTCAAGGCTGGGCTGTGCTTTTCATTTCTCTGTCTCAGCAAGAACTACAGCAGCTAGAACTGTACTGAGTAAATGCTCCAAAACTGTTTGCTATTTGGATGACTCCTGGACCAGAAGTGCTCAGGTTTTTTCCTGCTTCTTCTACATCCACGCCCACATCCGCACCTGCATCCCTCTGACGTCCACAGGAACGTCCCGCCCGGATGAGCTTCGCCAAACTCCATGGAGGAGAAGCCCCACTTGCTGCCCGAGCCCACCTTTCCTCCTGTCTCTCCCATCCCCGTCTCCCTCCCTCCTTCTCTCCTGTTCCATAGACATGACATTTACCACCTCTAAAAAATCGCTTTCCAGCCATATGCTTCCCTCTCCCCATCACTGGCTCCCTCCTCTCCTCAACTAGGCTGCTGAGAACTCACTACGCTCCCGTCTCTCCCCCTGCTCCCTCCACGCCTCCTCCCTCCTCAACACGCTGCCATCTGCCTTCTGCCCACAGTGCCTCCCAAGGCACCAGTGAGTTTCGGATGTTAAATCCCACGTTCACCTTTCAGCTTTCCTCTTCCATCACCTCCTTCCTCCACCCTCCCTCCTGGGAGACTCTCTCTGCTCCAATCACCCAAGACACCATCAGGCTCCCTTCCTGCTTTTCCCTCTGCTTCTCTTTCTGTGTGTGCGTCTCCATCGCTCTCTCTTTCCCCAATTTCTCCCCTCCACTCCTCTCTCTGTCTCTAAGAGGACTCATCTCTCTCCCTCTCTCTCTCTTTTCTTAAAATTTGGCTGGGCTGGATCTTAGTCGCAGCTTGCAGGATCTAGTTCCCTGACCAGGGATCGAACCTGGGCCCCCTGAGTTGAGAGCGTGGAGTTTGAACCACTGGACCACGAGGGAAATCTCAGGACCCATCTCTTAAACACTGGCATTCTCCGTTGTCTTCTTTTCCCATCCTTATATTCTGTCTGGATGACCTCATTTTCTCCCACTTGCAACTATCACCCTTGGATAACAACTCCCCAGTTGACATGACCAGCTTCGTTTTCCTTTCCCCAAGGCATCTAGACTCATAGCTCAAACCACTTACAAGGCACTCCCTCCACCATCCCAGAGGCACTTCACATTCAGTTCAAGCAAAACAGAACTCACTCACTTATCCCCCCAGTGTTTTCTCCTCTATCGAGTTCCTGAGCCAAAAACCTGGGGACCCAGAGTGGGCAGCAAGTCATCCCAGGGGTTGGGAACGAGCAGGGAGCTGATCCCAGCTCAGTAACGCTTAGCCAACCAAGTCAATAGCCAAGTCCAAAGCTAACCGAAGCACTAATGCTTAGCTGGCTAAAAACAACCAAACAAAAACTACAAACATTCACATAGACAAACAAGCAAAACAGAACTGAACAAATGAATAAAAAACGCAAGTGCAGACCACCTAGAAGAACATCTGCTTAAATACGGCAGAGGAAACACATGTAGCTTCCTCACGTCTCTTCCAAATTCCTCTAAGATGACAGTAAAGGAATTCCAAGATGCAAAAAGTGTGTAAGAAGAGAAAGAATGGCAGAAAAAATGACAACAAACGAGAAAATGCCAAGAAAAATTCGGAAGCTGGAAAACGGACTGGGAGATAACTGACTTTGCAGAATACAGATGAAACATGACCCCGAAGGAGTCAAGCCCATCAGAAAGGAAGCCACTTCACGCAGCAGAACTCCAGAAAGATCCAGGACTGGGAGGCTCCAGGCAGGGTTGGAAAGAGGATGGTCGAATGACTTGATAAGACGTGGTCAGAGTGGGCAGTGGGCTCAGTGAGTGAAGGGGATAAATTACATGGTGATGGATGGTAGTTCCACCTTCGGTGGTGATCGCTTTGCAATGTACACAGATGTCGAATCATAACGAAGTACACCTAAAACATATACATTGTTATATACCAATTTTGCCTCAACTTTAAAAATGAATCACTACTTCTCTTAATCTTTGTTTTAATTAGAAAAAAAAAAAAAGAAATAGATCCTTAGATCCATTCCCCACACTTCCTTACCCCAATTTAATTAAATTCTCAGAATACTGGAGTGGGTAGCCTTTCCCTTCTCCAGGGGATCTTCCCAACCCAGGAATCCGACCCAGGTGTCCCACACTGCAGGCAGATTCTTCACCAGCTGAGCCAGAAGGGCAGCCCTGTGTTTATTCTGGGAAGTGTTTGAAACAGCCAAGTTCTGGACTTGGGGACACTGGATCCACTGGAAGGTGGGGTGATGGTACAATACTATGAACAGGGAAATTAGATGAACATCTACATACTGCACAGTGAAACTCTAAACCATCTTCTTTGCTCTAGTAGCACTGGTAGCCAGGCTTATAAAATGCCAAAATCCAAGCTTTGGGGATTCCTGGGAAGTGCTCAGGCCTAATGAAAATGACCTACAGATTAGGGAGGCTCCCCAAGTGACCTGGTCCCCACCTGACCCTCCTACAGGGAATCCACCAGTCAAGAACCACACCTTTGTGCAAAGACCCTCCAATACACACTACGGTGCTTCACGCTTAAACACAATCAAAGATCACCAAGGACAACTGCAGAAAGACTTGAAAGATAAAAATAAGTAAGATAAAGGACTTTGAAGGAAACAGACAAGCAAGAAGTAGAAGGAAACTAAAAATAAGTAAAACCCATAGAAATTTGAGACCAAATATTACATTCATGAAACAAGAGCAGAAAGTTATAAAAAGAGAATGCTGATAGATTAGAACAAATTTCTAGGAATTAAAAATACAATCGTTGGGACTTCCTTGGTGGTGCAATGAATAAGAATCTGCCTACCAATGCAGGAGACATGGGTTCGATCCCTGATCCAGGAAGATTCCACATGCTTCAGAGCAGCTAAGCCCGTGTGTCACAAGCACATAACCCACACTCCAGAGCCCGGGAGCTGCAGCCACTGAAGTCCTGCAACAAGAAAAGCCACTGCAATGAGAAGTCTGCGCACTCCAAACCAAGAGCAGACCCCATTCACTGCAACTAGAGAAAGCCTGCATAGCAACAAAGACCCAGCACAGCCAGAAATAAATAGATAAATAAATTTTTAAATCTTTATAAAAAATATAACTTTTGAAATAAAAAGTTAATAGGAAGTCTAGAACATAAAAGATCACTCAAAAAGTAAAACAAAAACAACAAAGAGCTAGAAAAGAAAAAAAAAAGTCAAGGGAATTGGAGAAATGGTCTCTGAATAATAAGCTAGAAAGAGAGACCAGTAACAATAGTGACAATTATTTTCTGAATCATCTCTTAAAAACTAACATTATCAGCAAATTTCAAGATCAAGGGCCATGAGTTTCCAGATTAAAGATGCCCACAGAATGCCGAACATGACCAATGATAAAAGAAAAGAGTGATCCACACCAAGGCACAGCCTCATGAAACGTCATAACACCTGCAATGAAGAGAAGATTCAAAATGGTTACAGGGAAAGGCAAGGCGCTGGACAAATCAACATCCACACTGGAAGCCAGGATACAATGGATAAATGCCTTCAAAACTCAGAGGGAAGAGGTTTCATTACGGTCAAATCATCAGTTGAAAGTAGAGACATGAGAAAGACATTTGCAGAGAAGTCCAGTATCCCAAAATATACCAAGGTCATAACTGTTGCTGTTGCACGCATGCTCAGTTGTGTCCGACTCTTTGTGACCCCATGAACTGCGGCCCGTCAGGCTCCTCTGTCCGTGGGATTTCCCAGGCAAGAATACTGGAGTGAGATGCCCCTCCAGGGCATCTTCCTGACCCAGAGATCGAACCCGCATCTCCTGAGTCTCCAGCACTAGCAGGCAGATTATTTACCACTGCTCCACCTGGGAAGCATACACAACAAATTTTGGTGGCTTGAAACCACAGACCTTTATTATCTTCTATTTGTGGTATCTCGGGAATCTGAGAATGCTTAATTGGCTGGTGCTGGCTGGGGGTTTCTCCTAAGAGAGAAATTACAGTGTCAGCCAAGCCTGCAGTCACTGAGGCTTGACTGGGGCTGGAGGACCCACTGCCAAGCTCTTTTGTGTGGTTGTTGGCTGGAGGCCACAGTTCCTCTCCATGTAGGAGTGCGCACAACGTGGCGACTGGCTTTGCTCAGAAGAGATGCTCTGCGGGAGAAGGTGGGGGAAAGAAGAGGAAGAACAGGAGGGGGAAGGGGAAGAACAGAAGAGAGAAAGAGAGAAGAGAGACTGGAGAGGGAATGCTAGAGAGCAGAAGCCACTGACTTCCACTGAAAAAGACCCTGAAAAACAAGCCACTGGAAAAGACCCTGATGCTGGGAAAGATGGAAGGCGGGAGGAGAAGGGGACGACAGAGGATGAGATGGTTGGATGCCATCACCCAATCAGTGGGCATGAGTTTCAGTAGGCTCCGGGAGTTGGTGATGAACAGGGAGGCGTGGGGTACTGCAGTCCGTGGGTCGCAAAGAGTCAGACACGACTGAGTGACTGAACTGAACTGAACAGAAGCCACAGAGTCTTTACAGACTTAATCCTTAATCCCTGAAGTGGCGTACCATCACTCTGCTTGAATTCCATTGGTTACAGAGACCAATCCTGGTACAGAGGGGAGAGCACCAGGAGATGGGGATTACTGAGAGTTGTCTTGGAGGCTGGCTACCACATAGCCCTTTCTCAAGAAGCTTGTGGAAGAGATGCTCCACTAAGACAAAGATTGAAAGGCAAACACAGAGCAAGAGAGAGAAAATAGAAAACTCGCGCTGAAAGTCACAAAGACAATCCCAGGCTGACGGCGAAGAGAAGTCCTGCAAGGTGGGCTACACAGAAGACCGAGAGGGAAGCTGGTCCAGACTGCGCAGAAGGACAAAGGGATCCAGGAAGGAAGCCGCCAAGCCCTTACCCCAAAATGAACCCAATATGTCGAATAAACCTACCGAGATTTTCAACTCTATCAGAATTAGGAGATGAAGTACAGATAGTTACAGAGAAAAGTAAACCAGATTTTTTTCTTTTTTTTTTAAGAGGTAATCATTAACTCCAAGGAAAACAAAAGGCTCTGTAAGAAAGAGGAGGCTGGCAGAGAATAATGCTTGGCTCAGCTTTAAATAATATTTACATAGTTATAATAAGGCAAGCACTGACCACTGATTTGACAGAAAGGATGATAACTATGTCGAGATGGAAGTGGGTGAAGAAGTTCATTGTAGAAGTAATAAGCTGGTGATTTCTTGGACTAGGAAGTCAAAACAATCTAAAACAAAACTCAAAAAATGGAAGTACAATTGCATCACTTATAAACAAGGAGATAAATAAATAGAAGAAACAGCAAGAAGAACTGGAAGCATTTGCCCTTAGGGACTGTCAGAAATGGAGAAGGATGGAGCAGGAATCTGCTGTTTTTCATTAAAAGCTTAATCCCAGCACTTGACTTTTTGGCCATGGACTTATATTATTTGATTAAAATTAAATTAAAAAAAAAATATTTTACTGGCCAAACAAACCCTTCTACCAGCTTGTATTAAAGATCAGCATACGTTATCAGCCTGTATTTTACTCTCTGGACCTCCAATTGTAGAGAATGATATCATTTCAGAAGGAATTAACCAGGATAAGTAATTCAAGCCCACCAGGCTGCCTCGGTCTACACGGGAGTCCAGCACTGCCCTCCTATTCCTCTGAAAAAACGCATCAGTGCTCATTAAGTCAGGCCCTGCTAATTGCTTTTTGACCAACTGCCAGCTTTGTGGCAGAATACCAAAAACAAGGACAAAGGCGGTTTTAGAGACGACAGCCCCCTTTAGCCTCTTTCCTGTATGGGCTGTAAGAAACCACGAGAAGACATCTGACTTCTGAAAGGTCCGCACGGGCACATCAGGTGCACTTATCCCCCGGAAGGCTTTCTGAGCACTTGCTGAGGATCTAGGGTCCGAGGTCGGGCCTGCTGAGTTCTCTCACCCTGAGGGTTTGATCGCAGAGCTTAGAGAACAGTTTTTCTCCTTTCTTCTCTGATATGGCCTTTTCGTTCACTGGATATATGGACAGAAGGATGAGCAAGTGAGGAAGGTCTGCATCTTTGTGTCCTGTTCAGATATAATCTTCAGGAGCATGATCACGTGGCCAACGCCCGTTCTATATTTGGGGTTTCTTCTTTGTGCCGATCACATCAGAATGGTACATCGGAGGGAGTACTGGCTATTTCTAAACAGTCTAACTATCTAATAGTGCTAAAAAAAAAGTGCTAAGTGCTCATCTTGGAAAACAAAATATGCATGCAACATCACTGTGGCCAAATCATTTTTGGAACGCCTCTTTGAAAATTCACTTTGGAGCCCGAAGCACAGTGTTGAATATAGACTCACTGGTGCCAATCATCTCTTAGGGATCGGCTTGGGTTTCAGAACCAGCTATAATCTGTAAGGAGTTTCAAATTTTATGTGCCAACAATGGAAAGCGATCTTGTATGTATGAGTCACTCAGTCATGTCCGAGTCTTTGCAACCCCATGGACTGTAGCATGCCAGGCTCCTCTGTCCATGGGATTCTCCAAGTGAGAATATTGGAGTGGGCAGCCATTCCCTTCTCCGGGGGATCAAACCCAGTTCTCCTGCATTGCAAGCAGATTATTTACCATCTGAGCCACCAGGGACTCCAATAAAAATGAATAAAACAAAACAAAACAAGGGGGATATATGTAATACATATAGGTGATTCACTTTGATATATAGCAGAAACTAACAATGTAAAGCAACTATACTCCAATAAAAATTAAGTAAAAAAAAACAAGAAAGAGGGAATATATATATATGTGTGTACAGCTGATTCACTTTACTATAGAAGAGAAACAGAATAATGTAAAGCCATGCTACTCCAATAAAAGTTAATTCAGAAAACAAATTTAAATACGCCATGGCTTCCCTGGTGACTCAGTGGTGAAGCATCTTTGGGCAACGCAGGAGACACAGGTTCTACCCCTGGGTGGGGAAGATCCCCTGGAGAAGGAAATGGCAACCCACTCCAGTATTCTTGCCTGCAGAATCCCATGGACAGAGGAGCCTGGTGGGCTATAGCCCATGGGGTCACAAAGAGTCGGATATGACTTAGCGACGGAGCATGCACATAGGCGTGTATACACAGAAAAGTTGTGTATGAAAATGTTTCCTTTAAGTGCTATTTAATTGAGCTTTTCACTGACAGGTCCCTGCGGCGGGTCCTACTGCGGTGTCCCGCGGGGAGGCCAGGGCTGGCTCCCTATCGCCTGCTCTGTCTGGGATTAGGCCCCCGGCGGCGTGCTCTCCTGCCTCTACCGGCAGAGAAGACACCTCGTAAGCCCTGAATCCAACAAACCAAACAAGCTCCCTGTGCCAGCAGGCGAGAGACAGAACCCAGAACCTGTCACCCTTCCCGATCCCAAACAGAAAGGTCTTGCGGGGAGGCAGACAGAGGGTCTGAAGGAGCACGGAGAATGGAGTGTTTGGAGCGGCCCTGGGACAATCTGTCAGCGATCGGCTGCAGCAGGGGAGCTGGGGTGCAGGGGGGTGGGAGGCGCGGCCCTGGGGCTGCGGGGGCAGGCAGGAACACACAGGCGGCTTTGGGGAGCGGAGTCCGCGGGGCGCCCTCCCCAGTGCAGCCATCTGCTCCGGGGCCCTGGGCGTCGGGCAGGCCCTGTGAGGCCCGGGACCAGCGGACAAAACCAACAGACCGGCTCCCCCAGGAGGAAGCAGGAGACGCCGCCATTTGTCTCTGACTTTTGGAGAGGGGCCAGGTCCCTCCCCTGGAGCCCCACCCGGCTCAACGCAGCATCTCCCGGGGCTGCAATTAAAACGAAGGTCACAAATGCGCTCATCTATGCAACAGAAACAGACTCGCAGACACAGAGAACAGACGTGTGGTCGCCCAGGGGGAGGGGGTCAGGGGAGGGGCGGAATGGGAGATTGCGATTAGCGGACGGAAACTATGATATAACGAATAGACTTAAAAAAAAAAAAAGATCCTACTGTATAGCACATATTCAATATCCTGTGATAAACCACAATGGAAAAGAATATGAAAAAGATTATATATATATCACTGAACCACTTTGGTGTAGAGTAGAAATTAACACAATATTGTAAATCAACTATAGTTCAATAAAATAAAAATTTTTTTAAATGGCATCATCGAGAGAGGGGACACAGATATGCCTATGGCTGATGCATGTTTTCATGTTGATGTATGGCAGAAACCAACACAATATTGCAGAGCAATTATCCTCTAATTAAAATAATAATAATAAAAAAAACCAATGGTGTCAACGCCCACTGGTCTTCGTGGAACCTCTTCCCACAGAAAGGAGGGAAAGTTTCTCCTCTTTGCCTCAAAGAAACATTTCCACCACCCAGCACCACCCTCCTCTGAGGCTCCCACGAGCAGCCTCAGGACGGCATGAGGCCCCCTGAGAGAGCTCTTCCAGACCCTTCGCTGAGCCCTGTCTGGCTGGGAAACCTCCCCTGGTGGAACGCGCATCCACCCTCCTGCCTTCTCATCTCACCCAGACAAGGTCACCGAAGCTGCAGCTACCTCCCTACCTGCCAGGCCGCCTAGTGGTGCAGGGGCCGCGGAGAAGGCAGAGACTCCTCAGTGATGCTGGAGGGCCTGCAGGGGAGCTGGAGGGGCTGCTAGGTCAGAGGATTCCAGTGTGTGTGTGTGTGTATGTGTGTGCGCGCATGCACGTACTGGTCCTGTCCAACTCTTTTGAAACCCCATGGACTGTAGCCCTCCAGGCTCCTCTGTCCATGGAATGCTCCAGGCAAGAATGCTGGAGTGGGTTGCCATTTCCTCCTCCAGGGGATCTTCCCCACCCAGGGATCGAACCCACCTCTCTTGTGTCTCCTGCCTTGGCAGGTGGATTCTTTATCACTGCACCACCTGGGAAATCTGAGGATTTCAGATTCTGCAGCAAATCTGGGTTCCAGACACTGTGATCTCCTTTTGATTCTATCAGGACTGCAGCCTGTCCTCGGGTTGGGGGGAGGGGAGGAACGAGAGAAGAGAACAGCCAAGGGCTGGGTTTGGGGACCCCGTCCTGCAGGGCCTGGGACCCAAGCTGGCACAGGCCTGCTGGCACGGTGACTTCTGGGCGCTCACCCCACCCTGGGGCCAGCAGAGGAACTGCAGCCTCTTTGGAAAGAGCGTTAAAATTCATCAACCAGAGACGGAGTCAACTCCAAGCTTTTGCTTCATGGGGTACAGAGGCCCTGGGGCATCAGAAATTCCTGGTCCTGAGATAGAAAGAGAGAGAGCTCCGTGCTTGCTCTGCCATCACAGGCCAACACCTCTCGCCTCTGGGAACGAAGACACCTCCTCAACATCAGGCCCGTGTCTCCACCTGGAGGTCCTCTCCTGTGGGCTGGTGCCTCCCCCAGATCCCTCTAAAATGTAAGAGTGATGCTAGTGGTAAAGAACTTGCCTGCCAATGCAGGAGACATAAGAGATTCAGGTTGGATCCCTGGGTTGGGAAGATCCCCTGGAGGAGGGAATGGCAATCCGCTTCAGCATTCTTGCCTGGGAAATTTCATGGACAGAGGAGCCTGGGGGGCTATAGTTCATGGGGTCATGAAGAGTCAGACAGGACTGAAGTGACTCAGCACACGCGCATACATTCTATGTCCTATGGTGAAAGAGCTATCATTGGGGGCTCCCTGATGGTCCAGAGGTTAGAACTCTGAGCTTCCACTAGGGGCGAGGGGCGCAGGTTTGATCCCGGGTTGGGGACCTGAGATCCTGCATGCTACCTGGAGCAGCCAAAACACAGAGAAAAAAAAAAGAGTTTTTCTTTTTTAAAAAAAAAAAAAAAAGGATGAGCTGTCATCATGGCCACTAGCACAGAAGAAAAAGGACACGGGGGCTGTTCAAAGCCAGGGGAGTCGTCTGCAGGAAAAGGACACGACTCCTCAGGATCATGGGCAGGATTCCTCATCACGGGGTGGGGAAGGGGGCCGCTGGCGACACTCGAGGGCACAGACCCCAAGAGGGAACACGCCAGAAGCAGGAGGGTGACCCGGCTTGGTGATTCTGTCACTTGGCCAAGAAGAAACCTGGCTCTGAACTGCCTTGACCTAAATACAAACAAAACCTGAGGCCCATTTACTGGTTCTGGCCCGTTTGTGGGATGATGGCCCATCTCTCAGAAGCTGCGGAACACCCATTCCTACCAGAGATGGAGCACTTGGAGTGGGTACCTGCCCAAGGGCACCCAGGTGCCGCCCACCTCACCCGGGCATCCCCCTGCGAGACCACGGTGTTCGCTACTCAACAACGCTTTCCTTTATGAGGAGGAAACTCTGGTTCCACCAGCCCCCGAAAGCAGAGGCTCCCAGGGCCCCACGCCGGCAAAAAGCCTGCCCAGGCCCCTCTACCTGCCAGGGCGTGGGATGGTGGGCTGTGCTGTGAGCCCACAGCGGCCCCAGTGAAGAGATGAGTTGCTTGTCTGACCCAGGACAGATGTTTCCCTCCCTGATCCAAAGTTCCTGGATCTGAAATGATGTTTAAGTAGCGGGGTTCTCTGCTCTAGTTGACATGAAAGTCATTCGGGGAGCTTAAAAAAACAACAAAAGTTCAGGTCTTCGTCCCAGATGCATTGTTAAAAGAATTGCTCAGAAGGGAGCTAGGGCATCTTCACTCTTTAAACCTCCCTGGGTGCTTCTCGGTCATGTCTGACTCTTTGTTCCCAGGTGGTGCTGGTGGTAAAGAACCGGCCCGCCAATGCAGGAGTCACAAGAGACAGGGGTTGGATCCCTAGGTCAGGAAGATTCCCTGGAGGAGGGCATGGCAACCCACTCCAGTATTCTTGCCTGGAGAATCCCATGGACAGAGGAGCCTGGCGGGCTACAGTCCATGCAGTCACAAAAAGTCAGACATGACTGAAAGGACTTAGCACGCACAGGAGATTCTGCTCTGCAACCTGCTAGTGAAGCTCTGTACCAGCTGCTCTCTGCGGGCCAGCTGGCTTCCCTGAGTCTATAAATCTGACCCTAAAGGCAGCTCTTTCTTTCCCAGGAGGAGGCCGGCCCAGGGAGCAAGCTACTTAGGCAATTCAGCAAGGAGGTGGGAGGGGGCAGGTCATACATCAAGAGTGCACCGGACGCTCATTACCTGGCTCCGTCTGGAAGGGGGAGGGAAAGGGCCCTGGAGAAGACCGCATGGTTGTCTGGGTCTCAGAGACCTTGGAAACCATCCAGAACTCATCAACAAACACTGTGAGATTAGGGGGTCAGCGGAGGGGAAAGAGCTGAAAACAATTAAGGCATCCATCGTCCCTCCTCCATTTCAATCAGACTCCAGGGGTGCTTGGAGGAAGGAAGGGCCCCCTTCTCCACCACGCTGCTCTGAAGGATTGTGCTTCAGGCCTCGGCCGCGGTGTGGCCTTGAGCAGAGTATTCAGCCTCTCTGGGCCTTAGCTGCTTCTTTCACAAACAGGGAGACTCAGAACCGCGACAGGCTTCCTAGGGTTTCGGCGTGATCACAAGTTAACACAAAGTTCCCACTACAGTGCGGGGACACAGAAAACACTCAACGAGTGTTAAAAATCATTCACAGGCAGGGCTCCCCGTGGCAAAATAAACGGGGAAAACACTGGGCTTAAAGAAAATAAATAGGTTTCTTCGAGGCAAGATTTCTCAAACTAACAATATTAATAATGATGATGAGATGGACCTCAAAGGCTGAGAAGGCGAAATGGAATGAAGGATGTGCGGAATACTCAGTCCCCACCATGCACATAAGGGGCCCTTAATAATCGTTACTGATGGGTGTTACTGACAAGCCGGGGGGAATCTTCAAGAGAAGCGGCAGGTGTGGGAGCATCCCGGCCTCCTGCTCTTTTCCTGCAGGGCAGGGCCCAGGGAAGGATGGTTGTGCCTTTTCCAACTCCATCGCGGAGGGGTTGGAAAAACGGACCCAGCCAGCGTGAGGGCTGCAGGGACCTGGTTATCAGGAAGAAGGTCTGGAGGGAAGAGAGCGCTGGGCTGAACGGTGGGGACAGCTGGGAGCCACCCCTCTGGCTTTCCCACACTCCCCGTGTGAGGCGTGTCCCCATGGGAGGGGCAGGAACCTGCAATTCAGAGTTTTGCCACTCTCTAGCTGGGTGGCCTTGGACCAGTCGCCAGGCCTCTCTGAGCCTGGCATCTTTTCACCTGCATGGTGATGGTACACGGACTATAAATTTGAGCTTGTCTCCAATTCCTTCTGGCTCCAGGATTCTATGAATGTGCAGTTCTGCCCAAATGAGGGAAGGGAGAGAAAAGCAAACCCTGAACCGTGGTTATTGTCTTCTAACCGTGATCTCCGTTTCCAGACTTATTGGAGGTCTTCTAACCATCATCCCAACTCCAGACATATTTGGGGTGGTTTTTAGAGAGATTTTGATGACTGCTCACTCACTTGGCCATTGCATTTCCCAGGGTGAGGAATTCCATAGCAAAAATGGGATGAGTATCCAGCAAAACTCCTACCTGTCAAGGGGTGGGGAAGAGAGACGCCAAGAAAGGGTCTCAAGTCAACCCCTTCTGTATCTAAACAGACCCTTCAACCCATGATGCCAAATGGTCAGAGTTTTACAAGAGGTCTGTGACCATATGCCATATTTTCCAAACTAACCGTCAAGACCCATGACATCACAAAGGGTTTCTTGTGCTACCAGGTTCACGATGCAGTCTCGGAGACAAAATGTGGGAGCTGACATCTTGCTTTTGGTAAAAGGCACATGCTTTGTGGGTAACAAGGGCAGAACGCCTGAAAACAGGGGTGTCCCAAGAACTGCAGGTAACTTGATCAACACGCAGGTGACCTTCCCTGTACATCTGTCTCTTCTCCACGACAGAAGGGCTGCCCTTCCCATCTGTGGAAATGGCAAGCCGCATCGTCCCTGGCATTCCCACGAATACAGCAAGACCCGCCCTGGATGCTTGGATGGGCATCCGCCGCTCCCGGCTGGGTCCAAGCCTCCTCCCAGGACCCTCCTGCCTTCCTCTAGGCTTAACAGGACAACTGGCTTCCACGAAACTGACTGCAAAGTCACGATTCCCCCCATTTAATTTATTAAGCCACTAAGAGACACAAAGACCTGCCTGGGTCTTATGTATCCACATCGGCGCTCCTAGACTGTGAACTTCTCACCGAGGGGGTGAACCCAGCGGCATCTCCCCGTGTTAAAGGCTGAGCACTGGCCTGGGCCTGGGTCCCACTGCGGTTCTTAATTTCCTGCTGTCTATTGTCTCTCCGATAAGTGCTGAACGAGGGGAAGGGATTATTTAATTGCTTTAAAGATATCAAACAAGCCAGGGTGGAGGTTATCTCATCTGCAGCCCTTCTATTTTTCCAGCTCAAGGTTTGGTTACTTAGTTACTCAGCAAGCTGCAGAGGAAGGAGACGGCCCCACAAGGTGACAGTGCAGACTTCACTCAGCAGGTGGAGGGGAACCGGGAGAACGGCCGTGAGGACTCGAGACGGACCAGAAGCAGAGGGCAGCCGCCCAGTGCAGGCGGCAGCAGAGTCAAACAACTCTTTCGAGGCATTCAAAGCCCGCAGAGGGAGGCCTCCATTACCCGGACAAAACCAACAGCTGTTCTAGATTACACGGTTCCTTCGCATTAGGTGGCCAAAGTACTGGAGCTTCAGCTTTAGCATCAGCATCAGTTCTTCCAATGAATATTCAGGGCTGACTTCCTTTAGGACTGACCGGTTTGATCTCCTCGCTGGCCACCTGATGAGAAGAGCTGACTCACTGGAAAAGGCCCTGATGCTGGGAAAGATTGAAGGTGGGAGGAGAAGGGGACCGACAGAGGATGAGATGGTTGGATGGCATCACCGGTTCAATGGACACGAGTTTGAGCAAGCTCTGGGAGATTGTTTGGACAGGGAAGGACAGGGAAGCCTGGCGTGCCGCAGTCCATGGAGTCGCAAAAAGTCGGACACGAGTGAGCAACTGAACAGCAGTTTCTGTTGTCAAGGACAAGACTGTTCAGACTCCACTTACCCAGCCTCACAGTGGAGACAGGCGTGTCTGAGGTGAGTGGATCTGTCGGCAGTTTTTCCAAGCTGAACTCACTCCACCTGCCATATAGGGAGGCAGCGGAGAGGAGGAGTCACAAGGAAAGGCCAGTGAAGGGGGATGTCACTGCATCAGCTCACCCGAGATGAAGAGACTTGTTCGAGGAGGTCATGGAGAAGATGTGACCCCTGTGTGACCTGAGAACTGTACTGGGGCCATCAGAGGCTCCCTGCCCCTCCCCCTGTCCTTGGCCATTGCAAACATTCCCCTTGCTAGGAGCCATTTCAAAGACACAGTCTTGAGAACAGTGTGCTGTTGAGACCATCAGACTGAGCCCCACTAAAATGAAAGTAGTCAGTCACTTAGCCATGTCTGACTCTTTGCAACCCTATGGACTGTAGCCCGCCAGGCTCCTCTGTCCATGGGATTCTCTAGGCAAGAATACTGGAGTGGGTTGCCATTCCCTTCTCCAGGGGATCTTCCCAACCTAGGGATCAAACCCAGGTCTCCTGCAAGGCCTCTATAAACTTCTAAGATTCTGGTGAGCGGGTGCATCTTGCAGCGCCCAAGAAAAGCCTCATCAGTGACCTTTCTGCTTCTTAAACCGGCCACCTACCGATCTGGAGTGGCTGCCTTTCCTCTTCGCTCCTTGCCCTCCGTGTACAGGGGAGGCTCTCTGTTCTGAATTTCACATGGGAAACTTCTGAGGTTGCAACCAACACACGTACCGATCACCCCAGCAAGATGCCCTGAAGAGAGATGGTTATTTAGCTGGTTCTTCAGGGGCAGTCTGGTTTTGCTGGTAGAGCTTATATAAAACTGGGGGGTGGAGGGGAATGCATTGTCCCATTAGAGTTATCCTGAGAGCCGGTGGGGAGGACATTGAAAGCCACTGGTTCGCTTCTTGTAGAGGTTAAAACACGTATTTTTTTTTTAATGACGCAGGAGTTTGGCACTAATAATTTAAGACCTTTGGAAAGATAATATGGTTCCCGGGAAGGGAATTTGAGACTGGAATAGGCGTTTCCTGGATCTTCCTTTTCCTGGAAACCAGTTGGGTCACTGGTTTTAAACTGAAAGTGGCAGCAGGTGTTGCCGTGGCCACTGGCCCCCACCCTACCCCCCGAGTGTGGGGCGTTCTCTTGAGTTCAACCCGTGCTGCCCCCGGTACTATAACCAGCCCTCCATCGTCCAGCTGGTGGTGAGCAGGGGCACCCCACTTGTGTCAAGCTACGCGCCCAGCCCCTGTGCCCGGCACACAGAGAGAAGCAGGCTCCCAGACGGGCTGGAACACGAGTCAGCCACCCGTTCATCTGGCCCTGAGCACCAGGATGACTAGCATCTCAGAAAGAGACACATCCAAGGATAACCTTGATTTCCACCCTCATGGTGGGTATCCCAAGACACAGCTTGGCCCAGATAGAAATTGGCAGTTATTTGCTACCTTACCTGCCAGTCCCCTTCCCAGGTCTCTGGGGCTCACCCTACCTGCTAAACAGTCTTTGGACTGTAACTTTCACTGGAGAATTGCAAAGCAGATAGCAGCACAGGACAGTCTGAGCCAGCTCAGCCCACAGAGAAAACTGTAGTTGGCGTTTGCTTTCCGTTTTCCCATCCTCTAAAACTGTACTCAGGATGGGGAGTGTGTGTGTGTGTGTGAGTGTGTGAATCTGTGTGAGTGTGTGTACTTGGAGGAGGGTGAGGAAGGAGAGGCTGCAGGACTGAATATGACTTATTAAACTTGCAACAGAAGCTGAATCATCACGGCCAAATAATAACTAGCTGTACCTGCGTGTGACAACCCCTACTTCATGCATGTCTGTTTCCCTTCGCTCCCTCCCAGGGGGGAGGGGGAGGGGCTGTGCCCAAGGTCAAGGTGAAGGAAGGGGATGGCTGTAGGGCCCCTGCCTCTCCAAGTCCTGGAGAGAGGGTCGAGTTAGGATGAGCTGCCCCAGTGTTGCGCCTCTGATTGCTCTCCCACCTGAATTTTGGAACCAAGTGCCGGCTCAGCCCTGGGCCGAGGGGCGCTGGTCACTGCAGCCAGACGGGCATTCCCCTGGCCCTGTTTTCCTCCCGCTCCTTCCGGGGGCCTTGCGCCTGGGGGATGACCCACTGCTTTGCAAAGTTGTCTGAATTCAGACATGGCAGAGGTCGCCCGGCCGCCACTCCAGCTGTCTGAAATAGGCTGGGTGAGACAGAACCGACTCTGTGAAGGCGGAGGGAAGACAGCGCGTGTCCGTGCCACCGATCTTGGGGAGGCTGAAATCGCTTGACCCTTCGCGCCCCGCACGCGCGTCTGCCTCTAGCCCGGGTGCCTGCGACCTCTGCCCGAAGCCACCCCGGGATTCTCCCGCAGCGCATCCCAGTTCGCCCACCCGACCCGGCGGGCGGAGCGAGCTGCGGTGACGTCATGGGGGGCGTGGGGACAGGAGCCGAGGTGCCCGCGCTCCGCACTGCCAGTCCGACCGGCGCAGCCACCCGCGCGCGCGCTTGCTCCCCCGCGCCCGGAGCCTCAGTCCGCCGCGCGGCTCCCGGGGTCTGCGGGCCACGCGGGTGCTCCGAGGCGCGACGCGCGAGCGGAGCCGGCGGCTCTAGACGCCGAGCGCCGGCCAGGCAGCTGCGCGCCCGGGCGCCGGGCTGGGTTGCGGACAGCCGCTGGTGCCGGCGAGCCGAGCTGGCGGATTGCAGCAGAAAAGCAAAGGTGAGGTGTGTGGGCGTGCGTGTGCGTGTCTGTGGGTATCTGAGAGAGAGGAACGCACTTGGGCAGCTGGGTGCATCTGCGCTGCGTGGAGGTGCGCGCCCGGCGTGCCCAGTGTGGGTCCCGGAGCGTGGCTCTCCACCCTTGGGCTTTCGCGGGTGGTTTTGGTGGGAATGAACGCCAGCCGGTGTCCCGGCGCGAGCGGGGCGCCGTGGGTCGCCTGCGCCGGAACGGACGTGTCCGCACCGCTGCAGGCTGAAGCGCGCGGCGTGCGCCCTTATCCAGCCCTGGTCTCCCAGCCGAGTGTCCAGGTGGCACCGGCTGCGACGGGCACAACTTCTCTGCCGGCCGCCTGTATCAGAACCCGGACGCGAGGACAGCGAGGCTAGCGAGGGGGATATCGCCGCGGATGCTGCCGGCGCGCGCCCCCGGATCCCTCCCCCACCTACCCTCAATCCGAGCCTGTGAGTGGCAAGCAGCGGAGCAGGAGGGAAAAAAAAAAAAAAAGAGGGGCTTCTCCCTTGTTCTTCCTCGCCCAGCCGGGGACACGGATCCCAAGCGCTGTAGCGTCTGCTCCGCGCGGGTGGAGAGGACCCGTTGCCCAGGTTTGGAGAGACCGAGTCTCCGAGCAGCCCGCACCCCGCGGAGGCACTGGCCAAATCCCCCGGCGGCGGCTGTTGGCGGTTCCCAACCGACGCTGGTGCCCGGCCCCGATCTGCCTTTGGAGATCAGGGTGCTGGCAGGACAAGCCTTAATCCCTTCTCCTCTGGAGATAGCAGGGAATCCTTTAGGAAATCCTTGGGTCTGATGGCCAGCGAGTTGGATGGTGCAGAGGTAGATTTTCTGTGCCAGCCTGGGGCGCCCACTGGAAGGGCGGTGGGGACCCTTCCTCTCCCCTCTGCCCCTTCTGCCAGCGATGCCTCAGCTTCTCCTAAGCGCCGGAGCTCCGGTGGCCCGCACCTGGCTGTTGGCTCTCCCCACCTGTGGGGCTCACCCTTCGGCCACCGGGAAAGGGTTAGGAGGCCAGAGCGAAGTGGGGTAGGGGCTGAGTGGAGGAAAAGATGCTGGAGAGAAAGGGAAAACTGAAGTTGAAAAGGATTTAGGGTCATCTGGGATGCGAGGTCCCATTCCCAAAGCTCAGTTCTTAGGCTGGGAACCATAGACCCTCTGGGATGGGAGGGGATGCTCTAGATCAGGGGTCCCCAACCTCCAGGAGACATCCTGAAACCATCTTGCCCTCGGGTCCATGGAAAAACCATCTTCCCTGGAACCAGTCCCTGGTGAGAAAAAGGCTGGGGACCGTTCTCACCCTCCTCTCCAACAGAGCTGGGCTCAAGCTCAGAGGAAACCAACAATCAGGCATTTCCCATATCTAACGATTCTTAGGCTGGAAAAATAAAGCAGAAAACCAAACTTTCTGGTGCATTTAATCACAATCCAGCAGGTAGTGACGCCTGGCATTGGCGTCCACTTTTGATGAGACGCCAATGAAGCAGAAGCCTCTCGGAGAGCCGAGGCAATGGACTTCATTGTTGATGCAATAACATTCGCTGTGATTCAAACTCATTTCTTCCTCGGAAGAGGCTTCTCAATCCGCACTGGCTCCCCAGCTTACCCAGTCTGCCACCTTCACCGAGTTCTGAACTCTGTCTGGGGCTGCCTCTCTCAAAGGTGGGGAATGTTGCCTCTCAGAAAGAAAAAAAAAAAAAAAAAACTGACCCTATTCAATCCCTTCCCATTGCATGAGACTCCAGCCAAAAAGGCAGAGTCAGGGCTGGAGGTCAGCATTCCCTCCCCTGCTGGCATCATCATCACTACCCCTGCAGCCCTGGGGTCTTCAGTCTGGCCCAGACATCGCAGTGTGACTTTGCAGGTCACATAGATGGGGTGCTGGAAATGCTAGTGATAAATGTCCACCCCAATGCAGGTGGTTTAAATGGGCTTCTGGGTTTTGGAAGAATTAAAATGACAACCAGCAGTTAGAAGTGATATTGGAAACAGCCTGTGTTAATCCCAGGACACCAAAACCAGTTTCGTCACAGCTTCTGTTTTTAATTGCTGCCAGTTTATGCTTTTTACCCAACTCAGATATTGACTCCTGGGTCCCCAAAGTACTTTGCAGAAAGATCAGCCATGAACCCCCAGACCCCCACTTTTCAGACAGTTGTGTGGTGGGGAAGTCAGCACAGAAAAGCTAAACCGTGCTCCAGGCAGTGCAGAATGAACCAGAGGCAAACGTGGGCAAGCGCCCCGCAATACTTGCTGCTGGCTAACTCCCCTATAACTCATCAGCAGTCTCTTCAAGCAGAAAGGAACAAGGTCCAGTCTTCACTCAGGCGCCAGGGAAAGCACCCTGCTCAGGGGACATGTGTCCTCCAGGTGGCCTCCTCCCACCATGAGCTGAGCGCTCCACCGCTTTGCCAGCTTCCCCCTTCCCAGAGGGACCGCTTCCCTGCCGTCCTTACTTCCCACTTCCGGGACTCAAGACCCAGCTCAAACCTCCTCATGCGAAGCCTCTGAATCTCCCAGAAGAGAAAGGCACCCTCAAGTCCCTTGTTCACGTCTCCATGCAACTCACACCCTAAGAGTTGGTACCCTTCCTGTCTCCCCTCCTAAGACGTCACCTCCGTGTCTGGCTCATTCCTGTATGACAAAGAAGTGTCCCAGGGATGTTTTTTAAATGACCGTAGATAAATCATTTAATTACGTGATAAGCTATTGTTCTACATCTTGGACCAAGCCGATAGTGCCCCCATTATTTTCTCGGCATGGAGGTAAGACCAGAGTCGGCTGCTGCGAACCAAAGCCCAGTTATCAGTCACTGGTTTTCCAATCCACTGAGCAACGGCTGTGATGCTGTGAAAAGTGTAGAAAGCTTGGGTGTCCTGTGTTCAAATTCCAACTTCACCAGTGATGCTCAAGGGAATGGAGCAAGTTCCTTAAACTCACTAAATCTCAGTTTCCTCATCTGTAAAATGGGGATAATTATCCCCACATCATAGGATTGTTTGGAAGGTCAAGGAGACAGTAGATCAGTAAATGTGAATCAGTGTTTCAAATTCACTCTTGTGAATAAGCCTGCCTTCCTCCCTCCTGAATCCTGGTTTTGCCCTTAATTAGAGGATCACAGGCAAATTCTCCAGGTTGTAAAAAGATCCCCAGCATCTTGATGGGGGACTTGGGAAAGGATTCTCCAGGGCACCAGGAGGTAAAGCATTGGGTATTAGAGAAAAAGAGAGGGAAAAAAAATCAACTAGAGCCTACATTTTAAAAATAAAAGCAAGCCAGATCCTTCTTTTTAATATTTAAGACTATAAACTGGTTCATTGTGTAGGCAGATTTCAATAAATTAGAAATAAGTTGGTATTCATTGGAAAGACTGATGCTAAAGCTGACGCTCCAGTACTTTGGTCACGTGATGCAAAGAGCCACCTCATTAGAAAAGACCCTGATGCTGGGAAAGACTGAAGGCAAGAGAAGAGGGCGGCAGAGGATGACATGGTCGGATGGCATCGCCGACTCAACGGAGATGACTTTGGAAACTCTGGGAGACAGTGAAGGACAGGGAAGCCTGGCGCGCTGCAGTCCATGGTATCCCAAAGAGTCAGACATGACTGAGCAACTGAACAACAACAAATGAAAAAGGGAGAAAAGACAACCTCTTTAGAGTTCTAATTAGGAACCCAGCACAGTGCTAGGCCTTTTCATCTTCACTTCATCACTTCGTCGTCATGATACCTCCATTTTAACAAAGAAGAGAGTGGTTGAGTGCCTGGCATGGGGTCACATGGTCTCCATGGTTCTTTCACCTCTAAAGTCTGGGATTTTTCCACTATGGGATTTTCAGAATAGAAAGACTCCAAAGCAGTTGTCAAGTCAGCATAGATTTCCTCAAGGGGGAAAGACCAGGAACGCGGGTGTCAGACTCTTCTGAGGCAGGGCTTCTCCAGGCTCTGTCGTTTTACGTTCAGATCAGCCTGCCTCATAGGAACCGCTGTCTTGCAGGTAGAGTCAACTCCCATGTGTGTGTCACCAAAGATGACAAGATAAACTGGGATGACTTCACTCAAACCCTTCCCAGCCATTGGAAAAACAACTCCAGTGGCCTGCATGCTGGGAGAATGAGCTGGTAGCACTCACACTGGTGTGAAGGACAACACACTTTTCAAGTGAAAAGTGTCTGACGAATGGATAAGGAAGCCGTGGTACATACACACCACGGAATATCACTCAGCCGTTAAAGAGAGTTCATTTGAATCAGTTCTAATGAGATGGATGAAACTGGAGCCCATTATACCGAGTGAAGTAAGCCAGAAAGATAAAGACCAATACAGTATATTAACGCATATATATGGAATTTAGAAAGATGGTAATGATAACCCTATGTGCAAAACAGAAAAAGAGACACAGATGTACAGAACAGACTTTGGGACTCTGTGGGAGAAGGCGAGGGTGGGATGTTTCGAGAGAACAGCATCAAAACATGTATATTATCTAGGGTGAAACAGATCACCAGCCCAGGCTGGATGCGTGAGACAAGACAAGTGCTCAGGGCTGGTGCACTGGGAAGACCCAGAGGAATCGGGTGGAGAGGGAGGTGGGAGGGGAGATCGGGATGGGGAACACATGTAAATCCATGGCTGATTCATGTCAATGCATGACAAAAACCACTACAATATTGTAATTAGCCTCCAACTAATAAAAATAAATGGGGAAAAAAAAAGAGTGTCTGAGAGGTCAAACCAGAAACGCGGGAAGCGGGTGAGAGCTCAAGTAACCCCTGGCAGATGAGTCGATCTTCTTTTCTCCCTTGCAGATGTCGCAGTGGGTCCTTTGCCTCTGGGACCCATGATGGTGAGAATAAGACCGGCGGGTTGTATCTAGCCTAAGACCAGAAGGCAGCCATGGATCTGGTGTCCGAACCCAATGAGACCCAACCTTGGCTGACCTCTCCCTTTGACCTCAATGGCTCCGTCGGGGCAGCCAACATTTCAAACCAGACAGAGCCGTACTACGACCTGGCCAGTAACGTCGTCCTCACCTTCATCTACTTCGTGGTCTGCATCATTGGGTTGTGTGGCAACACGCTGGTCATTTATGTCATCCTCCGCTATGCCAAGATGAAGACCATCACCAACATCTACATCCTCAACCTGGCCATCGCAGACGAACTCTTCATGCTGGGTCTGCCCTTCCTGGCCATGCAGGTGGCTCTGGTCCACTGGCCCTTCGGCAAGGCCATCTGCCGGGTGGTCATGACCGTGGATGGCATCAATCAGTTCACCAGCATCTTCTGCCTGACGGTCATGAGCATCGACCGCTACCTGGCTGTGGTCCACCCCATCAAGTCGGCCAAGTGGAGGAGACCCCGAACAGCCAAGATGATCAACGTGGCTGTGTGGGGCATCTCTCTGCTGGTCATCTTGCCGATCATGATATACGCTGGCCTTCGGAGCAACCAGTGGGGGAGAAGCAGCTGCACCATCAACTGGCCAGGTGAATCCGGGGCCTGGTACACGGGGTTCATCATCTACGCCTTCATCCTGGGGTTCCTGGTGCCCCTGACCATCATCTGTCTCTGCTACTTGTTCATCATCATCAAGGTGAAGTCCTCCGGCATCCGAGTGGGTTCCTCCAAGAGGAAGAAGTCTGAGAAGAAGGTCACCCGCATGGTGTCCATCGTGGTGGCTGTCTTCATCTTCTGCTGGCTCCCCTTCTACATCTTCAACGTCTCCTCGGTCTCGGTGGCCATCAGTCCCACCCCAGCCCTCAAAGGCATGTTTGACTTCGTGGTGGTCCTCACCTACGCCAACAGCTGTGCCAACCCTATCCTCTATGCCTTCTTGTCCGACAACTTCAAGAAGAGCTTCCAGAATGTCCTCTGCTTGATCAAGGTGAGCGGCGCAGACGACGGGGAGAGAAGCGACAGTAAGCAGGACAAATCCCGGCTGAATGAGACCACAGAGACCCAGCGGACCCTCCTCAATGGGGACCTCCAGACCAGCATCTGAACTGCCTGGAACCCCATCACTCAGGCGCCAAGCTCTGCCAAAGGGCCGTGCGCTCCCCAGCCCCAGCCCCCTGCTTCCTCCCACCCATCACCAGGCTTCTAGAATGGGGATCTGCTCAGCAGGAGTCCGATGCAGAGAACAGGGTTTGACTTGGCTTGCAGGAGTGATGTATTAAACTGATTATGCCCCCCTGAGACGCAGGCAGACAATTCTGAGTCTGGAAAAGAGGAGATCACGCCTGGGTGAGACCTTTAGAAACAACTGAAATGCAACAAAAACAGAAAACTCTGCGTGTTTGTGTGTTTAAAACCCCGTACGTAATCTTGTGGTCTTACATTTATACTTGCATATCCTTATCTAGTCCCTGTATAGCCATGACCTAGGTGTGTTTCCTGAGTTCAAAGAGACAAGGAGCAAGTTCAAATGTGCATAGTATAGAGGGATGTTTATTCCAATATGGTACCGCAGAAATGGACTTACCGTGAAGCCAATAAAGTTTAAGCTTCAGGGGTCTCTCTTGCTTGGGTGGTATGTTCACATGGTCATATGCTTTTGTAAAAAAAAAAAAAAGAAAAGAAAAGAAAAGAAAGAAAGAAAAATATGTAAAAGTAAGATATTTTTGTATTTTTTTTTTCTTAAAAAGGTCTCCCTAAATTGTATAAGCTTCCAGCCTCACAAAACTGGCCTCTGTCCCTGAGTTTTTGCTTCATTAATTTCAGGCAAGTTAAATCAAAGTTTAAAAAAAACATAAAAAAGGGTGGGGTGGAGAGAAGGAGAAGGTATTTAAGACCCAGAACATAAATTCATGTGTTTCCTCCTCTTAGATATAATCAAAGGATTATTCATCTCTCCAAAAGGACATTAAGTGGCTGTGGTCATCGATCATTGTATTTATCAAGACATGGCCTGCTCTAAGATTGCATCATTTTCTTCTTAAATTGCCTTAATTTTTCCTAGGGAGCCGTGGAGGGGAGTGGGGTTGGGTGAAAATCACTAACATGCAAGGCAAAAAATGGACAATCATTCTTAGAGGGCAACAATTTTATTCTCCTCACCATGAAAATAAATGAATAAGAACGAAGCAAAATTACACCTTTATAAGAAACCATAAAGCTGGGGTTTTTTTAAATGCCAGACATGTTTTCCCAATGAAAGAAAATGAAAATGTTATTCAACAGCCTCTCAAAGGTACTTTTTAAGAACTTGCTACAAAGCTGGGCGCTAGTAAAATCACAGTGCACGCAGAAGATCTGAGGGCATGGTTCCAAAAGCACTAGCAATACGCGCCAGCCAATAAACACGCCGAGTGCAGGGGGTGTGGTGTGAGCGCTGGAGGCAGCCCCATCCCTCACAGGTGTGGTCGTGCCACCTTCCTCACCCACAAAATACACAGCAAACATCGACCTTTAATCCACGGGCTCCCTGAGCTGTTATTCCTCAAGCACCATTACACATAGGCACTTCACACCATCAGTGACGTTTTTCTGTCCCTGAAATTGAAGACAGGCTTGTATAGGGGCAACAGGAAGAGAGGCAATGCCCATTTCATTGACCGGTCGCAACTTCTGGGGTACAAAGAAATACACACTCAGGTGTTTGCAAGGATGCCATGGTCTCTGGGATTGTATGAGAGCCTCACTCGTTTGGTTTCAGGTATCAATTTCACCATATTTAAAAACGAGCTTGCCTCTTCCGGCTCCCTAAGCACGGGCTGTCAGGATGACTAAGAACTCCACCTGTGGTCATCATGCTGCTTTTGTTCTCTCTGCCTAGGTAATTCATGCCACCTCCTCCCCCAGAGCACTGACTGAGGCCCAGAAAACGTCTTCAGAAGCACTGATGACGTGGACTTCCTGGTGGCCCAGTAGCTAGGACTGTGTGCTCCCAGTGCAGGGGGCCCGGGCTCAATCCCAGGTCAGGAAACTGGATCCCACGTGCTGCAACTGAAGATCCCGTGTGCCAAAACCAAGACCCCCCAACTCCAAACAATCAAATAAATAAAAAATAAATGTTTTTTTTAAGACTGATGATAGATAAGTCCATGCAGAAACAAAAGAAAGTATTATGAGACTATAAAGAAAGTTGTTACACACAAAAAACGCATGCAAAACAGACTTCCCTGGAGGCCCAGTGGTTAAGACTCCACGCTTCCACTGCAGGGGGTGTGGGTTCCATCCCTGATCAGAAAACAGATGCCTCAGGCCTCATGTTGTGGCCAAAAACATACTTGCAGTGAAAGCCCACAAAACTACTAAGAGAAAGTTCAGCTGCAAGGTCAGTTCAGGACGTCTTAGCAGCCACAACCAACGGACAGCGATTTCCCCTCCCTCTCCCCTTGCCTGCCTCCTCTTCCATGAAAAGAAGCAAAGATTCGCAATGAAATGCTTTAAACCCGACTTTACCATTACTTCTGTGCTAAGTCACTTCAGTCCAGCTCTGTGCGATCCCATGGACTGTAGCCCGCCAGGCTCCTCTGCCATGGGATTCCCCGGGCAAGAATACTGGAGTGGGTTTCCATTTCCTCCTCCAGGGGGTCTTCCCGACCCAGGGATGGAGCCCAGGTCTCCTGCATTGCAGGCAGATGCTTTGTCACTAGCACCACCTGGGAAGCCCCTACCATTATTATGAGATATTCCTGGGCCTTTACATAAATGCTGACATTTACTTAAGAGAAGTGATTCCAAGGGACCCAGAATTGGTAAAAGTAATTTCAGGGCAGATAGACAAGTTTTAGAGCACTCAGGCCTCTGCGATCAGAGAAAGCTGCCTGCCGGGAGGTTGCCATTTTCTCCTCCAGGGGATCTTCCTGACCCAGGGATCAAACCCACATCCCCCGCACTGGCAGGCAGGTTCTTTACCACTGTACCACCTGGGAAGCCATTGATGCTATAATTCTGCCCAAATAAGCCATCATGTTTCTACTCTACGAGAAAGGATTCTCCACTTTACGAACAATGCCTTTCTACGATGATTTGCTCTTAGGTTCTTTTTTCTCCAAAGGAGGGGACACATATTTTCATTTAAATGTTAATGCAATTTTAGTTTCAAAATTTAATCTTAGGCTTCACTTGACAGGTAATTATGAAGACAGATCTGCTGGATGGTAGGAAAGAATAAAAAGTGATGCACTGCTTTGATTTTAGGGTATCTGAGCACTTGGGTTATGCAAACTACTATTTAACCTTCTATTCACATGGGTAGCAAAGAGCTGATTAAATCTAAGTGGGTGTAATGAGAAAGGCATCAGCAGAGGTGGCAGGACACTAAGGCCTGTGTTGATTGATGTCGGCTCGTCTTTCAGTAACACAGAGAGTTGAGTGAGACTGCACGTGGGACTGGAACTTTGGTGAAGTTCATGTCACAGTTTGGAACAGTCTAGGAGGACATAAGGACATGGGAGGATGGAAGGATGCTGTGTTTCTTTTGCTTGTTTTTCTGAAGAAGAAGGGGCTTCCATTCTTTATTGCTGGTGGCTCAGCAGTAAAGAATCTGCTTGCGAGGCAGGAGACCCGCCTGCAATGCAGCAGACGGGGATCTGATCCCTGGGTCAGGAAGATGCCCTGAAGGAGGGCATGGCAACCCATTCAAGTGTTCTTGCCTGGAGAACCCCATGGACAGAGGAGCCTGGCAGGCTACAGTCCATGGGGTCGCAAAAGAGTCAAACGTGACTTAGCGACTAAACCCCCACCACCACCATGAAGAAGAAAAGAGGAGGAGCCGTGCTCCATGAGTTGTGACTGCTCAGCAGTCCTGAGACAAACGTGCAGCTGGTCTTGAGTAATCATGGGTGATTTTACTGCGTGCATTTAAAAAATTTCATTTTATTGAAATATAGTTGATTTACAATGTTGTGCTAATTTCTGACGTACAGCAAAGTGTGAATCAGTTACACACATTCTTTTTCATGTTCTTTTCCACTTATGGTTTATCACAGGATACTGACGATGGTTCCGTGTGCTATACCGTAGGACCTTGTTGCTTATCCATCCTATATATAATAGTTTATGGCATGCATTTTTCTGTAACAACTTTTCTGACCATTTCCTCTTTTTTTTTCTTTTTTAATTTTGCTTTGGTTATTTATGTCTTTCGGCACCTGCACAGGGACCTGAACCCAGGGCCCTCAGCCGACTGTTTCATCTTATAATCATACCTCTTTTTGTTTTTGCATAAACTTATTTATCTCTCATAAATGGTGGACAAGGAAGAAAATGTAGCCTGGTTGCTGAGACTTCCGGAGTTGGCAATGACCTGGAGTCTGCTTAAACAAATTCATCCTCTCCTCCAAGACAAAATCTAGGTATCAAAGTGTTTGGCTCCAGCTGCCCTAAACGGGAGCACCATGCTGGAAAAAGTGCACAGCCTGGTCACTGACAGGAGTAGCAAGTGGATGGCTGTCAAGACAGATGTACATAATCAGTCAAGGGCTTCCCTGACAGCTCATTGGTAAAGAATCTGTCTGCAGTGCAGGAGACCCCAGCTCGATTCCTGGGTCGGGAAGATCCGCTGGAGAAGGGAAAGGTTACCCACTCCAGTATTCTGGCCTGGAGAATTCCATGGACTGTACAGTCCATGGGGTCGCAGAGTCGGACACGACTGAGCGATTTTCACTTTCACTTTCAATCAGCCCCAGATGGGGCTATTCAATCAAGTTTCAATAAAAGACAGAAAGGAACTTTGTTTGGCCTTGTTGAAAAGAACATAGCAGGAGAATCATCAAAAGGTTCCATGTACTGTTTCTACCCTGGTGGTCCAGTGGTTAAGAAGTCACCTTGCAATGCACAGGGGATGCGGGTTTGATCCCTGCCTGGGGAACGAAGATCCCAACTCCATGGAGCAACTAAGCCCAAGACACAACCACTGAGCCGGCGAATCACAAGAGAGTCCGTGTGCCGCAAGGAAAGATCCTTCATGATGCAATGAAGATCCCACATGCCAGATAAATATTTTATTTTTAAAAGGCTCCCTATGTGATGGGGAAGGTCTGATGAGTGTCTCTGAAACGCTCATCATCACAAAAATCACACAATTTGGCAGATCAAGCATTCAAGCTCATCAGTTCAGTTCAGTAGCTCAGTCGTGTCTGACTCTTTGCGACCCCATGGACCGCAGCATGCCAGACCTCCCTGTCCATCACCAACTCCCGGAGCTTACTAAAGTTCACGTCCATTGAGTCAGTGATGCCATCCAACCATTTCATCCCGGTCATCCCTTTCTCCTCCCACCTTCAATCTTTCCCAGCATCAGGGTCTTCCCCAATGAGTCAGTTCTTTGCATCAGGTGGCCAAGCACTGGAGTTTCAGCTTCAGCATCAGTCCTTCCAATGAACACCCAGGACTGATTTCCTTCAGGATGGACTGGTTGGCTCTCTTTGCAGTCCAAGGGACTCTCAAGAGTCTTCTCCAACACCACAGTTCAAAAACATCAATTCTTCGGCACTCAGCTTTCTTTATAGTCCAACTCTCACATCCATACATGACTACTGGAAAAACCATAGCCTTGACTAGACAGACCTTTGTTGGTAAAGAAATGTCTCTGCCTTTTAATACGCTGTCTAGGTTGGTCATAACTTTTCTTCCAAGGAACAAGTATCTTTTAATTTCATGCCTGCAGTCACCATCTGCAGTGATTTTGGAGCCCCAAAAAATAAAGTCTGTCACTGTTTCCATTGTTTCCCCATCTATTTGCCATGAAGTGATGGGACCAGATGCCATGATCTTAGTTTTCTGAATGTTGAGTTTTAAGCCAACTTTTTCACTCTCCTCTTTCACCTTCATCAAGAGGCTCTTTAGTTCTTCTTCACTTTCTGCCATAAGGGTGGTGTCATCTGCATATCTGAGGTTCTTGATGTTTCTCCCATCAATCTTGATTCCAGCTTGTGCTTCATCCAGCCCAGCGTTTCTCATGATGTACTCTGCATATAAGTTAAAAAAGCAGGGTGACAATATACAGCCTTGACGTACTCCTTTCCCTATTTGGAACCATTCCATGGTTGTTCCATGTCTAGTTCTAACTGTTGCTTCCTGAGCTGCATACAGATTTCTCAAGAGGCAGGTCAGGTGGTCTGGTAATCCCATCTCCTTAAGAATTTTCCAGAGTTTTTTGTCCACACAGTCAAAGGCTTTGGTGCAATCAATAAAGCAGAAGTTGATGTTTTTTCTGGAAATCTCTTGCTTTTTTGATGATCCAACAGATGCTGGCAACTTGATCTCTGGTTCCTCTGCCTTTTCTAAATCCAGCTTGAACATCTGGAAGTTCATGACTCATGTACTATTGAAGCCTGGCTCGGAGAATTTTGAGCATTACTTTACCAGAGTGTGAGATGAGTGCAATTGTGCGGTAGTTTGAGCATTCTTTGGCATTGCCTTTCTTTGGGATTGAAATGAAAACTAACCTTTTCCAGTCCTGTGGCCACTGCTGAGTTTTCCAAATTTGCTGGCATATTGAGTACAGCATTTTCACAACATCATGTTTTAGGATTTGAAATAGCTCAGCTGGAATTCCATCACCTCTACTAGCTTTGTTTGTAGTGATGCTTCCTAAGGCCCACTTGACTTCACATTCCAGGATGTCAAGCTTATAAGTAATAGCTTATAATCAGCCACTTCTCTAATCTCTATTTTTTGCCAGATTCAAAAATACCGAATTTCCTATCAAATGTTCTACCAAAGCAAACCTTCCCTTGAGTGGTTGTTTTGTTTCTAATATGTGAATTTCTAGGAAATTTCCTGCAGGCAGAGCCTCTAATATTTTATCTAGAAGCTCATCTAGAAAGTAGGCATCAGGGACTGTATTCTACTTACAGCTGAAAAGCTTGTGTAGCTGCTACCTGAGTCGACAGACCCGCAGGGCTGAGAATAACAACTCAAGGCTTCACACCCCCTCCCCACTCCCACCGCCAGTTCCAGCGACTGCCCGCCCTCCCCTTCAAGTCTGTGGTGACTGAACACAGGCTGGGGGCCTGGTTGTCATCTTTAGATGTGTCAGGTTACACAGGTTCGGCCTACGCTTAAAAACAGAGGTGAGGGCTACTCTGATGGTGCAGTGGTGGAGAGTCTGCCTGCCAGTGCAGGAGACACAGGTTCAATCCCTGGTCTGAGAAGATCCCACATGCCAAGGGGCACCTAGAAGCCCATGGGCTACAACTCCTGAGCCCAAACTCTGGAGCCTGGGAGCCACAGCTCCTGAGCCCGTGCACCCCAGAGTCCTTGCTCTGCAACGAGAAGCCACTGCAACGAGAAGCTCACTCGCCTCAACTCGAGAAGAGCCCACGCAGCAACAAGGACGCAGCAGAGCCAAAAACAAGTAAATAATACTCTTATTTTCTTTTAAAGATCTTAAAAAAAAAAGTGCTAAATATTAACTGAGATTTAACCAAGCTGTACAGAAAACACTATCGTTTCTCCTAAGAAGAAAAGTGAGTAAAATATCATTAGACGAAATGCTGTGACTCGATGACTAGGTTCCGTCTGCTCCTGCAGGACAAAGATTTTCAGCATGAGAGAGCTGATGACGCAGAGCCTCAACTCCAGTTGGGTGGGGAGGGAGGTGGCAAGGGGAAGGACAGACTCTGTTTCATCTCTCTCTGCTCTCCTGGTATCACTGAAGGACCAGCCCCGGGGGAGGAAGACCTCTGTCTGAGGACGCATGTCTGGTCCAGAGGGGGCAGATTTGTGTCCAGATCCTGCAAGGACCGGAAGCAGAAGAGGGGTGTCCTGGTTAGAGATAAGATCACCCCGTCCTTTTAGAAAAGCCTGTCCAGGACTGGGATGCAAGGCCCACTTAAAAAGAAACCTGGAATGACTTCCTGGGCTCTACCCACACCAGTTCCTCAGTGATCGCGGCCTCCAGTCGCTCAAGCAATAGAGAACGGCCCTTGACAGTGAAGAGAGATAGAGGGGTGTGCTGTGATCTACCAAATAAGACGGCAGTAGTTTGGACGAAGGAGACACAGTGGTCCCAGGTCCTTACAAGGTAGCCAGTACAGGGGTCCTGAGAGAAGACGGCTAGTCTCAAAAGAGGACTAAGGGCTTCCCTCATAGCTCGGTCAGTAAAGAATCTACCTGCAATGCAGGAGACCCAGGTTCGATTCCCGGATTGGTAAGATCCCCTGGAGAAGGAAATGGCAACCCACTCCTGTATTCTTGCCTGGAGAATCCCTCGGACAGAGGGGCCTGCTGGGATACAGTCCAAGGGGTCACAAGAGTCGGACACGACTGAGCAACTAAACCACCACCACCTCTCCGGCGGTCCAGTGATTAAGGCTTCGAGCTTCCACTGCAGGGGGCATGGGTTCAAGCCCTGGTGGGGGAACTAAGATCTTGCATGTTTCCTGACATGGCCAAAAACAGGAAGGTCGGCCACCAGCTCTGCAGGACTATCTATAGATGCTCCAGGTACCCCAAAAAGGCAGCAACACCCTCTGGAACAGTATCCCACATCTGGTCTGGAAGGTGGCTGGGTATCAGTTTCTTCAAGGCTCCCTGCCCCCCAGGCCAGGGAATATGGTCCATTCCGGAGACCAGATTCTTTTTTTCTCATGAGTGTTCTTTTTTAACAAGAACCCCAAATGGTTCTTATATAACACAATGAAAGCTTAGCTATTTTCTTACCCTTCACTCACATCCACTTCTCCAGCAAAATGGACCATTTTCCAAGGCTCTCAAGTTCAGGGACTCCCCTGGTGGTCCAGTGGCTAAAACTCCACACTTGCACTGTCAGGGTGCGGGTCTGATCCCTGGTTGGGGAGCTACGATCCTGCATGTCACCTGCCGTGGCCTGAATCAGTGAGTATCTCAAGTTCAGCTCAGCTGGTACCTTCGCTGCCCTGAGCTTGCTTGGACACACACAGACCACGCCACCAAGCCGGGGCACACACATGGGATGCCAGTGCACGTGAAGAACGCGTTCACACGTGTGCATGTGACATGCATGCACACACACAGGAAGCGGACACGTAACACACACTCGCATGCACACACAGCACACCATCTGTGTCTCTGGGGCAAGATCTCAGATTCGGAGAACTGCCAAGGCTTTCAACCGAGGAAGAGAACTAGAACCTGACTAACCCTTCTGAAGTCTAAGGATGCTGAGCCATCTCTTTCTCGATGGGGAAGGAGGACATTGTGCCGGCGGTGACTTTTCATCCAGAGGATTCTGTGCGCGGCCACAGTCTGACACCAAGCCCCAGCCAACTGTCCCTGCAACAACACTTTAAGTTTAAAAAAAGGATTGGCAAAAGGGTGTGGACGATTCACTACAAATCATTCCCACCAGTCAACCAACCTAAAGCACGGGTCCTGCTCAGAGCAATACTTTGGCATAAGAAACACATGACAACTTCTTGGCATAAAAATCACTCCAAATAAAAAACAAACAAACAAACAAAAAATCACTCCAAATAATTTTTTTAAAATCGATCCTTACTGAGGACAGTGTTTCAATAGGCATTCCCCACACCCACCCCCCACCATGGCTCAAACGGTAAAGAATCCACCTACAATGCAGGAGACACAGGAGATGTGGGTTCAATTCCTGGGTCGGAAAGATCCCCTGCAGGAGGAAACGGCAGCCCACTCCAGCATTCTTGCCTGGGAAAACTGCATAAACAGATGAGCCTGGCGGGCTACAGTCCATGGGGTCACAAAGAGTCAGAGACGGCAGAGCACACACAAGGCTGTCAGCCAAAACCACCCCACCCACCCAGCCCCGCCAGCTTCCGCACGTAAACTGAGGCTGAACACTTTGGGGGAACCGAGATGCTCGGCCACCAAGAAAATGAACGCACCTCCACAAAAGCGTATCTTCAAGATAAAAGAAGTCCTCCCTTCACACACTGTTCCACCCAGTCCATTTTCACAGCTCGAGACACCTGCATCAGCTCACCCCGTACATTTGTGCATTTTCTTTTTTGGGGAGGAGGGGGGGCAGGCAGCATGTGGGATCTTAGTTCCCTGACCAGGGATCGAACCCACCCCTTTCACTGGAAGCATGGAATCTTAACTGAAAGCAAGGGACCGCCAGGGAAGCCCCTCATCCCATGCATTTTTAAGTACCAGCCAGTATGTGACAGGGAAGAGCATCTTTTTAGAGCCTTCCTTGATGAACTGAGTAGCTCAAATGGTAAAGAGTTTGCCTGCAATGCGGAGACCTGCGTTCAATCTCTGGGTTGGGAAGACCACCTGGGGGAGGGCATGGGAACCCACTCCAGTATTCTTGCCTGGAGAATCCCATGGACAGAGGAGCCTGGAGGGCTACAGTCCATGGGGCTGCAAAGAGTCAGACACGATGGAGCAACTTTCACTCTCTTTCAGTATGTGATGGGGAACAGCACGTTCTTAGAGCCTTCCTTGGTGAACAGGAGTCTCCAGGGTTCATCTGCAAGATGATTTAGAGTTAGCTTAGTTCCAGCTACACTGCCACTTTAAAGTCTAGACACTTCTAGAGCAAAGGCTCAGACTGGATTAAGACTCAATTTGGCTTCCACTTACAATGCCTTTTTTTTTTTTTCAGATTAAAATAGTCTCCTACATTCCAATAGTTCACAGAGCAATCGAAGTTCATGAAAAAGATAATGGAGACGTCAAGTTTCTGACTGAAATAGATAATGAGGAAGTTGACTATAGAGGCTTGTACCAGGAAGGCCAGAACTGGCCTGAACAGAAGAGCGTGGTGGGGAGAGTTGGAGGGTTTTCTCCATATGTCAGTAGAGTCTCTGTAATAATGCAGGACGATCCGAAATTCAAGCATGGTGTTTTGGCTGTAACGGGTGCATATGAGTTACTATTTATGAATCCTAAAATGAAAAACAATTCCTGGGACCAGATTGAAGTAAGTTCTGTTGAAAAAGAAAGTAATCTATTTAAAACGTTCCACTTTCCGTAGAAAAGGAAACAATGTGGAGATGTTTTTGCCTTGTTTGAATAAATGATTCATCAGCTAAAAGAATAAAATAAAACAGCCTCCCAAATAGCTCTCCGGAGTGGATGGTGCTGTATTATTCATTACGGCTCCTCTGGGAGGTGACAGACCTCAGCTGTCTCAGGTCCTCCCTCCTGTACCCTCACGCGACCCCCTCCGCTTGCTCCAGGGGCTTCAGGTGGCACCGGTCACATCCTCAGGCACGCCGTGTGGCCTGAGGACTGTCTTTGCGACAAGGAAACCCCATTCCTCCTCGATCTTAGGCGCTTAGCTCCAGTCCAGAGTCATTCTGGGACCTGAGACCCTCTGCTGCAGTGTTTGCACCTGGACACACGTCTCCTCCAGCAACAAAACACAAAGAAACTGGGACTAAAAACAACCGCGTGCATGCACGGGTGGGGCAGAATCATGGACCAAAGATGCGAAAAGACCAAAAAAAATCCCTACTGTCACTTCTAAAGAGTCAGGAGCAAACAGTGGGTGTCAGGAGCAAGAGCACAGGAACGTGTCCTGCGCACACCACCACCCGGGGGGTGGGCACACCCCGAAGCCACCCCTGCAGCCTGACGCCCTGAACACACCCCCCCACCCTCGCCCCGGGTAAGGAGCAAGCTAGCTTCGGGGAGTGAGCAAGGGGCCCTGTTGTGCTCGCTTCTCCTGCTGTAGCGGGGGCCCCAGTGGAGCCTTGTCTGAATTTGCTGTCTGGCTTGGTCAATTTCTATTGATTAAGGAGGCCAAGAACTCTTGTGGGTATCAGCCTCGTTCATGCCTCTTCTCCATCTCTCCAGCCTTCCAATCTTGGTGTTGCCTCAGACAGAAGCAAGTTTATTAACAGCTCATGGAGTAGGAGGAAAACATTTCCAGTTAGAACAACCTGCTAAGGACGATGTGTTTGGAGGAGGAAATCAGCCAGGTTCAGCCCCACAGGGCCGCCACTCTCGCCAGTGGATCCTGAAGAAAAGGAACAATTCAACTCCCCAGGATGATCTGAAAGCCTTTTCTCCAGGAAAGGTCTCCATTTGAGTTTCCAGGAGCCGAGAACCGTCTCACTAGGAAAGAACAGAGTGCGGAGTGAGTGGTGCTGACTTTCAGATGCGCTGAAGATGGTCTAGTGGACGGTGAATTCCTCCCAGTCATCCTCACTCCTTGTTCCAGAGTTACTCTATCCAGTATTCTCCAGCTGTCACACACCATAAAACAACAGCGGGGTTTTTAGAAACAGCAGATCAGTCATCATCAAAGGAGACTGAAGACTCTTCACACTTGCTCTCGAATGCATTTCCACCCTCCTGTCTGCTGTTTTGAGCAGTCCCGGCATCGTTCTTGGCTCCCCCTGTCTGAAGGTGGTGGAGGTAACGGGAGGTTCTGGGCTTCTTTCCATCCCCATCTCTGAAGACTAAAAGGAGTTTTCTTTCTCCTTTCAGGCTCTCCCCATACCAGGAAACCTGGGACACCCAGAAAAAGCCTCCAGCAACCTCGAAAGCAAAAAGGGTTTTAACTACGTGCTGTGATGGGTGGTTTTTTTGCCTTTTCATACTGTTCATGGGGTTCTCAGGGCAAGAGTACTGAAGTGGTTGGTCATTCCCTTCTCCAGTGGACCACGTGTTGTCAGAACTCTCACCATGATCAGTCCATCTTGGGTAGCCCTACACGGCATGGCTCATTGAGTTAGACAAGGCTGTGAGCCAAGTGATCAGTTTGGTTAGTTTTCTGTAACTGTGATTTCCATTCGGTCTGCCCTCTGATGGAGAAGGATAAGACGCTTGTGGAAGCTTCCTGATGGGAGGAACGGCTGTGGAGGAATCTGGGTCTCGCTCTGATGGGCAGGGCCACGCTCAGTAAATCTTTAATCCAATTTTCTGTTGACGGGTGGGGCTGTGTTCTCTCCCTGTAATTTGGCCTGAGGCCAGACTACGGTAGGGGTAATGGCAGCCTCCTTCAAAAGGACTTTTGCATGCACCGTTGTATTCAGTGCCCCTGACCCCACGGCAGGCCACTGTGGACCCACGCCTCTGCCAGAGACTCCTGGACACTCACAGGCGAGTCTGGCTCAGCCTCTCTCAGTGGGGACACTGTTCCTTTCTCCAGGGTCCTGGTGTGCACAAGGCTTTGTTTGTGCCCTCCAAGAGTCAGTTTCCCCAGTCCTGTGGAAGTTCTGTAATCAGATCCCACTGGCCTCCAAAGTTAAATTCCCTGGGGTTCTCAGTCCCCTTGCCCCATCCCCAGGTTGGGAAATCTGTTGTGGGTCCTAGAACTTTCGCGACAGTGCAAGAACTTCTTTTTACTATGTGGAGAATAGGTGTGTACCAAAGCCAGAAATTATTATTATTCTCATGGTATCTTGGTATATTTTTGCTAATATGTCATTCCCATGTGTCCAGTATTTAGACGAAATAGCTAATGCTGCAAATAAGCTGCACCAGCCTTTGTAATTGCGTGAGCTTTTGTCAGATAAGTTTACTTTGATCTTCACTGTTATAATTGATGGTATATACTAGAAACCAAGAAGCAAACTTTTTAGTGACTTTATTTATTTTTGCAAGTGCACTATTCCAGAAACCACCTCCACATGAAATCACACTCTCAGTGAAGGAACTCAGGGTGAAGTCTGTTCATGAGGCCAGCCATGTGGACTCAGCTCGGTTCCTGCCTACTTCTGAAAAAGATCCCACAGATGCAGGAAAATGAGCCAGGGTCCTAGGTGACATAACCCACCTAAAATGGGGAACTGGAAACTTTAGAATTTTACAGTTTGTCTTAGAACTCCTAGCCCAGTGAAAAGCATACAAGACGTTTTCTAGATGTCTTAGCTATCATTTGCCTGGTAACAAAAGAGAGAAAAAAAAATTATATACATATATATATATATATATATACACACACACATACAAGAAGGCTTAAAAACAGACAACCAGGGTCTTCCCTGGTGGTTCAGTGGTTGAGACTCCCCCTTCCAGTGCAGGGGGTGTGGGTTCAATCCCGGCTCAAGGAACTAAGACCTCACATGCCTCTGGCAGAAACCAGAACATATACAACAAAAGCAATATGGTAACAAAGTGAATAAAGACTTTTAAAATGGTCCATGTCAAAAAAAAAAAAAAAAAAAAGCTTTTTAAAAAGTCCCATTTAGTACAATGACTTTTTAACGGCCCCATCTGATTTCTTCCAGATTTTGTAAAATAGCTTAAGTAGCATGACAAAGTCATGGTAAAGCAGATGACCAAAGGGATGCTCTAGGAATGTCATAAAGACATGTCAGCTTTGCCAGTACAAGACTGATGACAGGGAAATGTCAAGAGTTTTGAAATCAGGTCAAAGAAAATGACTTTTTGTTATCTTCTCATCATGTCTTTCACTCAAAATCAGAACATTATAAAAATTTCCAGGTGCTTAAAACAGTCTTAAATATGAGTTAGACTATTAAAATCAGACAAGGAAATTAGATAACTTTTGGAGGGCTCACAATACACTCACTTTTGGAGTCCTAAGCACTTTATATTCACCATTGTATTCAATTGCCACAAGAGCTCTATAAAGTAGGTCCAACTGTTACCCCCATTCTACAGATGAGAAACCGAGGCAGAGTGGACTTACATCCCTCGCCCAGAACCCGATTTGTTAACCACATCACTGCACTTTCACTTATGGGAGGTGTGACCTGGAGCTTGTGACATTGCCAAACCCTTGCTTTCCTGTCTGCAAAACTGGGATCACCCCACCTACCAGACAGAGTTGTATAAAGACTGGCTGAAAGGAGATATTACAAATAATTTATCACATTACCAGGTACGGAGGGGTGTCCAATAAATGTGAAATTCCCCTCGCCTTTCATCACAGCAAGAAAAGACCAGAAACTTCTGGGTCATTAAACCACCAAACATTTTCCAGAATGGCTAATATTAAACCACGGCTTCTGATCCTGCCATGAGGAAAACTCAGCTGGCCCTGACATAACTGCCGCATGATGCAAAATAAAGCAAGTGCAGCACAGAAAAGTAAATGGATTATGCACTGCCCGGTAAGGCGCTAAACGATTTCCATCCACACAGTGCTCTTGCCTACAGGGCTTTCCTCCTCTGCTAAGCCTCAACTTGTCTATACCCGAACAGACAAGGGAGACAAGGTCTCCCCTTCCTAACAAGGGCTCGTGTTGTCCAGGTGTTGCAGAAACTTCGGGTGCACGGCGTGTTCTAAACTGCTGAGCTGTTCGTTCTTCCCCCGGGGTGACATCAGGGCTGGACCCGGGCCTGGTGCTAACAGGGCGGGGGAATCACGTCGCTAATCTGGGGTCTATAACCATCTGCATGGCGCACGGTCCAGCTGGAGACAGATGGCGCACGCAGAGGGGCTTAACTAAAACGAATGCAACGGAAGGAGCTGCACACAGAGGGATGGGGAGAGAGAGAGAGCTGAGCGAGGAGCCCGGAGGCCAGGCCAACGCGGAAGCCGTCACCAGCTAGGAGGGCCCGCTGAGAGCTGACGCCACGGGGCAGGCGGGACCAGGATCTGTGCCTGCGACGTCATTAGCCCACAGCCAGAACTCTAGTGCACCCCTCTGCTCCCCTCCTGAGACAGGCTGGGACCTGGGACCCTTTGCTGTAAGGCTTGCACCTGGACACACATCTCCTCGAGCAACAAAATACAAACAGACGACAGCAAACTAAAAATAACTGCAGGCATGCAAGGGGCCCGGGTTCAATCCCTGGTCAGGGGAACTAGATCCCACATGCCACAACCAAGAGTTTGAAAGCTGCAACTAAAGGTCCCACAGGCTGCAGTGAAGACTGAAGATCCCGCGGGGCAGAGCCAAATAAGTATATTTTTTAAAATAAGCGAATTCTAAGAGGATAAACAGGATTTTCAGAAAATAGCCGCTGGACAGCTTGGGAGCGGCAAATGGGATGCAGGATTAGAGCTCCACCTGCTCACACAGGATGCTAAGTGGTCAACACCCAGAGACTCTGCTTTGGGCAGAATGCAACTATATGAGCCTCCTTTGCGAGGCATAAACTCATCGCACGGTCTTTCAAATTCAAAGGTCAAGTAGCACACTCTTCCATGACCCCCGCCTGGACCAAAAGCCTATCAAGAGAAGATTCAATACATTTTAGCCAAGTGGTGGCATTCTCCCCCAAACTCTATTTGCAGACACTCAAACAGCCAAGTTTCCCAAGTCTTAAGAACTCAGGGTCTTTGATCACCCAGCCTCAGGCCAAGCATGTTTATATTTCTGATTTACCTGGTAGAGCTTAAAATACAACAGAAGCAAACGAAGTTCACAGTCCAGGAGAGACAAGCCTTCCTGCAAGCACACCTCCTCCCGAAACGGCAGTTTGCTCAGAGATCTGATTTCCCTGTCGGAGTCTTTGAACTCTTCCTGGTCTAAGTCCTCATTAATTGACACATAATTTTAGATTGTGTGAATCCCAGGATAAGACAGGATCCTGCCAGTGGTTCATCCCCAGGAAAGGGAGACTTGACAACTGCTTCCTCTCAAGTTATTTCTCCAACTATGCTGTATCCAAGATGAAAATATCCCTTCTCTCATCATTACAGTCAAATATTCTCAGGTGGCAGCTATGGGTGCCTGGGAGGCCACATACGTCTCTAAATAAGGTGAGGGCAAACTTTAGTTGCTCCGTCTTTGCAAACTGAAGTTGCCGACTCTGCGACCCCATGGACTACAGCCTCCCAGGCTCCTCCATCCTTGAGATTTCCCAGGCAAGGGTACCGGTGAGGGCGGGGTTACTGAAATAACGTGTCGTTGTTGCTGTTGTTCAGTTGCTAAGTCACGCCCGACTCTTTTGCGACCCCATGAACTGTGGCCCACAGGGCTCCTCTGTCCATGGGATTTCCCAGGCAAGAATCCTAGGGTGAGTTGCCATTTCCTTCTGGAGAGGATCTTCCTGATCCAGGAAGCAAAGGGGCATCTCCTGCACTGCAGGCAGATTCCTAACTGCTGAGCCGCCAGGGAAGCCCTGTAACAAAATAGCTTCTCTTACAGGTGTGTCCTTCAGCTGAAAACATTCAACCACATTGGAAGGGACCTGAACTTATCCTGACCCTCAGGATCGCTGTCCTAGAGTACACAGCCCAGAAGCAAGGAGAAAAGGAATAAGAAGGCGAAAATGACCACAGGACTCTTTTCATTTCATAAGTAACATTTAAAAGCCCAAAGAATTCACATATTCTGGGGGTAAGGGAAGGACAGAGCAGATTATGAATGAATTCAACATTTTTGCAATTAGAGTAATGAATCTAATCATTTCCTTTCTTTCATAGGAATTCTAAGAGAAGGTGTATTTTGAATGTTTATAGACTCATCAGCATACCAGTATTTTTCACACACTCAACAAATAGTGAGTATCTACTGTGTGTCAGACTCTATTGTTTTGGGCTCCAAAATCACTGTAGATGATGATTGCAGCCATGAAATTAAAAGACACTTACTCCTTGGAAGGAAAGTTATCACCAACCTAGACAGCATATTAAAAAGCAGACATTACTTTGTCAACAAAGGTCCATCTAGTCAAGGCTATGGTTTTTCCAGTGGTCATGTACGGATGTGAGAGTTGGACTGTGAAGAAAGCTGAGAGTCGAAGAACTGATGCTTTTGAACTGTGGTGTTGGAGAAGACTCTTGAGAGTCCCTTGGACTGCAAGGAGATCCAACCAGTCCATCCTAAAGGAGATCAGTCCTCGATGTTCACTGGAAGGACTGATGCTAAAGCTGAAACTCCAGTACTTTGGCCACCTCATGCGAAGAGCTGACTCATTAGAAAAGACCCTGATGCTGGGAGGGGTTGGGGGCAGGAGGAGAAGGGGACGACAGAGGATGAGACGGCTGGATGGCATCACTGATTCGATGGACATGAGTTTGAGTGAACTCCGGGAGTTGGTGATGGACAGGGAGGCCTGACGTGCTGCGGTTCATGGGGTCACAAAGAGTCGGACACGACTGAGCGACTGAACTGAACTGTGTGTCAGACACAGTACTGTGTGTACTGGTCTAGAAGCTGGGAATTTGATGAGACAAAAGACAGGTCAGATCTCTGCTCTGAGTTGAAGGGGAGACGCTCAACAAACATATGCATAAATAAATGAACATGTATTACAACACAGCGACAAACGTTATGATAAACGTGATACATAGACAGTAAAGAGCGGTACTAAGGTCGTGGACCCCAGAGCCAGACAGCTTGGTTTATATCTCAGCTCTGCTACTTCCTCAATCATTTGGGGGAAATTATATAATCTCTCTTGGCCCCAGTTTCCCCTTCAATAAAGTAGAGATAAGAACAGGATCTAGTTCAGGGGGTTTTCTGTGAGAATTGAATAGGGCAGTTCATTTTCAAGAGCTTATAACAGTGGCTGACATATAAAAAGTCCCTTATAAATGCTAATGCTTCCTACTTTAAGTTGGGGTGACCTGGGCAGTCTTCTCAGAGGAGGTAACCCACGTGAAGACCTGATAAAAGAAACAGAGTGAAAGCCTCAGAAAGGGGTGAATCAAGCCTTCTTTATGAAACAGAAAGGACACCAGTGAGGCTGGACTAGAGCGAGAGGGAAGGGTGGGCTGAGATGGAGTCAGTCACGCAGGCTCTTGAAGGTTTTTGCTAGGATTCGGAACTTGCCCCAGAAAGGGGAGAAGCCCCTGGAGGGTTGAAGCAGGGACACCCAGGGCCTGGTTCATACTTTTGAAAGACGCAGCTGCTTTCATAACGAAGACAGGTACTAACGGACAGGAGTAGAAACATGGAATTAGAAGGTAATCTGAAGGACTTCCCTAGTGGTCCGATGGTTGAGACTCACGCTTCCAATGCAGGGGGCGTGGGTTCAATCCCAGGTTTGGGAACTAAGATCCCACCAAGAAAAGAGAAAGCAGTCTAAGTGGCTCAGATGAGAAACTGATGACTTGGTCTCTGGTAGTGACAGTGGAAGTGGAAAAGGCCAGGGACACACCTTGCATCAGGGATTAGCAAACTCTGGGCCAAAACTGGCCCCTGCCTGCTTCTGTAAATGAAGTGCTCTTGGAACACAGCCACGCCCGTTCACTTACCTACCGTCTGCTGCTGACTTCCCGCTACAGCGGCCTTGTCGAACCGTTCTTACGGAGACCACAGGGCCTGCAAAGCCCATCAACTCTCTGACTTCATAGCCAAAGCTCCTCAACCCCTACTTTGGAGGAAGAGTCTACAGGATTGGAAAATGGATCAGGTGTGGACAGAGAGAAGCATGGAGGATTATTCCTGGGGTTTTGGCATGAATAACTCAGTGGTGCCATTTTCTGAGATAGGGTTGGCTTGGAGAAGAGAACAGGAAGGGTGGCAGGAAGAGAATGATTACTTTGGACGTATTGGGTTTGAGGTGTCTCTTAGACAGCCAAGTGAAAAGTCTAAGGAGGCGGCTAGACGTATATCCAGGAGCCCTGGGCTGGAGGAACAAATGCAGGAGCTACCTGCAAACACCTTTCCCCTTCTCTACACTTGCGCTGCCGTCAGAATCTCCACTCGAACCCGTGGAGCAACGCTCTGAGTCTTTAGGGGACTGGGCAAGGTGGAGTCACCTAGCCAGGGATTGCCGACTGAGAGGGACCGGCGCTAAGGCTTGAGCCTGGGCCCCTCCAACACTACAAAGTCATGCAAAGGAAGAAGAGCCAGTGAAAGTGATGGAGAAGAAGTGTCTAGCGGTGGGAGAGGCTGTCTTGACGGAGGTCAAAAGGCAACTGTGTGTAACAGGCTCTAGGCTCACCCACCTCATCAGAACTGACTCAAACGCATTCCTTCTTATGGTTGAGCAATACCCTGTTGTATGTATGTATGACTTCTTTACCCATTCATCTTTCGATGAACATCTAGGTTGCTTCCATGTTACAGCTAGTGTAAACAGTGCTGCACAATTTGCGCAGGATGCAGAGAGGCCAAACCCAGAGCTGCGGGACAACCTAGAGGGTGGGATGGGGAGGGAGGTGGAGGGGAGGTTCAAGAGGGAGGGGACATGTGTATACGCATGGCTGATTCACACTGACGTCTGCAGCCACTAACACAATATTGTAAAGCAATTATCCTCCGATTAAAAAAAGGCCACTGTGTCAATAAGGGGTGGGTCAGCCATGCTGAGGGCTGCTGAAAGGTCCAGGAATGAAGTGCCTGCAGGAACTGAAACGGACAAGATGGGGAGGGCGGTCTTTCAGTGGATGCGAGGATGATGCAACGGGTCCTATCGGATGGGGTTGGAGAAGAGAACTGGGGGCATCCTGTGGAGGCAGCAATTACCAAAGGTCAAAACATTTCATTGTCACGGGGGGACAGGTGGGCGCGCTGGAAGCAGACTGGAAGACAAAGGGGCATTTTTACAAGACGGGAGACGCTAGGGATATTTTTGAGATGATGGAAACCATCCTGCTGAGAAGGAGAAAACTATGGAGGAGAGAGGAGAGTGAGGTCCTTGAGGGGTGGGAGTGGGGAGATCCAGAGTTAGATTTAGGGGACTTAACTCGAGGACGTTCCTGATTACTTCCATCTTCTCCACACACGTGAGAAAGCGCAGCAGCCAGGGTGGGACAGTGGAGCAAGGGAGAGACAGTGCGGCACACCTGAAAAGAAGTGAGACAGACTTACAGAAGGAACTTCTGGCTGCTGGGGAGGAGGGGGGAAGAACGTGGGGAAGGGACAGTTAGGGAGTCCGGGAGAGACGCGCACACACTGCTATACTTAGCATGGGTAAGGCTGGGGAGGGAGGCGAGGGGGGCTCAGCGCGGGGGACACATCTGTGGCGGATTCATGTTGACTGATGTATGGCAGAAACCATCACGATATCAGAAAGTAACTATCCTCCAATGAAAATAAATGCATTTTAAAAAGAAAATAAGTAAAACATAAAATGGATAACCAACAAGGACCTAGTGAATAGCCCAGGGGAACTCTGCTCAACGTTATGGGGCAGCCTGGATGGGAGGGGAGTTTGGGGGAGAATGGATACATGTAAATGAATGGGTGAGTCCCTTCGCGGCCCACCTGAAACGGTCGCAACATTGTTAATGGGGTTTAACCCAATACAAGATTAAAAGTTTAAAAAAAAGAAGTGAGAGACTGTTACAGGATCATTGACTGTTCATCAGATATCTCTCTGGTCCTCCATTCCATCAACAGAGCTAGTTAACATAGCAAGCGCTCAAATACACACTAATTAAGGGTCCAAACTAATGTCTGCAGGGGGATCTTTGCTATCTCCTTTTCCAGTGAAGGTGTTGAGTTCGTGTGCAGTCAGATGTCCAGGCTCTCTTCATCAAATGTGATACCTGCCTGGGTATTTGTTGAAGGCAGGGTCTCCAGTATCTGCAAACAGTGAAGTCAAATAACCATCCCTCCCACGACAAATGTCATCTCCAGTTGACACAGGCTGATAAACATTGACACAGAGATGTTACGACGACTGTGGGAGGCATTCTTACCCTACTAGCATGTCAGCCAAGGGCAAACACCCAATGTCTCAATCACACCAGAAAGTGGTTCGTGACTGGATCTCCTGTCCCGCCCCAGACACTCCTTTGATCGGTACAATCGATCCTTAACCAGAACAAACCTCCCTTTCTTTTCTTTGCTGTCTGTTCATTTGTGGTCAGATTCCTCTCCTTTTTTTCCCTTCTATCTTCTTGCTTTCTTCTTTTCCATTTCTCCTAGCTTGGTTGTTATTGTTTAGTCAAAGTCATGCCACTTTTGCTGTCCCATGGACCGCAGCCCGCCAGGATTCTCTGGCCATGGGGATTGCCAGGCAAGGATACTGGAGCGGGTTGCCATTTCCTCCTCCAGGGGATCTTCTCAACCCAGGGATGGAACCCACATCTCCTGCAATGGCAGGTGAATTCTTTACCACTGAGCCACTTGGGAAGTCCTTCTCCTACCTTATCCCGAGTTAAATGTCTTATTTTAATTTTCCTTGGTTAGTTTGTCTCTTCCATTTATCATCTCGTCTCTGGTGTGCTCAGCCTCCATCCCATCCTAAGTGTACAGGAGAACAACAGCCTTTCCTCCAGCATCATCCGTGGACAGACAGACCTAAGATTCAGCAGGCTCCTCTTTCAGACTGAACACGGACGTGCCAAAAAGGCAGACACCTTCCATAAAAGAAGAGGTACTGGGACTTCCCTGGCGGTCCAGTGACTGAGACTTCACCTTCCATTCTAAGGGGTACGGGTTCGATCCCTGGTCGGGGAGCTAAAACCAGGCATGCCTGGCAGCCAATAAAACAAAACATAAAACAGAGACAGGGACTTTCCTGGTGGTCCACTGGTCAGGACTGCACCGTGCAATGCAGGGGACTCGGGTTTGATCCCTGGTCGGGGAACTAGGATCCCATACACCACTGGGCAACTAAGCCCACGTACCACAACTAGTGAGCCCACATGCCACAGCTAAGACCTGAGCGGCCAAAAGAAACAAATATTTTTTAAAAACAGAAGCAATATTATAATCAATTCAATAAAAACTTTGGTCCACATCAAAAAAATCTTAAAAAAAAAAAAAAGAAGAGGTACTGAAATAAGGCATTGAAGTGGATGTGATACAGATCAGAACTGTCTTACTGCCTTTAGTATTTCAGCTACGAGGTGACTGATGACAGAAACTTGGGCAGACACTTTGTGACCATGCGACATATAGGCAGGACGCTACGCACTCATTCTGCAAACATTTATTGAATCCTTTCATCAGGGAGCCAAGGGCCAGATGCAAGACCCCACAATGCATAAATGAAGGAGAACATGTGGGATCTGCAAAAGTCGGTTTTTAAAAACCCTTCTATTTTAGGCATGATGCTGGCTGGCTTGCTATATTTCTATTTAAAAGGGAGGAGAAACCTGCCCCCTCAATGTTCTGAGTGAGATAAGAGTGCTAATGGGCCCGGAGAAAGGGAAAATGTCAGAACATGTTCCCGGTTTTCAAAGACAGTCCTCCAGCACGCAGACGACTGGGCTCCCGCATCACTGGATGCCACTCCAGCCCGGGGCCCGCGACTGCCTGAACCTGCAGATCCGCACTGCCGGGCAAAGGGCAGGAGGCGGTGCCAGCGCCGTCTGAATTTTGCTTCGGAATTATCTGGTTCTTCTGGCTTTTGATGTTCTGAAATTTTCTTTGAAGCTAGTAATGTGACAAAGATCAAGGACGGCAGAGTCAGACTAACTGAGATCTGAAGACTGACTCAGCCGCCGACTGCCTGTGTCATCTCGGATCGGTGCCTCGCTCCTGATGAGACCCTGTTTTACCGTCAGAGGAGTGGAAGACGAGCTACGCTGCAGAAGTATTGTGAGAATTAAATATAATACATGCAAAGTGCTGAGGTGCTGCTTGAAATGACAGCTATCATCGTCGGCAGAATGCTAGGTTTGATTTCAGGAGCCCAGGGTGAGCCAAATGTCACCTCTTGAACTTAAAACACTGGATGCATAAAATTCTACCCCAAAAGATTTAAGGAGAAAGGAGGAAAGTTTGTCATCAAGAGTTGCCACACTACGTCTGCCAGTGCAGGGGTCACGGGTTTGATCCCAGGTCCGGGAAGATTCCACATGCCGGGCAGCAAATCAGCACGGCCACCACAACTCCTGAGCCCACGCTCCCCAAGACGAGAGGCCGCTGCGGCGGGAGCCACACGCCGCAAGGAGGAGCCTCCACTCGGCCCAACTAGGGAAAGCCCAGGCGCAGCAGCCAAGACCCAGAGACCCAGGGCAACCAGAAATGAATAAATACATGTTTTAAGTTAACAACAGAAATAAGAGTTGTCAGAAGACACACACACACACACACGCAGTCATCTCTAAATAAAATTAAAAGATGGCAAAATAGTGAGGGAAATACGTCAGACAGAGAAGGAGAAATATCATAGGAAGTCCCTTCTATGTGGAATCTAAGATGAAACGGTACAAATAAACTTATTGAGGATCCAGAAACAGACTCAGAGACTTAGAGAATGAACTTATGGTTGGGGGAGGAGGCTAGGGGAAGGGATAGTTAGGGAGTTTGGGGCGGACACGTACACACTGCTGTATTTAAAATAGATGACCTACTGCGTAGCACAGGGAACTCCGCTCTGTTATGGGGCAACCTGGATGGGAGGGGAGTTGGGGGGAGAGTGGATACGTGGATATGCATGGCTCAGCTACGCACCCGAAACTATCACAACACTGCTAATCGGTCTATTCTAGTATAAAACAGTAAGTTTAAAAGAAAAAAAAAAAAAGATGGCAATAAAATGAGGAGGTACTTTCTACTTGTGCGCTTCCTCGAAGAAGAAAAAAAGGACTATTTCACATCTCAGCCCTGGCTCCCAGCCCAGTGCCTTGCCCTGCTGCTGGAGCCGAACTCCTTGCCCACATCCTGGTTTTGCTGGAGCCACGGAGCAGGAGGAGGGGGAAGAAAGCCTCACTGCCACATCCATGCAGAGGGGCTGGGAAAGGGGCCATGGAGAGTGAAGAGTCCAACACACAGCTCCCGCAGCGCATCCCCACCCCGCCCCCTCCCTCCCGCTGCGCCCCTGCTGCCGAGTCCCCCAGCGCCCAGGCAGCGGCCGGTTTGGTGACAGCCTCTGTTAGGCGCTCGGATCCGCCAGCAGAAGAGCAACAGTGGCATCTTCAGGACAGCCGGTGAACTCGGCTGGGGAGGCAGAGAGACGGCGTGCAGAACACACTCTGCTGCCATGTCGGCGGACGAGCCTGCCCTTTCTCTACCTGAAATGACATCTGTGAGCGCCAAGGCCAGCCCCCGACCCCATGCGAACCCCGAGGCCCCCGCACCCAAGCTGATCGCTGACATTCCTCCCGCATGCTCTTCCAAACTCTCATTCATGGAGCCAGAAACTCAGGGGGTATAGGTCAGTTAAGAGTCTCTAGGGCAAGAAACTGCAAGTGTTTTGATTTTGAAATGAAATGCATCAATAAAATACTGGACTGTCCATAGAATCCTTGGGGAAGCTGGGGAGCCCTGCTCAGCAAAGAGACAGGAACCAAGGAAAGTGAACCTTCAGAACCCGGTCGAAATACAAGATACTAGGGAGGTCACCCCTGGCTGTCACTGGCAGCTGGATGCTACAGCTGGATTCAGTGTCTCTGCTGCCCCTGAAGCGTGGGTGTTTATAGGGGGTACCTTTGTCACCGCCAAAATGAAGTCTCCCTGCTCCTCTCCATCTGAAGTCCTAGGTGGGGTGTGTCTGATTGGCCGATCCCAGCTCAGCTGTGAGTGGAACAGAGCAATGTTTCGGTACAGCGGTGACTCTCAGAGAAGACAGACCCTGCAGGCGATGGGAAGCTAAACACCATCAAGTGTCCCTACCTAATGGGGTCGCAGTGACAGCAAAGGGCAGATCTGCCACCAGGAAGTGCCTTGAGTTTGTGGGAAGTTGTGAGAGAAAGTAGAAAAGAAATTCAAAAGTCTAGGTCTCAGTGCTGTGACTGATTAACTCTGTGACTGATTAACTATGTGACTCGGGCAGGAATAAATAAGCTGCTCTGGGGGTTTTGTCATACATAGAATAATTATTCCTACCTCCTTTGCAGGGCTGAAGTGTACATGGGATCATTTTGTGGATGGCCTTTGACAGTTACACCGCATAATTCCATTCACCTCTCTGGGTCCGAGGTTGCCCACCTGTCAAATCCCACAGGTTGCAGGGCTATGGCGAGGTAAACTAGAACACTATCTCTGTGTAGTTGCTAAGTCGTGTCCCGACTCTGCGACCCAGTGGACTGTATGCCGCCAGGCTCCCCTGCCCATGCGACTCTCCAGGCAAGAATATTGGAGTGGGTTGCCATTTCCTCCTCCAGGTAGAGCACTACAAATGAATGGTTCCATTGTCAGATTGAAATTTTCTGATGCCTCGGATTTGTGTCAAAACCATGGAGATGGTGGAAGAGGATGTGGGGTTGGGGCATTCATGAGGCTGACCATGACTGAGACCCAGCTGGTGGACACACCAGTATCGTTCTCTCTGCATTAATGTGCATATGAAATCTCCAATTTTTTTTTTTTTTTTTTTTTGGTAAATGAAGGGTCTTGGAAACACTTGAAACAGGCCATACTCTCCAAGTTTCATTGTCAGTTAGGCGTCCTCCCCACCCTCCTCCCAGGCATTGTTTTCTCAGGCATTTGAGTCTTTTCCTCACTGCGCACTACTCTCCTCGCCGCACTGGTGCCAATGTAAGGTTCTATCAGGGGAAACATCTTTGATGGTACAATACTGGTTTGAAACCAAAACCAAAAACCCCAAAGAAACAACCAACGACACATGAAAACCAGAAGCAAAGAAGCGCGCGCGCACCCCTGCGCTCCGGCCGCGTCCCGAGCATGTGAGGTTACTTTCCAATGAACGAAAACGGACTCCCAGGTCCCTCTTCCTAACATCGCGTTCGGTGGATGACCAGAGGAAACAACGAACAACAAGGACGCCCCAGAAGGCTGCAGGCTGAGAGCCAGGGATGGGGGTCCAGCGGTCAGCTCTACGCGCCCACCCGGCTCCCAGCCCGACCCGGACAAGGAAGCGGCCGGGGGCCCGGAGGAGCAGGGGGCCGACCCAGGGGAAGGGGACGGGCCCAGAGTGCCATCGAGCCCTCACAGGGGAAAGGCCGTGATCCGGCGCCGCCGCGAGGGGCCTGGCGAGGGGACCCGAACATCCCGAGGAGGGGTAACAATCAGACCGCCGGCGCTTGAAAAGTAACCGCGATGGGGAAACGCCGCACCAGCGCTAGGAGAGGTTTCAGACCGAGTGAGGCTGCGCCCCAACACACCTGCCGGCTCAGCGACCCAACAACCACGCAGGGTCCCTTTTTAAAAAGTGCCGCCTAACCACTTTAAAAAAACCAGTTTAAAAACAGTGCCGCCCATCACTGGCTCCGCCCCTCGGCCGCGCCGAACAGGCCCGGCCCCGCCCCCCACCCAACCGGGCGGAAGCGCTTCCGCCCTCAATCAAGATGGCGTCTGGGCGGCGCGGCCGGGCGGAAGTGCCCCGGTGGGGCGCTGACGCGTCCATCATGGCGGCCGCAGCCGCCTCCCCGGCTCTGAAGAGGCTGGACCTCCGCGACCCCGCGGCGCTCTTCGAGACCCACGGCGCGGAAGAGATCCGCGGGCTGGAGCGCCAGGTGCGCGCCGAGATCGAGCACAAGAAGGAGGAGCTGCGGCAGATGGTGGGCGAGCGGTACCGCGACCTGATCGAGGCGGCCGACACCATCGGCCAGATGCGCCGCTGCGCCGCGGGGCTGGTGGACGCCGTGAGGGCCACCGACCAGTACTGCGCCCGTCTCCGCCAGGCCGGCTCGGCTGCGTCCCGACCGCCGCGGGACCCGCAGGTCAGCCCCGCGCCCCGGCCCGGCCGGCCCGGCCCCGCGGGGAGCGGGCGCCCCGGCCGGGGCCCACCCGCCTCAGGGAGGCGCCCCCGCCGCCCTCCCCGCGCAGGTGGCCGGTTCCCCGCGGCTCCTCGGGACCGCTCCCGGGCTTCGGGCCTCGCCTCCCTCACCTCAGTCCTGGGGTCGCCGGGCTTCCTCCCACATCTCATGGAAACGCTAGGTGTTCAGCCCCGTTCCCTGTTTCACGTTTCCTGACATCGTTCCGGGAACAGAGCCCTCCCCTGTGTCGACCACCTCCCCTCCCAACTCGTTCCTTCTTCCCGCTCCCCACCCCCACCCCCACCCCACTCCCAGGAACAACTTCCAGGCTGCACAGACACCTGCTACCCTTTGTAGCAGGTCGCTGAGGGTAGTAACCAGTTCCCAGGCTCTCATCTTTTAATAGAGGAACAGGTTCATTTTAAGGAACTAAGGTGATAAAGAATCTGCCTGCCAGTGCAGGAGACACAGTTTCGATCCCTAATCCAGGAAGATCCCACATGTCTCAGAGCGACTAAGCCCCCTGCAGCATAACTGATGAGCCTGTGGTCTTGAGCCCACACACCCTAGAGGTGGGGCTCCACAAGGCAAGCCACCGCAATGAGACTCCAGAGTAGCCCCCCTTACCCCACCCCATGAGAATCAGTGGATTCACAGGTCCCTGGAAGAAAGCAGTGGAAGGACAGGCAACCCTTGGCCACCAGGCTGAGATACTAGGCACTTAGAACTGGGCAAACATAAGATCTCAGTGACCTTTGAAGAATGTTCGTTTGACAGGAAAGGAAAAGGATAGATTGGAGGGGATAGAAAATGAACACAGTGCAAGTCCAAGGTTTTCAGATTCAGGTAAGAGTGAGATGACGACAGCCTGCAGTAGAACCAGGGAAGTGAGAGCAGAAACCTAGGTGTAGACGTTTCGGCAGAACCATCAGAACGACTTGAATGTCCTGGGATGTGGTGGTCTATGCAGATGTTTGAGGGAGGTCAGATGGCTATAATTTTTGGTAGGAAGATGAACCTCGTGTTAAATATACTGATTATAGAACGACAGTGAAAGTTCCAGGGGCAGTGTCTAGCTGCAGCAGAAGAGGCTCGATGGGGATTCAGGGGAATGGTGAGGACTGCGTGGTGTGTGCTGTGATCTGCCTGGAGGTGACGTTTCAGGGACGAGAATTGTGAAGGGAAAGGACAGCCAGAGATGAGTAGAGGCGCGAAGCCAGAACCAGATTCAAGGGAAGGCTGGTGAAGAGGAACAGCCAGCAGAGAAGCCCGCAGGGTAGTCAAAGCGGCAGGAGAGAGTGTAGGAAGGACGAACATCACACCCAGCAAGGCAAAAGCTCCCTGGAGGGGCAATGCGCGGGCTCTGGGCTGAGACGTCCCAGGGGTCCCTGATACCCTGCAGTGACCAGATTTGGCTTTCCCCTCCATGGGACAGGGCAAAGGTACAGCTTGTAGGAAAAACTTAACTCCGTAATTCTGCTACACCAACCTCGATGCCTTGCTGAGCGGCACTGAACCCAAGTTCATGAAAGTTCCACACCCCCGGACCCCCCCCCCACGTCTCCCCTAGCCGGCACCATGCTGACCTGGCTCTTGTCTGTCCCAGCTCAGCTCTGTGCCTTTGCCCGTAGCCCCAGCAGCCGTCCCAGGAGAAGTTCTACAGCATGGCTGCCCAGATCAAGCTTCTCCTGGAAATCCCTGAGAAGATCTGGAGCTCCATGGAGGCCTCGCGGTATCTCCACGCCACCCAGCTCTACCTGCTTTGCTGCTACCTCCACAAGCTGCTGCAGCTGGAATCTTCCAGTTCCCGACACAGCCCCGTCCTCTCCCGGTTCCCCATACTCATCCGGCAGGTGGCGGCTGCCAGCCACTTCCGGTGAGTGGTCCGCCAGCAGGACCTTCTCTGGTGATGGCCGTGCTGCACTGCTCTGGCTTTATGGAGCGTGTCTTCTCTTTCCTCGTGTGCTGGGGCTCTCCTCTGAAGATGTCAAAAGCTCCCTGTGACCTTTGCCATCATCTCTTTAGGGCAACCATCCTGCACGAAAGCAAGATGCTACTCAAATGCCAAGCCGTGTCCGACCAGGCTGTGGCCGAGGCTCTGTGCTCTGTCATGCTCTTGGAAGAGAGTTCTCCGCGCCAAGCCCTCACAGACTTCCTGTTGGCCAGAAAGGCAGCGATCCAGAAACTTCTCAACCAGCCGCACCACGGTGGGCATGGCTTCTCTCCCAGACGTGGGCCTCCGACGGGGGGATGGGGCAAGATGAGCTGAGGGAGTCCAGAGTGTCCCCTGATTCTCACTTTACCGAAGGAAACTCCTAAAAGAGAATGGTTTCTTCTCGCAGGTGCCGGTATCAAGGCTCAGATTTGCTCGCTGGTGGAGTTGCTGGCCACCACTCTGAACCAAGCGCACGCTCTCTTCTACACTCTACCAGAGGGTGTGCTGCCAGACCCCTCCTTCCCGTGTGGCCTGCTCTTCTCTACGCTGGACAGCATCACCGGCCAGCATCCTAGCGGTGAGCTCCTGGCCAGCCTTATTGTCTGCTTCATTCGTTTACTGGGCGCCCGCCAGCTGCTGTGCTGGGCCCTGGGGATACAGCAATGGATGGACAGATGTGGACCCACTTTCGTGGAAGTCAGAGTCTAGTGGTGGAGGCAGATACTGAACTCACGAATCCGCAGTATCTGCTTACTATCAATCCTGGTCATTGCTCTCCAGGCCGAGTGCAGCTGGACTTGGTAGCAGCTAATGGAGGGACCAAAGTCAGACAAGATATTTAGTTGCTCTGCAGCGTGTGGGCTGTTAGTTCCCCAGCCAGGGATTGAACCCACGTTCCCTGCATCACAAGGCAGATTCTTAATCACTGGACCACCAGGGAAACCAGGAGAGGATATTTAAACTGAATCCTGAAGGTTGAGTAAGAGGCAAAGAAGAGAGTTCCAGGCGAGAAGGAGAGCAGGTGCAAAGGTCCTGAGGCCGGGAGGCTGTTCGTACACGAGGCCGTGAAAGGAAGCGGGGTGGTGGGGGGTGGGGAGTATGAGAACGAGGCCGTGAAAGGAAGCGGGGTGGTGGGGGGGGGGAGGAGCACGAGAATGAGGCCGTGAAAGGAAGCGGGGTGGTGGGGGGGGAGGAGCACGCGAAGGTGCGCGGCTGGTCTCCCACGCGTGACCGGTGGACTCAGTGTGTAAACAGAGCAGTGGGCAGCTCTCCGGGGCCTCCGGACTTGGTCCTCCGTTACAGCGCCCCTGCACCCTGTGCTTCCACTTGGTAGCGTCTGTCCAGTTGGAATTAGACGCACATGACTTTTATGTGGCAGTGGTTCCCCGTGGGGTGGAGTGGATGCTGAGAGCTCACTTACGAGGCTGACACCACCAACCAGGTGACAGCTGATGTGGGCAGTAGAGGCGGAACTGGCTGGACAACGCGGACGTGTGTTTAAGAGATGGTTGTTGAGGGGTTGGCTGTGAGGGTGTGGAAGGGAGGGGTCCAGGTTTACTAGAAAAGGAGGTTTTTGGTTTTTTATTGAATATAGTTTATGTGCAGTGCTAGTTTCTGGTGTACTGCGTAGTGACTCATACGTTCTTTTTCAAGTTCTTTTCTGTTATAGTTTATTGTAAGATAGTGAGTATCGTTCCCTGTGCTGTTAGCAGGACCTTATCTATTTCATAGACGGTTGTTTTATCTGCTGATCCCAAACTCCTGATTTTCCCCTGCTTTTCCCCCTTGGTGACCATGAGTTTGTTTTCCATAAGTTCATTTGACTGTTTTTTCAAAGTTCCACTCTAAGTGATATCATACGATATTTGTTGTTCTCTTTCTGACTTGCTTCACTTTCTATGATCATCTCTAGGTCTGTCCATGTTGCTGCAAATGGAATTCTTTCTTTTCTATGGCTGAGTAATATTCCGTTGTATATATAGACTACATCTTTATCCATTCCAGAGAAGGAACTGGCAACCCACTCCAGTATTCTTGCCTGGAGAATCCCATGGACTGAGGAGCCTGGCGGGCCACAGTCCGTGGGGGCGCAGACAGTCGGACAGGACTCAGTGACTGTCTCTTCACTTATCCATTCCCCTGTGGATGCACGTTTGGGTTGCTTCCATGTCTTGACTGTTGTAAATAGTAATGCAATGAACACTGGGGTCCATATATCATTTCAGATTATGGCTTTCTCCAGATGTGTACCCAGGAGTGGGATTGCTGGATCTCATGGTAGCTCTATTTTTAATTTTTTAAGGAACCTCCATACTGTTTTCCGTGGTGGCTGCACCCATTTCCATTCCCACTGACACAGTAGGAGGATTCGAAAAGGAGTTGGTTTAAAAGGGCCAATGATGAGTTGACTTTTGAAAACCTTGCCTTGGAAACAGCTGAGACCTTGGAATGGGACTAGAGGGCACGGGCGACTGTGGGTCCAGAACAGAGCAGTGAGCGGTCCGGCCGGAGACACACGCCGTGCATGCGCACGGCTGTCCTTTGAGGCCTTGGAGATGGATGGTGGCATCAGCATGGGGAGCGGGCGGCGGAGGACCAAGCCTCAGGACAGTCCAGAGTCAGAGATGAGACGAGGAGCCGAAGGAGGAGGGGGCGGGGCAGACGTGTGACTGACAGAGACGCGCGCTAGTCGGTCCCATCTGTGCTACTTTGTCTTCAGCCCAGCGACTGCCTTTAAAATGCGGGGAGGACACGGCCCTTTTTTCTCCTCTCTCCTTCCCCTTCTTTGCCACACCCCCTCCCTGCTGAGGGGGCCCCGGACATGCTCCACTTTTCTTTCTCTCCCTGTTTCCGGGGTCCAGTCTGACTGCCCCCAGAGGAAGACTGGGTGACTTTTGGAAATTCCTTCCAGGCCCTGTGCTGACTTCCCGGTGACCCCCCTGGTCCTCCTCTCCCCAGGAAAAGGCGTCGGCGTCCTGCAGGACGAGATGAAGCTGTGCAGCTGGTTCAAACACCTGCCCGCGTCTGTCGTCGAGTTCCAGCCGGCTCTCCGGACGCTGGCACATCCCATCAGCCAGGAGTACCTGAAAGACACGCTGCAGAAGTGGATCCACGTGTGAGCAGCTCCCGGGGCAGCGGGAACCGCCCGCCCCCCCACCCTGCGTGGCCGCGGGGAAGCGGGAGGGCCGGACCTTCCAGGCGGGCCCCGGGTCAGGCCAGCCCCCCACTCAGCCACCTCTCATGACCGCGAGCCGCCTCCGGGAGAACCAAGAAGGAACACGTGTTTCAGCATACCACACAGAGGGCTTTAAATCCTCAGAGTCCTGCCACCCCATGCTTGTGTTTAGTGCAGCTGTTTAAGCTGAGGTGTAGTCTAGTGTTGTGTTAGCCTCAAGTGGGCAGTCACATGATGCAGGCATGCAAACCACGTGTTCTCTTTCAGATTGTTTCCCATCATAGGTTGCATTGTTCCCTGTGCAATACAGTAGGTTCCTCTTGTGTGCCTGCTCTCTATACAGTACTGTGTATATGTTAATCTCAAACTCCTTGAAGTCATGCTCTGGGGCTCTAGACTTCCTTGGAGCCAGGCCTGTCTAGGGAGTAAGGGTCGGCCTGGTGAAGGGGCTGTAGGCTCCACCTCCCATCCAGCCAGAAATGCTATTTATATATATATACACACACGTATTTATAAACTTGCTGAGACATATAGACATTTACATTTATATAGTAGGACTCCGTTAAGAGGTTTTCAAGTAGAGTCCAACTCTTTTTCTTAATAAGGGTGAGCAAACTAGCGAGGCCCATGAGAAACACTTCTGTTGCAGGTGTAATGAAGACATCAGACACGGGATTGGTGGCCTGCTGATGTACGTGACGAGCACGAAGGGGCTGGCGGGCATCCGGGACGCCGTGTGGGGCTTGCTCGCCAACGAGTTAGCCCACCACAGCTGGGATGTGGTCTGCCGGCGGCTCCTGGACAAGCCGCTCCTGTTCTGGGAGGACCTGATGCAGCAGCTGTTCCTTGACCGGCTGCAGGTGAGGTGGGGAGTCCACAGGCCCGCTGCCCGGTGCCACCTTTGGACTGTCTGGGTAGACTCACCACTTCCTATAAGTGCATTCCTTCCCTGCCGACTTATTCCCAGGGTGACTGTCCTGAATGATGATCCGTACGAATGAACAGACTGTTGCTGCATAGGAGGCCAGGCCTCCGTCGGGCGGTTGGGGACACGTCCGCCTCCATCAGGGATGACACTCTTCTCCACCACCAACGGGCCATCTCCCTGAGCGTCGGCGAGAACACTGGACGCTGGGATAGTCTGCCACTCGGTGCTCTAGGCTGAAATTTCCTGGAAGCAACTGGGATTCACACTCTTCTCCCCTTCTCTTTCAGACTCTGACCAAAGAAGGCTTTGACTCCATCTCCAGCAGTTCCAAAGAACTCCTCGTGTCAGCCTTGCAGGAACTTGAAAGCAGCAGCTCGGCTTCAAGCAAGCACCTCCACTTCGAGCACAACATGGCTGTCTTCCTCTGGTCCGAGAGCCCCAGCGACCTGCCCTCTGACGCCGCCTGGGTGAGCGTGTCCAGCCGGGCTCCGTTTCCAGGCAGCGGGCTCTCCATGAAGGCACAAGCCGTTAGCCCTTGCGTGCAGAGCTTCTGCTCCGCCCTGGATTCTAAACTGAAGGTGAAACTGGAGGACCTCCTGGCCTACCTCCCCTCTGGCGACCCATCGCCCCACCAGGATACCCCCCCCACGGCAGCCAAGAGCTGCGCCTTCGACAGGTTCGCAGACGCAGAGACCGTGCAGGAGACGCTGCGGACGCACTCCGCGGCCTGCATCCAGGACATCACAGACTGCATCCAGGCGGAGCTGCAGAGCATCGAACAGGCCATTCAAGGGCAGCAGGACGTCCTTGACGGGGCCAAGCTGCACTCCGCCCTCTTCATGGCCCGACTCTGCCAGTCCCTGGGGGAGCTGTGTCCCCACCTGAAGCAGTGCATCCTGGGAAGATCGGGGAGCCCCGAGAGGCCCAGCCGGGACTCCCGGGCTCTGAAGACACAGGGCAAGGGGAAGGCGCGGGAGGTCCTCCCCACACAGGCCCGGTGGCAGGACGCGAAGGAGCTCCTCCTGCGGCGCAGCGTGTCGGGCTACCGGGTCTGGGGCTCGGCGGTCGTGAGGGTGAGTGGCACAGCAGCACCAGGCTTCCTCCCCCCTGCCCCTTTGCCGTGGTCCAGGCCGGCCAAGCTCAGCCAGGCCTTTCAGCAGCAAGGGAGTAACCATTGTCGTTTCACAGTCACTTTCTCTGTGCCAGAGTTCACCTGTAAAAGCTGCCTCTTTATTTTAGCCTAGATTTTATAGACTGAAATGCTTGATTTTTTTTTTTCCTTTGATCTGATGAGAATGAAAGACTTTCTCCTGGACGAGGGTCTCTGTTTTCTGATCTTCAACCTAAATATAATCTCTGTCACCTCCACTCGGGTCTTCAGAGGGGGCCCCTGTGTAGCGGAGTTGGCAGCCAGACCCCACTCCTGGTATCAGCAGTTGGTCAGAGGAAGTGATCTCGGCCACTTGCCATCCACAGGCAGTCTGTGCGGCGGAAGCTGGCCTCACGGTCACTCAAGTAGTCTGACGCAAACTCTACAGAGGCTCTGAGTGGTCTGTGTGGATATCTGGGTTTCATCACCAGGTTCTGGCTCATGGATTCGCCCAGTCATTACTCGTAGACGATGCTGGCTCCGTCCTGGCCACGGCCACCAGCTGGGATGAACTAGAAATCCAGGAGGAAGCAGAGTCTGGCAGCAGCGTCACGTCCAAGATCCGACTCCCTGTTCAGGTGAGCAGGGTCCACCATGAGGGGCCTGTGAACCAAAAAGGGGAAAGAAACCCTGCTCTGTGGCAAGGAGAGACTTTAGAAAAGATCACCCAAATGCAGCTCCTGAGAAGAGCTGACAGCATGCGTGCCTCTCTCCTGTGGGGGCAAAGTGGGCGGACGGCCAAGCACACAGACGGTTTGCGAAGCCCATTCATGCTTCTTTCCTGTAGACTGTGCTCGTTAGAGAACAGCTTGCCCTGCAGTGGACGCAGCGGCGGGAAGCCGTGTGCCAGGTCGAGCCCAGGCCACCAGGGGGCTGGGGCAGACGCCACTCGTATCCGTCCGCTGGTCTGCCCTGGCGGGCGGACTGGCCAGGCCAGAGTCCCAGAGTGGGAGCCTTGTTAGGCTCCTTGAGCCCACTCTGTGCATCTTGTCTAATCGGTGCAAGTTGGCAACTCAGCGTTCCTTTGTCCTTCTAGCCGTCCTGGTATGTACAGTCCTTCCTGTTTAGCTTGTGCCAGGAAATTAACCGGGTCGGAGGCCATGCCTTGCCAAAGGTGACACTGCAGGAGATGCTGAAAAGCTGCCTGGTTCAAGTAGTTGCCGCCTATGAGAAACTCTCAGAAGAAAAACAGGTGAAGGTAAGCCTGTGAATTTCTCCCCATTAAGAACAGAAATAAAAACTGTAGGTTAAAAAAAAAAACATAGGTTTCTCTTGGGTTTGGGCAGCCCTCATCCAGGATTCCAGGTATTAAGGTCTGCTCGCCCTGGGCAATCAAATGGACAGTGGCTTCCGCCTCTGGGAGTTGAATCACACCCACTCCCAGGGCCAAGCAGGTTCCATCAAGCAGCAGGGACGAAAACTTCAAAGTAGCAAGACCTGCTGTCCAAGCCCAGCCCGTCACGTGGTCAGAGGGCTCTGGGCAGATCATTAACCCGTTTGCTCAGGACACGTGGGCACGTAGATGGGGCGCTGGGGAGCGGAGGTGGGGGGAGGGGCCCGAGCGCCATCGCCCGGCCCTCCTCCCCTGTTGCCTGCTGTGAGCTCCCCGACTCTGGTGCTCACTCCCATCTCATCAACCGTGTCTCTAAGATGGACCAGCTCCTGACTGGGGAGAGTTCAGGTAAGTCTTCTCTCCTGAGCGTCCTCAGAAGGCCTCCCTCTTCATGCCAGGAGCTTTCATCCTCTAAAATGACTGTCTACAGCACCTGAGACCTTTTTCTAAGGACCAGCTCTCCTCCCTGCCATTAGAGGTTTTTAATTTTGTTCAAGACCAAGTATCTACTATAACTTGTTTTTGTTGTTGTCATGAGATAAAACTGGCCTTCTGAGTATAAAAAACTTCTGAAATAACCAGCTGAAACACAGGCAAAACACGAAGCTGTTTATTCTCACCTGACAGGCCATCTCCCTTAATGGGTGGGGATGGGAAATTCATTTGCAGAAAGAAGGTGCCTTTCCAATGACCCAGAATCGGGCACTGCAGCTGCTCTACGATCTGCGTTACCTCAGTGTCGTCCTGACAGCCAAGGGTGAAGAGATGAAAAGCGGCCGCTGCAGACAGGACTCCAGGTAGCCGTGCCCACCCTCCCAGCGCGTCTCTTCCTGACCTGCACGGCCCCTTTCTGGGAAGCTGCAGGAGTCAGCCTCTTCCTGCCCATTCCCTGTGTTTATTCTCAACACAACTCAGGCTCATGTTACCAGCAAGATAAAGAATGGCCACCCGCTGGATTGATTCCACGGTCATGTAGTAGGTCAGGTCTCGTCCCTCTCTGAGTCCGCCTACCAACTGTTAGGTGTAATTTGAGCATCTGGTGCCCTCCCTGGAAGCAACATGGGGAATTTCTGTACTTGATTTAGAAGACATCCCACCAGGTTCAAACTCCTGAGCATTATTTAAACACAGTGGTCAGTGACAAGGGGTGCTGAGGCACAGTTGCAGAGAACAGACCCGCCGGTTCCAGGACTTCTCCAGCATTGCAGCACACTGGGCGTGGTTTCTGTCCTACTAAAGGTGGAGAATGACCACCTTCACCCTTTCGTTAGAGTCGAGAAGGTGGCCGACTACCTGGAGACGCTCATCGACCCCTTTGACCTGGATGTTTTCACCCCCCACCTGCACAGCAACCTCACCCGCCTGGTGCAGCGGACCTCCGTAAGTCCCGGGAGCACACGCCCGCTCTGCACGAAGGGCCAGGGGCTCGGGCCACAGCACAGGCCTGCCCAGCGCCTAACGGGGGTGGGGGCGGGCAGATGAGACACAGCTGAAATGAGTTACAGGGGTGGAAAGAGTTTTAGATCGAACTTCAAACCTCACAGCCCAAGCAGCCTGGGATGACCCTTTAGTTGTGGGTAAGGACTGTTAAGGTTTTATCAGGGCTTCAGAAAGAGGAGCAGATCAGAGCTACTTGACTCTCAGATTCTGACCTGCAGGCAGTGATATGTAATTTTGCAGTATTGACACACGCAAGAGGACATGCCCCCAAAGGATGCCCCCAAAGCAGTGACCGGTGCTGACAGGAGCAGGTTTTCTCTTAACTGGACCACGCAGCGCATCACCGTGTCCCATGTCTCGTCCCACAGGTTCTCTTTGGACTGGTGACTGGTTCGGAGAACCAGTTCACCCCCAGGAGCAGTACGTTCAACTCCCAAGAAGCCCACAACATCCTGCCGCTGGCGTCGAGCCAGATCAGGTAAGGACGCCAAGCGGCCCCTGCTGGGCCCCCAGCCTCTCCGCTGAGCCGCCTTCGTCTTGTCTGGCAGGTTTGGGCTTCTTCCACTGAGCATGACAAGCACACGAAAGGCCAAGTCAGCGGGCAGAAGCATGGAGACCGCAGCCCAGGTGAGTGTCCGACCGAGAGTTCGTCCCCAGGGACCCCACCCCGCCTCCCGCAAGCCGCCCGCTCCGCCCCGCCTCAAATAACCGATGGAGAACCAAGTGACAAGATGCACTAATGCTGCTTTTAATGGCGGCGCAATAAGGAAATACACGATGTTACTAGCTTGAGCTAAGAGAGGTTTTAAAAGACGCCCACTGACACTATCAAGTAGCCTCATGGTAGAAATGAATCTCAGGCTGCCAAGGCTGTAGAAAATGTGCAGGACGGACCGAGATTACAGCTTGTGTTTAAGATTAAGAGGGTAGAAGAGTTAACTGCTAACCCAGCACTACAACTATACTTATTTGGGGGAAAAAAAAACTGCTGTTTCAGCGATGGTTTCGTCTCTCGTTTCTTTTAGGCGGGTGGAAGTTTGCTTCCTCAGGCTTCACCTGTTCTTGTTGATAGATCTTTTGTCTCAGTAGGCTGCCATCTGCTAGGATAGCTGCGGGAGTCCTCCGGCGGTCTCTGAAGTGTGTTGTGCACAAGCGTGTCTGAGCGCTCACACGGCTCCCTTCCTTCCAGCGCATAGTCCTCGTTTGCTCTCTCATTGGATAAAAGTACTCACAATGTCTCCTTTCCATATTCCCTGCCATCAAACCCAGTCAGGTCCAAAAGCCTATCAACACCGGGTTTTAAAACTTGGGAGATGGGAGTAAGGGTGGGAAAAACAAGTTTGTGCACAAGCCTCCCACTCCTGAGCCCGGCCTGTGCTCTTAGCTTTCCCCACAGCTGTCCGCTTGTCCTCCCAGTAACTGCCCTTTCAGCTCTGCACCCGAGAGGATCACGCCACGGAGAGGAGGCGCACGCTGCCCTTCTTCCTTCCTCGCTCCCAACGCCGGCCGTCCCGTCATGGCCCCGCAGTCTGCCGCGTGTCCTTTTCCATCTGGACTAAGCAGTCCCCTCCGGGAGCTGGCCGTGCTGCTCAGACCCGCCGTGTGGACCCCCGAGCGGAGTGGGGGGCGGGCGGCCGGGGGTCCGGGTGGACGCTAAGGCACTTTCCTCTCCACACAGCGGCAGGCGACGCCCCCGGCGCTCTCCCGAGCAGACGACCCCAGGCAGGCCGGCTCCCTGTTCAGGCAGCTGGTCGCTGACGAGGATGACTCGGCCGCACCCTCGCTGTTCAAACTCGGGTGGCTCTCCAGCATGACCAAGTGAGGAGGACGCTCCGTCTCTCTAAATAAATACTCCTGTCTTGTTTCTCCTAGAAGTGACTCTGCTCCTTTGTTTCTGAGCCACACCAGCCTCGGCGGTGGCCGTGGCGGCACGAGCCCCCTCATTCCTGTTGGGCGCAGGGATGACTGAGCACAGAGCAAGGAGGTCCTTGTCCCAGAGTTCACCGCACGTGTGACTTCAGAGCTCAGTTCCTAGAGCTCACACTGCGCCAGCCTTCGCTAGCGCCCTCTCACACGCCAAGGCGGGACCAACGGGGCGCTCACACCGGCTGCCGGGCGACAGGTGGTGCCTGAGGCCGGAAGTCACCTCCATGTCCCGCGACTGTCCGAGCCGAGCAGCGTTTCCTAAGTCTGAGACGGCAGCTCGGGGGGACTGACAGCTAGCAAGCTATCCGGGGCCCATGAATCAGAAAGCCCTTCTCTCTGGAAATACAAATATATAGCAGAGAGAAGACAGTTGCGGGGCGGGAGCTGACTCACTCTCAGTCTGTCTGGGTCTGACGTCCCCGTCAGAGGACAGCACGTTCAACAGGACGTCCACGTTCTAAGAGGTAGCATGGCAGTTCACTTCAGTGCAAGGCTGGTCCAGCTTTCTCTGTTCTGGAAAAACAGCTTGGTTTTTTTTTTCATGGAAAGTAGATTCTCTTTACTAGTTTATTTAAAAAATTGAAGATCCTGCAGTTTTAAAAGGCCTTTTTACATAAAGTAGAATTTCTAACTGACAGACCTGGAAAGCAGTCTAAACTGGACAAACTATGGGTTCAACACACAGATGATGTGTCCTCCTACGGTTCCCTTGATACCCACCCTTAAAAGAATCCTATAAAAACTGCTTCAAAGCCCCTTGGAAATCGCAATAGTGCAGCAAAACCACAAGTAAACAACAGCCTGTTAACCTGTTATCTCAAATATAGACGGAAAAGCCAACAGGCATTTTTTTTGTGCAATTTTTTTAAAACATCGCTAACTTGAAATATCAAATCCGCACAGCGCTGTCCCTTCACAGAAGGCAAGAGTCTGCGGCGTCACGAGGGAGGCCGGCCCCGGTGCTGCAGGCTGTGGAAGTGGGCCTCCTTCAGGGTCTGGTTGATGTGGAAGTAGGGGCCTGGGCACAGCGCGGACGGCGCGGGCGCGGGCTGCGGCGTGTGGGGGCCAGACCCGGCGGCGAGGTGGTGCAAGCTGCTCTCCGGCCCGCTGGCCCTGTCGGGGCTGCTGATGCTGCTGCTGCTGCTGCCGCCGCTGTCGCTGCTCGAAGACTGCAACAAGGAAAGAGAGACGCGTCACCGTCAGGCTGCAGGGGTCTCAGCAGCTCTACTGGGGTTTACCTGCAGAGACCCTGGGCTTTCCCGGTGCTTCAGACGGTTAACAACCCACCTGCTGATGCAGCAGACCTGGGTTTGATCCCCGGGTCGGGAAGCTCTCCTGGAGGAGGAAATGGCAACCCATTCCAGTATTCTTGCCCGGGAAATCCCATGGACAGAAGGGCCTGGCAGGCTCCAATCCATGGGGTTGCAAAGAATCAGGACAGGACACAACTGAGCAAGCACAATTAAGCGACAGCTCCAGTAACTCGGTTAGCAGTGCCCTCTCCCATTTACATCTCAACACGACATTGTGCCAGAAAGAATCCATGCCTGAGGAGAAACAATTCTGGAGGTCAATGCTCTTGTGTAGAATTTTCTTGGGGGGGACACATCTAAATTTATATTCCCTTAGACAACAACATTGGTTTTGAAATGCCTGCCTTCCATCGTGTGAAATCTACAGATTAGGAAAAAGACCAGAAAGAAACAGATCACAATAATTATGTTAGATGGAGGAATTATAGTTGGAGATTTTTTTCTACCCTTTCCTACAACTTTCTGCAGTGTGTTTTCATTATAAAAATAAACACATACATGCTTCCAGATAATTTAAACGTGATTTTTAAAAAGCTAGTTCTATTCACTTTCTGATAAAAAATTACACCTAACAATATGTATATAAACTGAAATGGCAAAAAAAGCCATGTTTCACGAATGTCCATTCTTAAACCAAGAAATATCATGGTCCACGAATCATTTGGAGGGACTTATACTAACAGGTCATGGAGCCCATCGCCCAGAGGCAATAGGAGACAATGTATCCCATCTTTCTACAAAAACAAACTCATGGAAGCATTTTAAGAGGCTGAATAAGACCAGACGGTAGGGTTAGCAGCAGCAGCAATTACTGTACATTTACTTGAAGACCCAAGAAGTCAAAGCCAATTCAAACAGAAAAACAGTGTTCCATGAAAGTCTCCCTTGACCTAGTATAGAATCTAGCTAGAACTGCCGCCAGCATCCCCGGCGTGGCTGGGCCAGGTGACGAGCAGGCCACCACACTAGGGAAGAAACCCACCACCAAGAGCACTCTGCATCCTCCATGATTTTCTTTACCATTTCTCGTTACAAGCGCTGTCTGAAAATTAAGGCAAGAACTAGAACCTAGTAAGTCAAGATAAAACTAGAATGTTTCTAGTAAGTCAAGTTTATATTTTATCTTTATTTCATACTCTAATAGCAATGGTGACACTACTGTGAGAAAATATGGACATTCCTTCAAATAAACAGAGAAGACTATACCAATGCTCTTAAAAAGGGGAGAGAGGGGACAAACGCCTTCCACTTCTAGGCTGTTCCAAGTATCCTGTAACTCAGAGTTTTAAAGACATGTATTAAAATCTTTAGCGTGGCCTTGTCTATAATAGCTAAAAATGGAAACAACCTAAATGTCTAAAACTAGAGACAACTGATGAAACCACAAAGTAACGTATATAAAATGTAATATATGAATTGTAATCCATAACAATGAAACTATTAACGATGAAGCTGGTTAATAGTGATAATGGAGACTTACATATACTGAGGAAGAAAGGGATCTTTAACATCGTTTTTATAGGTTACAGAATAATGTACAGTAGGTCTGCTGGTTTTCAAAGTATTTATGTATACACATAAGTACACCAAAAATATTCTGGAAGGACAGACATGCCAAAATATTTAGCATTTAGACCTACTTTAAAAAAATACTTTCTACAGCTTCTACAAAAAAATACTTCTTTTGAGGACAAAATGCTAAAGAACTAAAGAGTGCTACTTCAAGAGAGTAAGGACTTCAGTTTTTTCTGACTCTGAGACTTAAAAAAATACAATGATACTATCAGTAAGATTTTAGGAAGGCTGTTAGTCTCATTTAATGTAACAGCTTAAGAACCTCTGAACTATTTCAGTTCAATCACTAGCAGACAGCAGGTTGATGATGCTTTTGGACTAAGAGAGAACCTACAGAGAAACCTGGGAATCCAGGTGAATGCACTTTGTAAGTTATTTTAATACACATAAAACCTTCCATACATACTGTCATTAAAGGTGAAAACAAATCTCTTTCAGAGGTGCACTCGTTCCTACTTGCTGCCTTCTCAGACCCGTCTTGGCACTTGGGGGGCCGGGGGCGTCAGGGAATATGTCCCCACCCACAGACGGGCCAGCAGCAGCCAGCATGATATCAAACAGGGCAACACAACAAGGCACTGGTTCTGTGAGACTTTTTTCAACGATGTACAAGTATATTCAGTATGTACACATCACAAAATGAAGCATTTCTATGGGACCAGTTCAAAAAGGCTGAAAAGTCACTCTAACAGATCTTAACTTTATGGGATAAAGGAAAGACCATTATTTCCTTTTACCCCCGAAGGTGTAAAACTGAATTTTAAGTCTCTAGCAAAGCCTTAAGATATATGCAGAAATCAATCGTTTTGTCTTATAAAACCCGAAAACCTGAGACAAGAAAAAAAATTGCATTTCCCCCGCTTGATGGAGCTTTTCTGGATCAGACTGTGTGGAGGGCAGGGAAGGGAGAAGTACCAGAAAAACACCCAGAAGCCTGAGAGAAGGCAGAGGGACACACACTACTTCTGGCAGAAAGAAGAATACGTCTAAATCGTGGAGCAGGGGACACAGAAGCCAAAGCTTATTTTCTTAGTTCACGCGGCTCCAATGACACAGCAGAGGTAAAGAGCGCCTGGTGCTCAGCTAGGCTGCCCTGAATTTTACTTTCCCACAGTGAGAACTCAGTTTAAGAGAGAGCCCATTTATACCCATGGTAGGAACAAAATAACTCTGAAGACTCTTTCTGCTAATAACCTTTAGAAAGTCCCCCAGGCGGGACTGTTAATTAGTGAGTCTCTGCTTCATAGAGAGCGAGCCGGAATACATGTGTACATTTATTACCTAGAGTTGTATGCTTTCTCTTAATTAGAAAAGCAGAGCAACATCGTATTTTATTTTCCTTCAAGCCCCGGCTTCCCCTCACATCCATCTCCCAGTTCAGTGGTGCTTTTAATTTACATGAGCCTGAAAAGAAAAAAAAAAGTCTTGCTGGTTGTATTACACACTCCATCCCTGGAGTGAGAATGAGTTCACCCTAAGGCCACTGCAGAATGCGAATTACAAGAGGTGATCCCAGCCAAGTCCACCAGGGCTTCTAACTTAAAACTGTGCTCCCAAAGTGCCCAGTGACTTGAGCGAGCTCCAGGTATGCTAAGCTCTCACTGGGTTAAGAGAGCTCTCAGTGGGCCCATTAAACTCCAAATGAGTTCAGTAGGCCAATTAAAACCACTTCCTAAATATGCATGGGAAGAAAATACAGGGGTCACTCCTTACAAGACAGAGTTAGGCCACATCATTGGTTTGAAGTTCCTGCCTAAAAACACGTATGTATCCTCATTACTCAACAAGGCAACAGTCAGGTTCAAGATGAAACTGCTTGGGTAGCTATCCGAACTCGGAGCTGATGCAACTCATCACAAATATTTCAAGAACTTGAACAGTGAGTCTTCCCTGGTGGTTCAGACGATAAAGGAATCTGCCTGCAATGTGGGAGACCCAGGTTCAATCCCTGGGTTGAAAAGCTCCCCCAGAGAAGGAAATGGCAACGCACTCCAGCATTCTTGCCTGGGAAATTCCACAGAGGAGCCTGGTGGGCCCCAGTTCAGGGGGTCAAAAAGAGTCGGACACAACTGAGTGACTAACACTTCTAACACTTTTGAAAGGAGTGTTCCTCCATTTTGAATGGATCTTTTAAAAAGTTATTGGGTCGGTGCAAATGTAATTATGGTTTCGGACCATGAATTTTAAATCAGTATAACTAGGCTCAAACACATCTTTATTAACCAAAATAGGAACCATTTCAATCAACACGTTTTTGCCAACGAGAAATCAGTTTGCTTATTCCTGTTGCATAAATATCCCTGCTTCAGGATTTGACTAGCTCCTGGAAAGCATTTTCTGCCTTCTGCTGGTTGTGGGAGTTTTCCCTGCAGAAAGTTGTCAAGACACTAAGAAGTGGCAGTTGGTTGGCGAGAGGTCAGGTGAATACGGCACATGAGGCAAGACTTCCTAGTCCCATTCATTCAACTTGTGAAGCACTGGTTGCATGACATGTGGTCAGGTATTGTCGTGGAGAAGAATTGGGACTTTTCTGTTGATCAATGCCAGCTGCAGGCATTGCAGTTTTTGGTGCATCTCATCGATTTGCTAAGCATACTTCCTAGACATAATGTTTTCGCTGGGATTCAGAAAGCTGTAGTGGATCAGATCGGCAGCAGACCACCCAACAGTAACCACCACTTTTTCTGATGCAAGATTGGCTTTGCAAAGCGTTTTGGAGCTTCTTTTCGGTCTAACCACTAAGCTGGTCATTGCCGGTTGTTGTATAAAATCCACCTTTCATCACACGTGACAATCTGATTGAGAAATGGTTCACTGTTGATGCACAGGATTAGAGATGATGACATTTCAAAACTACGATTTTTTTCATTTTCAATCAGCTCATGAGACACCCACTTATCGAGCCTTTTCACCTTTCCAATTTGCTTCAAATGCCAAATAACCATAGAATGGTCAACGTTGAGTTCTTTGGCAACTTCCTGTGTAGCCGTAAGAGGATCAGCTTTCACGATGGTCTCAGCTGACCGCTGTCGATTTCCCACGGCCGGCCACTGCGCTCTTCATCCTCAGGCTCTCTTGTCCTTTCCAAAGCTCCTTGAACCACCACCGTGCGATGCGTTCACTGCTGCTCTTGGGCCAGACGCACTGCTGATGTCGAGAGCTGTCTCCACTGCTTTACCAACCATTCTGAGCTCAAATAAGGAAATGGCTATTGCTTTTTGTCTAACATCGTTTCTATTGTCTAAAATAAATACAAACAGCAAAGAGTAAGTCACATAAAAAACATAAAAGCGAGAAATGCACATTAAAATGATGTATAACATAACCACATCTATTTAGAATGTATTCCAATGTGTATGTGTGCTAAGTCACATCAGTTGTATCCAACTCTTTGTGACCCTACTGACTGTAGCCTGCCAGGCTCCTCTGTTGATGGGATTCTCCAGGCAAGAATACTGGAGTGGGCTGCCATGCCCTCCTCCAGGGGATCATCTTCCTGACCCAGAGATAGACCCTGGAGTCTCTTACGTCTTCTGCACTGGCAAGCGGGTTCTTCACCACTTCCACCACCTAGGAAGCCCTGTGTTTCAATATCAAATGGCAAATTTCAACAATGCAAAAACTGTGATTACTTTTGCCCCAACCTAATAATTTCAGAGTTAATTTGAGACAGGGTTGTTTTTTTTTTTTTAATAGTTTCTTCAGTCAGTTCAGTTGCTCAGTCGTGTCCGACTCTTTGTGACCCCATGAATCGCAGCACGCCAGGCCTCTCTGTCCATCACCAACTCCTGGAGTTTACTCAAACTCATATCCATTGAGTCGGTGATGCCATCCAGCCATCTCATCCTCTGTTGTTCCCTTCTCCTCCTGCGCCCAATCCCTCCCAGCATCAGGGTCTTTTCCAATGAGTCAGCTCTTCGCATGAGGTGGCCAAATTACTGGAGTTTCAGCTTCAGCATCAGCTTATTAAATTAATTTAAATTTACTTTTGGCTGTACCGGGTCTTCGCTGCTGCACAGGCTTTTCTCTAGTTGTGGCGAGCAGTCTGCTCTCCAGTTGTGGTGCCAGGGCATCTCATCACAGTGGCTTCTCTTCTTGCAGAGCACAGGCTCTAGGGCACGTGGCCTTCAGCAGCTACAGCTCCTGGTCTCCAGAGTACAGGCTCAAGAGCTGGGGGTGCGTGAGCTTAGTTGCTCCGTGGCATGTGGGATCCTCCCAGGTCAGGGACCGAACCCTCGTCACCCGCAATGGCAGGTGGATTCTTTACCACTGACCCACCAAGGAAGTCCCCTGCTACAGGGTTTTAAGTACACAACCTTAACTCCTCACCCTGGAGTCTGCCAAACAGTTTTGTCCAGTACCCTAGACAGAGTAACAATAAGAACGAGCAAAAACAAAGTCTTAAAATACCTTCCTACAAAGCTATGCTAAATATTCCCAGGGTCATATAAATTCACACTGTTCAAAAAAAAAAAAAATTTACCTAACATTCTGCTAACTCTTATCAATTAAGACAAAAGGACTCATGGGATCCTAATTGTAGCCATGCACAGACCCCCCCCTGGTTCGGCTATTTTTGTCATGCCTCTACACTCCTAATAAAATACTCTTGGGGTTTCAGGGTATAACATCAAAGATTTTCCCTTCTAGTAAACACAAGAACAAGACAGAGACTGTTCCAATTAAGCCACCTCTGTTTTATTTCCACATCTTCTCATTCTCTACCTGCTATGATTTTACAGTGATCCAAAAGATCTTTAAAAGCTCAATCTTGGTGAGTTAAAAGTATTAAAAAAAAAAAAAGCGGGGGGGGGGGGGTGCGGGGAATTCTCTGCTGGTCCAGTGGCTAAGAGTCTGTGCTCCCAATGCAGAGGGCCCTGGTTCAATCCCTGACCAGAGAACTAGATCCCACATACCACAACTAAGACTCTGAATGCCACAGCTAAGTCCTGGCACAGTGAAATAAAGTTTTTTAAAGTTGGAGTCTTTGTATTTAAAAACAGTTCAGCTTTCATTCACTCAGATAGCAGTACTACTTATAAGGCATTTGCCTACACACCAGAGGCCAGACTCAGTAGAAGTGTCCAGTGTAATTTGTAAAGAAAGATGTTCAAGCTGAAAATAAAGAGCCATCATTCCTATAACCAAAGCTACAATTCAAACCGAAACGGCCAGCCTAAGAGAAGGTCAGCCTAAATCAGTTAAATTCAGCTAGTTTTTACCCACCCAGTCGCTGTGTGAGGTCAGGGAACGGGGCTACCTTTGTAAAGGACTCAACGGGAAGGCACAAAGTGACCAATCACTTCACTTACTCACAAGACAGAAAATCGAACCTGCCTTAGACCGTAACTACCAGGAATCATCTAGAATGGCTTTCAAAAAACTTTTTTATTCCTATACCTGTAAATTATATCTCAATTTTCAAAATACTACCCTAAAGCTCCCAAGTCATTAAATCTAAGCCACTGGAGTAAATATTCAACATCTTTAAGGCAAAGACCATTAGAATCAAAAAGAACACCAAACCCCAATTTCTTTACTAAACTTGCTTTTGAGCTAATACAGTTTCAGAGCATTAAGTGAGAAAAATACTCTTCTCTGTTCCCATGATTCAAGAGAAGTCCAGGACCTAGCAGCCCTGCATATATTTAGCAAAGTCCCTCAGACCTTCTAATCTGTCTTCTGGGAGACGGTACACACTGTGGGTGGCTCATATTCTGGGGCTCACTGACCTGCCTTGTACTAGCTATGTATCTCTGGGCAAGTGACTTTATTTTTCTGTGCCCCAATTTTTCCATCTAAAAAGTAGAGATCATAACACCCACCAAAGTGACAGGAAGAAAATGTACAAGTAGATTCAAAATTTCTCTTTACATAACTAATCTGGCAAGTCAGTTCACATTCTTCAGCTTCCTAGAATCGAGGGAAAAAGAGGCCCATACCATCTCCATTTTACAGATAAGCATGACTTAACTTGTGGCACAGTTCAAAATAATTCCAACACCTCATGTCTTATTTCACAGTACCTGCCAATATTATTACATTTAGGAGAAAACAGTGAGTTTTGGAAATTAACCAAATTAAAGTTGTTCATGTTACAAGAAAAAAATTCTAAACTTAAGTATTTCAAGAAAGACACAGGAAATGGTTTCTCTTAAGTATTTTAAAGAAATATACCTTGTTGGCCCGAGCTTAGAATTAAAAGATCCTATTTTCACTAATAATAGACTTTATTATTGGAGAAGGAAATGGCACCCCACTCCAGTACTCTTGCCTAGAAAATCCCATGGACGGAGGAGCCTGGTAGGCTGCAGTCCATAGAGTCTCGAAAAGTCTGACACGACTGAGCAACTTCACTTTCACTTTTCACTTTCATGCGCTGGAGAAGGAAATGGCAACCCACTCCGGTGTTCTTGCCTGGAGAATCCCAGGGACGGCAGAGCCTGGTGGGCTGCTGTCTATGGGGTCACATAGAATCGGACACGACTGAAGCGACTTAGCAGCAGCAGCGGCAGACTTTATTATGCAAATTGTAAAATTAAGAATTCACTAGTAATGACTTATTATATTCCCCTTTGTACACAATTGCCAACGAGCACCCCAATGTCCCTAACCTGGCTCTTTTTACGCTATAAACATGATGACCTACTCCAGCGGTAGATTTAATTACTCAGGACTGAACTCTGTTTTAAAGACCCCCTGCCATCTGCCGCTCCAGCACCCCCGGGGTCTGCTCGGCCAGCCACATTACTCACCAGCACCGGATGCTGGTAAACGTGACGACCCCGAGGGCCCACCAGCAAATCCAGGTCACCATGACGGGTGAAAAGTACCTGTACTGACTGTTAACTATTATTGGGGCAATCCAGTCCACCCTTCCGACTAATAACTACAGAGTGGTTTAATCACTCAAATTCTTTGGACAAGTAAGAACAACACACATGAACCCACAGGTTGAGCAACAATACACCAACTTCTTCTGTGAGACCAATGCATGGGTATCAGAAAGGGAGTGAAGGTCATTCTCTACCAATAGCAATCAAAATACAACCAAACCTAATACCAAGGAGTATTATTCAAAATAAGAGATCAGAAATGATTGATTTTTTTTAAAAGTGACCATTTATACTCCTGCTCTCAGGCATTAGAACTGTAGACCCAGGGGGGAAAAGATCAATACAATAAATAAATAAATAAAAAGATCTACTGTACCTTTGAACTAACGCAAACATCATACAGCAGGACTGACATACAGGCACAAGTAAAGAAATATTTACACTGATACCATCAAAGTAACCATCATATACTCTTTTAATGAATAGTCTTAACTCAAAAGAATCATGGAAACTCAATTCTTATCCTTAGATGTTCATGGCAGCCTTTAATCTTTGGTTTTCTTCTATCTGTGAAATTCCCTAGTTACCACGTTAACCAACAGCTCAACACTTTTCTGCTACTCTAAAGGGGAAAAAAACGATACGAGGATTTAAAAGGGGGGATAAGAGCTACAGAAAGTTCAGTCTCCACACAGAAGGATCAAGTCTGCTCTGGGGTGCATCAGATGCTCTTGAATGAGGATAACCTACCTGACAGTTACTGATTTTTCCCTCCCTCAGGGAGTTACTTTGGATTTCTGCTAAAGACCGGATATAGATCAAATCCTACTATCAAGAACTAAAGTACAAATTATTCTGGTTCTGTGAGAATCGGGAGGCATGAAATTCTGCTTTAAGTGATGAGGCCAGGGCTTATGGACCTTTGCAGTGAGGAGTTTCTCTCTCAGGCCGACAACTGTTGAGGGTCAAAGCTTCAGGTGCGTCATTTATTAATAATAGCAGCATCCGGTCGGCTTCCCTCCCTCACTGCAGACCAAAGTGCACAGGTGGGACACTGAGGCACCCAGGAAACCTCAGTTCAGAGGCTCGTCCCCCGTCCAGTGGTTGGGGCTTTGCTTTCTAATGCAGGGAGTGCGGATTCCATCCTTGGTTGGGAGTTGAGATCCTACACGCCTCAAGGCCAAAAAACCAAATCACAAAACACAAACAATATGGCAATAGATTCAACAAAGACTTTTAAAATGGTCCATATATCTAAAAAAAAAAAAAAAAGAAAGAAAAGAAGTTGGCTTCTGAAATACCAAGAAGGGTTCAAAGATGGGCTTTCAGAGGTCCATGAAACCTATAACATACAAATTCTGGGCATGTGTATATATTACTACATGCAGACACAGGCTGTTTTGCTGTGGAGAAAGTGGGTAGCATCCTCAAAACAGCCATGACTCAGAAGAAAGGGAAAAAAAAAAAAAAGGTCAGAAACACTGCAATCAAGTCAGATCACTTTTCCCTATTCAAAGAATAATTTTCATTACCCAAAAGCGGCTCAAGCAATGAAAACAGCAGGTGCTCTCCACCACACTTCCTACCTCTGTGTCCCAAGAATCGTGAAAGACAGGATTTCTACTGCTCCTTTTGGTCTGTGGGGGGAGATGGTGGTCTTCTTCACTGCCATTCCTTCTCCTTTTCCTGGAATTACATCACAAAGAGAAAAAGAAAAAATTGGTCTTCTGCACACTTCAAACTGTAATTTAAACATATTAATTTGCCCTCTTGCCTGAAGAGATAGATTGTCATATGATAATCCCAACAGGCAAAAAAGTTAAAAGAGCAAAAAGGTAAAATACCAGGAGGAAGGTCGAGCTTAAATTAGCACAACTAATGTCTAAAAAGAAGCCTGATGATTTGAAATGCTTGCTGGGAATAAACAAGAGCAGTAAGACACTGATGACTAAGCTCTCCAACTCTACCTAATTAAGGTGATCTCGTCCTCCATTTCCTGAAATTACCATTCCAAGTTATTCTAATTTTACTCCTGTCCATGGGACAACAGCTAAGACCGGAGTGGCTGCCTTTGCCTGTTTATGCTTAAAATCCTTATAAAAACTGCTACACAGGAAGAGCATTAGAAGTTGGAGGTAGCCTCTATTCTTTCATTTTCTTTCATCTCTGATTTCCCTCCAATTATCACATTAACACAAAAGCTCTCTGCCCTCTAATGCATCAAATTACTTTTCTGGACAATCACTGCAAAGGCGGCTCTCAGACACATTAACTTGATGACTGGCTTGCACCACCTGGTATTCTAAGAGAAGTTATTTCCACCAGATTGTTACCGTTACACTGTAGCACCAGCTGCTTAAAACGTCCAGGTTTAAAGAAAAATCACACCTGTTTCTCGGTCAAGTACTCTGGGGTGTATGATGGAGACAGAGTTTGTGTTTCTATGCAAGAATTGAGTGCTGTTAGGACTTCTAAACTCCAGTTAGAAAACAGAAATAAATTAAAAGAGGTATACTTTTAAGTCAAACTGCATGGAACTCTGCTGCCCCGGTGGCTCAGCAGTGAGGAATCCGCCTGCGACGCAGGAGACTTGGGTTCAGTCCCCGGGTGGGGAAGACCCCCGGAGAAGGAAATGGCAACCCGCTCCAGTACACTTGCCAGGGACAGAAAAGCTACAGAAAATTCTACTGGACAGAGCTGGAGAGAGGCTGGTTTACACAAAGCAGCATGAGCTGTTATAACGAAAACTCTTCAGGGTTCAAGTTGCTCTATCTAGAGGGCAAAAGAGCTTTCTGGAAAATACTGAATTTGAACACACAGTATCTTCAATACAGTTACACATTCTACGTGAGTCGAGGGGCTTTGATCAGGTCTAGACGTTGGCAAAAATTTTATCACCCTGAGCTCAATTCTCTCTTACTTGTGAACGCATCTAATATTATTAATCAATGAGTATGAACCCAGTTTAGGCTTGGAATGATAAATATGGGGTGTGTGATTCTGAGGAAGCACTAGCCAACCGGCAGAGGGCTACACCAGTCTAAGCCTCAGTTCAGTTCTGTTGTGTCCGACTCTTGTGACCCCATGGACTGCAGCATCCTAAGACTCAGTTGTTTACAAAATAAGACCTGCTCCTTACCTTTCTCTCAGGGGATTAGATCTTACCTTGAAGTACTGGAGGCTAAAAGCTACATAAATATCAGGCTTTAATAATCACTAAATGGATGTGCTAGTTGAACCAAGAAATCGCTACACTCATCCTGACATGACAACAGTTGCAACGCTGGTGGAAGGCCAGCCGCCGCCCAGAGAGAAGCTCCTCCAGTGACGGTGACTGTCCCCCAACTCCTCTTTTATCGGCGTTCCAACAGATGATTGTGCCGGGGCTGCTGAGTCACTGCTAGCAAACTCACGGGCCTGACTACAACTTTCCAATTTCCTCATTTATAATCGGAGATAAGGTTATTATCTTTCTAGTGACAAGACGATGAATGTCAAGAGGATGGGCTGGTTTTGAAGATTTCAATTAAACTCTGAGAAAGTCACATGAAATATCCCTGCCTCATAATCAGCTGATGTCTCCAGGTACCAGAAGGATCTCTCTGGCCTTTTGGGAGTTCTCTCTGTTGGGTGGTTCTGGATTAAGAATGAGCCCTACCTGTTCTTCATTCTCCTTTTTCTAAGCTCTTTGCAGAATTCATCCTTGAAGCATTTCTTTCAACAACATCATGAATATTTTGCAAAACCACAGCTTCATGCTCAACACAGTCAGTCAAATTGTAACTTTTAACATTAATGCCATAGGCCAAGTTCTAATTTGAGCAGCACCCTATAACTAATTACATTCTTCCTAGCCATTTAGTTACAGATTATTATTTAGCATGTTACTTCTCAGGATGGCAGAATACATCCCTTTTCATCACTTCACTTCTCTCCAACCCTCCTGTCCCCTCCTAGAGACTGAGCACAGAAGAAATCCTAGAATACACAGACAAGTGGTTTTCAAACTTTATTTAAAAAATGACAGAACTATTTCACCCTACCCCCCCAAAAAAATCCTTCAATTTATAAAAGAGATAATGGTTGTTTTAATTGGAGTAGGGGCCTCCCTCCCACACAGGGCTTCCCCAGTGCTTTGCTCATAAAGAACCTGCCTACCAACGCAGAAGATGCAAGAGGGTAGGCTTGATCCCTGGGTCGAGAAAATCCCCTAGAGAAGGAAACGGCAACCTACTCCGACATTCTTGCCTGGACATCCTTCCATAGACAGAGGAGCCTGGCGGGCTACAGTCCATGGGGTTGAAAAGAGTTGGACACAACTGAGCAAGCACAGGCGCACATACCCACACCCACCCCTCATGTCTGAAAATCCACCATCATAGACCAACCCTTCCTCTTAAAATTGTGGCAACAGATCCATAGATCTGAACCGACTTGAAGATGCTAAGACAGCTGGATCTGATCCACTGTACTACAAAACACATGGGAGCAGAGAAAGCACTGCCAACTCACGTGACTTCTTTCACAGTAAAGAAGCTACCATGTGAGATTGTGTGAACAAGATAAAAGGAATCTGCTAGGAGTATAAGCGCATCCAGAGTATGGACAGCACTGAATAAAAGGAATGTTTTTCAGAGAAATATTTAGGCTTTTTCAGATATGTGAGACATCCCGAGGGACTGCTGGAAGTACAGACTGGGTGTGGGAAGGAAAAAACTGGCAGTTATATCAGGCTTACTATACGTGAGGATCTCGTGACTAATCTCAGTAGCAAGTTGGTACACTGGGCCCCTAACTTCAAATTCAGCCCACTCTTATTTCATATACAAGTAGAGGTTTTATGGCCCTCTCACATGACCCAAATCAACATGCAGAAGTTTGGAGAACTCCTGATTTTCACTATTGTCCTAAAGAACTCCCAAGATGCTTTCCAGAATCTCAACCCCATGAATTAATATGCTCCAGGGCCGGGTCCCCGTGGAAAGACTGTCAATTACATTCGAAGTCACTGAAAACATAGAGGGACGAAAAAAACTCTACAGCATAATTTACCAAGGCAATCCCCGTCTTATTCACTTCAGCTTCACTGAGACTATTTTGGAAAAAAAAAAAAAAAAAAATGAAGAGAACAGTGAAGCTAAAAGTTCAGTTCAGTCGCTCAGTCGTGTACGACTCTTTGTGACCCCAAGGACTGCAGCACGGCCAGCCCTTCCTGTCCATCACCAACTCCCGGAGTTTACTCAAACTCATGTCCATCAAGTCGGTGATGTCATCCAGCCATCTCATCCTCTGTCGTCCCCTGCTCCTCCCACCTTCAATCTTTCCATCAGGGTCTTTTCAAATGAGTCGGTTCTTTGCATCAGATGGCCAAAATATTGGCCTAGAAAGATGCAGGTAAACCAACTGAGCTTTCTAAATCTGCTTCCCGATCAGAAGAATGAAAGACGGGACTTAGTGATCAATAGTTTTCAGTTCAAACTCCACGATGAGGGATTTTTCTAATTCCGAGTAATAATAGTCCAACTTCTCCATTCTGGGGTACAATCCCAACTTTTTCCTCCCTAACCTGTTCACAGAGGTGAGAAATGAGAAAAAAGAAAAGAAAAATCGCGGCTTGGTCCGGACTCTCCAGAGTCCTTATCAAGAAATCCTCAGCACCCTCTACGTTAAGCCCCGGGTCCTGGCTCAGAGGAAAAGTGCGTCGCAATACAGCCCTACCTCCCGCCTTCGGAGTCAAACGGCTCCGCACCCGAACTGTTTCGAATTGTGCCTGCTCTTCACGCTACGGCCGAGGAGGGAAGCCACAGGTCACCACTTCGGCCCTCGCCCATTCTGCGTCCACGACGGCCCAGCAGGGCACAAGGGCTTCGATCTGACCTAACCCTTCCGTCCTGCGGAGTTAAGCCCAGTCCTCCTCCCCGACCTTCGAGAGACCGGCTCCCCGCCCCGCCGTCCCCTCACAGGCGCCCGAGAGGCTCCTCTCGAACATCGGCCATTCCTCCCAACCCCCCACCTTCCTAAATTTAGGACAGGGAAGCTTTGGGGCCCCCCTCTCTCCGCCGGGACCGACCGGACTTCATTCCAAACAGGGAGAGATCGGGGGGCGGGGGGAGAAAAGATGGGGTCGAGGGGCGACCCGGACCCTGAGGAGTCACCGCTTCGGCGCCCCTGGAGACCAGGTTCCCAATCAGCCGAGCATCCCTCCCCTCTCCCCGCCCGGACGGCAAGGCACCCACACGGAGACCCGCAGGGCCCACGCTCGGTCGGACACCGCGTCGTGCCTCCCTCGGCTCAGTGTACCCCAGGACACAACACCCGGCGAGGGGCTGAGGGGAAGAGGGTGCCCTGCACACACCTGGGGCGGAGGCGCTCGCTCATGGCAGCCGATGGAGACGAGCGACGCGGCGCCGCTCCGCGCGGAGAGGGAACGGAGGGCGTCGGGTTCCGGCGGCCGCCACGCCCACCCCCTCGGCCCTTGGCTTTGGCCGCGGCTCTGGCGGAGGCGGCCGGCGCTGAGTACCCCTCGGGGGCACCCGTCCCTCCGCTACTTCCGGCGTCTGCTCCGCGCCCCCCCATGTCGCCGCGCCGTGGTACCGCCCTCCCGCGAGTGCGCAGTGGCGCGAGCCCAGACGCGCCGACCGGTAGCCCCGCCCACAGGAAGAGGCGGGCTCGGGGGGTGGGGGAGGAGCGACCAGGAGCCTCTGGGAAAGAGGACCCCATTAGGGCTGGCCCGGGATTTTGCCTGTTTTGCAGCCGAGACGGGCCGGCGTAATAGGCCAGCCAGGCTTAAATGAAATTAAACCGTGTTATAATCATAGGATACAAGTATTTTATTTAAATCCCTGTGAAGTCACAGTTTAAAAAAAAAAAAAGGCGGAGAAGCATCAGGCAGTGGTGTAGACGGCTTGTCCCAGGGCCTAGTCCGGGGAGTTGGGCCGCGTCGCGTGGGCTGCGCTGAGGGAGCTCGTTGCGGGACTTCCTGGGTTTTTTGTGTCTCGCGAGGTGAGACGCTGCGCGGGCGGAGTTTCCACAAGCGGCGGTGCTGTCTGTGGCCTCCGCTGTGGGCCTGGGCGCGGATGTGGAGGCGAGAGGAGAGTGAGGGGAGGGCCTTCTGAAGCCGAAGGCTCGGCGCCCCGGCGGCTCCGGCGCCCGGGGCTGGGGGAGGCCGCGGGGCGGCCGGCCGGGCCCCCGGAGCTGCTCGGTGGTCCCACCCACTCCCTGGAAGCCGCCCGACGGCTCTCCTGGAAAAGCAAGGGAGACGGGGGCCGAACAGCCCACTGGAAGGCGCGGGAGGGAGGACTCTGAGGTCAGCCCGCTGCCCGGGAGGCTGGTCACACGGCTCCTCTCCGGGACCCCCAGGTAGAAGTGCCATATTGGCGTCACCCGTTATTTTGGATTTGCCCCAGTAGCTTGTTCCTCTCATTCATTTCATTCACTCGAGTGACGGCCCTAATTGTGTCTTTCAGAGGCAGACCCTAGCTTCGAATTCACCCTGCCCCCCTGGGTAACGGCGGTCGTGGAGCATGCGGGTACAGGAGAAGCAAGCGCAAAATTAGCATCCTTCTGCAAAAACTCAGGTAAGAAAATAGCTAATGTAGTAGAAAAGGACCTTTGTATTCTAGCGCAAATTAATTCCTAAAGGGATGTTATTTATAATCTCAAATTATACCTAATGGTCCATCTCTGGGATTCCTGCCTCCCAGGAAGGGGATTTGGGCATGAAGCTAAAATACCTCTGGTTAGCTCCAAGGAAACAGCCTGACCAGGCTCACCTGTGAATGACTGCAGGCAGGAAATGAACACAACCCCTCGGCAGGGTGATGGGAACCAGGAAGTGTTTGACTTTCTTCCCTCCCCTTTTAGGATTAAAGAGGCCTGAATTGTAATTCAGGCAGCATGGTTCTTTGGTACACAAATCCACTATCTGTTCAGTCCGCTGGCTTTCCAAACCGCGTCACTAGTCCTTGTACCAACAGCTCGTCTGGATTTATTGGCCTGTGGTGCGATGAACCAGACGAGCTTGGACTCAGTAACGTTAAGGCACCCATGTTGAGATGTTACAGCTGGAGGGTACAGGGAAGATCTCAAGAGGATTAAGTGAGGATGGAGAGCATGGAGGCAGACACCTCTAACAGAGGTCTCAATCCCCTTCTAAAATCGTTAGTCCAAGGCCTGTGGACTGACTTCCGTTGTGTGTCTTTTTGTAAATAAATGGTCCATATATATGTGTGCTTAGTCCTGTTTGACTCTCTGCGATCCCACGGACTGTGTCCCGCCAGGCTCCTTTGTCTGTGGGATTATCCCAACAAGAATCCTGGAGTTGGTTGCCATTTCCTTCTCCAGAGGGTCTCCCCAGGGATTGAACTTGCGGCTCCTGCACTGGCAAGCAGGTTCTTTACCACTGAGCCTCCTGGGAAGCCCAGACGGTCCACAACATTTATTATATTGCCTAAGGGGTACTTGCAAAGTAAGAATAATTCCTATAAAGTCTACTGGCAGAAGACAGTTTTATTTTGCCTGACTTCATGTAGGACAAGGTGGGTTGGTTGCTATGATAAATGGGTTGGCCAGGGCCAGGCCCAGTGGTCAGTTCTGAGAATACAGCTCTGCACAGGGGCTGTCTTTTCCCTACCCTCTGGAGCTTAATTGAATAAGAAATGTAAACAAGTAACTTTGATCTGAGCTTTGGAATGCAATAATGCCCTTTCCTGACTGGAGAGTATAACAGAGGCACCAAAGGTATGTGGTTTAAGTATTTTTCATTTCTTTGCCAGCAACACACAGCATTTGGGATCTTAGTTCCCTAACTAGGGATCAAGCCAGTGCCCCATGCAGTAGAAGTGCAGCGTTGTAACCATTGGATCACCAAGGAAGTCCCGGTTTAGGGGGGTTTGTTTTTGTTTTTCTTTTTTAATGTTTTATGTGGCATAAATTTCACAAAAGTGTCAAACTAAACAAATTTCCCATTAATCCGTTGTCGTACAATCTGAGTAAAAAATTCAGGACCATGTTCCCTCCATTTATGTATTATGTATGTTAGCTATACTTCTGTGTCTGTGTCTATGCATGCATGTTACTAATGTGTTAAACATTAGTACCATTCTCATTTTTTGTGCTTAGGTAATGGAAGTTACCTAGAGTTCTAATACTTTCTTGCACCCCAATGTATTTTCTATACATACAGCTACAGTCTTTTATTCTTTAACTTTCTTCCCTTGATTGATGTATAACAATTTCTTTACACTCGTGTGTTATCCAATTGCCTTGCTACAAGGTTAAATAGCAAATATTTCATTCTGGCTGACATTTTAGACACCTTTTCCTTCCACTAACTGTTAATTCACTAGATTTAAGTCCTTTTGCCTGGCTCGCCTCCTAGTTAGGGATGTAGAAAAACCTCTTTGGTCATTTTTTGTAATGATTGATTCCTAGAAGATGTTAAAAAATTTGAAATACCAAGCAGAAATGGAGTCAGGAACATTGACCTTAAAATCCAACTCTGTCTCTTTTGTTGTACCTATAGAAGAAAAAGAATGAATCAAAATAAATGTTTTGAGTTGTCCTTCAGCCTGGCTTATTTCAAATGAATTTAAAAGGTATGACACCTAACTAAGGCATGAGTATTTACAGACTGTATGCTTCCCATCTCCTTGTGTTTGTCTTTTTCAGGAATAGGAGAGTGCTGTTCCATCCAGGATGGAACTGTGTCCTTACTGTAAGAAGCCATTTAAACGATTGAAATCCCACTTGCCGCACTGTAAGATGCTAGGAGCAGCTATGCCTCCTGATCAAGAAATTCGTCCGTGTGAGCCGGCTACACTCCCACGTGGTAAAAAAATCGAAGCGCCAATCAGAGACTCAATTAAAGCAAAAGAGAAAGAGTTAGGGACAAACAGTAAGAAAAGAAATCCGGAAGTGAAAGGGAACAATTCAGAACGGACAGTCAAGTCCTCTTCAGCGCTAGCTGTTGGTTTGGAAAAAGCAAGTCATAAAAAGGCTGATGAAGACGTCAAGAGTCAAGTTAAGCCCTCCCTCAAAATGTTAAAGGCTACTAAACCAAAGGTTCCTTTCCAGGGAGAAACTACAGCTCAGTTTTCTGCATCAGAAAACACCAGTTCTGCAAAAGAACTTGCCAAAGCGTTGCCTCAATCAGGAGAAAGTAGAGATAACCCTTCAGAAATTGAAGCACCTTCACCTCCCGTCCCAGTGGCACCTTCTCGGTCAAATCACGATAGGAAATATTCTTTAGCCTTCCTTAATGATGTACAAGCCACTTCAGCTGATTCAAGACTGGACAGAGTGGATGCCTCAAGACAGAACCTTCTCGTAAAATTATTTGATACACCTCTTGGTGATGGTCATAGTTCTCCCATGAATTGCAGTCACAGGGTTCAAAGAGGAAACATGTCATCGTCAGGCAGAGAAAGAGATTCCAAGGCTGAGGATCACCTCTTAGGAGCCTCTACTGACAGAGACTTCAGGACTCTGGCAAAGAACGCAGAATCACAGATTGCTACTTTTAAACTTAACCCCTTAGGTGAAAGCCAGGGCAGGGAGAACCAGGGAAAAGCACTCCACCTTGGAGCAGAGACATATGGGAGCCAAGGAGGTGTGGAGAAAAGTGTGTCTATGACAGGAAGGCAGGATTGGGCTTCCCTGAGCCATGATTCAGTCATGGAGAAGAAACCTGGAGACAGAGGTCCCGGTTTACACTTGCTCCCGCTAACGGGCACAGCTTGCCCTGAGCATCTCCCTCTAGCACAGTCATGTAACCAGAGTCCCACCTCTCTGGCTATAAAATTTCTCCAGGAAGAGAAAGCAGAAGCCGGCAGCCGGAATCGAGTCCCTGCTGTGAAGGCGTTGATGGAGGGTGAGGAGTGGGCTTCTCTGACAACTAAGGTGGGCTCTCAGCCCCCAGCATCGCGCCCCCGGGGGCCGCAGTCCACACATTCAGCCCAGCACCATGCTTCCAGAAGCCCCTTGCCCGGTCAGAGCCTGTCGAGCACCCTGGGGCTGGAGTGGTTTCCAGAGCTCTATTCTGGTTATCTCGGCCTTGGGGTGCTGCCAGAGAGGCCCCAGCATTGGAGCAGTGTGGCCCAGAAGCCCCTGCTTGTCATCAGTCCCCAGGGCGAGAGACTCTCCCAAGGTAAGCATGCTCAGGTTTAAGCTCGTGCGGGCGGCTCTGTGCCTTCTGAGTTAATCAGGTTCAGAAGGCTAACATCCTCTTTCTCGTACCTACGCATTCCAGGGCGCTGCACTTGTCACTCTTCTCAGAACATGACTTCCTGCTCCCAGGGGTCAGTTTTAAGGGTGGTTCTTCATTTTCCCCTCCCCTCCACCAAGAGTTGAAGGCAGGACAGCAGGCTGGCTGGAGATGCTGGGAACACCTGACCAGAGGCACAGCCTCTTCTAGAAATTGGGTGGGTTTTCATGCTGACAGACTCAGGAGAAGCATAAAGACTTCAGGGTCTGCTGTGCTTAGATTTCAGTCAGGACCAGGTTGGGCAGAAAATCGGTTCTGGGCATGTGGTCAGACACAGTACCTAGCGGCTCTAGCAGCAGATGGGGCGTTTGGATGTGGGGGCAGGCTGGGGTTAAAGCTGAAGTGGGAGGCAGGGCTGTCAAGGCAGTGGGGGGTTGAGGATAAGCCAGTGAGATCAGGGGAGGGATGCAACCAGAAGCAGGCAGCAGTCCATGCACTTCCAGAGTTGTGGCCGAGAAGGATTTTGTTCTCTTATTGTTCACAGCCTGCGGTGTGTGCTTAGGTTGGGTTTCTGTATGGGGGAATGTGTGGCCATCTCACGGCCTCTGATTCTGTTATAAACCAAAAGGCCGTTGAAGTTGGCTTCACCATTAATGTTCAGACTTCGATGCTGCCAGTGAATGAACAGGAGACCCTGGTGACCCCTCAGTTAAAGTCAAGATTTAATTCGTCATTTGCTCAAGGACTTCAAGGCCATGGACTCTACAAGGATTAAAAAGGGAGCGTGGCTTCTCAGAAAGCTTCATAACCTCACTCAGCAGTGGCTGTCCCTGATAGCTGCAGGTTGAAGTTCCACTTGCAGGCAGTCATTGTAGAAGAGTTTGGGCCATACAGACTGTGGGTCAGGCGAGACCTCGGATGAGCCTTCCTCCTCCTCTCTCGGAAGCGGCTCGTGCCTTTGGTACTTAAAGGCAGGGCCGGGGGGTAACAAGTTACTGGGGTAACTATGTGCTGGAGTACCTGCGCATTTGTCTCAGTTACCTAAAGTGATCTTACACCAGTCCTGGGAGATGGCTGTTATCCCCTTTTACAGACGAGGAAACTGAGTTTCAGAGTGGGTGAGTAACTTGCCCAGGGTTCAGTTAGCCTCAGAGGTCACTTGGTGGGTCTCTGCCAGGCATTTCCAGGAAGCATTTCTCCTGCTGGACTCTGGGCTCCAGGCTGTGGTCACTTAGCTTTTCCTCCAGGGGGAAGCGCCAGTGCACAGCTAGCCCTCACATGTCAGGTACCCAAGCAGACCGAGGTGAGGTGATTGCCCCGACCGAAAGGCACCCAGGGCCTTCATCTTGATGAAGCAGGGTAGAGTGAGATGCTCTCGTGGCGGAAGAACAGCGGCTGTGTTGGGAGACCTAGGTGTGGAGGTCCGAGGGTGCCCCCAAGCTGGGCTTCGGTAAATCAGGAGTGAGGGAGATGAGCCTGTGGGATTCGCCGGCATGAGGAGCCGTCTTTGGAACTTCGGGGAGATAGATGCTCATGGATGTAACTACCAAGAGGAGTTGTTTTCTGGCCTGAGAGTAAGTGGATTTCAAAAGGTCAAGATTTCAATCTCGGGAGATGCAACAAGGTCCAGGGTCTGAGAGCCCTCAGCAGGCCACCAGCCACCTTGAGAGCGCTGGGCTGGGGGCGCCGGGTGGGCCTTTGGCAGAATTCCGGTGCTTTGGCTTCGGGGCAGGAAGTTTGAGAGATCTCAGTTCCCAAATCTGGGCAGGTTTCACATGGTTTTTACATAAATGATTCCTAGCCGTCATGCCCAGAGACTTATTCTGAAGTAAAACCTCAGAACTTATTTCCAAGCATTTTCTCTGTGTCTCTGAAGATGAGCCATGTCTGAGAACAGCTTCTGGATGCTGGTGCTGATGCAGGCCCCTGGCACCCAGCAGTGGACTGCTCCCACACTGGCAGGGAGAAGGTAGTTTAGGGGGAAAAAGCCAAAACACAGTTTGTGTAACTACAAAAAGCAAAACTTGGCTGATGGGGAGACCAGAAGGTCAAATAGGAAGACCTTGTAGGGTCCTTGGTTTTCAAAGGCCTGGAAACAGCTAAACAAAGGCTGTTCTCTAACCTGCAAACTCGACTGCCATCAGTAGGGTGTCCACGTGAGGGGTTTGAGGAGGGGCGCCTGTGGGGAACGGGCAGGGAGCAGTGGGGATCAGAACTGGGGCAGAAGCCTGACAGGCCGGGGCTGGGTCCCCTTGTTGACTGGAGGAGCCCATAAAGGGGGGTGTTTAAGGAAAGCGCATGTGAGTAACCAACAGCCTGAGACATGAGAGATGAGTCGAACCATGCCTCTGGGATTACAGTCATAGACGGCGGTTGCGGGTTTTTGACGTCTGTATCAACAGGAGCCTCGTCCCTGGATTTGAAAGAGCGGACATCGGTGCTGGCAGGTGCAGAGCAGTGTCTGAGGGATAGGAGGCAGGGCTCGGCCGTGCATAAGGCTCACGCCGCCCAAGGCTCATGACCATTCCTCAGGGATGGAGGTCAGAACCCAGAGCATCGGGGTGGTAGGCAGGGAGTCATGGAAAAAAGCTCCAACAGCACCTTTGTGGGCTTGGGCCTGGGTGCTCCCAGCCACGGTCTGCTTACATATCCCAGCTGCAGGCCTGAAGTGATGTCATCCGCATTATGTGCCTGGACCTGGAATGAAGCGAGCGGGCTCTGCCGGCTGGAGAAGACCCTAGGAGCCGCTGGGGTCCTGACACTCCAGGGAGAGAGGTGGGGCCATCACAGGTTTCCTGGAGCTGTGTTGCTTTTCTGAGCTGGATGAGTCTTGTCATGCTTTGTTTTCTAAAGGAATCTTCACCTTGCAAGAGAAATAGCTTTTGTGTGGTTAACGGGAAGCCAGCATGGTCCTTGCCATTTTTAATAAATGGGTGATCATTTGCATAGTATTTTTACATCTGCAGCAACTTCACCACACCTGCCAAACCAGTTGTAAATATTTGTTTTAATTTACACTTTATCCTAATGAACCAAACCAAGACCAGAGAACCAGCAATAGTAGAGATTCCCTGCCTGTCATTAAACGTGGAAAGCCGAAAGAGCAGGGGAAATGTGAGTACATAGCAGAAACCCGCCTTCTTGGTTCTGCTTTAGTTAATCTCGTATCGAACATAAATAAGAAGCGTGTGCTGGTCAGCGGTGGTGATGGGCTGATACAGTAGACCTGTTGTAGTAACGAGTAATCACCGTGACAGTAGCAGGCCGTGCTCTTGGCTGAGAAGGTGTTTAGCAGAGATCATCTGGGTGCTGTACTCATCAGATGAGAGGTGATCCAGGTCCCGATCCCTCGGGCCCCTCAGTCTGCCGAAGAACCTTTTCTTGACACCAACCAGGTGGTTTGGCCTCCGATGCGCACGTGTTCGCAGCCCAGGGCACTGTCACCCACTACTGAGCATGTCCTTCTCCCACAGCCTCGCCCTGGGGACCTCGGGCACTGAGCGCTGGGGAAGAGGACGGATTTAGATGAGCTTCACAGTGACTTCTGTTTGGAACCCTAGTTCCTTGGTTGGAAAGAAGCTCGACGGCAGTAAGGAGCTTGGAAGCCCCGGCCGGCTCCTCTCTCAGGAGGCTCCTGGGAGCTGTCCACTCAGGTGAGGCCCGAGTCGCGCCTGCGAGGCTCTCTCGGTGGTCCCAGACTTTCTCTTCCTTCAGCCATGACTGTCACAGCCCGGCTGAAGAACGAAAAAAGGACGGCCTTGCGAGCTTCCCGTCTTCCTCCTTGCCTTTCTTCATCCTGGAGTCTGACGCGATTAAACCACTGCTTTATCAAACAGGTTTCACTTTTTTCAGTACCTGCCCACCTCTTGGGGACACTCACGGTCCCCAAGCCAGGAAGGCTCAGCTGCAAGACCACTTGTATTCATCTCCTCCCCGTGAAACTTAACCAGATTCCCCAAAACAAGAGTGACTAATTGAAATTGATTAAAATTAAGGTCTTCTGGGTTTTGCCTTTTCATTTGTTTAAAACACATCTATATAGTACAGTAGTACGTAAATTCCTCGCGTAGCGATTCCTTTGCCTGAGCTGACCGGGTGACTTGAGCCCCTTGCGGACAAGGGCCCGGTGCCTGCCCTCTCACGTGAGCCCTGCTTCTCTGCCAACAGGCTGGATCCGGTGCCGCACCACGGTGAGGAGCGGAGTCGGTGGCCTCACCTTGCTCTTTGCCGGCTGCTTCGTCCTCGGCTGCAGCTGGAGCTTCAAGCATCTGAGTAAGCCTCACTCTGTATCCTCAGTAGTAGGGCACAGCCCATGACGTGCACCTCTGCGGGATTTTCTGAACTGCTTTTTTCAGTTTTGCATTGTCTGACACGCCCTAATGAACAAGCTGTTGCCCAAGGCTCTGGGTTTTTTTTTTATTGGAGGTTTTGGTTCTAATGGCCTTGATAAGATTTGACTAGAGTTTACATAACCGCTCTCATGCTCCATTGAAGATGGTCCCTGGAGATTAGGTGCATTTGTGTTTTCTGCTTAAAGCTGTTTGCCTGTTGGAGGATCAGGGCTCTTCTCTTTGATGACTTTCTGAGAACTTCTAAGAACTTCTTTTTAGGATGGAAACCAAATAGCTTTATACCCTAAGAGATGAGAAGCAAACTGTCACTTACCAGTGTGTCTAAGGCTGAGAGCTATTTTATTTAATCTACTTTTAACGTTAAAAAGAACAATCACCTTTTTCTAGTTATGCATTTCAGCTTGCTCCAAATCTTACCAGAAGGAAAATGCCTAGATTTCACTGCTCTTTTAATTCCAGATAACGTGTGCTCATTTTTAAAAATATTATTGTATTAAATAAATCAAAAAAGTCCCAGTATTCTTCCACAACAGACAAAATCCAAATGCTTTCAGATGAAAACTTTCAGTACAAAAGTGTAAGGTCATTATTAACACTAGAGGCCAGTAGAACTCACAAACTTCCGGAATGTCGGGTCTGACTCTAGCTGGGCTTGGCGACTAATGCAGTGCCAAGACGCAGGGCATGCATGGGTCACGACGTGGATCGTGTCTGTGGCAGGCACTCACATCCCGACTGACCAGCCACGACTTCCCGCCCTCATCTCACGTGTGTGGCCATCCGTGAGAAAGGAATTCCTTTCTGATCACCGTGCCTAAAATCCCAGGTCGTTTCTTTCACAGGGAAAAAGCCTCCCCTGAAAGAGAGACTGTTCAGGTGATGCTGGAGTTTCTGTTTCACATCTTTAAATTGAGAGCGAGGAAAGTGAGGCAGAAACTTACCCCTGTACCTAAGACTTTATTTCTAAATTTATAAAACAAACACAAGGGGATGATCTTGAGGGGCAAGAGGTAGAAGCCGTCAGGGAACAGCCTCGTAGACCCTTACGTTTGTCTCTGTTTATCCCAAGAGCTGCAGCGCTGGCCTAAGTAGCGCTGACCTAGACGCCACGTGGGAAAGCTGGCGCTCCGAGTCGAGGACGGTGGAGACACTGCAGAGCGCGTTTAAAGAGCGGAAAACTGTCCTGGGGGCAGGGAGAGGGAGCAGAAAGAATAAAATTACTGGAATCTAACCATTCTGGAGGAAGCCAGGTTGTTGTTTTTTTAATGTGGACAGCTCTGGTTCTATCTGGATTTTTCTTTTGGCTTGTTCTCAAAAGTGACTGAAAGTTTTGGAGAAAAACTTGAGGTTGTTTAATCATAAAGGCGGATGTTATTCAAGGAGACAGGGAGATGACAGGAGTTCCTCATTAAACATTTTAAATAGCTGTTTCCTAATTCCCGGTAAAAAATAATCCCAGTTCTAAATCATTTCTCCCCAAAACTGTTGTCTGTATCTTGGCATCGTCCTGTTCATTCCTGCCGGATACCGGTTCAGAAGAGCATCTGAAGTGGCTAGAAGTCAGTTCACATCAGACCTTTCCCCCTTGGGGGTGGGTGGGCTCCTCTGGGTCCTTGACCAGCTCTCGGCAGCTGTGAGGAACCCGCAGAGAGTGGGTTCAGAGTTGCAGGTGAGCCTCTGAAAAATCCTTGGCAGGTGGTTTTTTTTTTTTTTTTTAAGTGGATTAAAACGGCACACTCCACAGAATGTTAAATCACCTTTTCCGCATCTGCAGTGAGCGTAGCAGTGGGCAAGTGGTTTCTGCTTCTCATCTCTTCCTGGAAGCGTTTCAGAATCCCACCCTTACACCCCCTAGGAAGCTGAAAAAATGGTCGCACATTCCTCCCACTGCGTTAAGGCTGTGCAAGGAGGGTGCGCTTCGGGGTTGCTTCCCTGGTCAGAATACTCAGTGTCGTTCCCATTCTACGACTTCTGCTTTGGACTCCAGACGATAACTTGGATGTACTGATAAAGGCTTCGTGGAAATCTAATGTAGATCACACAAATGGATAAGGTTTTCCAATCCTTTTCCAGTATCAAGGGTTGATTATGTCTCAGATACAGATGTGCTGCTATTGATGGACCAGTGAGTCTGTGTATTTGCTTTGCTTCTGATCCTCAGGCCAGAACACGCGTTCAGCCCCTTTTGCCCCCCGCCTCCTCCAGAACTACAAGAAAGCAGGCGTGCTGTCATAAAGCCAGCTCTCACACATTTGCACCTCTCTTCCCCCCTCTCTTCTCAGAACTCGATGCTGGCTTTATCTCCCTTTTCTGTTCTTCAGTCCCCTGCCTCCCTGCCCTCTCTAATTGTCCCCAGTGGGAGTAATTTAATTCTGCATCAAATTTTCCTGGTTAGGGAGAGGTGTACTGGAATTCTCCATGAGGAAAAATTCACAGTTGAGGAAGATTATGGTAGAGGTAGAAGTAAAATAGAGGTAGGTAGTTTAGTTTAGTGTGCCTGAGAATGTCACTGGAAGCCGCTTTGGGAAGGGTTCTGTGGCCTTTCTTTGTAAACGCCCCAGAAGAGACGTGCGGGGAGGAGGCCCTTCGGCAGCCCCCCCTGCCTCACTCTGGGTCAGAGCCGCTCGGTGCAGAGGTGGGTGGGAACGACCTCTGCGAGGGTCCTCTCCTGCCCCAGCAGGGTCGGCAGACCACAAGAGCCCACAGGCATGAGCCAGCGTGGGCCTGTTGGTACGTGAGGTCTCGGGGACACAGCCTGGGTTGTTGGTCGGGTGCGGCAGGGCTGCGGCGTCACAGCAGAGGCCGCAGGGCCTGCAGAGCGGAACGTGGCTCCGCTCTGGCCCTCCGCGGAAAGCCTGCTGACCCCCGCCCTGGGCCAGCAAGACGCCTCACGGGCTCCTGCGTCGGAGGGATGAAGACGAACGGGGTCCGCGCTAAAGCGTTTGGGGCTGGGACACGTTTCAGGAGGAGCCTTTCTGGACTTGGTACCTGTCGAGATCGTTTTTGTCACTACCGTGAAGAAACCAGCACGTTGGTGGGAGCTTCCCAGGGTGAGCAGCAGCACTTAGATTTTGCTTCCAGAGTGGCTGCATGAATTCCCCCAGGAAACGCAGCCTGAGAATCCGCCTCCCCTCCCCGCTGCAGCTGACGTCACGGTGATACCCATGCTCCCCCGTCCTGGACTCCAGGGCAGGTCCCGTCCCCCGCCCGTGTGCCACAGCCCCTGACCGCCCTGCTCTAACTCGCGTGGCCGGGGAAACGGGGGGGTGTCCCTGCTGCCCACTTGAGATTAACCCTGCCTTTACTGCAGAGAGTATGTTTTTCTATATATATAAAAATTCTCAGCTATTGCGAATAAAATCAGTTTGTTGTATCGTAAGTGGAGTGTTTTATATTCTGGGAAGCCCTATCTGCTGTCGTCATTTTTATCACACCTTCCTTTCCTGGTTTACCTGGTAACCTGATAGCTTCCTTACCTTCACCTGGTAACCCTAAGTTACTTTTAATACCTGCTTCTCCCCAGACACAGTGTTGTTCCTACATATCACTACTACCACTCTCCATAACAAAATGCTCCTCTGTTCTGGTTACCTGCCTCTGCTGGACGCTCACCTGTGGGAGGAGTAGCACCTCTGTCCTTGGACAGCGGTCTAACTGGAGCCGCCTCGTTCCAGGCCGTAAAACGGGGACAGTTATGCCTACTCTGCAGAGATTAAGTCTCAGCATAGTAGGAATGAAAGAACACCACGTGTGCTGACACCTCGTCCTGCGTCCAGTCCTGAACTGGGATCCAGCAAGAGGCCCACCACCTTCCAGCCAAACTGCAGCTACCACCCCAGCACTTGCTTCCGCCAGCCAAGCCCCCTGCCGGCCGTTCACGCCCACCCAGTGGGGCCGAATTGGCCGTCACACTCCCCCAGAAAGAGGCTGCAGGCTGAGGTTAGTGATCTGGCTGTGTGCCATGTGTCACATACCAGCCCAGGGAGGAGCTGTCTCCTGGCCAGCGTCCTCTTGGACGGCCTTGCCCTTCGCCCTCTCCCCTCCCACCAAGCGGGACGAGGCAGCTGCCTTTGTCTGCAAGACCAGGGGGCCTGGTCCTTCCACACCGTCCCTCTGTTCCTCCAGCGGGCCCGACCTGGCCTCCCCAGGCCTCGCCCCGTGGGTTAGGCTGCCTTGGGGGCTGACTTAGACAATGACATGTATCACACAGTGCTCCCTGCCCCACGTCACTTCCTCACCTCCTGGGGCAAGCCTTGTTGGTACCATCTGCCTCCACTCCCTACCCCGTGATCCCTCACGTAAGATGAGCACAGAATCAAATCCTGAACTTAAGGAAGCTGTCCAGGGAAGCAGCTGTCGCGCAAAAGAACTTGATTTAATCGCCAGTTTACAGCAGCGGGTCAGGCCGCGTGCCCCAGAAGTGCTGCCGGAGTGGCGTGCGTGTGTGTGGCCGGGGGAGCCGAGCGGGGTGCGCACGGGTGTGAGCTGTACCTTCAAGCTGGCTGTGTAGACGCTGCGCTCCCCTGCTCTCTGAGTAACCCTCTCCTGCTGGGCTTCCAGCAGCTCGTTCACTTACAGGAGAGGAAGCGGGAAGCAGGCTGCCTCGGCCTCATCTGCGCTGGTTACGGGGCAGCGGGCTCGCTGAGGACGGGGCCCAGCACGGCCTTCCGGAGTCTTCACTACACAAGGTCCTCCAGTTCCCCAGACCAACGTGGGGTCTTTTTTTTTTAATGACTCCTACCACTTGACTGACTGACTGGCGTCACAGCTCATTTTTCAACACTAAAAGAGAAAAAGTTAATCATGTGACTTTTTGTAAATTCACATCCCAAGAGAAAAAAATGCCGAATTGTCTAGGGCTCCATAGGAGATCCTTAGCTGGCTTACTGAAGAACCTGGCTTCTACTCTTAAATGAAGTTCCTTGTCTGGCCTGAGAAAGGCCTCGAGATCCACGCCCAGCATCGCTAAGCCAGAGAACAGGGCTGGACGCGTAACGAGGAGGACAGCCGTCATGTGAGGAGGGCCAGCCCCGTGCCGCCCTCACCTCTCATCCCGGCACTGCTGTGGTCTTGCAGAACAGAACGCAGAGGATGATTCAGAGTCTGTCTCATCAAGGTGTAAAACATGATGGTTTTCTTCCTGATGAGCCAAAGAGAGCAACCGAGAAAGGCAAGGTGTGGGCTTCCCTGGTGGTCCAGGGGTTGAGAATCCGCCTGCCAATGCAGGGGACACGGGTTCAACCCCGGATCCAGGAAGACCCACAGGCCGCGGGGCAACTAGGCCTGTGTGCGAAACGCCTGAGCCCCCGGGCCTAGAGCCCGTGCTCCACACCCAGAGGAGCCCCCGCGACGAGAAGTCCTAGCTCCGCAACTAGAGAGGAGCCCCCGCTCGCCGCAACTGTAGACCCAGCACAGCCAAAAATAAAATGAATTCTTTAAAAAATGCAAGATGTGTGACACTCCTTTCCTTACCAAGCTGCCCCCTTCCCCACCCCCCCACATCTTAAGACCATTATGTATAAATAACTCAAGGGATCATTAGGCAGCAAAACAGGGCCTGAAAGAAGTTTAACTTGTTAGCCTTTTAAAGAAAGAAACAGTCTGTCTGGCAGGGGAAGCAAATAAAGGTTGAGACCTTACACCTGAAACATTTGGTTTACCAGCCAAATTGCCCCATTCTGTCTTAATTCACCAAAACCTGAGTCTGGCTTCTTAACCTGTTGCTAATCACCCCTCCCCCGGTCCTCAGCCCGGCAGTGGCCCAGCTCTGTCAGCGCAGGCCCCTCTCCAGCGCCTGAGCCCCAGGCAGTGGGCAACCCCCGGCTCGTGGGCCTCATCTGAGGATGAGGGAGCAGACACTTGTCAGGGAGGGGGGCTTGCGAGGTTCCCAGGCAGGAGGAAGTGTGGGACCCAGGGGCTGCTTGACAAGCTGCAGATAAAGTGAAGCCAGGAGGAAACTGCAGACACCCCCGTGTACAGACAAGGTGGAGGGCAGAGAGCAGAGGGCCTGGCCACTGTGAACGGCCTCGTTTTACAGCTTAATTGCCAAAAGCATTCCTTTGGATGGAAGTTAGAAATGGGCTCGTGAATTCCCCAGTGCAGACGATCACGTCCGCCCTGCCATCAGCCGACCCACCGGGGACCAGCAGGGGTCGCCCTCCTCCCCTGCCAGCCCCACCCCAGCCTGGCGCTTGGGAGGGAAGCCTCATGCTCAGTCGTGTCTGACTCTTTGGGACCCCGTGGACTGTGGCCTGCCAGGCTCCTCCGTCCATGGGATCTCCCAGGCAAGAATACTGCAGTGGGTTGCTATTTCCTTTTCCAAGGGCTCTTCCTGACCCAGGGATCGAACCCACGTCTCCTCTCTCTCCTGCACTGTCAGGCGGATTCTTTAGCCCTGAGCCACAAAGGGCAGCACTGGATACAGAACCCCGACTTAACAACAGTTCAGTAGCTCCCCCAGCGTCCAGGCTCCCCATTTGGCCTCTGTCAAACTTAACCAGCATCCAGCCATCCCCACCAGGGACCAGCAAGCATTTTCTACAGAAGCCCAAACAGTAAATATTTTTGGCTTCGCAGGCCATCTGGTCTGTGTTGCAGCTACTCAACTCTGCCATCGTGCCATCGTAAGCGTGAGCAGAGTCAGAGACAGGAAATGTAAATGACGAGCCTGGCCCCGTTCAGTGGGACTATTTATAAGCATTGGAATTTTCATTTCCATGTGTCAAGAAATACTACATTGGGTTTTTCTTCTTTTTTCTTCCCAAGAAGAAAAAAGACGACTTTAAAAAAAGTCGTCCTTAGGTTCCAGGCTGTACAGAAACAGAGAAAGGGGCCGATTCGCCCCGCAGGCTGTGCTTTGCTGCCTGGGGATCGTCATTCAGTCGCTCAGTAGTGTCCAACTCTGCGAGCCCACGGACTGCAGCACTTCAGGCCTCTCTGTCCTGCACAATCTCCTGGAGTTTGCTCAGACTGGTGACCCAGGGTGGAGGCCCTCATCATCAAGGCGTGTTATCAAGGGAGCAGCACCCGTTCCCACGGGGCCAGGCACCAGCAGGGTGGCCCTGACGCAGAACAGCTCTGGACCAGAAAGTCTCAGCTTGGCCCCAGGTTCTTTCCTTAAAACCCACACGTGTGTGGGGCTTCCCTGCTGGCCCAGTGGTTAAGAATCTGCCTGCTGATGCAGGGGATATGGGTTTGATCCCTGCTCTGGGCAGTTCCCACAGGCTGTAAGGCAGCTAAGCCTGTGCGCTGTAACTACTGAGCCCAAGCTTGAGTTCAAGGGCTGCAACTACCTGCGGCCTGGAGCCCAAGCTCTGCAATAAGAGGAGCCCCCACAAGGAGAAGCCTGCGCATCACAAGGAAGAGGAGCCCCCACTTGCCACAGCTAGAGAAAACCCACAGACAGCACAAAGATCCAACACAGCCAAAAATAAAAATAAATCTCTAAAACCACTAGGGTGTTAATCCAGCCAAAGAGGGGGGAGGTCTCAGGGGCTGAGATGGTCTGCGTAAAGCAGAGATGACAGAGGTGCGAGGGGGCTGGGAGGAAGGACCCCGAATGAGCGCCTTTCCCTTGATGGGAGCAGATGGTGTGAGGGTGAGAGCAGGTGGGAACAGTGCAGGACTGGGGGGTCCGCGTGCTAGAAAGGAGTGAGCCCCCGCACCGGCCTCCCTGCACTCGCCTCCAGGTAACTCGGGTTGAATAAACCATTCATCTTGGGACTGAAGGAGGCGTGGAGAGACGGCCAACCACGGCCTGGCTCTAAGCCCCGCTTCCCTCCCCCCCGCCAGCTCACCTACACCCCCTGCACCAGCCTGCCGCCCCGATTGTGATTGTGTGTTCTCAGAACCCCACAGGGAAGGGCCTGAATGTCCACCAACAGGACTGGTTAGAGTTCAGCGCAGCCGGCAGGACCAAGGAGAGGTGGACGCAGGGGGAGCCACGCCCTGAGAACCTCACGGGTGGATGCTGGCCGGACGCTTCACTCATCAGCTCGGGCCAGTGAAGGTATGGAAGGTTCTAGAAGCCAGAGTGTGCCCAGCACAGGGGGGGCTGGGGGTGTGAGGTCGGGTTGGTGTCTCACTGTGCAAATTGGCATCTGGGTCCTTCAGGGCAGAAGCTGGCTACATAGTACACATTGTGCTGCAGACGTGTTGGTATTTACGCAGAGGACCTACTGGGCAAAGAGAAAACGGCCAGAAGGATCCTCTTTAGCAAGGGGGAGGGGCAGAGCCCACAGGCTGCATCAGGAAGGGGCGTCCCTCCCCCGCCGGAGACACCCCCACATCTCCTGCGCCTCACTGTGTTTGCAGAAACCTCAGTCGTACCACGGACAGTCCTGGGTCTTGAAGGCCGGCTTCACGTGGAGGAAGGGACACTCCTTGTTGCAGTCCCCTGAAAATCCCAGCATTCTTTCTGCACGAGCAGGCTCATCTTCGAGGTCACGTCCACCCTCCTGGAACAGGCCTGCCCCTGCCCCTTGCACACAGGCCACTTGCCTGCCTTCTGCGGGACAGTGCTTTTTTGAGGACAGCAAGAAATTTCTCCTCCCTCCTGCAAGCTAAAAAAGGCATATTGGCTCGGTAGGGCTTGGGTATGAATACACTCATCTGGAGGAGGTGGGGCAGGGCCAGATGTTCAGAAGGAGGGACTGGAACTGAAGGTATTCAGAGGCTACTTGGGAGAAGGAACGAGGAGAGGTGGGAAGAGGAGACCCCTAGCCAGCAGCTAGAGATCCAGCAAGACCCCGACCCTGCATGGAGATGTTGCTCCTCTGTCCATGGGATTCCCAGGCAAGAATACTGGAGTGGGTTGCCATTTCCTTCTCCAGGGGATTTTCCCAACCCAGGGATCAAACCCACGTGTCTTTCGTCTCCTGCACTGGCAGGCAGGTTCTTTACCACCAGCGCCACCTGGGAAGCCCTGTACCATGGTTAAAGCTTAATCTCTACGATGAAACCTACAAGGCTTCCTGAACCTACAGTCCCTTCTGGGGGAGATGCCACAAGAGCACTGCTTCAAAGTTGGCACAGAGATGAAATAAACGGGACCCAGAGGGACACCTGTGGTTTCTCAGAACCTGTGCTGTAACCCGTCTGTGGATCCGACCAAAACTGGGTCCTAGGAGGAGCCAGCCCTGGTGGCACAGACCACCAGGAGTTTGGGGAGGGAGTCTAAGCCCTCTCGGCTTCCGCGTAAGGCCTCGGGGGCTCTGAAGGAACCAAGGGGGAAGACTCAGCCCTTTTTTCACCTCATTCGAGTAGAGAACTGGGGAGTGTTTCCAATCTCATCCTCCTCAAAAGCCTACAACTTAACATTGAAAGATCAGAAGGAGAAATTAAGGAGACAATCTCATTTACCATTGCATCTAAAAGAATAAAATACCTAGGAATAAACCTATCTAAAGAGGCAAAAGACGTGTAGTACTCCAAAAACTAGAAAATGCGAATGAAAGAAATCAAAGATGACACGAGCTGAAGGAAAAATACACCGTGTGCTCAGACTGGAGGAATCGGTAGTGTCAGAATGACTGTACTACCCCAGGCAAGGATCTCCCCAACGACTCAGTGGTAAAGAATCCGCCTGCAATGCAGGAGACGCAGGTTCAATCCCTGGGTCAGGAAGATCTCCTGGAGGAGGAAATGGCAACCCATTCCAGCACCCTTGCCTGAAAAATCTCAGCGACAGAGAAGCCTGGCAGGCTACAGCCCACAGGGTTGCAAAGAGGTGGACACGACTTAGCGACTCAGCACAACACGCTGCATCCAAGGCAATCTACAGATTCAACACAAGCCCTCCCAAATTACCAACGCATTTTCCACAGGGTTTTCTGGGGGGGGGGGGGGGGGGGGGGTGTGTGTGTGTGTGGGGGGGGGGGGGGTGTGGGGTGTGTGTGTGTGTGTGTGTGTGTGTGTGTGTGTAATAGATAACCGACAGAGACCTACTATGTAGTATGGGGGAGCTGTACTCAATATTTTTTACTAACTTATAAGGGAAAAAGGTCTGAAAAAAGTCTATACATATATAAATGAATCACTTGGCTGCACACCTGTAACTAACACAACATTGTAGATCAACTGTACTTAAAAAAAGAAAGAAAAAAAGCCTGCAACTTCGTGCTTTTCAGGGCCAAAAGGAACACCACAGTGTCAATCCCACTGGTTTCCAAACAGTTCTATTCTATACCTCGGGTTCTGCAAAGCAAGGTCTCGCCCGAGCCTCGAAGAACGCCGTGGCTTCCGCAGAATTCAACCCCCGCCCCTTCGCAGTCCTCTCATTTCACAAAGGGGGACAGCGGGGCTCCGAGAGGGGGAGACCTCCTCCTGAGGTCCATTCCCACCCGGCTTCCTCACACTGAAAGGTGTGCATGCAGCTGTTCGCGTGGGCTCTCGGCACAGCGCTCCCTCTGGGCTCCATCCTTCGGAAGAAGGGAGGAGACCCCCGGGACTGGCGAGCAGGGGCGGAGGGACGCGCGGCGAGTCCTCTGCCCAGAGTGGCCTGTTCCGCGCCGCCCGGGTGCGGCTGTCCGTCCCTCTGTCCGCCAGCAGGGGGCGCCCGCACCCCGCCCTGCCGTCGGCCTGCCCGCGCGGCGGGCGCCTTTGGGGAGGGCACGCATCCCCTCGCAGGGCCTGGACCCCCGCTTCCTAGCTCCTTTCAACGGCCATTTCCCGCTGCTACATCTCCCCAACAATCGTTTATAAGTAAGACCATTCCTTCCAGTAAGACGAATAATTACCCTATGATAAGCACACTCTATCTAATAGAGACATTGATTCATTTACTCCAAGAACCAAAAAAGAAAAATACATGGCTTACACATCACAACCCTGGTGTCCACACACGCCCTCACGCTGGGAATTGTTCGAGGGCAGACAGGGACCTCGTCCTGTTCCCAAATCCATGCCCAGCACGGCGGCCCCCTTCCCCCGAAGGAAACCAGGCAAGATTTTTTAAAAGAATAAAGTGTCGTTTTAACTGATGACCGAGGGGGACAGGCGCCGGATAAACTTGGTCCTTTCCTACAAGGGCCACGCAGGGGTGGCCCTCACGAACTGCCACCGCTGGCCAGGAGCAGGCAGAAACAGGATTTGAGCCTGAGGAAGCTCTTGTTGACCCTGAGGGGGGGGTGCCTTCTTCCTGGATACCCAGGGCTCCCCCCACCCCATCAACACTAATGAGGGACAGCTGCCTGCAGCCCCCCTGACGTCTCAAAGCCCACCCACCTGGCTCAGAGGTGTCCCTGGAGACTGGATGCCCCCCCCCCCCCCCCCCCGCCCAGTCCAGTTTGAAAACCACTGGACTAGATAATCCTAAGGCTTCTTCCAGCTCTAAAAAGCCCTGAACTGTAAACGTTTATCGGGAGAGCTAAGACCTGAAACGTATCCACAGATCCCGTTCTTGAAGGAGGCGGTGGCTTCCCCCTGCATGGCCCCTCGGACGGCAAGAGAAAGACTGCGGTCAGAGGGAGGTGATGCGCGGGTCCACAGCTGACCACACAAGGTCCCTTCAGGGGGCCGAACCTCTGAAGCTCATGACTGCCCCTTCACAGGGACCCTCCACTGCTAATCGGTGATGCCGCGGTGGTTTCGTCGCTCAGTTGGTCTGACTCTTGGCGGCCCCATGGACTGTCGGCTCCTCTGTCCACGGGATTCCCCAGGCAAGAACACTGGAGTGGGTTGCCGTTTCCTTCTCCAGGGGACCTTCCCCGTCCAGGAAACAAACCCAGGTCTCCTGCACTGCAGGGGGATTCTTTACTGACTGAGCCACGAGGGAAGCCCCCAGTCAGTGATGTGAGTTTACGGTTTAGGAAAGCGATGTAAAGCTTTCTTCTAAAAGGAGTGAAAAATAGCGAGAGGGTTCAAAGAGGCGGCGATGGGGCAGGTGCCCCGTGGGGGCGTCTAGCCCCACTGTGAAAGCGCGGGCTGTTTGGGAAACGCTGGCTCTGACCCTCCCCAGGGCTCCAGAGACCGCCTCCTCTCCAGACAGCAAGTCTGGCTGTGTGATTAGCCGGACGGGGCTGGGGAACAATTCGGCCTTTGATTCCCGCCCCACCCTCCCCTTCCCTGGGTCGGGGCGGGGGGTGGGGGGGAATGGCCTTCATGTGCCTGAGCCTGGCAGGGCAGTGGGGCAGGGCTCAAAAGACAGGTCCGATTTTTCTAGAGGGTTGGAGAAGCAGGGTGGCCTGGTCTGCCACCTGGGACGCTAGAGACCTCCTTTGAGGGCCCTTCCCAAACCTCCCTCCCCCTCCTCGGGGCGGGGGGCGGCACCAGGAAGGGGCATCACCCACCGAACTTGAAGTAAAGTGGCACTCGGGCATCCTGGAGACGTCATACTAGTGCAGGAACTTGCGCTGGCGCCCTTTTGCACACCACCATCTTCTTCCCCGGGGTCGTGCCAGAACGTGCACAGCTTCCCTGGGAACCCAGAGCACCCGGCTGGGGGCCCCCGCACACCCAGAGCCTGGGCCCAGCTCAGCCCTAGCAGGAGGTACCACCATCCCTTCCCCTGGCGGAGGCTAGAACTGGGGGCCAGAGGTGGCTCAAGAGACAGCCCCCAGCCCTCTCTGCCCAACATGATGCTCTGGCCCGTCTCGAACCCCAGGAATGCCCCCCCAGGGCATCAGGACACCTCCCGAAGCACCCATCACACCCCATCCCCTCCAGTCTGACTGTTCAGGGGTGAGGTGAGGGGGGTAGTTTCCAGCCCCAACCCAGCAAGGTCCCAGCACAAAGGAAGAACTCGTTAAGGGCCTGCGGAACTCATGTCTTAAAAAATAATACAAATGTTATGTTTCCTGGTTCCGGAGATCTAACATGGTGACGTGAGAGGCAACCTTGTAACAATTCAGAAGGAAATGGAAATGTTATATTTCGCTCTTTGTCATGTTCGTTTCAGACAGCCTTGCCTTCGCAGGAAACAGGACCAGTGTTGCACTGAGCCAACTCTGGTAGCATCTTCGGGGTGCTGCGGAGGTGTTCTCTCTGATGGGTCTTACTCTCCACCTCTGGCCGTTGGCTCACCTGGCTCTGACCTTCCAGAGCTACAAACAGTTTCATTTCTTTGCATGAGGGTCTCTCTGTGAAACCCTGCTCTAGAGACTGGAGGGACTGAGCCAAGGATTCAAAGTCTAGAGTGACCAACAAGTTCATTTCTCCTCCACACCCCACTGTCCAACACTGCCCCAAACATGAGCTAGTCACGTGGCCACACAGGTCCCCTGCCTGGGCCGACCTGGCCTCCCAGCTTCCCTGGAACAGAATCACTTGGATCCTAAAAGCAGGTCCTAAACTCATTCCAGGTTTCTCAACCTGGCTCTCTAGAGGGCAACTGGAGACCCCCAAATTGGAGGCCAGACTCCTGGGGGCAACAGCATTTCCATAGGAAGAGCCCGTGTGTGGTTCAGAAGCCAGAAGACGGGAACCCTTGATTTATGTCAGCCCCTGCTCACAGAATGTCTGCACTAGGGGAGAGGGGAGAGGGGTTTGGAAGAGCGCACAGTTGGGCCCCGTTGGGCTGGGGAAGACATAAGTTTCTGAGACTGCAGCCCGCGCTTTCTTAGGACACAGGAGTGGAGGGGGCCGCTGAACAGGTCCCAGATTAACTCAGGATGGGGGGGTGGGGAGGGGAAGGAAGGAAGCCCCTCTCCTGGCTGGGGCAGAATTAAGAACTCAGGGGCCTCCTGGGAGCACACACTTGGCACCCACAAACACCCCCACCTACAGCAGGGCAGGAAGCAGGGTCTGTCTCCTTGCAGGCAGCTGTGCCTGCCCTAATCGGCGCCATGGAGCCAGAGACATCCCGGCGGGTAGGGGGTAGCCCCCTGATGGCCCCGCCCACTTGCCCTTTGCCCTGAGAATGAACTCAGGCCCCCTCCCACCTCCCCTTCCTCACGTGCAAATCCTGCACCCCAGTCCAGGCCAAGCTGCACCCCTGCCAGCCCTCACCTCTGCCCACTCACCTTTCTCGCAGAGCCCTTTAGCAAAGAAGGTGCGCACAGCTGCGCCCGACTCTGGGGGCGAAGAAGGCAGAGGGAGTGCTGTGGGTGCCGGAGGGCCCTCACCCCCTGCCCGCCCCACCAGCCCGTCTCCCCCTGCCTCCCAAGGCTTGGGCCTCTAGATGCTGGCCTCCGGGAACCAGCCTGCAGACTCAACAGCTAAGCGCCCTGAACTCTCAAGCGGAGATGATGGACACGGGGCCCAAGGCCGGCCTGGCACTCGGGTGGCCCATGGGGTCGCCCCAGCTTCTTTCAGTTGACCCCTCTAGGGTCTCCGCTTTCCCAGCAGCCAGTCCTGTTTTCTGGCTTCCTGGAGAGGATGTAAGGGGGTACAGGGGGTGCCTGAGAAGCAAGGTGCTACACTGGGTGTCCCGGACAGGACGGTGGGCCCGAGCCCTCCTACACCTCCTGGTGAGCAGCTGATAGGAAGCTGGGGGCGGTGGCGGGGGCGGTTCGGGGTTCCAGCCACACTCACTGTCCATGCCCTGGAAAGGCAGGAGCCCAGTGCCCTTCTGCGTCTCCACATCCTTCTCAAAGGCGAAGACTAGCCGCTCCAGCCCCGTGATGACCTCCGGCATCCTCCCTGCCCCGCTGGGGCTGCAGAAAGGCGCTCAGGCCTCCAAGGTGGACCTTATTATATAGCTCCTCGGAGGCCCTTAAAGGGCCAGGCACTGTGGAGACCCCACCACCACCCTCGGCGGGCTGCACCCCCGCGCCCCGCCGCTGTTTCCCGCTCCTGCCCCACGCAGAGGCGCAGAGCCTGGGGCCCCAGACCCCACCCCAGGAACACAAGACCTGCTCCCGATGCGCGCTGCTGGGGAGTGACGAGCGAGGCCCCCCACACTGCTCATCTGCAGGCTCCCAAACACGCAGACGTCCCCAAATCTGTGTTCAGGTTTGTGTTGTGTTCACCTTTGTTTGTGTTTTTTGTGGACCCAGCACCGGGTCTTGACTGCAGCGTATGGGATCTAGTTCCCCGACCAGGGATGGAACCCAGGCCCCCTGCAACGGGAGCTCAGAGTCTTATCCACTGGGCCGCCAGGGAAGTCGCCCCGGGTTCACACTTCTCACGTGAAGGCACGGCCGCAGGTGTGAGCTGTGAGGAGAGTTGCACAAGCCAGCCCCAGCGAGGCCGCCCTGATGCTCTGATTCACAGGAGCTGGAGCCTGGGAGCCGGAGGGCGAGGGAGGGGGAGGGGACGGGCGAGGGCGTGGGGCGGGGCGAGGGGCTAGGGGCGGGCGAGGGGCAGGGGGCGGGGCGGGGCAGGGGCGGGGCGAGAGCGTGGGGCGGGGCGAGGGGCAGGGGCGGGCGAGGGGCAGGGGCGGGGCGAGAGCGTGGGGGCGGGGCGAGGGGCAGGGGGCGGGCGAGGGGCGGGCGAGGGGCAGGGGGCGGGCGAGGGGCGGGGGGCGGGCGAGGGGCCGGGGCGGCCGAGGGGCAGGGGCGGGGCGAGGGGCAGGGGCGGGGCGAGGGGCAGGGGCGGGGCGAGGGGCGGTGGGATCAGGCCACCCCCCACCGCCTCCCGGTTTCACTGCCATCACACCCCTCCTCCGGCCTGAGTGACAAGCAGGAGCGAGCTCTTCACCCGAGAGCAGGGAGAGAGAAGAAATCCGGGGGAATCGGAAATCTTTGAATGAATAGCGCTTTGTTCGCCCGGCGCACAATCCCGAGCCGGCCGCGGCGGGCGGGCGGGCCCGACCAGGGGCCGCGGCCTCCCAGCCCGGATTCCGCGGGCCACCCGCGTGCCTCCCGCCCCTGAGAAAGCGCTTTGCACACGGAATCTCTATGCAAATGTTGTTTTAGGCTCACGACACCACCCCTGCCCCCGGCCCGGGGACGTCTGCAGAGGCTCTCACAGGAGCACTTGAGGACTCTAGCCGGGGCCGGCCTCCACCTCCTGCTTTTCTGGCCCCCGCGGCCTTCCCCCTCCACCAGGCTGCGCCCTCCTTGCCGGACAGAACAGGCGAGGCTGGCAGCACCCCGCAGCCCCGCTGGGCCAACCAGACGGAGCCTGCTGGCTTTGTTTCTGCGTGGCCTTCGCTCCCAGAGTTGTTGCTGTTGTTGTTGTTGTTGTTTTGAACTCCAGTCAGAAAAGGAAACAGAGAAATAGGCCCCTGGAGCCCCGAGGGGAGGGGAGGGGCAGGGACGGGATCCAGGAGACTCCAGAGCTCGGGGCTCCTGCCAGCTGCGCACCCGGGGGGCGGAGGGCCGGTGTGGGGCCTGTGGGAGGTGGGCTGAGGGTCCCCAGGGTCCGGGCCCTGCTTCTTCGGGCCCTAGACACGTACATTGACTGGCGCCGCCAGAACATCGTCTGTGGACACGGGCCCACGGCGGGCTTCCTCCCACCCACCTGGCAGGGAGGTGGGCGCGTGGGGAACACAAGGACCCAGCAAGGACAAGGGCACACGGCTGGAAAGATGGTCACCATGGGGGGCGGGGGCGGTTCACACCCAGGTCTTTCACCATAAACACCCAGAGCATCTCTGTGCCAGGAACTGGGGACCCCAAAACAGGACTGAGTCCCTGCCTTCAGTCTAGGGGAGACTTCCCCAGCACAGGTCTCCCACAGAAGGCCGGGAGGCGAACTGAGGCACAGGTGCCAAGAGGGGCGTTCACCATGCAGGGCCCGGGGGGCTCTCACGGGGGGTCTGGTGATGATGGGGCGTGGTCAGCAGTGTGAGAGCAGGGGCGTGGGGCTCCATGCTAGGCCAAGGCAAGGTCAGGGCCTCGGTTTGGTGGACATGTGGGCCCTGGACCTGGTGCACCTTTTAGGACTGTTTTTTGTTTTTTATTTTTTTAATTGTGAAGCCCGCGGGGAGCTCGTTCAAGGCTAGGAGAACAGCACCCTGGAGAACGAAGTGTCGGGAGACCACCTCGTGGATGGTACAAAATAATAATTATGGTCTTGGAGACGTCTTTGGGGGCGCCTCCCAGCACTTTGGTGGCCCGAAAAGACTTCATCATAGGGGCTGACGAGGAGACCGCTCCCTCATCCGCCCCCCGCCCCGCCCCTCCTCTCCTGGCCCAGGTCCCCCCAGCGCCCCCACCCCAAAAGGTGCAGGCAGGGTGACATCAGTGGGTTCCCTCCTCCCGCTACCCTGCTGTCGTCAGCGCGGCGTGGCTGACAGCACTGTGCACGCAGGATGTGGGCGTCTCCGAATCCCCCAGGAGTGGGCTGCCTGGCCTCCTCCAGGATGTTCCAAGTCCTCACCTTTCCTGCCTGTGGCTGTGACCTTATTTGGAAACTGGGTGGGTCTCCGCAGACGCAATTAAATTAAGGATCTCAAGGTGAGATCATCCTGGAATTCAGGATGTGTTTAGGTGAGTCCTAAACACAATGACAGGTGTCCTTATAAGAGAAAAGAGGGAGGCTGGAGACGCTGAGATGCAGAAGAGCCCCAGAGAAGATGCCTCGAAAAGCCGGGAAGAGACTGGAGGCGCCCAAGGGACCCCACGGGAGGCCGCCCCCACTAGAAGCCAGGAGAGGACCAGGGGCTCCTCCCACAGGGGCTCCTCCGGCAGGGGCTCCTCCCGCAGGGTCTCCGGAAGGAACCAACCTGTGATACCTCCATACGTGTGCCGTGTGTGCCTAGCCATGTCCGACTCTTCACGCCCCCATGGACTGTAGCCCGCTGGGCTCCTCTGTCCATGGGATTCTCCAGGCGAGAGTGGGTTGCCATCTTCTCCTCCAGGGGATTTTCCCCACCCAGGGATCGAACCTGCATCCTCAGCATCTCCTGTATTGACAGGCGGGTTCTTTATCACTGCATCACCTGGGAAGCCCTTTGACACCTCAGTAGTGAGAGTGAATTTCTGCTGCTTTAAGCCCCCACCTTTTGGCCATTTGTTACAGCAGCTTCAGGAAACATCTTCCCACCTGGAGACCGAGCTTCCGCAATTCCTCACCCTTTTTACAGAGGAGCAAATAAGCAAGCAGACAAGTTGGTCAACTGACAAATTCCCACAGCTAATGAGCATCAGAGCTGGGAGTTGGGGGGACTTCCCTGGTGGTCCAGAGGTTAAGACTCAGCACTTCCACTGGAGGGGGCATGGCTTCAACCACTGGTCAGGGAACAAAGATCCCACATGCCACGCAGCCAAGAAAAAAGTAAAGAAAAACTTCGACATGACCTAAAGTGAGCAAAGTGAAGTCGCTCAGTCGTGTCTGACTCTTTGCGACCCCATGGACTGTAGCCCACCAGGCTCCTTCATCCATGGAATTTTCTAGGCAAAAGTACAGAAAATATCCATCAATTAGAAGAAGAAGAATTGAGAGTCGGATCTGGGTCTCCCATCTGGCAGGCCCTTCGCATCTTCTCTGTCTCAGAACTAGGGAAGCTGCCCACCCCGCACCCCCATTTATATTCCTCCCTCAGGGTTCTGGAGTCGACCGTGGATTGTGCAAGGATAAAAAGCCAGCCCCAGGCCAGGGGAACCCTGGCAACGCCTGGGGGAGGGTGCTGGGCTGGGGTGGGGGTGGGGGGAGCTCTGGCCTGTCTTCTCTGGAACCTCCCATCTCCTCTTCTGTGCCCTGGAGCTGATACCCAGCATTTATGTTTTCATTTATTAATTAATTCACGGCTGCATAGTGGACATGCAAATCACTGTGCAATCAGTGGTGTTAATTTTTAATCACCATCATTACGAGCTTCTCGTTGACCTCGGACAGCAGATTTCCTGAGTCATCATCCCCGCGCTCCTTTCGCTTTATGAACGCACAGCTCTGAAAAGCAGGGGCTGCGGGTGCTCTGCAATTCCCCCGCTGCCTGAAACTGGCCGAGGTCATGGAGGTCATGAGCTCTGCCAGGTCTGGGATCGGTCCCAGCCGGGGCTTTTCTGGGTAGCGTGTGGCCACGCCCCCCCGGGTACCCATGCATCTGCCTTACCCCCGACTCGAATGCTGGCACTGGCATCAGGCAGGTCAGGGTTCACACCTTGGTTCTGCCGGTCCCCAGCCTGCTGTCCCAGGTCACCTCTCTAAACCTCAGATTCTTCGTCAGTAAAAGGGGGACCCACAGGGTGACCTCCAGGGGGAACTGAGGCTGGTGACAAGTCCACGTGGATGCCTGACGCAGCAGGTAGGTGCTGTGAGGTGTGACCTGATGTTCAAGGGCCCAGGTGTCCGGCCCCCAGGTCCCTGGGGCCACCCTTCTCCGAGTTTATTATTCCATCTAGCCCCTGATCGGAGAAGGCAATGGCACCCCACTCCAGTACTCTTGCCTGGAAAATCCCATGGATGGAGGAGCCTGGTGGGCTGCCGTCTATGAGGTCGCACAGAGTCGGACACCACGACTGAAGTGACTTAGCAGCAGCAGCCCCTGATAAAAGGTCCTTCGGGGTGGGGGCAGGGGACTCCGCGCCGTGCAGGTGTTGATGGAGGGGCTCTGAGCCCAGCAGGGATGGGCCTGGCTGCTGGAGAGCTGTTGGGGGAGGGCAGAGGTCAGAGGAAGCGCCCCCCGCCCCCAGGACCCTCAGCTGCTGCTCCGGGCCAGGAACAGTGGGCCCGCACGCTCTGCCCCCTCTGCTGCTCTTTGTGCCCGAGATGCCACTTGGCGGGGACAGCTGTGGGCCTCGCAAGAGCCGCTGGACGTGCAGGGCGGGCAGGTCCGGCAGCCGGGACGGCCCCTCTGTGTCCCTGCCCCGGAGCTTGGCCTCTGGGAACCCGGCGGTTCTAGGAAATCTGCTCTGGGCGGGGCATCCGCTTGCCCCACGGGCGCCGACCCAGAAACAGGGCTACTGACCCTCCCACGTCTCTCGTCACGGCCTCCTCCCGGCTTCTGCAGCCACTCAAGTGGCTTCTACCCATTGTACAGATAAACCAAGGCCCAGAGAGGTGAAGCAACCGCTGAAAGCTCACGCAGCAAGTGGGTGTCAGACTGGGAACCTAGACTGCTGACTGTGTGTGTTTGCGAGTGTGTTAGTGGCTCAGTCGTGTCTGACTCTGTGGCCCCATGGACTGTAGCCCGCCAGGCTCCTCCGTCCATGGGATTCTCCAGGCGAGAATACTAGAGTGCGTTGCCATTTCCTCCTCCAGGGGATCTTCCTGACCCAGGGAACGAATCTGCATTGCAGGCGGATTCTTTACCGTCTGAGCCACCAGGGAAGCCCAGACTCCTCACTATTGAACCTACTTACTAGACTACAAAACCGCAGGGAGAAAGCCATTCGTTCTCTTCTGCGGCTGAAAAGAACTCAGGGGCTTAGGTGAGCTTCCCAAAGAGCACCAGCTCAGTCTGTATGAGGCAAGCTCCTACCAGTCAACCAAGCCGCAGTGCAGGAAAGGCGCCCCCAACCCTTGGACAGGCTGATAAGGCGACCAAGACTCCGTGACCCAGGCTGTGCCCATGGGCTGGCATGTGGATTGTACTTCTAGCCAGAGAGTCAAAGAGACAGGACATTCGGGGCTCAGGGAATCAGTCCTGGCCCAGGGAATGTCCCAATAGCTTATCTCTTCCAATGAGAGAGAGAGAGAAACTGAGATTTGAAGGTACTGCACTGCTGGCTCTGAAGCTGAGGGCGGGGGCACAAGCCAAGGAAACAGCCTCTAAAAGTTGGAAGAAGCAAAGAAATGAATTCTCCCCTGGAACCCCCAGAAGGAAGGCAGGCCTGCCTGCCAGCACCTTGGTCCTAGCTCAGCGAAAGCCCTTTCTAACCTCCAGAACTGTGAGACAATACGTCTGTGTTGGGCTTCCCAGGTGGCACCAGGGGTAAAGAATCTGCCTGCCAAAGAAAGAGATGCAAATGACTGGGGTTTGACCCTGGGTCGGGAAGATCCCCTGGAGGAGGAAATGGCAACCCGCTCCGGGCTTCTTGCCTGGGAAATCCCATGGACGGAGGAACCTGGTGGGCTACAGTCCATGGGGCCATAGAGAGTCGAACACGACTGAAGTGACTTAGCACGCACACATTTGTGTTGTCTCAAGCCACTAGATTTGTAGTAATTTGGAACAGTAACAACTTGGAAACACAGACAGACGGGAAAGTTGTCGGTAAACAGGCAGTGGAATCCGACGATGCGGGACACAGAGGGACTGGGGAACAAGACCACTTTGCTCTCACCTGGGCAGCAAGGACGGGGGTCCAGGAGTCGGTGAAACAGAGGCGAGGCAGGCCGTAAAGGACGGGTCCCCAGCAGCAGCGGCGCACGGGGGAACGGCTTCTGGCTCTGTGCGGCTGGATCCGGCTCTCTGGCTCTTGCGAGAGTTTCAAGGAGGTGGGACAAAAAAAACAAAACAGACCAAAAGAGGGACTTCCCTGGCGGTCCAGTGGTTAGGACTCCGAGCTCCGGGCTGAGGGGCAGGGGTTCAGTTCCTGGTTAGGGAACTAAGATCTCACATGCTTCATGCTGCGATGAAAAAACAAAGCGACAGACAAATCCCTCCAAAAAGTCAAGGGGCTGGGAGCTCGGGAAGGGTCTTGAACCTGAGGCCTTGGGAGTCATGGAAGGAGCCGCCTTTGCAGCTTTGGGTCGGCTTAAGGGTCGAGAGTCACAGTAGACCGTAATTATGAGCAAGGTTCTAGTACCTAATTCCCATATCCAGGGGGTCATTCCTGCACCCCTCACCCTCACTCAGGGGAGGAAGAGGAAGGTTTCTGTAGAACACAGGCCGCCAGCTGGTCGCCGACACCATGATGGATGAGTCCTCCCTGCCCGGGTCTGGCGCACTCACTTTGATGGATGGGGGCCAAGGTCACAGGTTCGATCTGCCTTTGGGTCAATTGAGTCCGAACGGCAAAGTCCATTTTCATCACCAGAGACTGCCCTCCGGTCTGTTATCTCCAAATGATTCTTGGGTCACGAGGCAGACAGACTGCGTGCAGATGGGAAAAAAACCCTCCAGCCCTGATGGTAGACAGGGAGTCAATGGTGCCCACTCTGTGTGCAAAGCCCAGGGGGTGTGCGTGGCAGGAGCGGGCGAGCAGAGGGCACCCCTCCCCACGGCCAGCCTGGACGAAGCATCCTGACCTCCGGGTGGGGGGCTGGGGAAGAAGACAGGGCCCTAGGCGGCAGCGGGGTGGGGTGGAGAACCTCACCCACGTGGACCTTCCCGCCTGTCGGACATTTGTCAAGCCCACCCAGCTGCCCCCGCCTGTTTTACTTCTTGGCTTGATTTTGAATTCCATCTCTGGTCCAGGACGCCCCATCCAGATGAGCAGTTCCAGGCACACGGGGAGTCAGCCCCGTCAGCTCGGGACCCACGGACGGGGCGTACACAGCAGACGCTTATTTTTCTCAGTTTGGGAGACGGGAAGTCCAAGGTGAAGGTCCCGGCACAGTTGGTTTTTGCTGAAATCTTTCTGTCTTCAGACAGCCGCCTTCTCACTGTGCGTCTTCACGTGGAGGATAGAGAGTGACCTCTGAGCTCTCATCTTATCAGGACACTAGTTTTATCACGGGCTGGACTTCCCTGGTAGTTCAGATCGTAAAGAATCTGCCTGCAATGCAGGAGACCCAGGATTGATCCCTGGGGTTGGGAAGCTTCCCTGGAGAAGGGAATGGCAACCCACCGCAGTGTTCTTGCCTAGAAAATTCCATTGACAGACCACGGGATCACAAAGAGTTGGACACGACTGAGCGACTAACATACACACACTCACCCTTGTGACCTCATCTAAGCCTAATCACCCCCACAAGGCCCCACTTCCTGATAACCACCACGCCGTGCAGCCACGTTTTAATACACTTCTCAAATCTGACCCCAGGATGAGAAATCAGAAAACCACCTCCGTGGGGCTGCTACTCTGAGAAGACCCTCGTAGGAACATGTTACTGGCTAAGATGAAGAGCCAGCTTTCTCAATTAAAGTAAGTAACAAGATGCAAGTCTATCCATTTTCCTCCCAGGGAACTCCATAAGCATTTTTATACTTTGAATTAAAAAAAAAGTGAACTAAAAGCATTTTTAAATTGGCATTTTTTTCTTTTAATTTTTATTTATTTTCATTTTTTATCTTTATTATATTTTTTGGTGGGGGGAGGTGCTGTGCTGGGTCTTCGTTGCTACCTGGGCGTTTCTCTACTTGCTGCGAGCAGGGGCTACTCGTCTTTGTGATGCAGGCCTCTCGTCGCAGGACAGGCGGGCTCAGTAACTGTGGGTCTTGGTTGCTAGAGCAGAAGCTCAATAGCTATAGCACACGGTCTTAGCTGCTCCTTGGCATGTGGGATTTTCCCAGACCCAGCATCGAGCACCTGCCTTCTACATTGGCAGGCAGATTCTTCACCACTGAGCTATCAGGGAAGCCCCTGGCTTTTATTTATTTTATTTATTTATTTTTTTTAAAGGAATTCCCTGGCGGTCCAGTGGAACCACCTGGCACTTTCACTGCAATGGGCCAAGAAAAAGAAAAAGGTATCTCACCACTCTGCTAAGAGCCATTACCACAGGGATGCGCAGCAATGTCGGGGGCCGTTTTGGACCGACATGGGGCATGGCTGGCTGTGGATACTCCCAGCATGCAGTGGGCAGAGGCCGGGGACACGGCTCACACCCCCCACGGGTCACGGGACGGCTCCCGACCACAAAGAAGGATCCAGGCCCCCACGTGCCCACAATGCTGAGGCTAAGGAATCCCGCTCTGTCTGGAAGAATCGAAACTGCCTCTCTCGGATGAATGATTGGATAGTTTGGGCCCAGGCCTCCATAGAGTTGGTTTTATTGACCTGTGCCTTGGCATCAAGCCCTTGATTTACACTGACACACAGAGATGGCGTTTGCCTGACTGAATCTGTTAGGAGGCTGTTTGCCTTTTTCTTTTTGACTTTTTATTTTCCGTTGGTGTATAGCCAGTTAGCCGTGTTGTGATAGTTCCAGGTGAGAAGTGAAGGGACTCCGCCATACATACACATGTTTCCATTCTGTTATGAGACTGTACCAAGGACACTGCCTGGGGCCCCAGCCCTGCCCTCTTTTCTCACGAGAACCGCTCTCAGAAAGAACTCAGTGCCAGAAAAAGCCGCTTCTGGAGTTGTTCCAACCGCGTGGACGCTGTGAGTCTCCTATGGGGTGGGTTTCCCTCTTCGCTTTGACTGATAGGAAGCTCAGAGCCCGATCTGCAGGTCACGCTGGAGCTCATTTCTGTGTTCCGCCCTCTTGGTTCACTGCACTGTTTGTTCCAGCCTAGTTTTCTCTCTGATCTATTTTTATCCTATTGTATTTTATGTATTTTTGTAAGCTGCCTCCAATTCTTTTGGGAACAAAGCAGGATAAAAAAAAAAAAAAAACCCACAAAATTCAGCAAAGCTCAGTGGCCCAGGCTTTTTTTTTTTAAACAGAGTGAGTGTCACTTCAGGGTTGGAGTCCCCTGGAAGGCAGCTCTCCGGCTCCTCCTGTCTCCTCCTGGGAGTCTTCGTCTTGGAGAACAGAAGCTCCATGTGTAAGAGCAACAGGCTTCAGAGGCAACACCACCAAGCTCCATCTGCCTGCAAATACCTTCCCTCCCCCGAAGCCTTCTCCCCAGCTCCCATCTGGCTGTTGGCAGGAAGCCACAGGGCCCCAGGAGCCTGTGAAAGGAAAGTCGATCAACAAGCTCGCCCGCTTTTACTCCTGACTTTGCTCTCCTGAATCTTTTACTTTTCATTCTTTTTTTTTTTTTAATTGACGTATAGTTGATTTTACCCCGTTGTGCCAATCTCTGTTGTGCAGCAAAGTGACTCAGGTATACATATATTATTTTTTAAATGTTCTTTACCATTATGATTTATCCAGAAGATTGGGTTTGTTTTTTTAATATTTATTTATTTTGGCTACTCCAGGGCTTAGTTGCAGCATTTGAGCTCGTGGTTGAGGCATGTGGGATCTAGTTGCCTGAGCAGGGATTGAACCGGGCCCCCTGCCCTGGGAGCTCAGAGTGTTAGCCACTGGACCATCAGGGAAGTCCCAGGACCTTGTTGTTTACCCACACTTGCCTGCATCTTGACTCAGGGTCTTGGGGGTCTAGGGATACTCTTGTTGTTGCTGATCAGTCACTCAGTCGTGTCTGAGTCTTGGCAGCGTGGGCCGCATCACGCCAGGCTCCCCTGTCCTTCACTGTCTCTTGGAGTTTGCTCAGATTCAGGTCCATTGAGTCGATGATGCTTTCTAACCGCCCCATTCTCTGCCGCCCTCTTCTCCTCTTAGGGGTATTTTGCATGCAGGTTATTACTGCAAAGGAGGGGCCATGCCAGGCAGGGTCCCCACCCGCGTGTGGACTCCGGGCATTTGGGAGGCGGCTGTGTGAAAGCCAAGGTGAGACAGGGAAGGGCGGGGGTGTCAGACAGCCCTGGGAAAGCCAGCCCTGCCCCCTCTGCCATGTTGGCGACCAGCAGGCTCCTGGCTCTGCCCCACACAGTCCACCTGGTCAGGCTGTGCCTCGTCTGTCCCACCGCAGAGCCAGCCAGCCCAGTCCACCTCACAGCGTCTGCTCACGGGACTGCAGCCGGTCCGCCTTCTCCAGCCTCTGTCTTCCCATCTGTAGAATGGGTGGAGGCGGGCAGTGATCCTAAAATGTGCCGATCCTTAGAAAGCTCCTCCCTGCAGGTATCCTGACCCCTTCTTCTTTTTTCAGTCTTAGCTCTGGCATTCGAAAACTTTAGCGGTGGCATGGGGGATCTAGTTCCCTGACCAGGGGTCGAACCCAGATCCCCTGCAGGGGGAGCAAGAAGTCTCAGCCGCTCGACCGCCAGGCAAGTCCGTGTCCTGACCCCTTGTATCCCTTTTCTATTTCTTGTGTCCACCTTCTGGGAACATGGCGCAACCCTGGTGAAGAGGAGGCGTTGGCTGGGGTGTGAGAATGAAGGCAAAGGGGTGCCCTCTGGGGCCAGCCTGGACCCCAGCCAGGAGGAGGGCGCGAGGCTGCGGCTGGAGACAGAGGCCAGCCCCGAGCGGCCCCAGGAAGGGCAGAGGCACCACCTGCAGAGCCCCTTGGACAATGTGAAGTGGCAGTAGCTGCTGAAAGGGTCCTGGCGCCGCCAGCCCCTCACCTGGCTGCAGACACCCCCCCCCCCGCTTCCTCTCAGGCACACCCCGACCAGCCCGGCTGTCAGCTCAGCCTTCGTGCGCAGCTCTGCCCGTAGGTCACTGGCCCCACCTGGTCACCCCAGGCTCCAAAGTGGACATCACCAGGTTAGGATAGATAGAGGTCGCAAGCAAGGGCTTTGGAGCTGGTGTCCGGTCCGTATCCACCTCCTGCACTTTCCAGCCCAGTGGCCCAGCTGCAGTCTTAGGACACACAGAGCCCTCATGCGATCACAGCAGAGCTGTATGCACCCAGCAAAGAGCAGAGCCCCTCGACAGATCGGGGAGGCCGAGGGGAGGCACCTTGGTGGTGGCTGGACCAGGACGGGGTTCGTTCTAACGCATTTCTGAGCAGTGACTGCAGCCCTGCCTAGAGCAGGTTTTGGGGGTCCCATGTAATTTTTGGAAATGTTAGCTGCAATCTGAATTAAAATTACTGAGTTATTATCCAGAGAGAGTTCCTAGCTCTTGCTTTGAGCTGCCAGAGGTAGAGGGAGCCCTATAGAGCAACTCAGGGAGAGAGATGCTCCGTGGGGGTCCTAGGCTTCTCAGGCACACCTCAGAGACCAGAGCAGAGAAAGGACCACCCCCACGCCCCCCAACGACTGCCCCACAGCCCCAGAGGAGCTCTGGTTCATCTGTGTGTATAATACCTCATGACAAAAAGAACTTCTGGTTTTTTAAAACAAAGTTGAAAACAACTGAACTAGAGCCTAAATTTTAAAGATGGAGAAGCTAAAACTGCCCAGAGAAGGAACAGAACTGGCCCAAGGCCACACAGCAAACCAAGGTCCACGCTGCTGGCTGGGCTGGTCTTGTGTGGTTATCCCACACTTGTCTGGCGGGCGCACGGAGCCCCTGGTCGGAAAGCATGCTTCTGAAGTGTGGGTCCAGCCGGGCCTGTGCAAGCCGCCGGGTGGTCCTGAACCGTCCCTGAGGGATCTGGCTGAGTGGCTGCGGGTGCAGTGGGTGGGGGATACACGATATCCGGGAGGCACGGCCCCCACACCTGCCTCAGCCTTTGCTGAACAGGGCATCCCTCTCTCCAATCCCCCTGGAGCTGGGAGACCCATCATTCCCGCTGGGCTTGGGTGTCTCCCCCCGCCCCCGGCCACCACCCCGCGTACTCATAACTTTACGTCTCTCATTACCTCTAATGAGCCAGTCTAGGGACAGAGGGCCTTGGCGACAGTTTAATTACGCTTCTAATTGCTCCCCAGGAGGACGATGAGTACGTGCCCAAATTTCTCCCGGGACAGGGGCAGGGTTTCCCGACCTCAGATCTCAGCCACGCCGGGGCCCCCAGGTGGAGAGCAGGGCATTGGAGGGGCAGACAGCCCTAGGGATGCACCCAGGCAGAGGGGAAGGGGTGGGGGGGAGCTGATCACCGGGCTCCCGGGGTCCCACTCGGGGCTGCCCCACCCCAGCCTCACTTCACCAAGTCACCAAGCTTCGGGGTGCCTCTGAGTGTGGAAAGGGTTTCTAATCAGTCCTGTTGACTCTGCCACTTGGTGACTTTGGAGGAGGTGGCCCCGTGGCCTCTGGAGCACGTCTCTTCTATAAAACGGGGACACCAGAGTCTGCCTCCCAGGCCAGGAGACTGGAAGGAGACCACACCTCCGTAAGGTGATCCGCCAGGTCAGATGGGGAAAGGGAGGGAGGGCGGGGTGGCCTCTTTCCCGACTCGACTTGTGTGTCCTGGTGCCGACAGCCCAGCTCCCACGCGGGTCAGGCGCCTCCCTGGGTTTAGAAACATCATGGTAAACACCATGGCTTAGTTGCTCAGTCGTGTCGAGCTCTTTGTGACCCCATGGACTGTAGGCCGCCGGGCTCCTCTGTCCACGGAGCTTCTCCAGGCCAGAGCACTGGAGTGGGTTGCCATGCCCTCCTCCACGGGATCTTTCCGACCCAGGGATTGAACCCAGGTCTCCTGCATTCAGGCAGATTCTTCACCGTCTGAGCCCCCAGGGAAGCCCTGAGAGCAGCAGGATTCGCATTTAGTAGACAAGGAGAACCAGGCACAAACTAAGTGCCCGGGGACCCCAGCAGGTAAGTGGCAGCTCGGACACCAAATCCCAGAGCCCCCAAGGGCCTGCCTGGGCAGAGGGGCACACAAGGCCGTGTCCTTCCAGAAGCTGGAGAACCGTGAGGGGCAGACCCCCGAGACAGAGAGAGAAGCCACCTCAGGTCCCCGAGGGCCGTGGGGGGACTCGGGCAGCCACAAGTCCCCCCACCTGCACCCTCCTCCCCATCTACCCTCCCCCACATCCTGAAATAACCCCAACTCCAAAAGCTGAGACAGAACACCAGGCATGCCGTAGAGCCTTTTATTTTCATGTTTCCTTGCTCTTTTAACATTTTCATGGAAAAAAATATACAGTTTAAAATCTGGAACTGACCACTGTCTAGATGGGTTTCAAGGGCAGCTGGTGGGGGGGCGGGGGGCTGCAGGACTGGAAACCAGGGGGCACCCGATTCAAAAACTAAGCCACAGTCTGAGTGCGCATCTGCCTCCGCCCTGGCTGGACCCCGTGCTGGTTCTGTCTGCCCCCGCCCTCTGCTGGCTCCAAGGGCACGTGGGGAGGTGAGTCAGCTTGAACTCTGGGGGCTCACACCCAAGCTCAACTCAAGGACACAGGGAAATCCGAATTTCAGAATGAAAAACACTAACTTTTTAGTCTAAGTATGTGCCAAATAAGGCAGGGGGCAGACTTCCACTAAAACAGTATCCCCTGTATGCCTGAGATTCTAATTTAACTCAGCACTCTGTTGTTTTGTTGCTAACTCTGGCAACACTCTGCTCTCAGGGCTGTTGACTCAGAGGTGGGAAGGGGGTTCCCTGGACAGAGGCCTGAGAGAGGAAGGGGAAGTAGTCAGTCCGGGTTGGGGGAGGGGGAAGGAACAACCCAATTCAAAGAAAGGTTTTATACCCCGCCCCCCTAGGAATGACAGCCTTTTTAATAATCATTTTCCAGAAATTTTCTACACTGGCTGCCTGCCCAGCTGTTAATAGCTATGGGGGAGGGGGCCAAAGACAGACACACACAGACCACCCCCTTCCACCCCATACAGCTCTAAATAAAGTTTGGAAGCACTTAGTATAAAGGTCTTTCTAAAAGGATTCGTCTCCCTCCCGGTGGTGGGTCTACAACACCGCTCCCGGTATTGCTCTAGAAAGATTTAAACACAAGAACCAACAGACCCAGAGGGAGAGAGCTAGGGCTGCGGCCTAGCCTAGTGTCATCCTGAAAGGCCCCGTCTTGATTGAAAATTCAAGCCGCCTGGAGCCTTCCTTCCGTTCTGCATCCTGTTCTCGTCCCCGGAAGGGGTCGCGTTTAGTGTACACGTTAGGTCCGCTTTGCCTGCGAGGGGTTCCCCGTGCAGGCGACCTGGCACAAGCATTTATTCAGGTGGCCGCTGCCAGTCACGGTCAGGTGTCCTCAGTCCTGGCGACCCGGCTGCCCTGTTATCGCCGCACGCGGCAGGGACTCGGGTTGCCAGCAAGCATCCACTGGAGGTCTCAGGGTCGGGAGAGCTGATGCCTGCTGCAAGCACGCAGCCCCGTCCTAGGAGCTCTGGGGCAGGGCAGGGTGTGCAAAAAAAAAAAAAAAAAAACACAACAGTCAGGCACCCAAGCCAGCTGCAAGTCCTCCTGGGCCCCCAGGCTCCGCATTGCCCCTCATCCATGAGGCTCAGGGTCAAGGCCTTGGCTGCCTCTGCGTGGCTGGGGGCAGGGAGGGGACCACGCCCAGAGCCCCCCACCTCCAGCTCGCCTCACACCCGGATCTCATCCTCCTCCTCCTCGTCCATAAAGGAGAACTCGGGGTCGGGTGGCTGTGTAGGGACAGTGGCCGGGGCGCGGTCCGGCCCCCGGAAGGCGGGGCTGCGCTCCTCCAGGACGCCAGACGTGCAGCTGGACAGCGAGCTGCTGTCCCGCGTGGTGTGGCTGCCGGCACTGCGGGCCGAGCCGGGGCTGGGGGCGGCCGCTGCCCAGCCCTCATCCTGCAGGGAGCGGGAGGGCGCGTCCGGGCCCCCCTCGCCTTCCTGCCCGGCCGCTCCGGGCGCAGGGACCGGGCTGCCGGCTGGGTCCCCGTCACCATGGTAACCGCCGTCCTCCGGCTCCCACTCGCCCCCCTTGTCCATGACGCTGAGCACGTCGCCCAGCATGGAGGGCCCCAGGTCGATGTGGAAGGACATGATGGACTCGGCGTGCTTCAGCCCGAAGCTGGCCTTGGGCACCACGGGCAGATCCGTCAGGTCCCCGAAGGCCTGCTCCTCCAGGAGGGGGTCTGGGGAGTGCGGGCCGGCGGCCCCGTTTCGCCGGGGCGCCGCCTCCTCCAGGCTGCCCTCCGCGCTGGCCTTCTTCACGGGGCTGGACGACAGGCTCTTGGGCAGCTTGCCGGAGCCCTTCTCCGCGGCCTCCTTCTCGTTCAGCTGCGGCAGGGACATGGCGTTCTTGACGAAGAGGGCTGAGTCCCGCAGGGAGCCCAGCACGTCCCGCTGCTCCCTGTCGCCCCGGGTCACCGACTGGGACCGCTTGCTGGCCCGGAACTTGCGGGACAGGAGGCTGCGCTTGGAGGACGAGGAGGAGGACGGGGCCTGCTCGTCCACAGACTCGCCGTCCAGCTCCCCGGCCTTGCTGTTGAGGAAGGAGGTGTCCCCGAAGGCGTCCCCCGCCCGGCCCACGTGCATGGTGTGGCGGAAGTCGCCCAGCGGGGCGCTGATCATCTCGGCCGTGAGGTCCACCCGCGAGCGGCGCTTGGAGTGCATCGAGCTGGACACCAGCTGCTTGAGGATGGGCATCGTGCTGGGGTGGAGGACGGAGGGGCCCCCCAAGGCAGCAGGCGGGTCGGGGGGCAGAGGGGAAGTCCGGCGGAGGTGGATCAGGGGGTCGGAAGTGAATGGGGGTCAGAGCTTAAGTCCAGCAGAGGTGGACCGGGGGGCAGAGGTGAAGTTTGGCGGAGGTGATCGGGGGGTCAGAGGTGGATCGGCAGTCAGAAGTGAAATCCGGCGGAAGTGGATCGGGGGTCAGAGGTGAAGTCCGGCGGAGGTGGATCGGGGGTCAGAGGTGAACTCAGAGGTGGATCAGGGGTCAGAGGTGAAGTCCGGCGGAGGTGGATCGGGGGTCAGAGGTGAAGTCCGGCGGAGGTGGATCGGGGGTCAGAGATGAAGTCCGGCGGAGGTGGATCGGGGGTCAGAGGTGAAGTCCGGCGGAGGTGGATCGGGGGTCAGAGGTGAAGTCTGGCGGAGGTGGATCGGGGGTCAGAGGTGGATCGGCAGTCAGAGGTGAAGTCCGGCGGCTGGAGGTGGCGATGCGGAGGCGGTCACAGGCCTGCAAGAAGATCACAGCAGGGCAGTGTTAACCCAGCCTTCCGCCCAGCACCAGAGCCCATCCTGCCATTTACACCTCCTGTCTGCCACCCAAGTGAGACAATGTGAAATAAGCTAGTGATCAATTTCAGAATCCTGCCGGCTCCCTCCCGCACAGGCTCTGGGGCTAAGCCAGCGCTCTTTGGAGTTCAGGTGGCCACTGACACGCCTGCCCTGAGCTTGAGAGAGAGCCGCCCTGCCGCCCTGCCGTCTAAAGGACCGCGTCTCCGCACCCCACCAGGGTGCCGCCAGCTAGCAGGGGAGGTGCAACCGGCCGGCGGCAGACTAGGGAGGGACTTGACTCCTGCAAACAACCCGTCTGGAGACAGGCTGTAAGTTCTTCCAGCTGGCTGACCTCAATCCCTGTGGAGTTAGTGGACACCTCAGCCTGAGTCACAGTCCTAAGAGAAGGGGTAGGACATGACAGGCCCCAGGGAGGCGCGGCTGACACCTCCAGGGACCTGGGCGGCCTGCTCACTCTCTGAATAAGAATGAGGGTGGGGCTGCGGGGATCCACGGAACCAGCTCCCCAGCCCTCCGGTCCTCGCTGGGCGTCCCAGTAGTGAGGACCCTGCCTGCCGCACCTCCTCCATGGGGCCCTGAGCTCTGCCAAGGGTCCACCCTCTGCCCGCCTCTCAGAGTCCAAGACAGAAACGCCGTTTCTTTAATCATTAGGGGCGCCCAGGGCGGTAGGGACGAGACGACTGCAGACACCCCCAGCCCCCAGGATGTTTAACCTGAACCAGAGAACATCCTCAGGGACCCTAGAAGAGCCTCTGAAAGCTTGTACCACAGCCATGTGACTCCCGGCAAGGACCAAGGTGAAGTCCCACACTGAAGCCAAACCAGCCCCAAAGGCTAAACCCAGCAGGCCAGGGCTGAGCAGAGCGGGTTGCCATGGGCAACCCAGGACGCCCCACAGGACGCCTCGCTCCTGATGCTGCCCCAGGCTAGCCGCCACATCCCACCTGGCCCTGCTTCCCCTTCCCCGATCCTTCACCTTCTGGCTAAAACAGAACCCACCCAGGACTCTCCAGCACAGAGCCCCCTATCTGGCGCCCGGTCCCTGCCTCCCTCCTCGCCTCTCCGTGACCCCTGCCGTCTGCCCTGGCCCTGAGTTTCTGTCTCCTGGACTCCAAACTGGACACACACGGTCCCTGCTGGAACTCCAGTCCCCTGGCTCACCCAGCATCCTCAGGGCTCACCTGAGATGTCACTTCTTCCAGGAAACCTGCTTTAACCCGGTGAGAAGCCCCGGCCTCCTGGTCCCACACCCCAGCACTACGGATGTCCCTGGCCCCAGCGGCCACTGGCTATGTCGTTCTCCAGCTGCTGGCTGGACTGTCATCTCCCCAGCAGACCATGAGCTTCTAGAGGGTTGCAACAGGCCCGTCGCCACTGAAGCCCGTCCGGCAGTTCTTGGCACAGTCGGTCTCCAAACACCTGTTGAAACGCCACCTCCCACCCCAGTCTCTGGGCTGCTGCCTTTCTGCCTTCCCGAGCCCAAGGACAGTGTCACCTCAGCCTACAGCTCCGGGGCTCCGGGCCTGATGTCTCCACGCCCTCCCACTCCCCACCCCCACGTGCTCCTTCCTTGTTCCTTGTCCTGCTGTGGACGCCCAGCCTGATGGTTCCCCTGCCAGCACGTGCTCCCCCGCCACCACGTGCTCCCCCGCCACCAGGCAGTCTCAGCACTCGTCACTCCAGCAAACAAAGTTCTCTGGGGCCGGCGGGCAGCAGGAGCCAGGCACCGGGGCTCACCTGCCACCCCGGGGAGCCGGGCTGGCAGAGTCAGGGGAGGACATCTCTGAAAGGCCTTGAAATGACCCCCTCCTCACCGGACCCTTAGGAAAATTCACTTCCTCCACCCCTAAACTCACCCCTCCCTATGCCCTGGGATCTGATCTCTAAACTATCAGACGCGGAGCCACTAGACCAGGTTTCGACAAGTGTTTTCCATGAAGGTCCAGACAGCAAAGATTTTCAGCTTTACGGCAGTTATGGTCTTGGTCTTAGCTACTCAAATCTGTCTTTGCAGTGGTAGGAAAGCAGCAGTAGGCTGTATGTAAACAAATGGGCATGGCTGTGTCCCAATAAAACTTTATTTATAAACACAAGTGGTGGGCCAGATCTGGGCCATAGTCTGCTGCTGCCTACACTAGACACACATGCAAAGTACCAGCCTCAGGGCCATCCCTTCCACATTGCTCCAGCAGAGAGTCACCGTATGTGACCCTTGGGGGCAGCCATGGGGTCTCAGGCCAACTTTAGGGAAAACTCTTTGGCTAACCAAGAGGAGAATGGAGTGTGTCAGCTTCAGAACTGTTCGCATCGAAGGAAATCAAATCAGGTCTCTAAGGCACTCTGGATACTGGAGGACCCCCCAGGCTTCTGCTGCCATCAGGGCAGTGAGGCAAGAATAGAAGGTGAGCGTCTGTATCCTCAACCTGCCTGCAGTTCAGCTCCTGCCTCTGGTTACAAAAGCCTCGGCTCCCAGCACAACTCCTTCATTTTCTGCATGAGAAAACAGGCTCACTGAAGCAAAGGGACGTATCCAGATTTATGTGCCAAAGGGCAGAGCTGGGCTGGAAGCCGGTCTCCTGCTCCAGGGCTCTCTCTGCTCCACGCCAGGCCTCTTTCTGGCCTTTGGTGGGTAGCGCTTCCGATTAGGGACCGTTTCCAACTCCCTCCCCCGACTGCTGGCTGGAGAAGAGTGATGCTGACCCTGCTGACACCTGGAGCTTTGAGTGCTCGGTGGTGGGGGCTCATCCCGCTTCCTGTAGGCCCTCTGGCCACATCCCTGGCCACTCCCTGCCCGATGCCAGCAGCACCCCTTCCCCAGCTGTGACTGGGACAAGCAAAGCCGCTCTGCACGGGCCAGGTGTCCCCCGCGGGCAGGGGGTGGGGCGGGCAGGGGGAGCATCTGGGTTGAGAATCCCAGTCCTGGAGTGAGAGCATGTATGCCTGCTCAGGCAGGAAAAAAAAAAAAAAAGAGGGAGGGAGGAACAGGGGAGGAAACGAAAAGGATCAGAGTTGTCGGATCTGTGACAGGAACCTCCAGAGTTGCGTAAGGGTCTCAAGCTAATGGCAGGAATCCCCAGGCCCAGGGAGCAACGTCAGGCGCTGCGGTTTCCCTGAGCTCAAGTGCTTGTTAGAACGGAAAGGAGACCGCAGGCCCCGCTGCCCAGGACTCAGCCAGGACGGTGTGGATCCCTGTGGCCACCTGCAGGGACCAGGGGCCCCAGCCATCGTGGCTCCAGGACAGGAGGGTCCCCACCATCCTATCACCCTCTCCCGGGACATTCTCAAGGGGAGAGCTAGAGGTCAGGGCTCGAGGCGCCGGCAGGGAGATCCCTAGGTCCCTGCACAGCCCCGCACCCCAGGAAGGCGGGGCAGGTCTGGCCAGCGCTTATCTGCCACCCGTGGTCTCGCTCCCTGGGGGTGGGGACAAGGCTCTGTGGCTCGTGAGAAACCAAGCCATCTCCGACCTCCAGCATGAGAACGCCCCAAGTCCTGAGAGCGGGGGCCTAGGTGGAGTCACTCACTGGGCGCCCTGCCAGCAAGGGGGGCCCATGGGACCCTGCAGCCCTGGGGCCCTATGGCTGCAGCTCCAGGACAGTCAGAGTCCGCTCACCAGGCTGTTTCAAACCTCTGGTCTTACGGCACCCTCATGACACTGTCAGCCTAAGCTCTGAACAGAGAGCAACCTGGGGGCGAAGAGGTGAAACTCGGAGGATAAGAACAAGCAGGTGGCCTGCACCAGTTTGGGGGGCGATGCTGAGTGCCACCCGGAAGGGGCCTGCTCTGAGCCCCGTGACTCAGCTCAGGGGAAGTGGCTAAAATAGACAGCCACTCCCCACGGCACACCCTGGGCGGGACGCCCCCACCCCCCTCCACCCCGGAAGCCACATCCAGCTTTCCTGGCGGAGCAAGGGAAGACAGCAGCATCTTGCTTCTCTCCCTGACGCCCTCGCCTCCTCTGGAACCTGATTCCGCTCCTCTTGGCCCACTGAGCACAGAGCATTCCTCTAGGGCGGGGCGAGAAGCCCTCCTTGTGAGGCCAGGCCAGGCCCCTGGTTGGATCAACTCTGACCACACCCTCCCTCATCCTCCCTGACAGGCTGTCTAGAGGGCACTGCCCCCCCTCGTCACTAGCCCAGCGGCTCCCCGACGGACCTGAGCTCCTCCGGGGCAGCCGGACAGGCCTCCCACTATGCAGCTGGCCTGTAAGCTCACCCGGTACATGGAGGACTCAGACTTGAGACATGGAGGACGCCCACGGCCACAGCCACCCGCCCCCTCCAGCATTTCCACTTCTAACCACCCAGGCCATCCCCAAGCAAGGGCATTCGAGCTCAGTCGTGCCTTGGGCTGGATACCAGAAGCTTTTTCAGGCAGAGAGGAGGGGAAGCAGGAATTCAGGGCAAAGAGGATGTGCGCTAGGACGAGGCTATGGTTGCGGAGATGGACAGGGGCCAGGATGAGGGTGTGATGGAGGAGCGGGACGGGGCAGGGTGTGCTAGGGTTAGGACACATCCAGGGCCGGTTTTGCAGGTGGAGACCCCAGGGCCTGAGCATCCGACGGGGGAGGAGACGGAGGACAGACTGCAGGACAGGCTCCGGGCAGAGCTGGAGCCCAGCAGAGGGGGTCTCGCCTGGTAGGCCAGGGACCTTTCGCTCGGGGGTGCAACCAACGCTGTCACCGGGAAGAAGCTGAATTTGCAGAATGGGGCAGGGGCGGGGGTGGCGTTGTGTTCAGAACATCCAACAGCTGGAGGAACACGATGCAGGAGATGGTGCAAGAAACGCGGGTGCCAGGAGGGCCACGGGCGTCCCGAGGCTCTGTTGCTTTCTGGAGTGCTCATCCGCCTTATCCTGAGAAGATAAGGAGCCCCAGAGAAAGCGGAAGACTGCATTATTCCAACAGCCGGCCGGCGGAAGAGGGAACAGAGGAGACACAGAGGAGACTTCGGGAGCTTTGAGGCCCGTTGCTACGCAGAGCAGGAGGGACTTCGGCGGCGCCGTGGGGTCACTTTTGCTGCCTTGAGTGTATCTGGAAGCTTTTGTCCCTTCACTAACACTGCCACCAGCCCTCTATATTTGAAAGTCTCCTGTTGGCACCAGGATGTTAAGAAGCCCTGTCTTAAAATAATCTGAGCCTGAACGGCCGCAATTAAGAAAAAAAAAAAAAAAAAGAGCCCAGGATGGAAGCATGAAATATCACTATTATAACTCCTGGACCACTCGTGTATCTGTGGAGCGACCATGCTCTTGGAGATGAAGAGACTAAATTAAGAGATTTGCCCTGGGGTCATGGACGGAAGCCAGGGCTTTATTCCCACAGCCCGGCTCCAATCACTAAAATAGTGATGCATGACCCAGAGTGTGGGGATCTCAGCGCACTGAAGCCTGGGGCCTGTAATCTGTATACACACGCACACACAGATATGTATTTTATAGATTACATATGAGGCTATTGTCAATCCATGCATCACTTAATGGGTTTTAGTTTTCCTTAAAAAAAAAAGTCAAAATACAACGTAGTAGTTCTGGTGTTTTTCTTCCCACATCTCGGTGGAATTTTTATTTTTTTAATTACAAAAAAAAATATTGTGGCCATGCCACATAGCACGTGGGATCTTCGCTGTCCAACCAGGAATCGAACCCACAGCCCCAGCACTGAGTCTTCCCTGCGGGACCAGCAGGGAAGTCCCACAGTGGATTGTGTGCACCCCTGGGGTGGTGCTGCAGGGTGGAACCCACAATGCCACACGACACCCACAGAGCCACCCACAATGCCCTCAACCTCAGAGATTCCCAAGACTGAGAAGTGAAGGACAGCCCAGACGTTATCCCATCCAGTGGCCTTGACGGGCTACTGGGCTGGAGAAGAGCACGTGCCCAAGGCCACAGAGCTGGTGGGGGGCCCAGGGCATGCTGACGCCTGGGCCCCTATCTCCCAGTCTCTATAGGGCCTCGCAGATAACACGGGCTTTTGACTCACTGCCAGGCGTGGGGCTAGACCTTCTTGAGTCTGTTACCATCTTGGTGGCACTGAGCCAGGAAAGGGGAAGAGGAGGACTTCCCTCCCACTGAGCAGCAGGTACCAGATGCCACCAGGCAGGCAGGGACAAAACGACCCCAGGATGGGATGGTCTTGGGGCATCGGCCATTACGGCAGGTTCTTGAAACACTTAACTTTAAACTGAGAAGGATCCAGGAGCCCCCATGGTGGGAAACCCACCCTCTGGAACTATTTCAGAGCAGAAAAAAGTCTGCAACACAGATAGCCACTGATGCCTCATTCACAATATCAAGAAACTGGAAACAGCCTAACACCCAGCAATAAGAAAACGGTTGGGAAAACAAGGACACGCTAACTCAACAGATTATCCTGCAGGCACAAGAAGCGGGGTCTATGAAGACCATGCGGGATGTGGGAAACTGATCATCAAACAACCTCGAGCAGGAGAAAAGGCAGAACTTAGACTTGTTTACATGCAGTGATCACAGACGACACACACATACGCATCCTCGAAGAAAGGGAAAAGGGCAGGCAGAGAAATCAAGGAGTGATGTCAGGCTGGAGAGGAAAATGGGCTTTTGTAAAAAAAAAAAAAAAAAGTTTCCTTTAATGTGGCAGTGCTGTTTTGATAATAATAATAGTAAAAATCCCAAAGCATCAAAGGCTTAAGGAAAAAATTTTAATTTCCAAACCAGCTTTAAACTATCAGATTCTCAGGCTCCGGCAGCTGCAGCCCATACAAGGCGCTGGGTGGGGGCTGGGAGGGGAAGGGCAAGGGCGTGGGGCTCAGGCCACATACTCTCAAATCAAAGGATCAAAAAATCTCCTGTTGATGTCTGTCCTCTCTCTCTCTCTCTCTCTCCCCCCCGCTTCTGCTAAATCCGCACCTCCCCCAGAAGGACAGAGTTTATCACAAGTTTATCATGTCCTCGTTTTAAGTTGCCTGGGAGGACAAAGTGGGCAACCTATAAAACCCGGTGGCAGGGGAAATAGGGAGCTTAGGACCCACCCCCTGTCCCCAAGAACCTGCCTTCCAACAACCAGCAATTCAGAAATGACAATCTCCACTCCCACCCTGGAGACTGGCCAATTTCCAGTGACACGGAAGCCCTGAGCTGGAGGCCAGCCTCCCACAGCGGCCACCCGCCAGTGGTACCCTGGGCAGGTGACGGCTTGGTCTCTGCTGCTTCCACAGCCCCAGCTCGGGTCTCCTGATGGCTACCAGAGAGCAGAGGGAATGCGGAGAGGCGGGGTCACACGAGGACACAGGGCCCCAGCCACTGGCCGACCACTAGCAATGCAGACATAGGCAAGCCATCAGCAGTTCCCATACACCAGGTGCCTGCCACGTGCCAGGCATTGTGTGGTGGCATCATTAAACTTGGGTCCCTGGCCCTGCGCGCAGGGTGTCACGATCGCCCCCATTGTACAGAAAAGAGAAACCGAGGCTCGGATGGAGTGAATGCCCTCATGCTCTCTCTCTCTCTCAGCTACTAAATGATGCTTTGAGCCCGTTTCTGGCAGACCTTGGGGACACAACCCCCTGGCTGATTCAGATGTCCACAGCTGAGAACGTGCTCACGGTGGGATTAGGCAGGCAGGCTGTTTATCTAAGACCTGGGGACTGAGACTCACTTGACAGACACCCCCATCAGGCATCTGCTCCCAGGGATGGTTCAAATGGGCGGGCCCCTCCTTACTCCAGATCTCATCCCCACTTCCTGCTCTGAGGACACTCCCTGGGAGGTGAGAGGTGGGGAGGACCCCCCTGAAGCAAAAGCCAGGACTCGCCCAGCAGAGTCAAGCATGGGCCCAGCACGAAGCCCCACTTCAAGTGTTTCTCATGCCTGCCCCTGCTCCAGTCTCCAGCTTGTGTTTCTTGGTGGTTCCCAGTTGCCAGAAAGGAAGACCAGCACCTGGACCCCATCCCTCCCCTGAAACCTCCCAGGCTGGGTGCCTGGCGCTGGCTCCACCCTCCCTGCCTCTCCGAGTCAATCTAGACCTTGGGTTCATTGGCCCAAGGGAGCCACAAGTCCCGTTTCCTGGAGATAAACATCCTCTGGCGGATAGATTCTTCCTGGAAGGAAGGGAAAGTGAACAAAGGCCCAATTTCACTACAAGCTTTCCGCAGCAGCGAGCAGCCACCGCCCACTCTCCAGGCATCCCTGGGGGCTGCGGGAGGCGGGAGAGGAGTACCGGTGGGGAGGGGGATCAACTGGCTCCAGGTGATCAGGACGCGGGCATGGAGCGCAGACCTTAAGGACCCCACCCTCTGCCGCCTCTCCAGGCGTTACTACACAATGTGTGGGCCCACAGCCCCCAGCCCAGTGGCCCTGGGGAGCTTGGAATGTGCACCCCAAATGCAGTCCAGGTTGAAATGTCCAAGTTGACCTGTGCTAAAGGGTAAAATAGACACTGGACTTCAAAAGAGTGTGACTTTGCTCATTTCCCACAGGGATTGCATGTTAGAATGAATCTTTTCAAATGATAATATTTTAAAATATTGTCGAATGATATCATATTAGAAAAGGATAATATTTGGAATATACTGAGTTAAAGAAAATGGTCGCTTCACCTCTTTTTACTTTTTCAAATGCATCTATTTAAACTGTAAATTACATACGAGATTTGCATGCTACTTGTCTGGGATAATGCTAATTTAGACGCGTTTCTCTGCCCCTCCCCTCCCTTTTTTCAAAATACAAGCAGCACTTTCCACCATAGAGGGATGAATAAAGCCAACCACTGGTCGCATTTGAGTGAAAAAGGTTACATGTTCATAAATACCGCTACATTATTCTAGATTAAGTCCTAATAGCCTATTTTACATCCGGCCACTGATGTTTCAGTTTCTTTCCAACACTGTAACAAGCAGCCTTCCAGCTAAGTCTGCCCGACAGGTCCATTTCCGGAGGATACACACCGATAAGTGAGTAAAATTACTTTTGTTTCGCTTGCTAACTTGTTCTCCAGAAGGTTTCACCAAGTTACAGTTTCACCAACATAGAGGATGACGCTGCCCAATGCCAGGCATCATGGTGTCCTTAGTTGAAAACAACAAAAAACCACGGTCACCACCACCTTTGCAAACTTGTAATTTGCATTTTCATTTTTCCCATTACTAAAGAGGGAGGGCATTTTAGAAAATATTTCTCTAATGAATTGCCTGTGGAAACCATTTTACCCATTTTTGGGGCGGGGGAGGGGGCGGTCCTTTATCTTTTCCAATGGATTTGTATGACTTTAAATCTTAAGGCTCTTAAGAATGTTGACTATATTTTGCAAATATTTCTGCAAGTGTCTCATATGCCTGTCTACAATGTGGTGCTTTGTGTTGTTTTCTTTTCCATGGAGTGCTTATTAGTTTTTAAATGCTTAAATCTGTTTTATAATTTCTGGCTCTAAAACCACGAAGCAAAAGACCCTCCACCACTCCCAAGTTTTATGAAAATATTCACTTCTTCTAAAACTACCAGGTAATGTAACAATGAAAAATTACTCATGGAGATAAAAATACTAGTAAAGGAAATACAAAGATGTCTGTGGCTTGAAACTGCGGGTCATTTAAAAATAGATAAAAAATTAAAATATAACCAAGTTAGTCACTGATTCTGTATAAAACTGGTATAAATTATGAGTAAAGGATCAGATGCTACCTTCATCAGATATATATAGATATAGATATATATACGTAGATACCACCCACCCACCCTTTCTCTGGACTTCCTTCCCTGCTTCTTTAGTTCAGTTCAGTTGCACGGTCACGGCTGACTCTCTGTGACCCCATGGACTGCAGCACGCCAGGCCTCCCTGTCCATCACCAACTCCCAGAGCTTGCTCAAACTCATGCCCATGGAGTCGGTGACGCCATCTAACTATCTCATCCTCTGTTGTCCCCTTCTCCTCCTGGCTTCAATCTTTCCCAGCATCAGGGTATTTTTCAAATGAGTCCGTTCTTCACATCCTGCGTATTGGTCTCTGTTTATTCCAAAACCAGGTCTCTACTATCAACTCTGTAAAATATATTTTGAGTATTCAGTAGGATAATCTCCCTACTTTAACTTTTTTTCCTGAAAACTTCTTGGCTTTTCTAATGCAGTTAAGTCTTCCCGAAGGACCTGAGACACATTTTATTAAGTTCCAAAAGAAATCCTGATGGAATTACATTGGGATTGAAAGCAAACAATAAATTAATTTGGGGAGAGTTGATGTTATCACAACATCATGTCTTCATATCCATTTATTCAAGTCGTTTAGACATTCTCCATTAAATTCTGTGGGTTGTCTTCCTACAAGTCTGACACACGTCTTGTCGTGTTTACTCTGAGTTATTTTATGGTCTTTCATTGTGAATGGGTTTTATACCCAGCCCCTTTCATGTAGCTGTATCTCTGACTGGTGGTAACTGGTATATGGGAAAGCTGCAATTTTAAATTTTATATCTATTTAATGTCTACCCTACTAAGCTTGTACTGTCTTTACACACCCTAATCAACCATATGATTAAATCTTTTGAGCTTTGCAAGTAGACCAGCCCAGCATCTGCAACTAATAATAATTCTGCCTCCTCCATTCCTCATTCTTATCTTGTTAAATTTGCTACAATTGCCAACATAATGTTGACTTCTACTACTGACAAGGAGGCGCACGGTTCCTGGCATTTACAGCGCTATCCTAAACCCAAGTCATCCAGCACAGTAGCCCCACTCACATCAGGCTGTCGAGTGCTTGAAATGCGGCGAGTGCCACCAAGGAACTGAGTTTTTAAATCTTCTTCCATTTTAATGATTTTAAATGAAAAACTGACGCCTGATTCAGTTATTGGAAAGCCTATGTTTAAAACACCTCGAGTGCGTGAATCTACTTTTTCAACTGTAAATCCCAATTCGGAGGGGGTATTTATGAAATTTAGCATCCCAACTCACATGTGCTACACATGTAAAATATTGGAGAAGGAAACAGCTACCCACGCGCTCCATAGTCATTCCTGCCTGGGAAATCCCGTGGACAGAGGAGCCTGGTGGGCTACAGTCCCTGGGGTTGCAAAAGAGTCAGATACAACTTAGCGACTAAATAAACAATATATGTAACATACACAGTGGACTTTGAAGACCTTGTATAAAAAAATGTAAAATATCTTGTTAATATTTTTTATGATTACATGGTGAAATGACAGTATTGTGAACATACTGGCGTAAGTATAACATTAAAATCGATTTCACCAGGGCACTTCCCTGACGGTCCAGAGGTTAAGACTCTGAGCTTCCAGTGCCAGCGTGTGAGTTCTGTCCCTGGTTGGGAAACTGGGGCCCCATGTGCTGGACAGCACAGCCAAAAAATTAAAGAAAAATAAAAACGGGTTTCATCAGTCTGTAGTTCTTTAAAATGTAGCTACTGGGAACCATAAAATTTCTTTACGTGCCTGGCATTATGTTCCTATTGATGATGCTGTTTTAGAGGTATTTCCGTTAATTGTGATACTCACCACTGGATTCATAAAGATATTCTCAACCATCTTAGAGAATTTATAGTTCTTGGTTTTAGGAAAACAATGCCAGTCACTCAGGCTGAGGGAAAACACACTGCAGTTAGGATAATTAACTTACCCTTTGATTGCCGAAAACTACAATGTCCAGTCTGGCTTAAAGAATAGGAAATGATACCTTAGATGCTATCGTGGACTTTAGGTGGCTACGCGCCCCCTGGACCGCAGGTCATGGAGGAAGCATGAGAAAGAAAATGGACATCACTATACCTTGTTTAAGCTTCCCTTTATCTTGTTTAAGCTTCCCTTTTGGAGGGGCAAGTAAGAACACCGTCCTAGGCATTTGAAAGACCCTAAATGCGCTTCCCAACAATCCCATGGAGTTATCGGCATCATTCCCATCTTGCAGATGAGAAAACTGAGGCTGTGAGTTAAATGCCTCCCCTGAGTCACACAGCTGCTAAGCACAAAGCTGTCCCAGTCTGCCCGATTCTGAACCCTGGGCTTTTCCGACTTGACCATGAGGTGTATCAGGGGAGTAAGCATTGCTGGGGTGCTGGGCTCAAATCTGACAAAAGTTATGGACACATGAGGACCCGCCAGGCAACCACTTTGCACAGAATTTCAGGTTAAAATATTGCAAGTCCAGGCTCCTCATTTCCCACCACTCCAGGGAAAGGACAAGACAAATCCCGAAACAGAGAGACCACAGTCGCCCCCCACCCCAGGAAGTCCATGGAGTTGGGCAACCACGCTCCTCCTGGGCTAGGGATGGGCCATTCTCTCTCCACCCTGCTCCCTCTTCATCCCAGAAGCCTACACTTCAGGCCAGAGGAAGGAGAGCAGGAGGGCCAGCAGGGAAGGCTTGGCATGGAGGGAGAAAGGCCCTGCCCCATCACTAACCAGGAGTTACAGCCGCTCGGGAGGGAAAGGAGTTAGCCCTGACCCGGGGGTGAGAGGAAGCGGCAGCTCTGGAGCCAAGCCTAGAGGAGCCAGTGGCTCAAGGGCAATCGGCAACTTCACCAGTTTACGGGCCTCTTCCTGGAGGGGTGGGGGTGGGTGTCGGGGTGTGTGGGTGTCCCTGGGTGTTTCCCCGGTCACCCAGCTCCCATCACAGAGGGAAGAAGCTGGAGGAGGGGAGGAAAAGGAGTGCCTGCAGGGGGCCCCATGCTCCCCCCTCCTGCCCGGGGCCCCAGAAGGAAACGGCTGGGCTTGCAATCAGATCGGCCTGATCTTGTTTGGTTTCACTTGGCTTCTCCTAAGAGCAGAGTGCTCAGCTGAGGAGTGGGGCGTCAAAGGACACCCTGTCTCCAGAGGGAGCCAGGCGGATCAGGTCCGGCTCTAGAGCAGGCTGGTGAATTTCCACCTTGACTCTGCGGGATGGGGCGTGCAGCCTGGGGGACCGTGGAGCCAGACTCCCCAGGGACCAGCTGGCTCGGCCACATTGGGCAAGGTACTTGTGCCTCAGTGTCCTTATTAGTTTATAAAGTGACTGCTAACACCACATACTTCCTAGCACTACTGTGAAGATGAAATAAGCTAACACAGGTAAAGCCCTTACACGAGGACACGTAAGAGGTGAGCACCCTTCCCTGTCTGCTGTGAAAAAGATGCCATAACCTGTTCTTTTTCAGCAGGTGCCTCATCTCTACACCTTGAAAGGTAGAATTCCAGCATCCCCTGGGACCTTCTGCCAACAATCACTCCCCAAGCTCAAACCTTGGGGAGTGTGAGCTCAAGCTCACACACCTTCAGTGTCACCCGAGGACTCCCTGATCCAGGCTTGACCCCTTTCAAAGTCCTTGGGGCCCCAGGATGAATTGTTGTGGGGAGGGGGTATCCTTGGAGCTTCCAAGCCCAGCTGTGGACTGCCTAGTCCAGACCAGCAGTGGGATCACGCAGGCCCTAGACTTGGTCTCTTTCCCCATCTGCCTTCCCTTCTCTCTTCTTCACCTTTTAACCTTTAAGGAAACAGGCGGAGGAGCCTGGCTTTTCTCAGAGGGACTTCAGTTCTTTCTGATTTCAGTTCAACACAGGGGATAAGGCCCTCCCGTTCCTCCCTAAGATGTAGGTGAGCGAACTTAGAAATCGGGGGGACCAGCTACCAGAAACAAATAATGGTTGCTTATCAAGATGATCCGGTTGCTTCCCACCGGATCCTCATCAGAGGCATCCACAGACGGTACTGCCAGCCCTGGAGGGTTCTTCTGTACCCTCTCTGGCTCTCCATTCCCACCGTCTGCCTGGGACTTCAACCCCAAGGGCAGGGGGAACACAGGGACTTCTCCTGATGTCTCAGTGGGCCAAGGACAAGGTTCTGAGGAACGAAGAAGGGCTGCAGGGAGTGGACATCCGAGTGCAGAGAGGAAGGAGGGGCGGGGAGCAGACACCTGAGCACAGAGCCCGGCTCCACTGTCACGGATCTGAAGCTGGGGTCTGCAGACCAAGTCCAGCTACTTCAAGAACTGCCTGGATACAGGTATAAGAACCCTGAGATGCTCCCAGGGAGGCTGCCCTGGCAGACATCGTCTGCCACCCTGCTGGCCAGGGGAGGAGACGGTGGTCAGAGCGGCCTGGCTGAGCAAGAGACGCTGTCCCTGAGGTCAGCCCCCGGGATCCTTCTTGTCCCAGCTCTGCTGATTTTCAGATGCCCTCAACCCCTGGGGATGAAGGAACGAGGGGGAAATGCCCGCGGTTTCTTACGAGCTAGGTAACCCCAAACAGGGCGCACCTGACCCGAAAAGGAGACCATTTCGAGCTTGGGCTGAGTGGGGGCCGCCAGAGCCCCTGCTCCTGGAAAGGGGTGGGGAGGGGGATCTAGACATCGGTGCTGTCTCCCTGGCCTGCAGCCCGAGCTGCAAGCTGGGAGTGCCTGGGGAGACTGATAGGGTCCCTGGAAGGAAGCCCAAGGCTCCTTGTATTTTAAAATAGAGTTTCAGGGACTCGGTGAGTGCGAATGCCGGATCCTTAAGCGTTCAACTTCCTTCTCGGCGCCCTGTGAGCAAAGGGTCACGGCCAATCGCCACACGAATCCCTCCCAACAGGATCCCACCCTCCCCGAGTCCCCAGAGGTGCTGGTCTTGAGGACACGCTGCCCATGGGTTCAGAGCTCGGTTCCCTTCCCCAAGGTTGTGGAAAGGCCTCCAGCACATAGGTCAGGAGAGGCTCTCGCAGCTTCCAGGGCCAGATTGCTCAACTCCTCTCCCTCCGCCCCCAAGCATATCTCTGGCATCAACCCAGATCCTGTTCCTCCAAGGGACGGGCTCCTCCCTCCCCCCACAGGGACAGGATCCTCTGAGTCTGTGGAAGCTCCAGCCACTGGAGACTGGAGTCACCGCCTGACAGCAAGTCTGGCCTCTGAGGCCTCCAGTCCCAGCTTGGTCCCACCTTCCTGCTTAGAGGAGAGGGGGCAGGCGAGAGGGCGGAGGGCGGCCTGCTGCAGGCACCTTGCCTGCCACACCTGGGCAGAGCCTGTCCTGGCTGCAGAAATCAATCAGCCGTTCCAAAGGCGGAGGTGGCGAGAAGCCCTGAGCCAGAGCCAACCAGAGGTCCTATCGAAAGCTCCTGAGGGTAAAGAAGGGTCTAGGGTCCTTCTCCGGGGTTCAACATCCACCCAATCCCCCCTCCACTTCTCAGACAACAGTTTCTGGGCCTGGGGCTCCCTGGTCTCCAGTCCTGTGAGGGCTGGACTGTTGGGTTTCATGAGGCAACAGGGCCAAAGTCAGTTGGGTGTGTCCCTACATGGGATTGGGGTGAGCATCGGTGAGTTGGGGGGGAGGGAGCGGTTTGGGGAGGGGGGAGAGAAATGAGAGGGAAATGGAAGAGGAGTCAAGAGAAAGGTGGACATTCCAGAAAAAGACAGGAAGAATCCTCAAAGTCGAGGCCTGAGCTAGGGAGCATCTCACGAGCACATGGTCACCCATGAGCTGGAGCTCCAGGAACTCAGGGAGACGGCAGAGCGGCCGGTGGATACCCCAAACCCCAGGCTCATCTCACCACACCGACCCCCTCCCAGTCCCTGCAGTGTCCCCAGGATCCCTGGGAAGACCAGGAGAAACTGCCCGGGGGTCTCCCAAGGTTCACTGAACCCCCATTTATGGGAAGGAGCAGCTGTCCCCAGGGAGTGGAGGGGCAAAGTCCAAGTTCAGAGGAGATAAACCACAGCAATCGGTCGGTCACACGGGCACCTTATGAAAGCTGGCATCCACAGGCACCGCCCTGTCCCCAGATTCACACAGGGTCCTGGCTACCCCCCAGGGAGGGAGCCTCTCCTGTTCCAAGTCCTCAGCGGGTGTCCCATTACTGCCTCTGGAGCCCTGGGGCCACCTAGAGGCTTGGCTAAGCCCAGGCCTGGTCCAGCAAACTCCCCTTCTCTGGGGGAAACCCACAGCTCAGCTTCCCCCTTCCTTTGTGCCCTGTTCTTTGTTCTCTTAAAATTCAGTCCGTCCTGCCGGGGGGTCCCCTCCTCCACCTCGGCCTTGGAAAGGGGCGGAGGGAGTAGGGAGTTATTAGAGACCCAGACTGCGCAAAGAAGTTGCGTTGCTGGAGGCCCTCCTGTAACCGGGCCCCTCATTGTTTACGCGCGCTGGATGGCGGAGCTCGCTCCGGTCCAGATGGTCGCTGGAGGGGGCGGTCAGGAAGAGGGAGAAACCCCTCCCCACCACCACCACCAACGGCACCTAACCTCCCCAGGAGAGGAGCAGGGAGCTTCACACAGCTCAGGGACCCTTGTCCGCCGTTCAACTGCTCAGCTAAAGGGGCTGAGAACAGGCACCGGGGACGCAGCCCAGGGCCGTGGGAGCCTGTCAGATCGCAAGCGTGACAAGAAAAGAGAAAGCATTGTATTTCCCCTTCGTTCTCCCGGGGAGAAAAAGAAAACTTCCCAGGCGCAGGCTACGGCGTCGCGTCGGGAAACGAGGAATCTGGTTTGAGTTAGCCGAGAGCACCCCTCCCCCAGACACACTCACACACACACACACACACGCCCCGGCCCGTGCTCCCTCGGGAAGCCCGCCAGTCCCCGCTCCGATTCCCGCCCAGCTCCCCCGGCGGCCGGGACACTCACCGGCGGCGGCCCGGCGCGCAGAGCGGCTCACCCGGGACGCGCCCGGGGCTGGTGGGGGGCAGTTTTGTGCCCCCGGGACGGAGGGCGCTCCGGGGAGGGGGCGGAGCTACAGACGGCCGATCGCGCTCCACCGCTCCGAGCGGGTGATTAAATCATTAACCCGCCGCCCCCGGCTGGAGGCCAGGCCCGGAGCGCTCGGCCGGGTCCCGCGCGCCGCCACGGGCCGGGCTCGGAAGCTGCCCCACCCGGCCTATCGGCGCCGCGGCCGCCCCCCCAGCCTCGGCCTCCCGGTCTCCCGAGGAGGCGGGCGCGCGGGGCGGGGCGGGGCGAGCCGGGGAGGGAGGGTGTGGGGCGGGAGGAGGGTTTGTTCGCTCGGCCGTTCCCTGCCGGGCGGCTCGTCGCCCCTCTCCGCGCGGGCAGTGACACGGGGCGGCGTGTGCTGCAGCGAGTGTACCAGGGCGAGTGTGCACGCCTCTACCACTACGCGCGAGCGATCGGGTTCTGATTCACGGAGAACTCTGCACACACGCCCTCCTCTCGGGGGCACCGCGCGCCGCCGAAGGCTGTGCTCCCGCCCCAGCGTCACCCACCCGGGCGAAGGGGTGAACCGTTCAAAGCCGGGTGGTCCCCTGGAGCAGCGCCCGGATCCGACCGGCTAAGCCCAGTCTGGGGAGGGGAAATGGACCGCCACCCCCTCCTCCCCAGCCCGGATCTGCTCGGACACCGGTGCGTGGCCCCGGGCCCCAGCCTGGCCACCCGGGGGCGGGCGCAGGAATGGGGACACCCGGCCCCGCTCCCGGCCCCGCCGCCCCTATAGCGCCTTTTTCACTCCCCTTCGCCCCCTTGGTGGCGGTGGGGAGTCGAGGTCCCCACACCGAGCCCACCCAGGCGCCGCAGGGCGCCGGGCGGCTGTCGCGGCCAAAGGCGGGGTGGGGGGAGGACCCGTCGCCTACCTGGGTCCCCAGAGACGAGAGCGCCGAGCCGGCGCAGCTGCGCGCTCCGCTCCGTGGGCTCGGCTAGGCGCCGGGGCTGGCGGCCCATGTCCGCTCGGCATCGGTCTGCCTCTGGCTCTCGGGCTCGGGGCTGGGAGCCGCTCGGACACTCCCCTCCCGGGCTCCGCCCGCGCCCCCCCGCGCTGATGTCACCGCGCCGCCGCAGCCAATGGCCGCTGCGAACCGCGGCCGGGCCGCCCGGCCTCCTCGGTTCAAATTGCAGAGCCGGAGCCTCCGGGAGCGGCGTGCGCCGCGGTTCCGGCCCGTGGGTCCCGGCGCGCCCCCGCCTGGCTGCGCTCCGGCCTTGACCGCCTCACCTGGGGCCTAGGGGTCAGGGGCCCGACGCCCCTCGGGAGCCTAGCGCGAGCTCCCGGCGGCTCCTCCGGGTTCGGAGCGGTGACGGGACCGGATAACCCTCGCCCCTCCCTCCCCGTCCGCGTGCGGGAAACGCAGGAAGCCCCCAGGGTCGGCGCCGCCGCGGGCAGGGATCCTCTCCCTCCCGGACTCTTCCCGGAAACCAGGCAGGGAGGGCCCGTCCCCGAGGCCAGGCCCGGGGTGGGCGTTCGGAGCACTCGGGCCGGAGGACCTGTCTCTGATTGTCCCGCTTTCCCACATCCGCGCCCCTTGCCCCCTGAGTGTTCGCCCAAACTAAGCTTCCCGGTGCGGCAAGTGAACCTCCTGAGACGCCTGAATCCTATGAGAATCTCTTAAGCAGCTTCCACTTGGAAGCGATCGTTGCTAATAAAGCGCCTCAGGAGAGAGGACTCAGCAATAAGTTAAGCGCTCTAGCTGTTAGCAGCTCCCTGGCCTCGGTTTTTAATTTTCAGGGGAGAGGGTCAGGCCGTCAGAGGCTGTAGACTCCCTCCCGCTGACCTTGGATGGGACCTCCTCAGTGGTCTCTTTGGGCAGGTACCTCCCCCTGCAAGCCCCCAGGAAACCCTCCCCCAAGGCTGGCATCCCAGGTCCCTTCCACCTGAAATCAAAGCTTAAGTTTTATCTGTCCCCCCAAACTTTCTGGATTCTCTGAGGCACCTCCCCTTCCCCCAACCCCTCCCTCCATTGTTAACGAATTGTTTTGTCCTTAGTAATTGGTTCTCCTTTTACGAGTGTCTGAGCTTTGCCTTTCTCAATTAGATGACCTATCAAACGAGCATACCTCCAGGACAAAATCTTTGTAATTCTTCCACTCCTTATTGGAATTCAATGCTTTGCATCCGAGGCTCCTTCCACAATCCTTGAACCTTCTTTGAGGTTTGCCTTTGGGGATAAAGATAAATTAAGTTCAGTCCCTGCCCTCAGGATGCCCTCAGTGGATACAGGTTGCTCCCGGAAGGAGCTCTGTAGATGCTACTAGGGGCTTCTCTGGTGACCCAGTGGTTAAGACTGTGCTCCCACTGCAGGGGAAAATGAAAGTGAAACGTCACCCAGTCATGTCCGACTCTTTGTGACCCCACGGACTGTACAGGCTAGAACACTGGAGTGGGTAGCCTTTCCCTTCTCCAGGGGATCTTCCCTTCCCAGGAATCCAACTACGCTCTCTTGCATTGCAGGGTGGATTCTTTACCAGCTGAGCTACCAGGGAAGCCACATTGCATGGGGCGCAGGTTCAATCCCTGGTCGGGGAACTAAGATCCCACATGCCATGTGGCATGGCCAAAAAAAAGTAGATGCTTCTAGACACTCGTGGCCATTGCATTGCTCATACCCTGGCAGGGAGTCTTGATTGAAAGAAAATGCCAGGAAGGATAAATTAGAAATTTGGGAGTAACATATACATACTGCTGCTGCTAAGTCACTTCAGTTGTGTCCGACTCCGTGTGACCCCATAGACGGCAGTCCACCAGGCTCCCCTGTCCCTGGGATTCTCCAGGCAAGAATACTGGAGTGGGTTGCCATTTCCTTCTCCAATGCATGAAAGTGAAAAGTGAAAGGGAAGTCGCTCAGTTGTGTCTGACTCTTGGCAACCCCATCGACTGTAGCCTACCAGGCTCCTCCGTCCATGGGATTTTCCAGGCAAGAGTACTAGAGTGGGGTGCCATTGCCTTCTCCATATACACACTACTACATATAAAATAGATAAAAAGGACCTATTGTATACCACAGGGAACTCTATATTTATATTATGATTCACGTTGTATAGCAGAAACCAACACAACATTGCAAACAAATTATCTTCCAGTTAAAAGTAAATTTAAAAATATTTGTAATAACCTATGTGGGAAAAGAATCTGAAAAAGTATGTATATATCACTTTGCTATACACCTGAAACTAACACAACCTTGTAAATCACCTGTGAGTAAAAGTGCAAGTTTCTCAGTCGTGTCTGACTCTTTGTGACCCCATGGAGTGTAGCCCGCCAGGCTCCTCTGTCCATGGGATTCTCTACACAAAAATACTGGAATGGGTTGCCATTTCCATCACCAGTGCATCTTCCCAGCCCAGGGATTGAACCGGTGTCTCCCGTGTTGCAGGTGAATTCTTTACCCTCTGAGGCACCAGGGAAAATCAGCTATACTTGAACTAAAAAAATAAAGTGCTAATTTTACCTGATAGTTAGAATCCCATTTCTGGCATTAGGACTTGGCTTCCTAATCATTTGCTGAGGCTAAGTTTTGCTTCAACCTCTCAGAGAGAATCAGAGGAAATTCACAAAATGGAAAACTTTAAGCTTGAATGCCTACCTTGAAATTTCTGGCAACTTCTAAGCCCCTGACTTTGGAGAAGGATTTGAGGTCTTAACTGCACCTTTGGTGAAACTTGACCTGTAAGCCTTTAGGCCGGGACGTGTGTCTTGGCCTGTTCTAGCTGCTGGGGCCTGCCCGGGACTCGGCGGGTGTGATCCTCACGGCTGCACGGACCTGCCTCCCTCGACCTGTCCACCCCCCTCGAAACATACACCTCCCAGCCGTTGTGCATACTGGGTGCTGGGCATTTTGGTTCACATAATTTGACCCCAGCCTTCATGGGATCCCTTATGTCGGTTAACCCTGTTCCCTTCCAGAGAGGTCAGAGGCCTGACTCACTCGGGTCTGGTGTTTGCCATGAAGCAGGATTCCGGGCAGGTCATGTCACTTTCTGGAAGCTCTATGACTTCCCATCTCTATCTGGAGCACCCCACTCCCTGAATTTCCTTCTTGCAAGGTTAGGTGAGAAGGTCCCGGAAGGACCCCTCACGTGTCACCGGGGCCTTGACTGTAGCGCAGTTTGGGATGGAGCCTGGGTGGCCTGGGGCCCTGCCCACTCCCTGGGCTTCTCGCTCCCACGGTTCTGGGCAGAGGCTCCTCCTTGCTTCCCTGTTCTTGGGAATCACCCGGGGCCCTTTTTCGGGGCCTTGGCAACCTCTGCAGTGCAGTCTGGGAAAATCCCCAGGATACCAGGCCACTGGCAGAGGGCCTGGGGCTCAGGGTGAGGCCCTCCACCATGTGGCAAAGGCCGCCTCTGGGGCCTATTTTGCCCCAGGCTCCAGGCATATGAACCCCACCCCACCTCCCTCTACTCCCCTTCCAGCCTCCCCCCCTCCACCCCCAAGCCGAGTAACACATCAGAGCTCTGGGGCAGCCAGCACACATCAGTTCAGTTCAGTCGCTCAGTCATGTCCAACTTCTTGCGACCCCGTGGACTGCAGCACGCCAGGCTTCCCTGTCCATCACCAACTCCCGGAGCTTGCTCAAACTCAGGTCCGTCGAGTCGGTGATGCCATCCAAGCATCTCATCTTCTGTCGTCCCCTTCTCCTCCTGCCTTCAATCTTGCCCAGCATCAGAACTTTTTCCAATGAGTCAGCTCTTTGCATCAGGTGGCCAAAGGATTGGAGTTTCAGCTTCAGCATCAGTCCTTCCAATGAATATTCAGGACTGATTTCCTTTAGGATGGACTGGTTTGAGTCAGTGCACATAGAAAATTAAAAAACAGGTCATCCCCAAGGGATCCTTGGGGACAGGATGATACCTGATTGGTGATTTTTAAAAAAAATTATTCCTGTTAATTTTGGCTGCTCTGGGTCTTCCTTCCTCGTGGGCTTTCTCCAGCTGCAGCCAGCGGGGGCTGTTGTCTTGCTGTGGAGCTCGGGCTCTAGAGCTCAGTCCTTGTGGCACGTGGGCTGCTACCCGAGTCATGTGGCCTCTTCCCGGACCAGGGATCGAACCCGCGTCCCCTAGCATTGGCAGGTGGATTCTTAAACACTGGACCGCCAGGGAAGTCCCTGAGTGGTGTCTAATCCCCAGTCTGGGTCAGAACTGAACCGGTTTAGTAACCCCCCACTCCCTGCCCCCTGTAATGAACTCCCTGGGTCTTGTTTATTATCCCAAGACAGCAGGCCCAGAGGACTCGGGGGGAAGGGAGCCAATGTGTCTCAGGAGACCCTGGCCCAGAGGAAGAGATGCCGTTCACCAGACTGGGGACCCTCTGGGGACAGGAAGCCGCAGGAGGGCCGAGCTGAGCCGGGAGAAGGTGATGAGGGGCGTCGTCGGGGAGCGGCAGGGCAGGGAGGCTGTGGACTTTACCGGAAATGAGTCCACACGTGGGTTCGGAACCTCTGGATTGTGTGACCTCGGGAGGAGGCAGTCTGTCTGAGTCACAGCTGCGGGAGCTCACAATTCAGACCGAAGGCGGTTATCAGTGGGTGGAAGCTGACCGAGGCGTCCCTGGTGGCTCAGGGGTAAAGAATCCGCCTGCTGACGCAGGTGGACGCGGGTCTGATCCCTGGGTGGGGGAGAGTCCCCTGGAGGAGAAAATGGCAACCCACTCCAGTGTTCTTGCCTGGAGAATCCCCATGGACAGAGGAGCCTGGCGGGCTGCAGTCCACAGTGTCGCAGAGGTGGACACGACTGAACATGCACACACGGAAGGAAATAAAGCCTGTGGCCCTGCTCTGTGAACTGTCTAATCTGATGGAGGGGAACCAGCCACAGTTACCATTTTATTGCTGAGTCAGACTTTAGGTTTCTGGGGCACTGTGCCCCTCCGTCCCCCAGCCAGGGGAAGGACAGAGGGCATAGCCCCCTCCGGCCCCACCCCACTCAGGAGGCCTGTCTATCTACATCATCAAGTTATCAGCACACAGCCCTGACCACTGAGCTGGGATATTTCCAGGAGGTGGGAGGTGCCATCCCGTGTCTTATTTATCCAGGAGGGAGAAAAGAATGCATGAGGAAGATGCAGCAGAGGTCTGGGCTCCTCAGGGCCGCGGCGTAGACGTCAGGGAAGGACAGGAAGTTTGGGAAGTAGGGGGACCCCGGAGGGAAAGTTCCATGTGGTCCCCAGAGTCCTGAAGCCCAGCGTTTCACCCCCCAGCGACCCCCGGGACAAGCAGGAGAGCCCAGGCTTGTCCCCCCAGCAGAGGCGGGCCCTTGCCTCCAGACCAGGACCCCAGGCCCTGGGTGCAAGTCCCACTGTCCCTCGCCGACCTGAGACGAGTCACCTGAGCTCCTGGGGCTCAGTTTTCCCATCTGGAAATGGGGACCACACGGTGTGAAGTTGGTGGATCTCACAGGTCAGAGGTCAGTGTAGAGCTGGGACTGCACCAAGGGCCCCCACACGGATACCAGCCAGTCTCAAAAGTCAGGGCCACGTTAGACCTTGCAGAGCGACTTTACTCCTAAGCGCCCTTTCTTGGGCGCAGAGCCCTGCTAGTGTTTCCCAGAACTGAGCTAACAGAAAAAGATGAACCACGTTATCGGCAAGAGGCAGTCCTGAGCCTCCGATAAAGACTCTGTGGAGCTCTCCCATGGACACGCCTTCTGTCATTGTCTCCGGGGATTTCTGCTGGAGGGCGGCTCTTGACAACCAGATACCCTCCTGGGCCTCCGGCGGGATGGGCAGAAAAGGGACTGCGGAAGGAAAGAGCATCTGAGCCCAGAAAAGCCTGGTCTTCTCCCCCAAGAGACCGGCTCGGAGGGAAATGCAGCCTGGAAGAAACGCACTTAGAGACGGCGGGACCGCTGTCACGTGTTGGGGCTCTACTGGAGGCTCGGAACCCTACACCTCAACCCTCATTGCATTCATGAGTCCCGTTTTTCAGATGAAAAAGAGGAAAGACTATGGGGCTTTCCTGGTGGGCCAGTGGCTGAGATTGTGCTCCAATGCAGGGGCCCCGGGTTCTATCCCTGGCTGGGGAATTCGGTCCCACGTGCTGCAGCTAAATATCCCGCATGCTGCAGTGAAGATAGACGATCCTGCATGCCTCAACCATGACCAGAAGCAGCCAAATAAATAATTATTTTAAATAGAGAGAGAGCGAGAAAGGTTAAATAACTCGCCCAAGTCCAGATCGTACACAGGAAAAAACCCAAGCAGTGGGGCTCTGGAGCCCACAGCTCCCGCCGTATAACCTCAAAGCAGCAGGAATGGAAACAGATCTCGCTGGAGCCTGAATGACCTTGTTACTGAACTGAGCCACGGCGGGAAAGGGACGGTGGGCAAGGGACGGTTGTCAGGGGAGAGCAGGCACCGTCGTACCGAGGGGACAGACACCCATCGGTCGAGGAAGGGTTCATACTGTTTCAAGGAGAGCTGAGGCACCTTGCTTCAAGGCAGTTACAGATGTCACCCTCTGTCCCCTCACTGCCCCCTCGCCCCCCAGCCCCAGCCCACGTCCATGCTGAAGACCTCGATTAAATCCGTCCCTGGAGCCCAGCGCACAGCCCAGGGCTGAAGAGGCGCCGAAGACATCACTCAGCATCCTCTCTGTCCCAATGTGATGTGACACGTGGCCCAGATGTTCCAAGCGCTTAAAGGAACAGCATCCTCAAACCAGCAGGTCCTGGGGCCTGTGTGCATTTTGTCAGGGTGCTCTCACCCTTTTCCCTCCCTTTGCATTGACTCCCAGGTGCTTGGGTTGATCGTCTGGGGTTTGTGTTCTTCCGTTGGGCCCTGGGGTCTCCCTACCTTCTGGGCACACAAAGGTAGGCTCTGGCAGAAATGAGCTTTAAGGGATGTCTGTTTTGCCCCCTTGAGTCTGCCTTCCACGTTCAAGGCAAAGAGGTTATGTCTTGATCCAGTGGCTGTAAAAAAGAGGTGGGACTGGAGAAGGGTCTGACATCTCTGTACTCCTTCTTTTAAAAAAAATAAATAAAAATTATTTATTTGGCTGTTTGGATCTTAGTTGCTGCTCATGGGATCTGTAGCTATAGTATGTTGGACCTAGTTCCCCAAGCAGGGATCGAACCCAGACCCCCTGCATTGGGAGCGCAGAGTCTTAGGCACTGGACCACCAGGGAAATCCCTCTGTATCCCTTCTCATTTGTGCGGAGAATAAGGAAAATGTGTAGAGAAATATGTTTGTGGGCTGGGTGTAACTGTCAAAACTCATCATGGCGGCTACAGAGCTTGTTTTCTGCAGGCTTTTCCGTTTGCTAATGTGGTCTTGGCACACACGTGTGTGTGTGTGTGTGTGTGTGTGTGTACATGTGTGCATCCTTCCTCTGCCCCGTGATGCCTTTGAGTCATAACAAAAGCTCATCCTAGCCTGATGTCAGGGCTGACTGAGGCTCCCCAGCCTGACAGCTTGATGCCGCGGGATGCTGGCGCTCTCTCCTCTCCCAGCCCTCTGTCCCTTCCACAAGCCCGCTGTTCTCCAGAAAGCAGTCACGGGTGAAGGCAAAGGATGTGTGAGGTAAGCTGGCAATAAGAGTCAGTTTCAGGCAGCAGATTTCTGAGCAGCAAGTCAAACCTCAGCTGAGTGGCCGCTAGGGAGTCTTCCAGCAAAATAAAATATTTCTCGTCCAAGGCCAGTGGGAGGTTACTCAAGAGAGACAACTGTGGTAAGGAGGCTTGTGGGTCTCGAAATGGAATTTATAATAAATTATATGAAAATTAAAATATGCTTGCTCATTGGAAGAAAAGCTATGACAAACCTAGACAGAGTATTAAAAAGCAGAGACATTGACAGAGGTCCGTCTAGTCAAGGCTATGGTTTTTCCAGTAGTCATGTATGGATGTGAGAGTTGGGCCATAAAGAAAGCTGAGCACCAAAGAATTAACGCTTTTGAACTGTGGTGATGGAGAAGACTCTTGAGAGTCCCTTGGACTGCACGGAGATCCAACCAGTCCATCCTAAAGAAAATCAACCCTGAATATTCACTGGAAGGACTGATGCTGAAGCTCCAATATTTAGGCCACCTGATAAGTATGAGGGGGATTCACATAAAATGTGGCTTTCCTTTTTTTGTTGGGGGGCATGTCACACAGCTCGCAGGATCCTAGGGATCGAACTCGAGCCCTCTACAGTGGAGGTGTGGAGACGTAACCACTTGACCGCCAGGGAATTCTCAAAATGTGGATTTCTGGTTGTCAAAGAACCTGACCGCACAGGGCCCTCATTCCCCGGCAGCGGTGAGCAGTGCCCCTTGCAGGAGGCGGTCGGGCTCCCTGGCTTCCTGAGCCCCCGTCTTCCGAGGTCTCGTGTCACCTGTCATCTGATCGCTACGCATGGCTGTTGTGTTATTTCCCTTCCTCTCTGTCCGCTGGTCTCCTGTGGGTCCTTGCTGCCTGCTCCTGGGGCATCCGTGTGTCCCCCTGGGTCAGGGCCACGTAGACACAGCGCCCTGGGCCAGAACAGCAGGAACCCCCCTTCCCCCGCCCGGGGTGAGATCCCGGTGTTGTGACTGGACCAACTCCACCCCCATCCAAGGGCAATAGCAACAGCCGGCCTCTGATTCACGGCCCCGCGTCTGCAGGACTGGTCCAGGCAGGAGGACGAGGCCGGACAAGCACGGGCGGCGCGGTGATTACAGAGGGCAGGGCGAGGTGGGGTCGGGAGGTGAGCGGGGAAGCTGCGCACAGATGTGGTCACGGCCACCAGCCAGGGGCTCCGCGCCCCGCCGCCCCCCCGGGGCTCCTTCCAAGAAATGACAAGGGGGCTTCCTCCTGAAGAAAGTCCTCTGCCTTCCCGCTCTTCCCAGCCACCCTGGTCTTCTAGAGTCTTCCTGAGCCATCCCAGCTATTGGCTGGCCAAAGTCCCTTAACAACACTAAAGAAGCTTTCCCAGGGGGCTCAGTGGTAAAAAGTCCGCCTGCCAAGCAGGGGATTCAGGTTCAATCCCTGGGTGGCGAAGATCCCCTGGAGAAGGAGATGGCAATCCACTCCAGTGTTTTTGCCCGGAAAAATCCACGGACAGAGGAGCCTGGGGGGCTACAGTCCACGGGCCGCAGAGTCGGACACTACTGAGCACACACACATACACACACAAAGTAAGCGATGCCAAGGTTGCCAGCCGTATTCTAGTGTCGCCTCGGGAGCCCTGAACTCAAGCCGTGACTTTCTCCCCAGAAGAGACAGTGGAACAGAAGTAGTCCAGGACTGGGGCATCGGAGACGCAGCTCCAGCTGGGGTCCCCACAAGCGGCAGGTCCCTTCTCCCCCAGGAGCGCTGAGCGCCTTTCAAACCGGCATACTTGGTGTTTGGACTCGGACAGTCCCCAGGCATGGAGGATGTCACCGAATACCCTGGTCCTGTCACCTGGGGCAGCTGACTCGGGCCTCTGTAAGACGAAATGAGTTCATGAAAGCGAAGCACACTAGCAAAGTGTCTGGCTAGGTGTGAACTCTCACTCATATTTATGTGCGTTGTTACCGTTCTTGAGTTGCTAAGTGATGTCCAACTCTTGGTGACCCCATGGACTGTGGCCTGCCAGGCTCCTATGTCCATGGGATTTCACAGACAAGAATACTGGAGTGGGTTGCCTTGCCCTTGTCCAGGGGATCTTCCCGATCCAGGGATCAAACCTGTGTCTCCTGCATTGCAGAAGATTCTTTACCACTGCACCACCTGGGAAGCCCATCACATGTGTGCTTGACTGCATTTGAGAGTCCCTTGGACAGCAAGGAGATCCAACCAGTCCATCCTAAAGGAAATCAGTCCTGAATATTCATTGGAAGAACTGATGGTGAAACTCCAATACTTGGGCTACCTGATGTGAAGAACTGACTTATTGGAAAAGACCCTGATGCTGGGAAAGATTGAGGGCAGGAGGAGAAGGGGGCAACAGAGGACTAGATGGTTGGATGGCATCACCAACTCAATGGACATGAATTTGAGCAAGCTTCAGGAGTTGGTGATGGACAGGGAGGCCTGGCGTGCTGCAGTCCATGGGGTCGCAAAGGGTCGGACATGACTGCATGGCTGAACTGAACTGAACTGACTGCACTTGGGTGTTGGGTCCTTATAGGAAACGGGGAACGGGGAATCTGGCCTTGCGAGGGTGTGTGGACACTGGTCTAAGCCAGAAGCCTGCCTAGGCTCCCCGTGGACCAGGCACCACGTCAGGCTGAGAAGATAGGCAGGTTCTGCGTCTAGCCCCTGCTCCCCATCTGTTCCCCCAGCCCCCTGCACTTACCCAGCGATGGCTACAGAGGGAGAGAGGCCCCCAGAGTTCCAGTCACCAGCATCTGTGATTAATATTTTGCAGGTTAGTGGTAGGTGAGGGTTTTTCCTGACCTCAGGGAATGACTGTTGTTTGGCTCTCAGAGCTGGAAACACTTTAAGAAGGGGGGAGATTGGGGAGAAAGAGGAAAACAAGCATCCCATGGTTGCCAATTTCACTCAGGGGCTGGCTGGCAGTTTTCTAGAGAAATCTAAAACTGTTGGGGGAGGAGCGGCAGGGAGGCCTGAGGTCTGGGAGGTGCCCGCCTGGGCTTCTGCCAGCCTCTGCGAGTCTGCTGAGCCAAGACTCCCAGAGATAAACGATGCACATCGGGGCTGCAAGCAAAGCTTACTACCTGCTCCCTGGGGCTGCCGTAACAGATGACCGTAAGTGGGGTGGCTTAAAGCCACAAAAATGTATTCTCCCACCGTCCTGGGGGAGAAGTCCAGAACCCAGATGTCAGCAGGACCACATCCCGACCTCTTCGAGGCTCTGGGGAAGAAGCCTTCCTCGCCTCTTCCAGTTTCACGTGACCCCGACCACCCTTGGCATCCTCGGCTTGTGACCATCCCTCCAGCCTGTGCCTCTGTCTCCGTGTGGCCTCCGTGTGTCTGTGTTTCCTCCTCTCCTTATAAGGACACCAGTCATTGGCCCGAGAGTCCACTCTAATCCCGTGTGACCTCATTGCAGCTCACTACACCTGCAAAGACCCTGCTTCCAAATAAGGTCACATTCAGAAATTGCAAGTGGACGTGAATTGGTGTTGGGGGCGCTGTTTAAACTGGGCTTTCCAGGTGGCTCAGCAGTAAAGAATCCGCTGCAGTGCAGGAGACACAGGCGATGCAGGTTCCATCCCCGGGTCGGGAAGATCCCCTGGAGGAGGGAGTGACAACCCACTCCAGTATTCTTGCCTGGGAAATCCCAGGGACAGAGGAGCCTGGTGGGCTACAGTCCATGGGGTCACAAAGAGTCAGAAGCGACTAAGCACGCATGCACTCTCTTCAACCTGTTACAGCACCCTCAACTACCTAAATCCCATAAAGTCCCACAAAGTATAGACCAGACCAGGAGTCAGCTCCTTGGGTGGTTTTTGTATGGCCCAGGAACTATGAATAATTTTCACATTTTAAAATAATTCAGCAAAAATAAAAACAAGAATATTCTGTTACATGTGAAAATGGTACAAAATTCTATCTCCAGGGCTCATAAATAAATCTTGATTGGATCATAGCCAGGCACATTCGCTTGGGTATTGTCTTTGGAGGCCTCCTGGCCCCCAAGAGCCTGAAATATTTACTATCTGGCCCTTGACAAAGAACCTTTGCTCAGCCCTGCAGACGGACATCATTATCCTGGGATAATGTTTCCTGCCTGGCCTGTGGCCGCTGGAAGGGTGGAGACCTCTCTGCGGGCTCACGTCTCCTTCAGTTCAAGCAGTGTTTGAACCTGGGCTGAGGGTGCTTGGAGGTTAAAGACAGGAAGCGGTGGAGCCTGGTGGACCTGGGGTGGGGCCCTGGCTCTGGCATTCACCCGGCAGGCACGTTCCTCCACCTCTCCAGTTCTGCTGTTGTTCAGTCGCTAAGTCGTGTCCGACTCTCTGTGACCCCATGGACTGCAGCACGCCAGGCTTCCCTGTCCTTCACCATCTCTCGCAGCTTGCTCAAACTCATGTCCATCGAGTCGGTGATGCCATCCAACCATCTCATCCTCTGTCGTCCCCTTCTCCTCCTGCCTTCAATCTTCCCCAGCATCAGGGTCTTTCCTGATGAGTCGGCTCTTCACATCAGGTGGCCAAAGTACTGGAGTTTCTCCAGGTCTAGGTGTCCTTATCTGCTGAATGGGGGAAGTGGTGACATTCCTGCTTTCCTGGTGAGCCTGCAATGTGGATGACAAGGCTGCAGAAAAAGCTTTCAGCACAGAGGTGGGCGGGGTCTAGTCAACAAAGACCAGCTGGTGTCGTTTTTTGTCTGTGGCTCCAGTTGGCTCAGGAGGCTATAGGCAAAAATGTCAAAGGCCTTTTACATCCTCTAACCTACCAGAGGAGCTTCCCAGCTGGTAAAGAACCCACCCACCAATGCAGGAGATGTGGATTTGATCCCCCTGGGTCGGGAAGATCCCCTGAAGGAATTGGCAACCCATCCCAGTATTCTTGGTGGGAAATCCTATGGACAGAGGAGCCTGGTGGGCTGCAGTCCGGGGGTCACAAAGAGTGGGACACGAGTGAATGAGCACACACCTACCAGAAGATCCCGGCCATCCTGGTGAAATCTCCCCAAAAGCCTCACGGGTCTGATACACCCCCATCAACACTGAGAAAAGAAAGAAAGGGGAGCACCTCTCCTCTGCTGGGGGGGTCAGAGTAGAACTCTCCAGGAAGGCACCGGTCCTGTGTGCCCACCTTGCTCTCTGCCCCCGGTGGGGGGAGCCTGGCCTGGGTAGACTGCATCCCAGTGGGGCCTGACCTCCTACCGAGTGTGGACCACAAGGATCCCTGGCCGGAGAGTGGAGGATGGAAGGACAGCCAGTGGCGAGAGCGTCGTGGCTCTCCAGTGCCGCCCACCGCCCCCCTCCGCTGGCACTGTGGGGTGCCTGGCTTCATCCAGCCAGACAGAGAACTGTCTGCAGGCTCCAGTAACTTCCTCCTTCCACGGCAGGCTTGGGGTGGAAGTGGTACGCAGTTGTTCCTAAACCCTAGTCCTATGGTTCCCCTTGTGGCTCCCCCAAACCATATCGCAACGTGGCACATGGTCTTTCTACGAAACTTTCCTTGAATGGCCCTAGTTTGATCCCTCTGTTGCCTTCCAGCGTGTCAGTTACACTCTAGAAAGGCACTTTAGCTCTGCCCTGCAAAATCCCCCAAATTTCTAAGATGCAGAAGTTTCCTACTGACATTTCCAGCTTCGGAGAGCCCTGAGGCAGGGTAGAGGATGACTTGGTGAGGGAGCCGACTGCTTGAACCAGAACTGTGCCTAAAGCCAGGAGCTCTTGGACGATCTCATGTAAATGTCATTTTATCCACGAACAATAGCAATAATCCCTTAAATGTGTAGGGTGTTGTACGGCTTACAAATCACGCTTACGCGTAATCTCCCTGATGACACCCAGACACTCTCGGTGAGGAACCCAGTGCAGTCTTCAGCATCTCCCTTCTCTGGAGGAAGAATCTGAGGGTCTGCAAATTTGAGGGTCTGCAAATCCTATATCTGGTACACAGTGAGGATCGGAGCCAACTGGCTGATCTAACACATAAAAAAATAGAGGCTGCCTGGTTAAATTTGAATGCCGGATAACTGACAAACAATGTTTTAGGATGAATATATCCCATGCAAAACTTGGTTTGTATTTTATCTGTCAACCCTAAGTGGACCCTAAGTTTTCTATGTTCAAGGCCTGTGCGTTCTGTCATAGCAACCGTGCCAACCAGTAAGATTAATACAGATGGCTCAGCCCGGCACTGATTCCCCACCCTGCCCCCCCACCTCCCGATCCTACCAGATGTCACAAATAATTGGTCAGTCTGGCGAAGTGGGCGGGGAGATTCCTCGGGAGAAGGATCTGTCTCTTGTCCTCTTAGACACATCTATAAACAAGGCCTCTTGCGTCAGAAAAGCGGGCAGGGCAGTGTCCCAGACCCGCTGCCTGTGTCCTGGAGCCCTCGGTAGGGAGAACTGGCCTGGAGACCCCACAGACCCTCAGGTGGCGGGACAAGGAGTCAGAAAAAAATAGGAGGGCTGAACTTGCATCAGGACTCTCTGAATTTGGGGTCACGGTATCCCCCCGCCCCCAGCCGAGGTGAAACTGAGCAGAAGGTCCAGCACTGGAAGAAACCCAACTTGCCAGCCCCTCACACCACCCAAGTCACACCTGTGTCCAGTGAGTGGTCCTGGGTCCTCCCAGACCTTCAGCATGCAGTCCCAGGGCCCACCTGTGGGGCGGGCTTCGAGCTGGGCCCGCTGGCCGCCTCCACCGGCAATGACCACCCGTCAGGAGGGGGACCAGGTCATTTATTGACCCAATGAAAGGGAGTGTCATAGATAATTACAGTAGGACAGAAGGCGTGGCGCGGGACCTATCTTGACCCTATTCATCGGCTGCTTTATCTGGGCTCCACAGGCGCTGTTGAGCAGATTATTAATACAACCTTCAATACTAGGAGGCTCAGGCAGTTTGTGCAGGGGCGGGGCGGGGGTTCAGCCAGCCCGGCCCCCACTGTCCTGCGGCAACCCCCCTCCGGCCCCACCTGCCACGAGAAGGAGCGCTTCAGTTCAGAGTCAGGTCAGCACTAGGCTGCAGGCTGGTCCCACGTCCGCACACCAGCCTTCAGGGCCACGTCCAGAGAGGCCACAGCCAAGGGTGTCCTGGCATCAGCTCCTCGGGAGCAGCGGGTGATATCCTTCAGGCTCTGGGCACTGAGATCCTTCAGTGACCTGGGCACTGCCTGGGCCTCTGGCTGAGAAGGAATAAGCCCCAACCCGAGGGGCTTGGTTGACTCGGATGGTCAACTTTGGGAGGAAAGTGAACCAAAGACTATTTACTTATTTTCCTTCCCAGGGTACAGATAAGCTTTTGAGCAACTGGCTTTAGACAGCCCAGGGGGAAGTGGTGAGGCCTCCTGGATTTCCTGGCCTTTTGGGGCCAAAGTGGTGGGTGGGTGGGTGCCGTGGGTGGTGGCAGCCTTGGGGCAGGCAGTCAGCAGCCCTTCTTGAATCTGATGGAGCCCACAGGCTGATGGAGCTGGAGCTGACCCAGGCCCATCTTCCCTTACACGCTTACACTGCACCCTAACACGACCTCCTCCATAACCCATAACCTCCAGAGCTAGTTGCTTTAAGTGATTCTTCCCTGCCAGAAGCTAGGATGTCAGAAGGAAAATCAGCAGTTGAACTCTCAACCTGCAGACTCCAACCAAGCCTCAGAACCAAAGTGCTTTGCCATCAAGATGGGGAAACCGAAAAACAGCATCTCGGATAGTTCTGAACCTGTCCTTAGGTGTGCAGGACAGAGAAACTGGGAAGGAGGTGGCAGGACGTCGCCTCAGTCTGAAAGTTTATTTCTCTGTGCTTTGTTCTGTGAGTCTGATGTTGCAAGGTCAGAAGTTGCATCCGTTCCACAGACGAGGTAGGGGAGGCTGGTGGAAGCTGAATTCAAGCTCAAGTTGGAATTTCTGGGAACCCAGGTCTGCCAACCCCACGCACTTTTTGGTTAGCCTTGCCAATCAAGAGTCCTTTTCCTGACTGGTAATGCTGAGATTTCTTTAGAAAAGAAATCTGAGAGGCCCCTTTGATGTTTTCCCGGTGAGGCTGCTTTTGCTCAGTGGAGAGAAAGAACATTACCTATATAATCCAAGCCAGTACACTGTATCACCCTGCGTCTCATTGGCTTTGGAAAGCACCTTCCTTTCCCCTCCCGCCTTCCTTCTCAGCAGATTCACCTTCCTCATTGTTTCGGTGAAGGAATTGTCTTTTTTCCCTCTCTCTCTAGTGTATTTGACTGGTATTGTGCTGGAAACAGTCACGGACCCCGCCCACTGGCCACAGACAGGGAGGGGCCGGTTGAGGATTAGAAACGCTGAGACTGAATTCCGGAACACCGTGAAGCTTCTCTTGGGTCTAGAACAAACAGGCTTCTACCACCCGGAAGACACACTTTTTGGTGGTCCAAGCCCTTTCTTCGGATCTCATTGTTTCCTTGGCTTTTCTTGTCAGTGTGGTTGGTGGCAGATCACCTGTTTCCCCTGAGAAACTAAGGGGGATTTCAAGGGAGCAGATGTGCGTGTGCGTGCTCCGTCTGGTCTGACTCTTGGTGACCCCCTGGACTGTAGCCCGCCAGGCTCCTCTGTCCATGGGGTTTCCCAGGCAGGAATACTGGAGTGGGTTGCCATTCCCTTCTCCAGGGGATCTTCCTGACCTAGGGTTCGAACCCGAGTCTCTGTGTTGCAGGCAGATTCTTTCCCTCGGACGGCGGCGGGATAGATTAGGAGTTTGTGATTAGCAGAGACTGCTGCTGCCGCCGCCCAGGCCCTTCAGCCGTCTCAGGCTCTTTGCGACCCCAGCGACCACGGTCCACTAGGCTCCTCTGTCCAGGGGATTCTCCGGGCAAGAATACTGCAGTATTCATGAACACCGGGCTGCCGTTTCCTTCTCCAGAGGATCTTCCCAACCCAGGCATCAAACCCACGTCCTGCATTGCAGGCAGGTTCTTTACCTAACAAAGACCACCTGGGAAGCCCAGATACTTACTACTATATATAAAATAGATAAACAACAAGGACCTACTCTATAGCACAGGGAACTCTACTCAATATTTTGCAATAACCTATGGCGAAAAAGAATCTGAAAAAAAAAAGCATATATGTATAACTAAATCACTTTTCTGTCCACCTGGAGCTAACACAACACTAAAAAAAAAAACCACAGATACTTCAAAAAAAAAGAAAAAAAAAAGACACTTCAAGTCTCAGTTTCCAAGTGACCACTCTAGAGCCAAACCCACTCTTTGATTCATTCTTCTGGAATGCCTTCCCCTTACTATCCTTTAACCAAACATCTTCAAATCAGTTGGCATGGACTCTAAGCTAACGTGGTTGTTGGGTTCCGTATTGTGTACAGTGTGAAGGTTTTAGGCCGTCAAAACCGCCCTTGAAAATCCCTTAATCACCTTGAAAACTAGTCATACAGTGTGCAGGGTTTGTCTTGTCATACATACAGAAGCTCCCTTCTCCGACCTCCACTTAACAAATTAGCCGTATTAATTGATTCTTTCTGCAAAACATGAAGAAACTCATCAACCTCCGAATGCCAAAGGCTAACAGCCTGCTTTCTGTGATACCCACACACTCCCGCTCCTACCAAACTGAGTTGGATGTTTACAAAGAGTCGCTTAGCACTGCTCCCAAACTTGTTTATCCCAGTTGTGCTTTTTATAGTAATTACATAATTTAATGAAATATGATGTAAGTGAGTAGGACAAGCATGAAAAAGGAGAAGAGTACATCAAATGCTTTGGAAAAGGAGTACTTTGATAACACAAAGTTTCCCAAATGAAAGAGTGCCGAGTTAGTCAACAACTGTAGAGCATTAGGGAAAGAATAATAACATCTAGGGACTTCCCTGGAGGTCCAGTGGTTAAGAACACATGTTCCACTTCAGGGGGCAGAGGTTTGATCCCTGGCCAGGGGACTAAGATCCCACTGGCTTCGAGACATAGCCAAAAACAACCAAATAAAATAGAATCTAGGATTTGATTCTTATACCAATTCATCATTTCTACTCTGGGAAGTGGAGATTCTCTGTATTCACCCGTTCCTCCAATTTTGGGGACAGCAGTTGGTCCTGAGACTTTGCTCACTTCTCTTATGAATCTCAGAAGTGTTGACTTTTCCATTTACTTAGTTTTCCACTCGTTGTTTGAATGGGCTCGCACTTTCCAAGCTCCTCACAAGCCAGAAACTGGAAATCTTCAGTTCCAAGTTCCTGTCCATTTTTGCTTTACTGAGATAGAAATGAATTCACTGATGATACATTTTACATGTGTAAGAAAGACCAAAACTCTACACACAGGAAAAAAAGGAAAAGTGCTACATCCAATATGAACAGATTGGTGGATTAATCTACATTTTCAAGTTTTAAGTAAAAGTGAAGAAGGTACATACCTACTTACATGTTAAATTCCCTGCTTTAATTATGTCTGGATTATTGAGTTGCCTTCGTATGTGTAAATACCTGACATGCATTACACAGGGCGCCCCAGGTGGCTCAGTGGTACAGAACCCGCCTGCCACCGCAGGAGATGTGAGTTTGATCCTGGGTTGGGAAGATCCCCTGGAGAAGGAAATGGCAATTCAGTCCAGGATTCTTGTCTGGGAAATCTCATGGACAGAGGAGCCTGGCGAGTTGCAGTCCATGGGACCGAAAACGTCAGATGACTTAACAAACTAAACAAAAAACCCACTATACAATGTAGACTATATAAAAGAAGTGTGCTATGTAAAATTGAGTGGCATCACATGTACTGTTTTATTATGATGGTTTTCAGTTTTGGCCATACCCACGGCACGCAGGATCTCAGTTCCCTGACCAGGGACTGGACCCATGCCCCTGCTGTGGAACACAGAATCTTAACCACTGGACTGCCAGGGAAGTCCTGCGTTATATGTAGTATTAAAATTATTTTCCCATCTCTCTCTTTTTTTTTTTCACTCTCTCTTATTTGAATCCATTTGATTTAACTTGTGGGAGAGAAATGTGGTCTAGTCTAAGACCTGTGCACTCAGAAATTCAGCAAATCAAGCCCTAACTCTAAGTCTGGGTGGATTAACTAGGTTAGCGCCACCACATGCCAAAGTGGTTCTTACTACCTCGGGATCACTAGGGTATGTGGTGCTGGCTTTGTCAAAAGTAAGGTGGAATTGAGCAAGAAACTTGCCCTCACGTATCAGAGAGACAGCGTTTATCTCTAGAACCAGCCTGCTTTAGAACAAATCCTGGTTTTTCAGGGGCAAGCCACTTAAATTCTCCCTGATCCAGTCTCCCTCCCAGGTGGTAAGCACAGGATTCCAGGAAGTTAATCAATATAGTGATTACAACAGCGTCTGGCACAGGGTAAATGCCATAGGAGCATTGTTCAGTGGTGTCCGACTCTTTGTGACCCCATGGACTGCAGCACGCCAGGCCTCCCTGTCCATCACCAACTCCCGGAGCTTGCTCAAACTCATGTCCATTGAGTCAGTGATGCCATCCAACCATCTCATCCTCTGTCGTCCCCTTCTCCTCCTGCCTCCAGTCTTTCCCAGCAACAGGGGCTTTTCCAATGAGTCAGCTCTTCACACCACATGGCCAAAGTATTGGAGCTTCAGCTTCAGCATCAGTCCTTTCGGTGAATAGGAGCATTAGCAACTGCTATTACTATTGTTCGTCATTATCATTTAGCCTCTAATTGGGCATAATCTAAGAGGCTCTTATCTTGAAAGTGTAAAATAGGGACAGTTGCTGGTGATCCAGTGGCTAAGATCCCCCACTCCCAATGCAAAGGGCCCTGATTCAATCCCTGGTAAGGGAGTTAGATCCCACATAAGTAAGCGATCCCAAACGCCACAATAAAGATGGAAGCTCCTGAGGGCAGCCAAACATTTTTTTAAAAAGTGTAAAATAAACAAAACAGTGCATTTCACTTGAAGACACAGACGTCCACTCACACATGAATTAAGAAAGCAGAAAAATTTGAACCCTTGACTCTTTGCAAAACCACAGCAAGGCTAAAAATGGGTGTTTCAGGATCAAATTACTTGAGAGTGATATGAGAGTGGGGTTGCCCTCCAGGGAAGAGAAGAATGAATGTTGCTTCATAATTCCAAAAAAAAAAAAAAGTTTATTTATAAAATACTGACAGTTTGACAGGACATGGGACCTTTCGTGGTATATATTTCAAATCAATTTCTTTGTTACCTTTCATTCAAAAAATAAACCTGCTAACAAGCTATATGACATATAGATATATATATTTTTTCTTACTGATAGACACCTGCCATAATGAATACTCTCCCCATAATTTTTCTTATATCTTTTAAATCAAAAAAATAAAGATTTGTGTTTGTTTTTGGAGTCTGTATGTGTAAAAGAAGGTAACACATTTGAATGCTTTTGGTTATTTTTACAGAAACAAAGAGAAGGGGGGTGGGTGTCCCAAGAGGGCACCTGTGCTGGGGGCGGTGGTCGGGTCGCCGCTGGGTAGGCCCCACAGAGGCACTCGGGAGCCAGAGGCGGGTGTTCAGGCGGCCCCCCTCGCCGCTGGCGCCCTCCAGCCCCTCACCAAGTGTGGGCACCTTCCGCTGGGCACCAGGTGAGGGAAGCCCCCGCCCAGAGTGGGGCATGGGGCGGGGGGCTCTGGCACCTTTGAAAGCTCTGCCCAGGGAGGTGCGGGCAGAGACAGAAGGCCTCGGGCCAGCGAGCAGCCGGAGGCCTCCTCTTCCTTCTAAGTCCGGAGACTGGAGGAGAGGCGGCCCGGCGGCGCCGCGGACTCCCCGGAGCCCCGGGAGGAGGGCGCTTCTGGAGCCGGGGCAGTGTTTTGGTTGGTCGTCTTGGCAGTCTGGGTGCGGAGGGGATGTGAACGCAGGAGGCGCGGCCAGGAGGGCGAAGGCCTCGCTAGCGCGCCAGGTGCGAGCTGCCCGGGGCAACACCAGGTTTCCGGAGGGCGAGGCCAGGTGGGGAGCCAGGTGCTGTCCCCAGCTGACCCCGCTCCAGGGGGAGTCAGGGGAAGGCGGGGTCTGACACCGCCGACCCAGCGGCCGAAGGGCAGGGAGGCTCCCCGTGACCCACGGGCAGTGCTCACAGACACCCTTCCCGCGCGGCCAGGGGTCTGGACAGGAGCCGCCACGGCCCCAGCAGGTATGTAAACAAGGACGAGGAGGAGTCCTCTTGCCAATCTAGAGGTCCACGGCTGGAAGCGGGGCTTCCAGGTGTGGCTGGGGCGCCAGAGGCACCGTTCCGGGTGGGTGGCGATGGACGGAGGCTGGGGCTTTCAGCGGGGGCCGCCCGCCTTCCGGCTCCTCTAGGAGCCCCGGTGGGCAGGGTCCTCGCCCTGCCCTTTCAGACAGCGGAGCCCAGCCTCGGCCCACGTGGGAGAGGCGCGAGCTGCCCGTGTCTCACTGGAGGCAGTCAGCCCCTCCGGGGGGGCTGCGGACCCAGGTACGCCGAGCATTGCATGCGTGAGCCCAGGTGAGCGTGGGCGCCGCCCCGCAGGTGCACACGAGCGTCAGCGCGGGTGTGGAGGAGCGGTGGGCTGGGGAGGGCGAGCGTCTTAATGCACAAGGTGATCCGCCGAAGGCAGAAGGGATTTGGCCTCCTCTATATCATGTACACACAGCGTGTCTCCCAGTCCCGGCTCTGTCCCCGCAATCCCTCCCTGGGCTGGGCAAAATGTAGCTCTTCATGTAAACCAGGAAGGACTTTCTACGGTTCAACACACAGCGGAGAAAAGGATGAGGTGGTTTTAAAGAGAAAGGGAGGGAAGAGCAACTGCCAGATGCGTCTCAGGCCTGTGTCCCCTCTGGGGGGAAAGACCCTGCTTCCCTTTCTAGACCCCCTGAGCCGGGAAGGTGCTGTCTGGACCCCAGAGTGGGTCAGCCCATATGTGAAGCCATCTCCCCACTTTTCCTCCATCGTGTTTCCTGGGGGTCCCAGTGCCTGGGGAGGGGCCCCCAGCTGGGTGGCATGCCCTTTCCACGGGCCCCCAGCCCTGCTTCCATTCGAATCACACGTGTTAGGGCCGCTGGGGAGGGGGACAGCCCTGCAATATCCTTGGCTTGTTTCTCAGATTCTCCCTTGTTCTCCACGTTGCCCTTAATGGGGCGTGGTCTCCTCCCGGGTAGGGGTATGACTGGGACTGGAGCTCCCCACGGAGGGGTCCCACCCGGGACCAGAGCAGCCTGGGGAATGGGCCCCTTTGCAGGGCTCAGCGGTGGGGTGGGGTGGGCACCCAGGGAATTTGCTGGAAAGACTCCTCCTTAAACCCCTGTATCCGGAAGCTCTGAGCTGATGGGAAGACCCAGGGCACCAGAAGCTTTTTAAAGAACATTCCTCCCGGCAACTCGAGCGTGTGTGAAAGCTCTGCCTCCCATCAGCTATAATTGTCCCGTGGTCCCATCTGACCTGCTCCTCCCGGCGGCCTGGCTGTACACCCCAGGAGCCCGTGTCCAGTTTGGAGGAGGCCCCTTCTCGCTCTGGGCCTTGGCAGGCTGAGCCGATTCTGGACGACGTTTCTGAGGGTTGGGGTGGCCTCTGCCTTTGTAAACCAGGTGCTGGGAGCTCCAGCCTCTGCACCAGGGACTTGTCCCGCCCCTTGGGCTCCTGTGTGCCTGTGCTGAGGCGGCGGGGGCTCAGAAACGAAGAACGGTGGGCTGGGAACGAGGGACACTGATCTGAAAGTGTGGGTCCTGCTGGCTAGGAGGACCCAAAGGGATTTCTCCTGGAGAGGATCCCTGGACCGTTTTCCTTGCGGGTGCATGGTGTGTCTGTGTAGGCGGTGGTGTGTGTGTATGTGTGTGTAAAGGCGTCATGCCTTACCCCAGCCTAGCCTGCAGCCCCTTCTCTTGTCTCTGTAGCCCCCTTTCCCGTCTTCCTTTAAGAAGGTGGGGTGGGTGGGGGGGAGGCAGGTGGTACCTGAATTGGAAGAAAGAAGAAAGTCAAGCGTCCTTCTCCCCGTCCCCACGGCCTGCCCACGCTCCGTTACTCCAGGGATGCTGGGCCGGCGCCCGCGCTCTGTTCCCGAGTCCATCTCTCCGAGTCTGTGCTCGGGGGGCGGGGGGAGTGAATTCAAGTAAAGGAACGGCTGGGTTCAGTGGGTGGGAGAGTGGAGCATTCCCCTACCCCAGGGGCCCTCCTCTTCCTGCGTTCACAACAGAAAGGTCAGTGAGGAGCACGGAGCTGGGTAGGCCAAGTCTCACCCTGGAGCTGGTTTAGTTTTCCTAAATAAACCAGATGCTTGGTGGGGACGCTGAGCGGGGGTGGGGGGACGCTGAGCGGGGGTGGGGGGCCGCAGGGGGTGAGGAGCCAGGCTGCACGGGGCGGGGGGAGGGGCGCCTGTCCCCCGGGATGCCCGACCTGGCGCCAGCACCAGCCAGCACTGGGCCCAGCGCTGCAGCGCATGCGGAAGGGGGCAGCCGGCTGGACTTCCAGAAGCTTCCTGGCCCCGGCCACGCCCACCTGACAGCCCTCCAGTCCTTGCCTTCCCTCCCTCCTTCCCTCCATCTGTCTCCATCGGCCTAAACCCACTGGTGTCCACCGCAGCCGCCCCCCCTCGCCCAGCCCCTTGAAGCCGCAGCAAACCCCACAATCCCGAAGCCACACACGTCCCCTCGCGGTTTTTCTCCATGCTTCTCCACACCGGCTTTGCTGGCCCTGGAATCTCTGGAAAAATAAACTCAGGAGGTGAAAAGTTGACTTGGTTTCTTGGTGTTTTTGTTTTCTGGCAGGCGGTGCGGGGAAGGGTGGAGAGGAGCTGGGTGCCGTGTTTTCTTTTTCCTCTTCCGCCGAGGGCATCAAACGAACGATGAGAACCCTGCGATGGGGGCCCGGGAGCCGGGGGCGAGGCTGCTGGGGGGACGGTAGAGGGTGCTCTGCTGGCTCGGGGGGTTCGGAGGGTTCTGGGGTGTTGGGGTCCGACTGGCCTTGGGCCGGAAGAGGCTGCCCTGCTGGGCGCTGCTGCTGTTGGAGAGGGTGGCGTGGTCCGGCTCGCCCGGGTCGCTCTCCGTGTAGCTGTAGGCCTGGGCCCGAGAGATGCCCTTCTGCTGGCGGCGCCAGGAGTTGTAGTAGGTGGGGTCGCTGATGTAGTGGTTGACGAAAGAGTGGGTCTTCTGGTGGCTCGCGTCAACCTCGTACTCGCTGTCGCTTCCCTGGGAGGGCAGAGAGCCGATGGGGGTGTCAGCAACCCCGGGGACGGGTCAGCACGGTCAGGGCTGGGAGGCGCAGAGCACTCCGGCCCGAACCTCCTCTCAGCCTCCTCCGAGCCCTGCACCGTGGGCATCCCAGCCCCGTGTCTGCCACGCGGGTGAAAGGCATTCAGAACACATGATGGGTAGGAAGTGTCTCCCCTAGAGCTGGCACAGAGCCTGCGGATGCCGACGGGACCCGGAAGACCCAAGTTCTAAGCTTTGGAAAACATCAAAGTGGGGGGTGGGATGCGGGGTGGGAGGGAGGCTCAAGAGGGAGGGAATAATATATATGTTATATTATATATAAATATATATGTATACATTGATACTTATAGTTGATTCATCTTGTAAGGCAGCAACCACCACAACACTGTAAAGCAATTATACTCCAATTGAAAAATAAATTAAAAAAATAGATTAAAAAAGAAAAAGCGCTCCATGAATCAGTAAAAAAAAGAAAAAAAGAAAAAAACCCAAAGTGAATTCACACACCACTGTTGAGGGTCCGATTCACCGGCATTGGGTGCATACAGAGTGTCAGGCAACCATCACTTCTTTTCGTTTCAAACCATTTCCGTCATCACCCCAGAGTAAAACCCAGTACCCACTAAGCAGCCGCGCCCCACTTCCTCCTCCCCAACCTCCTCCCCCCACCCCCACCCCTGGCAACCACCCGTCCACTCTCTCTCTCCTCTCCAGGGACTGACCCATTCTGGATATTGCATAAAAATGGAATCACACCATATGCGGCTTTTGTGTCTGAGCTTCTTTCATTTAGTATGATGTTTTCTGAGGTTGCACGCATCATGGTTCTTTTCTTTCTGTGTTTTTGATGCTTTGCAATCTTTGCTGACCCTGGAGGGACTGCCCCTCCCAAGACTAGGCAGGCCTTAGACAGCAAGCAGCTTTTTATACCCAGAGCTCCTGCCTGCATCACCTCCTCTGATGGGCGCGTACACGCGGACTTGGACCCACCATTCTCTGCCTCCAATCACCCCAGGGTCAGGTACCAGGCAACTAGAGGCAGCCCCTACCCTCCAGGGTCCCCTGGAGGGGACTGTGCTCAGCCTGCTTGCCCTGCCTGTGGGAACCTGAAAAAAGGGCCTGTTTTCCTCCTGTTCCATCCGCCTCCTCGCCAAGCGTGGTGCCTCCTCATGTGGCTCCACGTGGCCTGGCGTGTCCCCTCTTCTGGGGATCTGCGAATAACAAGCTATCTTTCCACTAGCAGTCATCTCCTGATCTTCTGGCCTCATCAAACCTGAAGAATAACCAACCTACATTTAAAAATAGAGGTTCAGGGACCTTCCTGGTGGTCCAAAGGGTAAGAATCCACCCTGCAATGTAGGGTATGCAGGTTTGATCCCTTGGTGGGGAATTAAGACTCTCCAGGCCATGGAGAAAGTAAACCTGAGCACTCTGGAGCCTGAGCACCACAGGCACTGCATTGGCACACCCCAACTGGAGAGCCCGTGTGCTGCAACTGAGACCCGACGCGACCAAACGGATCATAAATAAATCTCTAAAAAAGTAGACAGAGGTTCACGCATGATACACTGACTTCCAGTCCAGGTCCAGCCTCTGACCTACTGTGTGACTGGGGGCAAAGCCAGGACCAGACTGGAAGGCCTTCAGAGGCTCCTGGCGCTGAACAAAATGCTGATGCTCACCCACGTATGATCCAAAACAAAAGCCACACTCAGTTATAAAAGAAGCACAAGAAAGATTATCAACAGAGGTTCTCAATTTTCACACAGTGATGACCCTGAAGCTTTGGGGGAGAAATAAATTAAATTATCCTTAATACGGCTGATATTCTGGGGTCTGGGGCCCATGCTCTAGTTGGCTTTTGGGAAAATCGGTGCAAGACAAGAGTCCATCTGGTTTGTAAAGTAACATTTGACTCTGAATTGTGGAGCTAAAAATATCATGCATCTCTTCCCCACCCCCAGCTCCCAGCGATGTTTTGAGAACTAAAAAGACAGCAGATGGAAAGGCCTTTAGAACTCTCTGGAAGGGATGTACTGGTTTTAGTGAACAGTACATGCTCAACAAATATCATTCCAGAAGGCCAAGCTCGAGTTGCCTCATCTCCACCCAGTGAATACATGCTTAGAGTCAGTAAATTCATTTTATCAGCTGGAGTGAAATACACATTGGGAAAATCCTGTGGTCCAGTGAGCCCAGTATAAACAAGTCCAGGATAATCATCTGTGTCTTGCTCTACCGGCAAAGAAAATGGAGGGCTTCCCTGGTGGTTTGGTGATTAAGAACCCACCTTATAATGTAAGGGATACCGGTTCGATCCCTGGTCCGGGAAGAGTCCACATGCCCCGGAGCAACTAAGACCGTGAGCCACAACGACTGGAGCCTGAGCACGCCTAGAGCTCCTGCTCCCCAACAAGAGAAGCCACCGCAGTGAGAAGCCCGCGTGCGGCAGCTACCCACCACAGCCAAAAACTAAACACATAAATCTCAGGGAAAAAAGAAAACGGAGCGTTGCCCTCGCCCAAAGGTTCTGAGCTATGTATGGGAAAGGTAGTGTGCACCTGTTTTAGGTGACTCAAAGTCCTTTACGGCATCCGAGCCTTCAAGAGGAACTGGTACAAAGCATAGAACTAAAATGATACCAACTCTGGGGCAGGCTCTCTGCCAGACAGGACACGCTGAGTTGCATTCTCCTCTTTAAATTTCACACCTCTGGGCTTCAGCTACGACGATGCTACTACCTGAGTGCTGATGAGAGAGGGAGGGCTTTGCCCAAGGAAAGGATGAGCTGGACCTGAACACAGACTGGTCTGATTTTCTGAAACCTACACATGCCCTGAAGTCCCGAACTCCTGCCTGGAGGTCACAAGACGGGAAGGGGAACTCCTCTGTCCTCGAGGGGGAGATTAAATGCTCCCAGACTGATCTGCTGATTCATGTGCCCTGGCTCTTCCCCTCTGCCCCCTCCCCCTCTCCAGCCCCCGCGGCGCTCCCCGCCACCCCAGCAGGCACTCCCAGGACCCCCATCGTCTTGGCAGGCAGGGCCGGCTGCCGACGACAATGGAAAGTCCCTCACCCATTCTCCCCGTGATGCAGAGCAGCACAATACAAGCGTTTCTTTGCCTACAGCCCAGCTGCCAGCCCAGGAGGCAACAAAGGGGTTGCACAGACCGCAGGGCTCCGTATGCCAAGGGCAGGCAAGGGGGCCGAGGGGTGGGCACCTGAAGCCCGGGGCCGCGGTGAGGCCGGCCCAAGGGCAGGAGGTCTGAGCAAGACGTGGAGGATACAGGACGCTGCGGGGGTGGCGGGGTGTCCCTGGGGTCCGGGCGCAGTGAGGGTCTGTGAGTGTGGGGATCAAGAGAGGGGCACCCCACGGATTTCCTTACAGGTTAGCTCTCTCTTGGAGGGCACCTATTCACCGGCTGGAGTGACTGCTAGATGTTCTAGAACTTCAGCCAGTCCCAGGCCCCAGCCTTGGACAGGCAACCCCAAATCACTGTGGGTCTGGAGTAAGTGAGTCTCCAGGCTCGGGGTGGGGGGCGATGGGGGACAGAGGCACCACCTGATTCTGTCCCTTCCCAGCTGGGTAAGTGTGGACCTACCACTTACCCTCGCGCGGCCTCAGCATCACGGTCAGTACAGTGGGTGGATCCCGAGGTTCACAGGATGAACTGAGCTAACATACGCGAGAACAGTGTAGAGGTATCATTAGGAGACAGTGAAAGGGGTCTGTGTGACATGGGGCCTGAAGCCCCTCTGGGAAGGATCATGGGGGCACGGGATAGGGGAGACTGACTCACATTTTTAATTAAATTTCTTTTTGCCTCACTGTGCAGCTTGCTGGATCTTAGTTCCCTGACCAGGGACTGAACTCACACTGCAGACTTACCACTAGACCGCCAGGGAAGTCCCAAGGGGACGCTGACCCGGCAGTGTTCAGACAGCCCGGAAAGGAGAATGCTTGGTTCCTGCCTACCCACAACCCCACCGCCACCCCCAGGATGAAGCCGTGACCAGCAGGGTGGAGAAGGGGCCTCTCTGGCCCTCCTGGGGGCCCAAACCAAAGCCCGTTCATCCAAATCATCTCCTGCTCTCTGTTAAGCACCTACTGTGTACCACCAGCCTGGAAAAGCAAAGCCAGCAGAGGAGGGGTGTGTGTGGGGGGGGAGGGTGGGCGGCTAGAGTCTGGCCCGCCCCTCCCCCAGCTCCCCAACGCTGAAGGAGGGGGTCTCTGCATGCACTCCCCTCTGTCTCCACCTCCACGAACATCTGTTTCTTTTCTGGATGGGGGTGGGGTGAGAAGAGAAGAAAGCAAACGAGGGGGGGACCAGGGGCTCCCACTCCTGCTTTCAACCCGCGCCCGGCCCTCGGTAATTGAATGCAGCTTCCCAGTCGCCGGCCCAGCACAAAGGGGGCCTTTCATGGCCAGTCCCTGGCTGCCAGGCAATCAGGCCACCGCTTCAGCTCCCAGGCCTCTTTACAGCAGCTCAAAGCCACTCCATCAGCAATTACCGGGGCCAGGGGAAGGGGGAGAGGGCAGACTCCAGGCGCAGGGCGAGTGAGGTGGGGGCCTGGGGGAGGGAGGACCCTGAGAAAGGACCGAGACAAAAGAGGGGGAGCAAAGGAAGGCCTTTCTCTTTTCTGTTTCTTCCTGGAAGCAGGGACAGTGGTATCTGATCAGCAGGCGACGAGGCAAGCGCTGTCCTGGGCTTGGGGACCCACACTCAGAGCTGGGAATCAGGCAGAAAGCAGTTGGGGGTGTGTGTGCCCGCTCAGTTCTGTCCGATTCTTTGTGACCACATGGACCGTAGCCCGCCAGGCTCCTCTGTCCAGGGGGTTCTGCAGACAAGAGTACTGCAGTGGATTGCCATGTCCTCCTCCAGGGGATCTCCCTGGCCCAGGGATAGAGCCCGCACCTCCTTGTGTCTCCTGCACTGGCGGGCAGGTTCCCCACTAACTGCACCACCGGGAGCCCTTGTCTTGAATCTCAGGAGGCCTGGTGGGAAAGCGCTGCCCCAGGCGCGGTGTCAGCCTGCGCAGCTCCTCTGGAGGCTGGCAGCTGGAGCTCCTCCCCCTCCCACGGTCCAGGTTCCCCCTGGAGGACATTTTTCTCCAGGATGCTTGGGCTCCCTACCCCTCCCAGGTGCTACAGAGGGCCCAACCTGTGCGTTGCCACCAACTCCATCCAGGCCTCCCCCAGGGGTCATGGGTTAAGAAGTGCCATTCTTAAGCAATCCTTAGAGCCACTCCTGGCTAACTCTTCTGATTGGGTGCTCAATAAACAGTATATACAATCTAACATGTCCTATGTATTGATAACATAAAGGAATCTAAGAGCCAAAGAATTGATGCTTTTGAACTGTGGTGCTGGAGAAGACTCCTGAGAGTCCCTTGGACTGCAAGGAGATCGAACCAGTCCATCCTGAAGGAGATCAGGCCTGGGTGTTCATTGGAAGGACTGATGCTGAAGCTGAAGCTCCAATACTTTGGCCACCTGATGTGAAGAACTGACTCACTGGAAAAGACCCTGATGCTGGGAAAGATTGAGGGCAGGAGGAGAAGGGGACGACAGAGGATGAGATGGTTGGATGGCATCACCGACTCAATGGACATGAGTTTGAGTAAACTCCGGGAGTTGGTGATGGACAGGGAGGCCTGGTGTGCTGCAGTCCATGGGGTCGCAAAGAGTCAGACACAACTGAGAGAGTGAACTGAACTGATTGATTACTCCTTTTTCTTATAGGCTCAATTTCGTGATAATGAGCTTACACGGCTGATCCAGGACATCACAGAGAATTGAGTACCGATTAGAAGAGGCTTGCCATCGCCTTGGAATTTCTCTCCCATTGAGATTTACTTATGTGATTTTTCCACCCATTGTGGGCTCTGACTTTGAAATGAAGTTGGACTGTGGCCATACTTTGTGTTTTAGAAGTTCCATCACATAAGCCTCAGCCTTTGTGGGTCCCCCTGACGGGAACCCCCTTCTCCTAGACCCCTGGAGACACGGCCCCCAGTCCCACCCTATGCCTTCTGGAGGGAAAGTGGCCCTTCCCTCCTCCAGCCTCCACCCACAGCCCCGTGCTGGCCTTTCCCACATCGCAGCATGTGTGTCTGTTTATAAGAAACCTTGACTTTGTGTTTATTCCCATATCACAGGGAAATGGCTGGGTAGCTAGAAATGGAAGAATCCAGTTCTGGAGGGTGACTTTTGGGTGGTCTGACTTAAGAGTTCCAACCAGGTGGCATGGGCAGAATTCACTCTCCAGGGGCCTGGGCACAAAGACAGCGGGGCTGGGGGTTGGCTGCTGACCCAGAGGGAGGTTCCCCGGGCAGGACTAACAGCGCCTCTCCCGTGAGCCCGAAGTAGAAGTCTCGAGGCTGGGTGCTGCTCGTTCTGGACACGGATGTGCAGTCCAGCTGCTCCTCCCCCCGGGGGTGAGTGAGCAGCACAGGAAGTTATTTATGGAGAGCGCTGGCATCTTCAGAGATGAAAGGGCCCAGGCAGACCCGGGGAGGTTCGGCCGCCAGTCACCCGTGTCCCCCCGCCCCAGCGCACGGGTACGCTCGCACCGCTCAGCGGACATCCGAGGAGGCCGGCTGCTCTGTCTCCCATCTGTCCCCACCTCCAGCCCACACGGAGCCCCTGGGAGCCGGGACCCTGCGTTTGCACTTTCGGACCTGAGTCAACTCGCTTAAGCTCTCTGACCCCGGCTTCCCTATTTGTACAAAGCTGCCGCCACTGAGGCCTGGCTGGGAGGGCCGGTGTGAAGCTACACTGGGGCAGTCAGTGTGGCCCACGGGGGGGTGCAGCTGTTGTCATCACTGCCACTCTGAAGGGCCTCTTTGAAGGTCTGAGATCTGATTCTGGTTGAAAAGGAATTAACGTCCAACCACAAATCTTTGTTTCTCTGTCCTGCTAACCATACTTGGTCTTGAGTCTGCTCAGCCTGATGACCTTTTCCAATGACCCTTTCATGGTTTCAACAGACACAGAGCGACCGCCTCCCAGTGACGTGCGGGACACGGGGGGTACACCATGAGCAAAACTGACCTGGTCCTGCCCTCAGGGGTCTCGTGGTGGTGGGTTAGTTGCTAAGTTGTGTCCAACTCTTCTGACCCCATGGACTGTAGCCCGCCAGGCTCCTCTGTCCATGGGATTCTCCAGGCAAGAACGCTGGAGTGGGTTGCTATTTCATTCTCCAAGGGATCTTCCCGACCCAGGGATTGAATTCAGGTCTCCTGCCCTCAGGGAACTTAGCTTTCAGAGTAAATAAACCCGGGGATTCCCTGGTGGGCCGGTGGTTAAGGACGCTATGCTTCTACTGCAGCGGGCACCAGCTCGATTTCTGGCCGGGGAACTAAGATCCCACATGCTGCGTGGTGCAGTCAAAAAAGGAAAAGGACAGAGTAAATAAACCCAAGTCAACTGAATCCAGCCCCAAATCAAACCCTGAACTATCCCAAAGGCTGCAGGCGGAGCTCCAGGCCTGGGATGTGGTCCTCAGATCTGGCATTCTGGAACCAGGAAAGCCTCCTCTCTAGGGTGTGTGCTCCCGGGGAGGGCAGAGGTGGGGGGTGGGGCAGGATAGTGACTAGTCCCAGGTTGCTATGGAAACAGTGTTCAAGTGATGGACTTGCTCTGAATAAATGAGACCAATAGCTATATGGAGGATTCTGGGTGCTCTGTCCGTCCTGGGGTGACTTCTGAAGTGGGGTGCTCCTGGGATGGGAATTCTCCCAGAAACTTCTTCAAGGCTGGGGGCCCTGGCATGACCTCAGGGGCCAGCTCTGCGTCCCAGGTGGGTGTCCCCCAGACTCAAGCAGGGTGCTCAGAGAGAGCTCCCAGGACTGGGGCAGTCCCTTGTGGACCCAGAGGGGTTACTCTCTGAAAGGTCGTGGCTCGGCTGATGAGCATGGATCACAATGCCCTCTGCAGAAGGTCAGGGGGCAGAGTCAACAGGGAGCCTCTTCGGCTGGTCACTCTTGGTGACCAGCCCACCGGCACGGGGAATTCCTCTAGTTTTGTTTTTTCGGCTGCGTTGTAGGCATGTGGGATCCTAGCTCCCTGACCAGGGATTGAACCTGTGACCCCTGCATTGGAAGCCTAGAGTCTTAACCACTGGACCACCGGGGAAGTCTCCCTTTACCTTTTTGACTTTTACCTTGGGTACCGACAAGCCAGAGGCTCATCACCATCTTTGGGGAGAAAAAAAGAAAAATGCGTCAGGAAGCAGGGCCGTGTAAGTCCCCAGAGTGGACGTGGCAGCAAACAGTTAACTGCTCACAAGATGCCATAACCCGGGTCACGTGGGGCCCCATGTAAACCAAGCTAAGCTGCGTCTCGGCCCCTGCCAGCTCTGAGCGGGGGTGTCCGCTCCAGCCTCACCAGCTCTGCCAAGCCCGATGGCAACCCTGGAGCTGAACAAAACAGCAGTGAGCGAGAGAGGGGCCCTCGGTCCATGGGACCGTGACCGGACCCCAGGATGGCCAGCACCTCCTGCCCGGCCGGCAGCTCCACTCCCCGCTGGCCTCTCTTTCCCTCACCCTCTCCCAGGACTGGACAGGAAGGCCCAGGGCATGGGACACTGTGGCCTTTTGTGGCCCCTTCCCTGGCAACCAGCAGGCCTGGCTGAGGCTGGGAGGGCTGGGGCGAGAGGCTGTAACATCACTTGGCTGGAATGCACTGGACCCCCTCTCCCCAAAGCCTGGGGCAGAGTGTCCACGCATGACCCTGCCTGACCACCCAATGGCAGCCTCCCTAAAGCCCTGTGTCTCCCAAAGGCATCGTCCCCTTCTCAGTATTGAGAGCTGACATTCACTGAACGTAACCTCAGCAAATCCTCCCTACCATCCCACAAGCCCATTCTGCAGGTAGAGAAACTGAGGCTCCAAGATATTACTCAGTACACCCATGAGGCCCTTGACTCCTAGGCAGCAGAGCCAGGATGCAACTCAGGTCTGAACCTCCAAAGCTTAATGCCTTAATGGTCCGCACTGCTTCCCAACCGTGGGGGCCCAGCCCCCCATTTCTGGAGCTCATCCTGACCCCGATTCAGGTTCAGCTGTTCTCCGGCTCCGGCCGAGCAGGGCTCTGGTGTCTACATCCCTCTCCTTGTCTTTGAGGAGAAACAGGCCGGGACGGCTGGCGGACGGAGTGTGTGGGGGCTCTCCTACAAGACTCTTGCTCAGGAGTTCCAGGGACCCCGCCAGCCCAGGTGCAGGCTGAGCGCAGCTCGGACGTGGCGGTTGACCTGAGTGCGCCTTCCGGGGGATTTCCTGGGGCCCCTCGGTCTTTGCAGCCCGTCAAGGGGAGGAGGGCAGGAAGCGGTGGGCAGGTCCATACTCCAGGGTGGGGGCTTCCCCCCAAATGTGTGAGGGCACCAGGCCCTCCTGCCCCTCACCTGAGAGTCGGACATTTCCGAGGGCTTCTCCGTCAGGCTGCTGCTCTCGGCCGGGACGAGGTCGTTGTACTTGGTGACGTCCTCGTCGGAGTAGTGAAGGCTGCCCGGGCTGGGCCGAGGGGGAGACCTGGAGAGAGTGGGGGACAGGGGGCTGAGGGGAGACCTGGAGAGACTGGGGGGCGTAGCTGAGGGGAGACCTGGAGAGAGTGGGGGGCGGGGGGCCGAGGGGGAGACCTGGAGAGAGTGGGGGGCGGGGGGCTGAGGGGAGACCTGGAGAGAGTGGGGGCAGGGGGCTGAGGGGAGACCTGGAGAGAGTGGGGGTGGGGGGCTGAGGGGAGACCTGGAGAGAGTGGGGGTGGGGGGCTGAGGGGAGACCTGGAGAGAGTGGGGGCGGGGGGCTGAGGGGAGACCTGGAGAGAGTGGGGGGCGGGGGGCTGAGGGGAGACCTGGAGAGAGTGGGGGATGGGGGGGCTGAGGGGAGACCTGGAGAGAGTGGGGGATGGGGGGCTGAGGGGAGACCTGGAGAGAGTGGGGGATGGGGGGCTGAGGGGAGACCTGGAGAGAGTGGGGGATGGGGGGGCTGAGGGGAGACCTGGAGAGAGTGGGGGATGGGGGGCTGAGGGGAGACCTGGAGAGAGTGGGGGATGGGGGGCTGAGGGGAGACCTGGAGAGAGTGGGGGATGGGGGGGCTGAGGGGAGACCTGGAGAGAGTGGGGGATGGAGGGGGCTGAGGGGAGACCTGGAGAGAGTGGGGGGCAGGGGGCTGAGGGGAGACCTGGAGAGAGTGGGGGGCGGGGGGCTGAGGGGAGACCTGGAGAGAGTGGGGGATGGGGGGGGCTGAGGGGAGACCTGGAGAGAGTGGGGGATGGGGGGGGCTGAGGGGAGACCTGGAGAGAGTGGGGGGCGGGGGGCTGAGGGGAGACCTGGAGAGAGTGGGGGATGGGGGGGGCTGAGGGGAGACCTGGAGAGGGTGGGGGTGGGGGGCTGAGGGGAGACCTGGAGAGAGTGGGGGATGGGGGGGGCTGAGGGGAGACCTGGAGAGAGTGGGGGATGGGGGGCTGAGGGGAGACCTGGAGAGGGTGGGGGTGGGGGGCTGAGGGGAGACCTGGAGAGAGTGGGGGGCAGGGGGCTGAGGGGAGACCTGGAGAGAGTGGGGGGCGGGGGGCTGAGGGGAGACCTGGAGAGAGTGGGGGATGGGGGGGGCTGAGGGGAGACCTGGAGAGAGTGGGGGATGGGGGGCTGAGGGGAGACCTGGAGAGAGTGGGGGATGGGGGGGGCTGAGGGGAGACCTGGAGAGGGTGGGGGTGGGGGGCTGAGGGGAGACCTGGAGAGAGTGGGGGGCGGGGGGCTGAGGGGAGACCTGGAGAGAGTGGGGGGCGGGGGGCTGAGGGGAGACCTGGAGAGAGTGGGGGATGGGGGGGGCTGAGGGGAGACCTGGAGAGAGTGGGGGATGGGGGGCTGAGGGGAGACCTGGAGAGAGTGGGGGATGGGGGGGGCTGAGGGGAGACCTGGAGAGAGTGGGGGATGGGGGGGGCTGAGGGGAGACCTGGAGAGGGTGGGGGTGGGGGGCTGAGGGGAGACCTGGAGAGGGTGGGGGTGGGGGGCTGAGGGGAGACCTGGAGAGAGTGGGGGATGGGGGGGGCTGAGGGGAGACCTGGAGAGAGTGGGGGGCGGGGGGCTGAGGGGAGACCTGGAGAGAGTGGGGGCAGGGGGGCTGAGGGGAGACCTGGAGAGAGTGGGGGCAGGGGGCTGAGGGGAGACCTGGAGAGAGTGGGGGATGGGGGCTGAGGGGAGACCTGGAGAGAGTGGGGGGCGGGGGGCTGAGGGGAGACCTGGAGAGAGTGGGGGCAGGGGGCTGAGGGGAGACCTGGAGAGAGTGGGGGATGGGGGCTGAGGGGAGACCTGGAGAGAGTGGGGGGCGGGGGGCTGAGGGGAGACCTGGAGAGAGTGGGGGACGGGGGGCTGAGGGGAGACCTGGAGAGAGTGGGGGGCGGGGGGCTGAGGGGAGACCTGGAGAGGGTGGGGGGCGGGGGGCTGAGGGGAGACCTGGAGAGAGTGGGGGGCGGGGGGCTGAGGGGAGACCTGGAGAGAGTGGGGGGCGGGGGGCTGAGGGGAGACCTGGAGAGAGTGGGGGCAGGGGGGCTGAGGGGAGACCTGGAGAGAGTGGGGGGCGGGGGGCTGAGGGGAGACCTGGAGAGGGTGGGGGGCGGGGGGCTGAGGGGAGACCTGGAGAGAGTGGGGGGCGGGGGGCTGAGGGGAGACCTGGAGAGAGTGGGGGCGGGCAGGGCAGTGGGAGGCCCTCTGCGGGACCCTCCATCTCTCCTTCCTGTGTCTGCGCTTTGACAGGTCTGAGCCCTGGAGCACAGGGCCTCTGCCTGGAGGCCCCATGTCGCGTCTGTTTGTGCCTGTGTGTGTCTGTGTGTGTGTCTGTGTGTGTGTCTGTGTGTCTGTGTGTGTCTATGTCTGTGTGTGTCTGTGTGTCTGTCTGTCTGTCTGTGTGTCTATGTGTATGTGTGTCTGTGTGTGTCTATGTGTCTGTGTGTGTCTGTGTCTGTCTGTGTGTCTGTGTGTGTCTATGTGTCTGTGTGTGTCTGTGTGTCTGTGTGTGTCTGTGTGTCTGTCTGTCTGTCTGTGTGTCTATGTGTATGTGTGTCTGTGTGTGTCTCTGTTTCTGTGTGTGTCTGTGTGTCTGTGTGTGTCTATGTCTGTGTGTGTCTGTGTGTCTGTCTGTCTGTCTGTGTGTCTATGTGTATGTGTGTCTGTGTGTGTCTATGTGTCTGTGTGTGTCTATGTGTCTGTCTGTGTGTCTGTGTGTGTCTGTGTGTCTGTGTGTGTCTGTGTGTCTGTGTGTGTCTGTGTGTCTGTCTGTCTGTCTGTGTGTCTATGTGTATGTGTGTCTGTGTGTGTCTCTGTTTCTGTGTGTGTCTGTGTGTCTGTGTGTGTCTGTGTGTGTCTATGTGTCTGTCTGTGTGTCTGTGTGTGTCTGTGTGTCTGTGTGTGTCTCTGTTTCTGTGTGTGTCTGTGTGTGTCTGTGTGTGTTTATGTGTGTGTTCTTGTGTGTCTGTGTCTATGTGTCTGTGTGTGTCTGTGTGTGTCTGTGTGTCTGTCTGTGTGTGTGTCTAGGGCCTGCAGGCAGGACCAGCCTCCCAAACCCACTCAGGGAATGGGGCCTGGGGAGGCTGCACCTTGACCCTCCAGCGGTGCTCCCAAGACCCCAGGCCTGGGGAGATGTGGCAGTGAACGTCACACAGCGTGTCTGGGCCCCACTGAGACCTCCGACGCCGGAGTCTCAGGTGAGGTCTTGACACCTGCCCCGCAGACAAGCTCCCCAGGGGACTCCCACTCACAAGGTGAGCTCTAGAGAGTGGACGCCAATAGTTGGGGAGAAAAGGGGCCCACGGCCTCCCTCCTTCCACGTCTGCTCAGAGCCCAGAGACAGGCTAAGGCCCGCCCTACCTTTGAGAAACCAGCCAGCTGGGCGCTGGCTCTGAGTCATCTCACAAACACCCAGGACGGGGCGCCTCGGGCACTCCACCTGCCGTGGGGTGCGTGAGAGGCGGGGGGGCTGGGCTGCGGGCTGCGCTGGCTCCCAGGGGCCCTGGGCAGGCGGCTGGGGTCCCCCATGACTCGGCCTCATTTCATGTCTTCCCAGGAAGGGGTGCCTGGGGGCCCTGGCCACGGTCTGATGCCGCATGATCAGCCCAGTCGGCTCCAGGAAACCTTCCTAGCACTGAGGCCCTGAGCCCCGGCTGCCCCGCCCGAGCCGGAGGTGACTTCCTGCTGAAATGCTGCTCTGAGAACAACCTGGTGGCCGCTCACCGTATCACAAGCAAGACCCCTGCCACCTCCAACCCTCTGTACAGTATCTGCATGGATTTTATGCCAATCAACAAAGCTGCATCTTCAAGCTACTTAAAAATAGCAGAGCTAGCAGCAGCATCACTAAGCAAGACAGGCAGACACAGGACACCGACAAGAGAGGGGAGATGGCGGGCCAGGCGAACACCGTCTTGGTGACACGCGCTGTGGCTGGGTCCGGCCTCAGGAGCCTGGGGCTGGTCTGGGGCACGTGGGATTTCTGTGTGTACACAGCGATGGTGGGGACACACAGGGCCCGCGCTGTGTGTACACAGGGGGTGTGAAAGGCGGCCAAGGCCAGGCTGTGGGTGAAACGCCCTCTTGTTCCATGTGGCAGGGCCCCGGAGCCAGCCTGGCGGGGCCGCGGTGGCCGTGCTGGGCCCGCCACCGTGGCCTCAAATGGCTCTTTCTTTGGAAAGCTGGCTTTGGCGGGAGATGAGAGCTCGGCCTCCCTGGCCTGCGCACCCCTCCCGCTAGAAGTCCTCCTGCTGAACACACACGTCGCCTCTTCCTTTCAGGACCAGACAGAGGGAAGCTTTGTGAGCTGGCCCTGGGAGAGGCTTCCCCTCAGCCCCGCGGGCACCTCCAATGAGCTGGGAATGTTAATGGGGCCGAGGCTGGAGCCCCCGAGCTGCAGACCCAACCTCTCCCTCATGCTCTTGATGCCCGAAACTGCCAGGTCAATCAGGTGAAGCTCAGGTGAGCCCTAGCAACTGACCCCGATCTTGGAAACGGGCAGCCTGGTGGGCCACAGCGGGTGGGGCTAGAAGGGCCCTGGGTGGAGGGGATCAGGTGAGTATAGGAGCTGGGTGCAGCCTGGTCCTTTTCTGGTTGGCTGTTACCTTTTGAGGACAATGTGGAGTGTGTAGACTTGAGCGGTGGGTGGGAGAAAACTGTCTACAGCTACAGTGGGTGTGAGTAGGTACCTGGGCAGAGGGCATCCCCTCTTTCCAGAAGAGGAAGGTCAGGCTAAGGCAGCAGCAGTCATGGGGGACTCCTGGCAGCTCTTAAGTGGGTCTGCCCAGCCCACCTTTGCTGGGTGCCTCTCAACTTTGGGGCCAGTAGCTATCACCGCTTCAGGCCTGGACCCGGACCACTTGGCCCCAGACAGCAGTTGGTGGTTTGCAAAGTTGTGCAAGCGATTTGCGTCCTGCCATGGTGGGCAGACACCCTGTCCCCAGCTCCTCGTGACTTTCTCCCCACCCCACTGTGGAGCTACCTGGGCCCGGCTCTCTGCCTAGTGACCATTCCTAGCGAATGCTGCTTCCAGGGGGGCTGCCCCGGTGCCTCAGTAGTAAAGAATCCGCCTGCCGATGCAGAAGATGTGGGTTTGATCCCTGGGAAGATTCCCCTGGAGGAGGAAATGGCAACCCACTCCAGTATCCTTGCCAGGGAAATTACATAGAGAGAAGGAGCCTGGCGGGCTAGTCCATGTGGTCAGAGAGAGGCGGACACAACTGAGCACGCTGCTTCCAGACAAGGTGAAGCCAGCGGCATCCTGCCTGCTCTGTGGCCCAGGCGATGCTGGCCCGCACGCCTCCACCCGCCCAGTACCTCACACAGGGAGCCCACTACCTGGTATATAGGCCGTTCTTTCGGCAGAAGGAGTTCTTGACAGACAGCCGTCGGTTGTTGAGTTCCAGAGCAGGAAAACTGCTCTCATCCAAGCTCATCATCTCCCCATGGCCCAGCGCACCAGACTTGGTACCGCTGCCTGGGGAGGGCAGAGATTGACATCCATCACTCACTCCACCCTTTTAGACCAGGTGGCCCCTTCCCCTGTGGCTGGGCTGCCTCCGTTTCTTTTGTTAGGGTTGAAACCAAAACTGGAGATGGAGATTGTGAGACTGTGTGTAGGAACCCTAGGCTACCCCCACCCCCATCAAAGCACATGCTTTTCTGGGAGAAAGACCTCCCCAACACTACCCTTGCCGAAAAGGGAGACGGTCATGAGAAAGTCCCGTCCAGCCAGCTCACCTGCGTCTGTCTTCTTGGCGTACTTCTTGCTCTGGCCTCGGATGATGAGCACAAAGACGAGAAGCAGGATGAAGATGAGGCCAACGAGGGCGATGACCACCAAGAACCACCACTCCTCGTAGAAGGGGTTGGCTTTCTGGGCTAGAACACGGAGTGGGCGTCAGGTCCGTGGTGCTCAGACCTGGCCTGCCTCTGAGCCTCCAGCTCCAGCTGGGACCCTAGCACCTGCTCTCACACTTTACGGACAGGTGAGTCTGTGCCCTCTGAACGAGGTAGAATCTCAGGTTGGTAGGGATGGTTTCATCCCAAAGGCCAGCTCTGGTTTATCAATAAAGGGGCTGCCTGGAGGGCTGGTTTAAGAAAGTGCTGAGGCCATTTCTAGATTGATTGATTAGTGATGTCTACCAAAGACAGGAGGAAGAGTGAGTTGAGGCAGTTTCTTGACTCCTGAGGGCTGGGATTGATTAGTGATGTCTGCTAAAGACACAGGATTAGAAGGGGCTGTGTGCTTACTACTTTTTCTTTCCTATTTTTCTTTGCCACTTATGGCCCAGGGGCTACCTTGATAGACATCAATGTCTGTTAGAAAGGCGCTTGCCTGGCCTGTGGTGGGCCTGGGACAGTTTCTCTCCCAAGGGTCAGTAGGGACGGAATCTTTTCTGGTAGCCAGGGGAGTGGACATGAGCAGGTCTTCAGAAAGGTTCCTCCAGGGAGACTCCCCTTCTTTCAAAGCCCCCAGGGCTGTGCTCCATGCACCCGGCTGGTACTAATCCATGCTGCTGACTGAGGGGGCAGGCTCTTCTATTTCAGACTTGAAGTGCTGACTTCCTGTCATTTGGTTCTATCAATCAGGCCAAGGGCAAAAGCACAAGGTTTCTGAAAGGGACCCAGTGAGTAGAAACTCTGAATGCTATTCCCGTCTCAGGGGAAGTGCCCATGAAAAGTGATTAGATGTGGGGCCGTGTGTTTCGATACTGGTCCTCTGTGAACTCGGAGGTGATGGGAAGAGAAAGGCAGGAAGGAAGGGGGAGGGAAGGAGTCCTGCCCTCGCAGGGAGCTGCTCGCTCAGGCCTGAGCTTCACAGGCTGCAGGCTCTGTGTTGGGGGGTGGTTTCATGGATAAACACAGTGTATGACCTGATGCCCTTGGATTTCCTGGGTGATGAGCGCATGGAAGCTCCCATCTTGAGGGCCTGCCAGTTCATCCTGAAGCCCACTGGGCCTCCTGCCCAGGGCTTCTGGAGTCCTTGGAAAGGAACCTTAAGACCTCTGCCCCCCAGCTCCTTCCGGAGTTGAAGGCTGACCCGGGCCCCGGCCCAGGGCTCTTGGCTTTGGAGAACTGAGAGGACGATGGCTTCTGGGTCCCCAGCCCAGTGCTTCTGGGGCTGCTGCCTCTCCTCCCTCGTCCTCACCCCAGACCCCCCACCCCTCACCCCGCAGGCGGTACCTGGCACAGACTGGGAGGGGCTGCTGGGGGTCCCGAAACCGTAGTCATTGACCGCGATGACCCGGAAGTCGTAGCTCACGCCTGGCTTGAGGATGTCCATGCTGAACGTGTAGGACGTGACCTCCTTGGGGATGTCTTTGATGAGAATGTCCCAGAGCCCCTCATCTGCGGGAGCACAGACAGGGAGGCACCTGTCGGGAGGGGGTGGTCTACCTGACCCCAACCGCTCACCCCAGGCCTGTCGGGTCTGCCCCCTCAACACCGAATCCTCTGTGCTTGGCACGGAGTAGGTCCTCGGGAGATACTTTTTACAAGTATCTGACCCTTTTATTGTTTTAATATTTTTATACTTGAATTAATTGACTAATTAATCCCAGCCATGACTGCAAGGAGATCCAACCAATTAATCCTAAAGGAAATCAGTCTTGAACATTCATTGGAAGGACTGATGCTGAAGCTGAAGCTCCAATACTTTGGTCACCTGATTCGAAGAACTGACTCATTGGAAAAGATCCTGATGCTGGGAAAGACTGCATGCAGGAAGAGAAGGGGACGACAGAGGATGAGATGGTTGGATGGCATCACAGACTTGATGGACATGAGTTTGAGCAAGCTCTGGGAGTTGGTGATGGACAGGGAGGCCTGGCATGCTGCAGTCCATGGGGTCGCAGAGAGTCAGACACGACTGAGCGACTGAACTGAAGTGATGCCATGTAGCCTATGAGATCTTAGTTCCCTGACCAGGGGTTGATCCCAGACCCTGGCTGAATCCTAACCACTGGATCACCAGGAACTCCCTCTCCCTCTTCCCAATTAAAATCTCTGTAAAATACTGAAAAATGTATCGTAAGTAGAAAACTTTTTAACACCCAATCCAACGCCACCGTCCAGTGAAGGAGCCTCACCATCTAGCACTTCATGCAGAAAAAATCTATAGGTTCATTTCCCACGACAGTAAAAATTGCTGGCTAGTAGGCCTTTAAGAGGCTGCCTGATATTCTATCATGAGACCCAGGTGGCTCAGATGGTAAAGAATACGCTTGCAATGCAGGAGGCCTGGGTTTTTTCCTTGGGTTGGGAAGATCGTCTGGAGAAGGGCACAGCAACCCACTCCAGTATCCTTGCCTGGAGAATCCCATGGACAGAGGAGCCGGATGGGCTACCGTTCTTGGGGTCGTAGAGTCGGACATGACTGAGCGACTAACACTTTCACTTAGCCAGGCCCCTATTTTTCTGCTTCCTTTCCACAAGAGCCACACAGGGTAGTGCTCCTGCCTGCGGTCTGACCCCTCCTTGATCCCCCCACGCAGGAACAAATGGTGTGGCCAGACCGCAAGCTCTGGAAGGAAATACTGTGGCTCTGGCCTGCAGTTACGGGACTCAGCTGATGCGCAGGGCGGGCCCATGGGCCCCGAACGTCAGGTGGGTCCCTCCCGGCTCTGCAGGACTTGGCTTCTCAGGTCTAGTCGGTTCTGCCCAAACCCAGCGCAGCAGTGCAGGGGGAGCCGGGAACGAGGGCGATTTCATCCTCAGAATGAGGAATCTGCACCCCCAGCCTTCAGGAGGTCCTGGCCTGATCCTTCCTCTTACGCTCTGCCCTTGACCGCAACTACGTGGACCGAGTCACAGTCCCCAAACCCAGAACACCAGGTCCCACACTGGGCCTCCCAGGGAACGTTGGAAAATCCACAGGGCTGAAGTCCTGGGCCAACATTCCACAGCCTGGCACCCCGGCAGAACAACTTGGATGGAAAAAACAGGCTCCAGGCCCTGGATGGGAGAAGCAGGAGGTGGTCTCCTGGCCAAGTCAGCAGCCGGCCCTGGAGGGCCAGGGAGGGACCATCTGGAGTGGGGAGGGAGCCAAGGCTGCCTGTATGTTCCAGCTACACGTTGGATCTGAGCTGCTAGACATAATAGCTGTTTACACGATATTTGCAACTGCGATTATTAGCCCAAGATTAAGGCAATGACCGGGTGGTGGCGGCTTCCTGGAACTGCTGGAGTGAATTATGTGCTATCGAGATGATTAGCGCTCAGCCACCCTGCGGTACTAATCATGTCACTGGGAGGTGCCAATGGCCCCGTTAGAAGTATTAGCTCCTAAGATGCCAGCTTCCCGATTAGCCTTTGCTGCTTGGGCTGGAGCAACACAGCCTTTTCTTTTGTCTTTTCTTTCTCCACTTGGGTTACCTAATCACGCATCCATGGAACATCGAGAACAAGCCTCCAGTCTGCACTAACTCTGGCACCTCTGATGAATCGGGAACCTAGCAACGGAGGGAGCTGGCTGAGGTTGGGAGCTCCTGGGGGGAAGAGTAGCCCGAGAGGCCGCCTTGGGTGTCACTGGAACCCGTCAGTGACTTATCAGCTGCTCGTCTCCTGATGCCTTCAGAGGTTCTCGTGATTCGATTTCAGGCTTGAGAGGAGAGCCCGGGACATGACAGGAACCGCGGTGAGAGCCGGATGCAGCGATGGCCTCAAAGAGGCGCTGGTTCTCCGGGGGATGGCCAGCCAGCCTCTTCGTGGGGGTTTGGGGCGTGGGGTCGTATGGAGGCGGTGGGCGTTTAGCCGACGGGAGCCCAGACCTTTGTTCCTCTGGCTTCTTGGATGACTCTCCCCCCGACCTGAGCTGGTCCTCACCTGGCGATAAGCCCTGTTCTCCCGGGTGTTCCTTAACTAAGGGTGCGAGTCCCGTGTCCCACTCGCCGCAGGGGCCCCCTCGCTGCCCCCTGGCAGAGCACAAGCGCCGTGTCACGCGATGACCCCCAGCCGGCTCAGCCCGGGCGGACGTACCTGAAGGCCGGGCCTCGAGGACATAGCGGGTGATGGGCCCTTTGCCGGGGTCTCCGCTGGACCAGTGAATGGCAATGGCCGAGCTGTACTGCACGATGATGGGCACTCCGGGCGGGCCGGGGGCACCTGCACACACACACGGTGGGCGAGGGGATGCCCCAGAGTGGGGCCAGGCGCCCCCGCCCACCTCCCTGAGCTCCAGCAGGAGGACCCAAGTGCAAAACCCCGGCCAGGGTCTCCGGAACCCCTCCACGCACCGCGCCCCCAAGGAGCATGTCCTGGCCAGTCCTGCAGGACCTGACTTATTCTCCGCCGGGCCACCCGCAGCCCCTGCCTTCCAGGAGAGGTGTGTGGGGTGATGCCTCAAAGGCCCCCAGCTGCACTCGCTCTAAGGGCAAGGCCAGAGAGGAGGCCGGGGTCGCGGGAGGATCCGGGGCCCCTGCCACCACGAGGAGGGAGAAAGGACCCAGCCCTTCTCTGGGCCGGGCTGTCCTGGGGCCGCAGGAGGGAGGAGCCTGCTCTGTCCACAGAGGCCTGTACCCCTTCCTCTTGGGGGGGGCCCTGCCATGCCGGCTCCCACAGGCCCCAAGGGCCGCTGCCTGCTGGTCCCCATGCGCCTGGAGCCCCGCCTCCCAGGGCCTGGACACAGCAGGTGCTTCCCCCATGCCTGCAGACAAGGGTGGGAACCAGACAGTGGGGTGTGGGCGGCAGGCTGGCCCCACGGCCCCTGTGGACGCCTCGGGGGGAAGGAACTGAGAGCCCAGATTCAGACTGAAGCGCCTCCAGGCCCTGGGGGAGGTGGCCGGCCAGACAGCAGGCCAGGGGCTCACCTCCTGAGCCTGGCGCCCAGCCCTATGACCTCGGGGGGCCTCACAGCGTGCCTTCCTTCCTTCCTCCCTCCCTTCCCGCACCAGCATCCTGCCCACAGCCCGGGGCAAAGGCGTCTGGCCTGGCCCTCTGGGCTGGGGGCTGGGGGCGGGGTCGGGGGGAGCGGGCGGGTGTGTGGGATGCTGCCCGAGGCGGGTGTGAGCGGTGGGGCGGGGCTCCCAGGACCCCGGGCTCTCATTCCCTCCAGGACAGCACCTCCAGACTAGAAGCTTCCAGCATGCAGGCTGGCCTGGAGGGAAGAGGGCGCCGCGCACGTCCACTGACCCCTCCTCCAGCAGGCGCTGCGCTGCGCTGTCTCAGCGCCCCTCCCCCCTCCTCCACACTTCCTCCCCGCCCCCCCCAAACCCCGACACTTCAGGCTCAGGTTAGAACACCGTGTCCTCCAGGCAGGCCTCTCCAGACCCCCCGCCCCTGCTCTGTCCCTCTGGTCCCCCGCCAGCTCCCTTCCTGCTTTTGTTTCCCTGGGAAGCAGCTCAGGTGAGAGGCGCCCGCCCGGGGAGGGCCTGGGGGCAGGTGGAGGGCAGGGGGCCGGGCAGCTCCCTGGCAAGCCGCCTGCTGCGGCCTGCAGGCTGTGTTCCAGCACCGGGAGCCAGCCTGCCCTTCTTCAGAACCAGAGGCGGGGACGAGAAAGCGCCCAGAAAGAGACAGTGAAGGGTGGCCACCTGGAACCCGCACCCGCTGGGCAGCAGAGGCTGCCCGGCCAGGTCAGCGTGCCTCCCAGCTTGGGGAGGTGGGCACGGAGGACGGGGAGGGGGGTTTCAGGGGGAGTCTGGGGGAGCTGTGTATGGTCTCTGCGGGGGCAGGAATGCAGAGAGTCTGAGAGGCGGCTTCTACATCTGGAGGGGACATCCTGCATGAAAGAGGCCCTGGGGGGCTAAGCCTCAACCTCAAGGCACCCTGAAGAGTTCCCCCAGCCTGAGGACGATGACAGGGGGGGGTCACGAAGCCCAGACTAAGCTACTCTTTCCCCCCTGGTCCCCAGCGCTCCCCATCACCCGGGCCGAGTGCACAGGGCCTGGCACCGCCTGGCTCCTTTCTTGCCCCTCCCCATAATGCTGCCCCTCTGTCCCTTCTGTCTAGGGGGCAGCGGCCGGCAGGCCTCCCTGGACCTGGTCCCACGCCTGAAGACCCCCCAAGGCCCTGGTTCTCACAGCAGGTACCAGAGAGCCACCTGGGCTCTTTGTCCAAGTGCACATTCCCAGGGACGCTCAGGGATGCTGACTACCTGGGCCCCAGGAATCAGCGTTATCACGAGAACCCCGGGGGTTCTGACATCACTGTCCCCTTGAGAAACGCTCTGATGGCACGGGTGACCCTTGCCGCCTGGCTGGCCCTCCCTCACAGCTGGCCACCCCACCCCTCCTCTGCCTCAGCCCCCGTCAGGATCCTAGGGAACGCTGGTCTCTTTTCCCACGCGTCCATCTAAATGACCCCATGAGGTCTTCTGGAATTGCCGCCTTTGCTTATTTCATTTTTAAATTAAAAAAATTATTCTTAATAATTTATATGGCTTCACTGCGTCTTAGTTGTGGCAGGCAGGATCTTCGATCTTAGCTGCGGCATGTTAACCCTCAGGTGGGGCCTGTGAGATCTAGTTCCCTGACCAGGGATGGAACCCCCTGCGTTGGGAGCGAGGAGTCTTAGCTGCTGGACCATCAGGGATGTCCCTCCCTTTAAGTGCCCCTCTTCTCTTCCCCAATCCTTCCCCCCAGGCCCACCCCACAGTGCTGCCTTGAAGTCCTCGTGGGCCTGAGAGCTCCGCCAGAGACCCCGTCTTACTCAACTGAGCACCCCCATGCATGCTCTGGATGCCCCCTTCCGACCTGGGGGGCCCCCACACCCATCCAAGGCTTCCCTACCTTCTCCAGGACCCGTGGTGACGTTGGCTTCGATCTCGGGCCCGTAAGTGAAGGTCTTGGCTCTGATGCGGAACCTGTAGGTCATCCCCTCTGCCAGGTCCTTCACCTTCAGCCACAGGGGGCTGCTGCCCTTCACGTCCACCGTCACGATCTTACTGACCCCTGGAGGGGGGAAGCACGTGGTGTGTGAGGGCCACAGGCCCTGGCGGGGGAGGCCGTCAGGGAGGGAACGGTCAGCACTGGCCAGGGGCCGCACCCCCTGGAGTCAGGCTGGGACCAGCACCCTTGACCACATGGAGGGTTTCCAAGACCATTCTCAGAACAGAGTCCGGTAGGCTGTCCTCAGGAACATGTACGTTCATGCCTCCTGCCTGTCTGTGCAGTGAAAAACCACAGCGCCCTTTAGCATCTGGAGGAGAAAATCAACTCACATCTCATTTCATTTAACCATCGTGCCTCAAACACTGGTCCCCCACATCCCATCCTGTAGAAATCACATCCCAAGGACCATCTTTCAGGAAGTGCTTCTGTAAAGACACCGCCGTCCAGAGTTGGAGGGGACACACGCGTGGCTGCACCCACAGCCAAGGAGAACCTCAAATCCTGCCCAGTTCCCTCCCTCCTCAGTGCCAGCGTGACCTCCATCAGCCGCACCCACCAGGCTCTTTAGCGCCAAAGGCACCCCAAATCTTAGCTACTAGAGGGGAGTCTGGGATGGTCTCCAGGAGGTGAGAGTTTATGCTCTGTGCATAAACCCACGTCAAAGTCCCCCTGACCACCAGCCTCTCCGGGACCCGGTTTCATTTTCCACATGCACGGAGGAGCTGGTCACCCCTGGGAGACAGACTTTGTAGCCAGAAGGCTGGGCTCAGAGTGCAGAACTGGCCCCGGGTTCTCCACGCACGTCTCCTGCCCTGGCTTCACTTTGCGCTAACGAGTGAGGGTATCAACAGCGTCTTAGGCAGGTGCTACGAGGTGGAAGAAAGTAACCGAGCACCTGGCTGGGGGCGGGGAACGCAGTCCTGACGGACAGATCAGTGGGTGCTCCGGGGGGGGCTTCCCAAAGGGGTCACAGGGCTGTGGGGTCACGGGGTGGATGTGCCCAGAGACCTGGGTCAGCAGCCCTGGGTACAGGCCCCTCGACTTTCTGGAGCAAACCCCTCACTGGCCTGGGTCTTGGTCTTCCCCACAGGGAGCCAGGGGTGGTGTGTCCTTGTTCCCTGCATCCTAGTGAGGCCTGTTTGCTGCCGACCAGAGCCCAAGGTGGAGACGGGAGCGGGGCACAGGCGTGCTGCTGGCCCGGCTGGGCACCGTCTTGCCAGCCCAGGCTTGAAGTTCCCGTTAGAGGGCTGTCAAGGGTGGATGGGAGCCTGGAAGGCCTCAGAGGCGCCACGTGGTCCAGATGCCGCTGGGCTGAGTGACAAGCAGGTGAAGGGAACGCACTTCTCCGGGCGTGGACCCCCCGAGACACAGCTCCGAGGGGGGCCTAGCCCCCATGACCTCTGTCCTCGCCTTCCTTCCGCGGGAAGGACGGCTCCTTTCCTGGGTCCCGCACCTGACCACCCCTCCTCCTGGGGCCCTCCAGGCCCCGGGGAGCTGCTGGCACACAGGTGGGGTGGGAAGACTGAGGGCCAGTGTTCCCTGGGCTGACCCAGAAGGGCTCAGCTCCCGGGGCTCAGCCTTGTTCTGGTCCGGCTCTGTGGTCTGCGAGGGGTGGCCGGCCATACCCCCGAGGCCTCGCTGGGCCCTGGGCCTGGGCACAGGCCTCCCGAGGCATAGTCTCCTTCCTGCCTTTCTGACTCAGTAGCTGTGATTTCAGCTGCGGTGGGGCAGCCCCTGGGGGGCCCGGGAGGTGGGCAGGGTCCTGTCCAGGGCCTGGAGGGAGGGCTAGGGCAGGGGCTGCGGGGAGAGCTCTGAGCATCACTCACAGGACCAGGGCTCAGGGCAGCAGAGGGCAACCTGCAGAGCCAGGGGCTGGAGCTTAGGCTCCCAGAGGGCAGCGGGGTGCCGTGACCCCCAGACTTCTGCATCTGCCCGGGGAGAGGCTCCAGGGCCTTGATCAGAGTCTCAGAGGGGTTCCTGACCCCACGAAAGGCAGAGAACTAACTCAGGGTAAGATGAGTCCCTAAGGCCGGGGGGGGGGGGGGGTGTGGGGACACGTAGGATGAAACCTTGGGGGACGGTCCATCTTTATTTTTATTCTTTTTTTTTGAAAATTTTTATCCTTTAAAAAATATATTTATTTATTGGGCTGTGGGCTGTGATTCATTTGAAAAGACCCTGATGCTGGGGAAGATTGAAGGCGGGAGAAGAAGAGGACGACAGAGGATGAGAGGGCTGGATGGCATCACTGACTCAATGGACATGAGTTTGAGTAAGCTCCGGGAGCTGGGGAAGGACAGGGAGGCCTGGCGTGCTGCAGTCCATGGCGTCGCCAAGAGTCTGACTGAACTGACAGTTCTTCGTTGTGGCATGCGGAATCTTTAAGTTGCCGCAAGTGGCCTCTTAGTTTCGGCGTGTGGGATCTAGTTTCCTGACCAAGGACTGAACCCGGGGCCCCTGCACTGGGAGTCTTAACTGCTGGGCCCCTAGGGAAGGCCCTGGGTCCGTCTCTGTGATCCATCTCAGGATGCGGTGTTTTGCCCAGGTGTTCTTCCTTCTTCCCCATTTCTATCCGCTGACGGGGGAGAACATACTTAAAAATTCTCTCCTAGGACTCAGGAGGCTGGGGCTGCTGCTCCAGCTTGCCCTCAACATGCCGCTGTTTGACCCTGGCCCCGCCCCTGCCCTGCCCGGGACTCAGCCTCCGGTTTATATGGTTCATACGTGGGGAGAGGCTCATCGCTTGGACTCTGCATAGTGACGACGGAGGGGAACCGTGCAGAGGGCAGGTTTGGGCAGCCCCGCTGGAAGGGGGCCCCACTCACCATCCACAGGGGTGCAGGGCTCGTAGACCAGCCGGTAGCCCTCCAGGACGCCGTTGGGGAACTCCGGGGCCCCCCAGGACACGTTCACGGAGGTGGTGGTCAGCTCGCTGAACCTGACGGAGCTGGGAGCGCTGGGGGCTGGAGGGAGAGAGCAGAGGGGCTTTGCTTTCTCCCTTCTGGAGGTTCAAAGCCCTGGGTTTGGTTCCGAGGAACCAGCAGGGGCGTGAGGGTCCCTGGACAAACAAGGAAGCGGTTTGAGGCAACAGGGGGCAGGAGGGGTCGCTAGAGGCAGCGGGTCCCTCCCCTCCCTCGCTGACAGCCTTAGCACTCTCCCCAACGACAGGGAGTACTGGGAGAAAGGAGGATTCTGTCTTCAGAAAGTGGGAGAACTCGGGCTTCCTCCTGCTAATGGGCCCTGAAAGCAGGGCCCCTGGGGTCACTGCGGTGGAGGCGGGGGTGCCAGGTCATGTCCTGGCTTCCCTGGGGGGGCAGGGCGGGTGTCTGGGCCTGAGCATCAGCTGGGCATTAAACGACCAGCCCTGCCATGGACAGGGCCTCTCTCTCGTCCTGAGGCCCCAGGGATTACTGCCAAGAGAGACCACGCTGGCTGAAACAGCCGGAGCCAGGACCTGTCAACTATCTGGAAGAAGATGTTTTCTTGGCCTGAGAACCCGACCCTGAGACCATAGGAGGAGAGAGGCCTGAGGGGGAGGACAGAGAGGAAGCGAGGGAAGCGTCCAGCCTGCAGCATCCCAAGTTGGCTCCAGCAGGGGGACGGCCAGGCTATTATTGTCCAGTGCTGCCTCCCCACCGAGCCTGGGCTGATCCGGGCCGGCTTCCGCTGGGGCCCCGGGAGGCAGCGTCAGTGAGCCGTCTGTGAAGGGGGGAGGTCAGGTCTGCAGGCCCTTCCTGCCTCCGCTCTGTGAGAGGGACGTGAGGCGGAACACTCCGTTCCGCTGACGGAAGCATCCAGGCTCCCGGGGGTCCGCATCCGGCCGATGACACTGACAGAGCGTGGTGGGGACAGGCAGACAGACCCCCGGGAGCCAGGCGGAGGAAGGCGTGTCTCCGGAGCCAGAGCCAGTCCCCGAGGAGGACAATACTTGGGAACAGACTCCACGGGGTCTCGCTGTCTCTTTAAGAGAAAGATGATGGATAGAAGGGGGAGCAGCAGCTTGAGAAAGAAGTGAGGTTAGGACCAAAGGCTTGTATTCAAATCCACGAGGAAGCTCCACCACAGGCAAACGAGGGGACTGAAGCAGTGAAGGCAGCCCAGGACAAGCTCAGATATCTGGGGCTCCAGCCTCTGCTCCGCGCACTGACCAGCGGGGGGACTGTGGGGGAGAAGCCTCACTTCCCGAGCCACCTGTGCTCATCGTGAAACGGGCCCATCCGGGGGCTTCCGGCAAGATCAAGTGCACCCTATGCCTGAGAAGGCGCATGAGCGCGTGTTCGTGCTAAGTCACTTTAGTCGTGTCCGACTCTTTGCCACCCCGTGGACTGTAGCCCGCCAGGCTCCTCTGTCCATGGCGTTCTCCAGGCAAGAACACTGGAGTGGGTTGCCGTGCCCTCCTCCAGGGGATCTTCCCGACCCAGGGATGGAACCCGCGTCTCTTACATCTGCTGCATTGGCAGGCGGGCTCTTTACCACGTGCCCGCTGGGAACAGCAGCTCGAGTGGCAGTGATGCCGTCTGGAGGGGTGCCCTCCCCGTGTGGGCTGCAGGCCTCGCACCCTGCCCGCTCCTCCCCTGCGTGACCTGCAGCCGCCTAACGGACCGCCCTGCCTTCTCCGGCCATCCCATCAGCCTGTCCTCTGTTCAGCAGCCAGAGCCATCTTTCAAAAACATAAGCCAGATCCTATAGCCCAGCTACTTATCCCCACCAATGGCTTCCCTTCACGCTTAGAATTAATGCCGGACTTCCTTCTGAGGCCCCCAGACACCCTACCCCCTGAATCTCACTCCCGTTCTCTCAAGCCACCTGGCCCGCTCTCTGGTCTCTTGGGCCCTCCAGCCTCCAGACCTTGGCATCTGCTGGTCCCTGGGTCCGGAACCCCCCCCACACCCCCTGCCTCCAGGACTTCCCATGACTGGCCTCGTCTTCCCACTGAAATCTCAGCCCGGATGTCAGCTGCTCAGCCAGGCCTCTCTGCAGGCCAACCTCTCCGAAGCCATCTGCCCACCCCCTGCCTCTGTCCTGAGACCACTCACACCCCCTGCCACCCGAGGTTAATTCCTTTAGATGCTTGTTTACCAGCCAACTCCTCCCTAGGAGGGAGCCTCATCAGTTTCCTTCACTGTTGTATTCCCCGCATCTAGCACAGTGCAGACCCAGAGAAGGTGCTCAGTAAGTGAACAGTACATGGTGATGTGGTCAGAGCTGGGGAGATAAAAGCAAGTCGGGTGGGAAGAAGGCAGGGAGCAGAAGGGGGCTGACTGGTTGCAGACTGGCCGTCGGCAAGGAGGGCTTCGGTGGGAAGATGAAGGAAGGAAGGGCTAGACGTGGGGTCTGGCCAAGGCTTTCTAGGGATAGGGCCTCTCTTATTCTGTTTTTAAAAAATGTGTTTATTCGGCTATGCTGGGTCTTAGCTGTGCCACTCGGGGTCTTTGATCTTTGTTGGGGCATGCAGAATCTTTAGTTGCAGCACGTGGGATCTAGTTCCCTGACCAGGGATCGAACTCAGGCCCCCTGCATTGGGAGCATGGAGTCATGGCCATGGGACCACCAGGGAAGTCCCAGCTCGTCTCTTCTGAGCACTCACGTCTGGGCCCCTCTGGGTGGGCTCTGCTCCCACTCTACATAGGGCATCCCATGGGGCCTGGGGTCCCAGCCCCGATCGCTCAGCTGCCTCCTCCCGCCCGTGAGCCCAGGCGCCAGGTGGGGCCCCCTCGCCTCCCCACCCGCCCCTCCAGCCTCCCCCACCTGCTTGCTGGGTCTGGCCCCGGGTGGGGGTGCTCCGCGGCCCGTCCCCTGCCGCGTTGAAGGCTGCCACGCTGACCATGTAGGCGGTGTAGCCTGTCAGGTTCTTGAGCTTGACGCCGTTCTCGGCCAGGAAAAGCGTCTTCACCCGCTCGGTGAGGTTCCGCCGCTGGGCCTCCCAGAAATAGATCTGTGGGCACAGAGGAGGCAGAGTGAGGGAGGCCATGACCCGGCTTCCCCCCTGCCCCTGGCTGATCCCAGGGTTTCAGACACATCTCCGCTCAAACCATCCACATACCTGGATGGCAGGTGTGAGTCACCCAGGAAATAGTACCGTTCTTGTTTAGTCGCTCAGTTGTGTCCGACTCTTTGTGACCCCATGGACTGTAGCCCACCAGGCTCCTCTGTCCATGGGATTCTCCAGGCAAGGATACTGGAGTGGGTTGCCATTTCCTCCTCCAGGGGGTCTTCCCGATCCAGGGATCGAACCCACGTCACCTGCATTGGCAGGCAGGCTTTTTACCGCTGAGCCACCTGGGAAGCCCAGGAAAAAGAGGAGTATTTAAGAGCTGCTCTACAAACCCTTCCAGAACCTTCGTTTTCACAGCTAATCCTTCAGTCTCTGCTAGACTGTAAACCCCACGAGGGCACAGAGCCCGAGTCTGTTGATGGCAGGCCTGAAGGATTTAGCACAGCCTGGGCACGTAAGCCCTCAGAATCGTCACTGTAGGTATAAACCAGTTCTGTTCTGAGGATCCGGAGGGCAGGGCAGGTAGACTCCACCCCAGCCAAGAGTCGGGTTCAAGGACCAGCCCACCGGCATCACCCGGGAGCTGTCGACGGCTGCAGGGTCCGGGGGAGCTGCTGGCACACGGCAGTTTGCACAGCCCGCAGGAGAGGCGGGCACGCCTGGGCTGACTCCCGGGCACCGCTGACTCGGGCAGGAGACTTTCCTGAGCTGCAGTAGTCTCCTCTGTATAGCGGAGGTCAAGGACACCCACTTCCTAGGACCAACGTGATGGAGAGGAAAGAAGGAAGACTCACAAGGCTGCGGGCAGCTTTAGTCCAGGAGCACAGCAGATCCACAGCGCTTACGATTACAGGCAACCCTGGCACGGCTCGGATCTCAAGTGCCCGGGTCCGCTTCTACATGGATTGCTTTCAACAGATGAGTACAACTGGGTCCGCGGTGGGTTGAATCGGCACACACAGAACCGCGGATATGGAGAGCCGTCTATGAAACAATCCCCTGCGGATTCCGAGGAAGGCCTCTACTTATTAACCCGGGGTTAGGGCTCACTAACAGCCAGAGAGGCCCGCGCATCCTTCCCTAGTTTCAGAACTCTGTGTCCGGAGCACGTGGAACGCGGGGAGCCCCAGGCCCCGTGGATTAGAGAGCATTTGGCACCACCTGCTGGCCAAAAGCGTTTCTGCATGCTCTTGGCTTCTCAATTTCTCAATTTGCCTGGAGAAAGCTGATGAAAGTGAGAAAAAGCTAATAAAATTGTCCCCACCTGGCATGTGTGAACTGGCAGTTAGGATGCCTCAGTACTATAAAATCCTTGTGTTTTTTTCTAACCCCTTTTTCTTTTTCCAGTCTTCTGACATGGGTAGACGTGTGGGAGTTGAGATAGTCCCTCATTAAATCACTCGTTCATGGGTTCGCTGTTTGGAAAGAATAAATGAACCCACTCGGAGTGGATTCAAGAGAGATGGGGAAGAGGCAAGGGGCACAGACATTCGGGGGGAGGGTTTATGCAAGAAAGGGGCCAACCAGGAAAAATGGCTGAAGCAAACGTGAGGTCAGGAAGAGACATTCGAAAGATGGAACATGTTTGAGAGCAAGAAAAGTGATGATGCAGGAGAGGGGGGTCCAGTCGCTGGCATCACATTCTTGGCACGAGGGGGGGGGTCCAGGACCCAAGCCACCACACGTCCATAAATGGGCACCCTCCGCAGGTGGGTCTCACCCGCGTGAGCTGAATCCAGCAGACTTCTGTTAAATGACGATTCAATGACATTTGTGCAAAGCAGCCCAAGGGGCTGAGCCTTGAGCGCCCCAGCAGGTGGCGCATGGCCAAGTTGCGTGCGGGCTGGTGGTGGCCAGGTGTCTGCAAGGAAATGGCTCCTCGGGGGGCCCACATCTCTGGCTCCCTTGTGTCTTAAGCACTTAGAATCATGCCTGGCACACCTGTTGGTGATCAATAACTCTCTGCTGATGGATAAACACTGTCTGTTGACGGGAACAGGTGCGGGAGTGAATTATAATCACTACTTTCTATCTCTTATTCTCAATTCCAGGCCCGCTTTTTAAACCTGGAGTATAATTGCTTTACACTGTTGTTAGTTTCTGCTGTCCAACCATGCGGACCGGTTACATGTAAACATATATCCCCTCCCTCTCGGAGCTCCCTGCCACTGACCCCTTCCCAACCCTCGAGGTCATCACAGAGCACGGGGTCCCTGCCCCTTCTGGCTTCATCAGAGGCACCAGGCTGGACTTCAGCCTCAGTTAAGTCAGGTCCAAGCCCTCACATCACATAGCTGGCTGTCGCTGGAAGACAGTCACACCTTCAGTGTGACTCAGTGGCCTCGAGTGGCCGGCTACTGTGTTACCCTGGTCTGGCCCACCCACTGCAGTATCCCACCTCGCGGCTCCACGCATCTCCTCCCCATCCCTGCTCCCAGCTGCGGGCCCTTCATGGAGCACCGGAGCCATCATGGGAGACTCTACACGCTCCCTTCGCCACCTGGACCACCTCCCACCCTGTGTCCCTACCTTCTGCCTCCCTCCTGCAGCTAGGGCCAAACTGCCGGCTCCCTACTGAGGTGACCCCACCTTTCTGCCCTGAATCCCAGCCCCTGTCACCTCCTCCAGGGCATCACCCACCACAGCTTCCTCTCGTTACCGAATCACGAAATTCTTCCTCTTTCCAGAACTGTTCCTATCAGCACACACACACGAGTTATTCCTCCCATCTTAAAACCGCCTCCGTTGACTGTCTTTTTCCAGCCTCTAGCCTATTTCATCACTTTTCTCTAAAGCAAAACTCTTCAAAAGGGATGTTAGTACTGGCTGCCTCTCCTCATTCTCTCTTGAACCCACTCCAAGCAGGCATCCCCTGCCCCGAACTCTTATCAGAGTCCCCCGTGAACTTGGCCGGTTTAATATAGTCATCCAGGGCTCTGGAAACTCCTGTAAAGCGCCAGGTAAGAAACATTTTAGGCTTTGCAGGCCACACGGTCTCTGTTGCAGTTATTCAACTCTGCCTATGACTTGAAAGGAGCCAAAGGTGATCTGTAAACAAATGGGTGTGGCTGTGTGCCAATAAAACTTTATTTATAAAAACAAGTTGGGGGCCAGATTAGGCCTACGGGCTGTGGTCTGCCCATCCCTGAATAACTGCCTCCGAGGTTTCTTCTTGTTTGAGCTCTCAGGAGAGTTGGCGCATCTGCTTCCTCCCTCCTTCTGAAAGCACAGTCTTCACATGGGTTTTGAGAATTCGATCACTTGCTTTGGTCCTAGGGCTCAGTTTCCAGACATCTGGTGTTTTCTAACCATGTCTAATCTCCAGGCTGTTGGTACCATCTGTATGCTGGAGGCTTTCACCATTCACACCTTCAGCATGGAACTTCTCCCTTGGACTCCGCACCTGTGTCCAGCTCCCTTCAGCGTTTCCCCGCGGACATTCAACAAATGTTAAACCTTCTCCGGCTCTCTGCTTCACTTCCTCCTTTTCCCCCACTCTGTAACTGGAAGCTCCATTATCCAACTGCTTGGAAATCCTTGTTGCTTTTCCTCCTCTCACTTTCCATGTTCAGTTCATCAGCAAATTCTGCTGGCTCTCCCCTTCAAATGGAACCGACAGTAAATGCTTCTCATAGCTACTGCTTGATCTAAATCCCTATCACCTGATGATGCCGCCACCTCTTCATGGATTTGCATTTGCCTTGATGCAGACTCCACTCAACGCGGCAGCCAGCACAAGCTTTAAAAACCCAAGTCACCCAGGTCCATCTTCTGTCCCCAAGGCCCCCATGGCCGTCATCTCATTCAGCGAAAGCTCAGAAGGCTCCAGGTGATGCACTCCATCATGCTGGGACATGCGGGTGTCTGTGCTGGCCTTTGTACGTGTCAAGCACCCACTGACCCCAGGGCTTTTGCTCGTCAGCCCCCTTGTTCTGCAATACTTTTTCTCAGATCCATGCGATTCACACCCAGTTCACCTTTGCCTTTGTTCACGTGGCAGTTTCTCATTAAGTCCTCTCCCGAAGACCCTATTTAAAGTCTCAAACCTGCCCCTTAACCCTCTTCACTTACCACCAGCTGGAGCTGCTCTTTGCTTTGTATATCACTAGCCTTCCTCTCCTACAGTTTAAGCTCATGCTGTCTCTGAGTTAATCGCAGCATCGGGAACACAGCTGGGCACAAGATACCTACTCAATAAACACGTGTTCCTGAAAGGTTGGCTGCATCGCCCTGCCTGCCCCCACACACGTCACAGCTCACCCTGACGCGACCCCTGGCTGGTGGTGGGAACACACGGTTGACGTTAAGGCCGATGAGCATGGATGTTAATGCACGTCTTGTTGTTGTTTAGTCACTAAGTCGTGTCTGACTCTTTGCGACCCCATGAACTGCAGCCTACCAGGTTCCTCTGTCCAGGGGATTCTCCAGGCACGCTTACTGTCTCCAGGGGATCTTCCCAATCCAGGAGTTGAACCCATGTCTCTTGCATTGGCAGGCAGATTCTTTACCACCAGGGAAGTCCTAATGCAGGTCTGGGAGGTGGCAATTCTCTTTCCCTCATTGGCATCCATGCTTGGTTCTGACGTTCCCCTGAGCACGTGGACGTCGGCGGTGTGATGGATGGTGCCTGGGCACCCACACATTTCCGGGGATCGTGCATTAACTGGAGGCGTTCACACCTCCCCAGCCTGGTGTCTGCCAAGCTAGAGCAGGCCCCGCCGGGCTCCTTCGTCGTCCCTGGGGAGGCATATGCTAGGAGCGCAATATTTAGTTCTCCCAGCTGGCGCTGCTCAGGAGCGTCATCCATCTTCAGAGCATCCTTGGCGAGACGTCTCTCCTCGCTCCCGCCTTCGTCACCCCACACAGAGCCAGACTCCTATATACGGGGTCTCCACAAGCTGTGTGACCCGGCAAGGCCTTTGCGGAAACTCGGTTTCTGCCTGTGCGACCTGGGCAGAACCAGGAAGCTCCCGGGGGCTCCCACCCTCGCCACCTTGCCACTGCACTGGACCGCCCTCCGGAACAACAAACCACCACCAGGAATCAGAGCGGCGCCGGACACTGGCGTGGGAGCCAGGCTGCAGACATGGCCACCGGCTGAGCGTCCAGCCAAGCAGCCCATCGTTATTGTCATCACTGTTGCCACTTCCTCCAGTGGTTGGTGGTTCAGACAGTAAAGAATCTGCCTGCAATGAGGGAGACCTGGGTGGGGAAGATCCCCTGGAGGAGGGCATGGCAACCCACTCCAGTATTCTTGCTTGGAGAATCCACATGGACAGAGGAGACTGGCAGGCTAGTCCATGGGGTCACAAAGAGTCGGATGTAACTGAGTGACTAAGCACATCCCAGAGGTTGTGTGCCCAGCGCTTCCTCCCCACCCTCTACAGGGCGAGGACCAGCAGACCTGGAGTTTGCCTCTCTGCTGCCAGCTTTTTTGGTGACCTCATTGAGCCACTAACTTGGGACTCAGTTTCCTCATCTGTGCAATGGGTACAATCATAACCAACCAGCTTTAGCAGGCTTTCAAGAGTCTTAAGTGAAAACTGAAAGCGTTAGTTGCTTAGTCGTGTTCAACTCTTTGTGACTCCGTGGACTCTACCCTGCCAGGGTCCTCTGTCCATGGGATTCTCCAGGCACGACTAGGCAACCCAAAGGAGTGGGTTGCCATTTCCTTCTCCAGGGGATCTTCCTAACCCAGGGATCGAACCTGGGTCTCCTGCCTTGCAGGCGGATTCTTTACCATCTGAGCGACCAGGGAAGTTCTAAAGGGCTTAGCAAATACTGGAGATGAATAGAACCCTTTCATAACACACGTCGATGTCTAAAATCTAGAAGTAACTTTAAACAGAGATTTCCAAGACCTTGCCGGTGGTCCTTTACTAACTGGCCGTTCAGTTAGCTTCCATACTGTAACTAGAGTTGGCCAAATAACCACCTCAAGGGGTCTCACGGTGGCTTTGGGAGCTGGTGGGCTGGGCAGGGGTTGTAGAAGCTGCGGGGATGGTACAAGCTGGGGCATGGCCCGAGCTTCTAGCATCTGAGTACCGCCCGCCCCAGGGATGGCGGGAGGATGGGTAGCGTTTTGCTCCAGCTGCGTGTATTTCAGTGGGTTGGATGCAAACAGCCAAGGGAGCGGGTGCAGACCCGGGCCTCTCCCCCTCACCACACCTGGGTCCCTCCCAAGCCCCGCCGGGCCCTGGGTCCCCTGGACCCCCTTTCCTGCCCCGAGCACCCCTACCTTGTAGCCCTGGATGTCCCCGTTCTGGCTCTCCAGCGGGGGCGGCTCCCACGTCACGTCCAGCTGTGTGGCCGTGGGGCCATGGACGGCCACGTTGCGGGGTGCTGCGGTGGGCACTGGGGGCGAGAGGCATCCTGAGTGTGCGGGGGCCCCCAGGGAGGAGGCGCGGGGCCCCGAGATCCCAGACCCCCTCCTGCAGGGCTTCTCCGGGCAGGGGAGGGCCGGGGTGGGGGGGGCTGGAAGCGCAGCGGTGCTCACCTGCCTCCCCGACAAAGACTTCGTGCGGGGGGCTGGAGGGCCCCTCGCCCACCGCGTTGTACACGCTCATGCGGATCTCGTAGCGCCGGTGCTTGTTCAGGTCTGGGGGCGACAGTCGGGGAGGGGAGAGACAGAGCTCACGTCACAGAGGGCGGAGGCTGCGGGGCGCTGAGACGCCGCACCCAGGCGAGCCTGGGCCCCGGAGAGCAGGCCCAGGAAGGGACAGGGAAGAGCTGGGGGACGGGGGCGGCCGGCACGGCGGGGGGCGCCCTGGCTCACCCCTGGGACCCCGCACGGGCTGCGACCATCCCGGACGCGTTTAGGACCGAAAGGGGCACTGCTAACATGCATGCTGAGACAACAGGTGCGAATCCAAACTCTCCCGGACACGCCGGGTCATAGGCCACGTCTTCCCTGCCTTCCCGGGCACCCTGATCACAGGGGTGCCGGGTTCCCAGCTCCTCCCCACCCCCACCCCGCCCCCGGGCCAGTCTCCCTAAACCAACTCTCAACATGGGGGCGGGGCTCAGCTTTAGAGAGAGGGGCTTATTGGGTGTGAATCTGGGGCTAAGAAACCCTCGTTCTTGCTTATTTTGGGAGACACTTAGAAGCTGGGAGAGGGGCAGTTGCAGGAAAGTGGGCCCGACACCTGGGGGGCATCACTGTGCCTGCTGGGGGGGCTCCTCTTTGCTCCCCCTCCCTAGGTGGGCGTTCTAACCACCCTGACAGCCTCGGCCCTGCGCCCACGAGGAAGGAAGGAGATGAATAACTCAGTCCAGCGTGGGCCCCTAACGGGAGGCCCCCTGGCCCCGGGTCTTGAGGAGAACCGAGCACCCTCTGGGATGTTAGGAACAGAGTGAGGGTGGGGGGCCGGGGCACCAGCCAGGGACCTGTCCTGGTCCCTGGGGGAAGAAGGAGCTCTGCTCACTTCAGGGTGGAACTCGGCGGGCAAGAGAGCTGAGCTGACAAGTGCCTTTGATGGATGAGACGGGCGGCAGCAGCGTGGACCCCCCGCGCATCCAACCAGCGGGACCACTGGGTCCTTCCGTGGACCCCCGTCACCATCCCCCGCTCCCCAGAGCGTAAGGCCAAAGCCATTTTCCTTTCTCTTCTGTCCGGGATGGATGAGGGCTGGGGCAGACCCTCCCCGGAGACCCCCTGCTTTTCTGTGCATTTCAGGGAAGTCACGTGTGGGCAGGAAGGCACATTTCCTCAGGCAGCCTGAGGTGGGCGCAGCCCTGGGCTGCGGGCAGGCGCCCTTGGAGGCCCCTCTCCCCTCCCCGCGGAAGGCCTGGCCCGTCGGGGAGCCGCTGTGCGGGGGACTTACTGTCCAGCTCGTACTGCGTGAGGCTGGGCCGGCTCAGGTTCCGCACAGAGTAGAAAGCTATGGGGTGGGGTTGCGGGGGTGGTCAGGGCGGGGGTGGGGGGCGGAGGGGGCCGGAGGGAGACAGCAGACAAAGGAGGTTAGTACACACCCCACCCCCCCCCCCACCGCGCTACAGAGACCCCAACGAGGGGGCGGGATGGGAAGACACATGCAGAGGGAAGGGGCTTCCAGATTCCTGAGTTAGGGGCCGGGGCGGGAGTGGGGCTGGGTGGGGGCAGACAGCTCCCAGAACGGTGCTGCCCCACCCTGGCGTGCACCCGCCGGAGGTCACAGGGCACCGGGAGCCCCTGGGAGCCCAGCACCCCCAGATGGAGACGGTTCTGAGGGACCCTCTGGGCCCTGGTTTAAAGGCTGACTTCCTGCCATGATGGAGTGGTGTCGTTAATTTCCTCATATGAACCAGAAGCCATTTTACTACTAGGAAATATGACTGTATTATACACAGGCCTATAAAATCACAACCACCAGCACATGTCTGCCAAAAGATAAAAAAAAAAAGAATGCAAGCTGTTGGATCAGCTCCTTCTGAGTTTTTTTCTATTAATTTTCCTTTGCTGCGCGTTCAATCATCTTGTTGTCTGCTAATACCCTCTGGAAGACAAGGCGCAGAGGGTTTAAGAGAAGGATGGGAGGAAGCGTCAAGATGGATCAAGAGGATCTTAAGCTGCTCCTCTGCTCCTGCCCGTCTCTGGTCTGGTCCCACTGCCCATCTGGGGACCGATTCCTCCGACCCCCTTCCGTGTCCCCAGCATGAATCAGTTGGCGGGGGGGGGGGGGGGGGGGGGGCGGCGGTGGACCACAGCACGCCATCTCCCAGACTGGCTCGACTCTGTCCCAGGCCTGTTGCCTCGGGACCAACCTCACACTCTCACCTACGTCACCGTACTCGCCTCTACCTGGGCCCCTGCCCCATCACCAGCCGTCATCCTCAAGGCCCCAAAGTAAGCGTCCTAACCAAAGCACGGCATGTCCTTCCCCGGCTTGAATGCCTCTCTGGAGTTTCTACTCGGCTTCTCGTGTGTTACTTCCAGTTGCAGAGGCAGGCTGAGTTCCTAGGACCCCAGGGCAGAAGAGTAACTTCTCCGAGGAACCAGAAGGGGCTAGACTGCTGCCCTTGGAACACGACCTGGCTTGGCTTTGGGTCCTTCCCACCTCAGGCCCTTTGCACATGCCAGGACCCTCCCATCCCTGCTTCTTTAAGACCTGGAATCATCCCTCGGGGTCATCGCCACGGCCATCCCCTGGGACGTCTTGTCTGACACTGGCTTCAGGCTCCCCTGGAACACGCCGGTCACAACGGTCATGCCAGCGGTCTTAGGCACCCCTACCAGGGTTTTCTTCTCCAGCACCTGGCCCCTCCTCCAGCCTGCAAGCTCTGGGAGCGCAGGGACCTGTCTGTCTTGCTCCCTGGTGTCCCCCCAGCGTCCGGGGGCATGTGAAGTGCTACGCAAACATGCACTTGGTGATGATTGAATGGGACGGGCTGAGAGGCGCACACAAGGACGGGCGGCAGGGTTTCAGGTTAACCAGGTTCCAGGCCGCGGGGAGGCTCAGGCTCCGCCCACCCAACGCCCTCCGCTGTCACTCACAGGTGAGCTCCGCCCACTTGGCCCCTGGGTTGTTGATGCCGCGCAGCGTGAAGCCCCTCAGTCCGTCGTAGAGCAGTTCCCGGTACCGGATCCGGAAGCCTAGGAGGATTCCGTTGATCTTGTCCTCCGACGGCGGCTGCAGGGCAGGGGGTGGGAGGATGGAGCCGGCGGGGCTGGACCGGGCGGCCCGCCCCCGCCACTCGGCCCCTCCCTCCTTCCCTCCCTCCCCACCCCGCCTCCCGCGGTCAAAGAGCAGTGACTGCATCTGGACCAGCAGAAGGAATCCAAGGGGCACTGAGCATCTTTCATTTTCGGAGCGTTTCCACCCCGGAGCATTCTCTGTGAGGCAGGGCGCGGCCCGGATCACTACGCCAGCCCCATTGAACACAGCAGAAAAACGAGGCTCAGAGACGGAGAGGAACTTGCCCATCGCGGGGGCCCTGGGCACGACTCTGGACGCAGAGCGAGCCTTAAAGTGTCATTCCCTGTCTAGCAACTGCCTCACACGGTCACCCACCCTGCCCGAGCTCTCCTGGAGCTTCCCGGGAATTAGGGAGCTAGGGAGAGCCCTTGGCCGGCTGTTCAGCGAGACCCAGGGCGGGTGTCTCCCTGCGCTGCTCCTCTACCTCTTTATCGTTTTCTGCTTTGCTTTCTGCTCCCGTCCTCAGATGAGCTGGAGGACAGGCTTCTGGAGAAGGTGGAAACTACCTTTTATGACACCTCTTCTAAAAAACCTGCTGCAACAGTTCAGCCTTTTATGAGCTCCTTAATTGCATCCCTGGCTGCAGCTGGCACCTCCCTGCTGCTCCATCACGACGGCCCCACCCTGCTCCCGCCTCCTCGCAGCTCCTGGTTCCTGGACCATCCTCCTCAGGTGGGGCCTGGGGCTGGGGGAGAGCTGGGGGATCCCTCCTGTTTCTTCCTCAAAGGCTTCCCCTTCAGGGGGACTGCAGGTGGGCAAAGGTTAGCACCCGCCCCTCTGATCCTGAGAAAAGGAGACACGAGTTCCTGGTTTTGGGGCCTCTGGGGGTGACCTGCTGAGCCCCATGGCTGGACTTCAGGGGGCTGGAGAGGGTCGCGAAGGTACCCAGGGGCAGCCGGCTCTCTGAGAAGTGTCCTGGGTCTTCCTCGGGCCATGTGAGAGGTGGTGCCCACACGAGCAGTGGCCGCGGGTGGGCAGGGATGGAAGGGGATTCTTTACACCTGGACAGTGGGCTCCTGCTCACAGGACAGAGCCTGTCCGGGCACAGGTGAGGCACGCGCAGCTATGTTTGGTCTCTGTTGGGAACCCCTTCATTCACAGCAGGGCTGGGTTCCCGGAGACCCTGGACGCCCCACGCCTGTCTCTGTCTGAGGGTTCTGCTGACCTCAGGGCACCGAACCTAGTGCCAGCTAGTAGCTGTGTGACCTGGGACTTTCTCATCACCTCCCTAAGTCTGGGTCCTCATCCACACAAGCGTACATGGTGGGATCTTATTACTGGGGAGAGGAGTGAAGGGTGTGTCCGTGTACATGTGAGTGTGCGTGTCTATGCATGTGGGTATCGTGTTCCAGTCCTGCCAGGGCTGGTGAATTGCTGGTCTGAGCTCAGAGTGTGACTGAGACCGCGCGGGACACGGGCCCCTCCCCGCCTGCCGGCCGTACCTGCCATCGGATCAGCACCGAGGTGGTGGTGTGGGGTGTCACTGACACGATGGTGGGCGCTTCGTCGGGGGCTGGAGGGGAGAGGCAGACAGGTGAGCTCTGGGGGGCGGGACAGGGGCCCCTGGGAGGCCGTGGGAACCGGGGTCGGCTGACACTGGTCCTGCTTCAGGCACAGTCTACCCCCACCGCCCGCCCCAACTCCTGCAGAAGAAGAGCCAGTGTGGATGGCGGGAGGGGCCGGGACCCTGACCCCAGCCCAGACCCGGGGGTGGAGTCTCTCCTCTCTGCCCCCAGAGCCACAGGCCTCCCCACGCCGACGCGGCTTCCTGGGGCTGGCCGTGAGCTCGGAGGACAGAGGACGTGAGGACGCCAGGCTGGCTGTGGGTGCTGAGCCCTGGAGAAGGCCCCTCAGACCCAAACCTCCTTGGGACTCTGCCCAGAGAGCCAGACCAAGGATCCAACAGGCCTAGGGCCCCTCCATCTTTGGAGGACCCCTCCCCACAAAGAGAATGCCCAGCGCCCGGCAGCTGCCCAGCAGACCGAGAGAGAGCCCCGAGCAGGGGGCACTGACCGGCCTGCAGGGTGGTCAGGGGCTCTGACTCCTCGCTGAACTCGCTGTCTCCGATGTCATTGGTCGCCTTCACGCGGAACTTGTAGGACGTGAATGGCTTGAGCCTGTAGAGGAAGGTTGTACATGAACGTTGGAGGTGGCCTTCTAGGTCCCTCACCTCTGCTTGCTGTCTCCCCAGGGCAGCCCTGGAGGGTGCGAATCCATTACACATTCAGGAGCAGGGAGGCTCAGAAGGACAGTCTGCCATGAAGGCAACAACCTGGGGCTTAGGCCAGGCCCTGGGGCCCCCTAGACTGGGCCAGCTCGGGACGTGGCGTCACCCTTGGTCCCAGCTAGACACCAGGGGCCCCCAAGTGGAAACATCCACATATATCCTACCTTGGAGGGGCCTGCAGGCAGAGTAACCCCACTGGGAGCTGACCCCGCCCCCAAGAACTGCCTGCCTGCTTTTTCGGTTAGTAAATTCAGAAGGAGCTGAGGGTCTCAAGAGTTAACCAGCACTTCATCTCTATAAGGCTCATTTCCTTTCCAGGCAAATGGCTTCCTTTTTGATTTATTGGGGGTGTGGTGGGGGGGGGTGGGGAGGAGAAGAGTATTGCTCAAAACTCGCGGTCACGTCAACTGGAATATTAAAAATACATCCCAGTAGGAATTAAATTGAAGGCAGGATTTCGGAGCGGAGCTCCACTCCCCTATTAAAGATGGAGAGGGAGACGTGGGCTGGCTGGCGGGATCCAGCTAATGAAGAGTGGCCAGCCTCTCTCAAAGGGGGGGCTTCTAGGCTCCAGAAATAGATAATTAAGAGGCAGCCCTAACAAGGCTCCAGGGAGGGTGGGAGGGAGGTTTGGACACAGCTGAAGGGGATGTGCGTGGATGGGGAGGGGTCTGGGGGATGGGGGCTGTGGAAGCCGTGTGGGGGTGGGCTCCAGGCCCCCAGGGGCCCCTCCACGGGTGGTGCTGCCCCGGCTGGGCGGGGCGGGGGTGGAGATGCTGGCGGCCAGGCCGCGGGGCCTCACCGGTCCACGACGAAGGTGGAGGCGTTGTGGCTCACGGAGGCCGAGTGCAGCGCCCACCGGCCGCTGGGCAGCTCGCGGGTCTGGACGGTGTAGTAGCGTACGGGGGACAGCCCGTCACTGCCCGGCTCCCAGGACAGCAGCACGCTGCGCGCCTTCACATCCTCCTGCTGAACCACCGGCTTGCTGGGGGGCTGCGGGCGGTCTGGGGGGAGGGCGCAGAGCAGGGGGGGAGCGGGTGAGCACGCAGCGGGGATGAGAGATGCACTTTCTTGCCCGCCTCCCCGCCCCATCCCACTTCCACGCCCAGAGGACCAGACCGTCAGCACTGTCAGCACCACGGGAGCCACCCGGGGCTAGGAGAGGCCCGGGTGTCTGGGGATTCACCCCACCCGCCCCCCAGGGCTGACAGTGAGAAGTGTGGACTCCGGCTCCTCTGCCCTGTGTCCGCACGGGCCTGCGATGGGACCTAGGCTGGCCCCGACGGAGTGGGGCTGAACCCTCGGCTCCCGCGACGGGACTCGGCATGTCTGCCGCCCCTGCGTGGTCCCCTCTCGCTTCCCGTTGTTCTCTGCGCTTCGGCTTTGGGTGGATGGTTCTATTGACGGGGCCTGTACCACACGTTGCAGGCTGTGTGCCCGCATCCACTAGATGCCAGGATGCCTTCCTCTCCAGGTGTGAACCCAAACACCTCCAGACTTTGCCCAGTGGCCCAAGTCACCCTGGTTGAGAACCCCTGTCCTTCTGATTTTTTTCTGGGAACACTGTCTGATCAATCAGGTTCACAGGGGTCCGGGGCTCAGGCCCGCTTCTGGGGAGCCCGATCCGCGGTGAGAAGCCGGCTCAGGGCCGCAGGGCGAAGGCAGCCGGGGCTCCGGGCTGTGGCCCTGTTTTGCACCCACTGGACCCCTCTGTCGAGGGGGCGGGGAGCGAGGGGGGAAGCTGGCCTCACCAACCCGCCCTTCGGGAAAACAAGTACCGGCTCAGAGCAGGGTCCTGGGAAGGGGACCTCCCTGGAAGTCTGCCGGAGCCTGTGCTGGCCTTGGGGACAGAGATGGGAGCCCACTCTCCATTCGGGACCAGGACAAGAGACTGACAGCTTGTCAGTGGCCCGCCCCCTCCCCGGCCCCAGGGGACGGTCACCTCTCTTCTCGGTGGTCACCACCAAGGCCTCGGCGGCCTCTCCCCAGCCCTTGCGGGTCTGGGCCGTGATGCGGAACAGGTAGACAGACTCTGGCTTCAGGCCGGTGGCCGTGAACTGGCGGGCGCTGGGTGCGAGCACCTCCACGGCAGCAGCGTTGGCCGAGGTGGCGTTGAGCCGGTGCGTGATCTGGTACGCTGTGGGGTGGGGGGGCAGTGTTGGGAGGTGGAGCAGGCTGCCCCCGGGGCCCCGAGCCCACGGCTGCCGTGGTCCATCCTGAAGCCCTCTGGGCCTCTCTCCCATCCTCAGCTGCTCCCCGGGGAGTGTGACTCTGGGGGTCTTGGGCTGGTGCTCTGTGCACTGTCTTCGACCCACCCTCCAGCCCAGTCCCCAAGGAGGACACTGAGGCTCAGAGAGGCCAGACCACCTGCCAGGAAGTGACCGAGCTGGAAGTCCAGCCAGCCCAGGTCTTTCTGAGTCCAAGTCGTGTGCCCTCCCCGCCTCCACTGTCTCAGAGGCGTGGCTCTCACTGTGAGAGGCCGGGATTGAGAGCCCCGGACCGGATGCAGGTGGTCCAGCCCCCCGTGACAGGTGAGGGCTGAGGCCGTGGGGGGAACTGACAGGCTCAAGTCCACACAGCTGCTGACCTCAACCCTGCATCTCCTGCGTGTGTGTGTGAGGGGAGCAGCCTTGCACATGAAATGATGCTTCCCATCTACAGCATCCCCGCTGGGGGTCGTGGGCCCCATTTCCCACCTGTGACAGTCCCCGGGCTGAGCCCGTCAGGGCACCCTCACCTGGCCACACTTAGAAACCGTGGCCGAGGTTTACCAGATGGCCCGTCGGCTGGGGCCCTGGGGCTTGTGCAGACAGAGCTAATCAGTCCTTCCTGCCCCTCTGTGGGGGCACAGAGCTAATCAGTGGTCCTTAAGAGACCCGAACCTGACCGTGCCCTCCAGCTGATCATCTTACAGATGGAATTTCTTTTTTTTTTAAGTTGATGTCTAGTCGATACACAATGTTGTGATAATTTCTGCCGTAGAGCAAGGAGACTCAGTTATGTGTCCACGCACGTTCTTTTATAGCATCCTCTTCACTGTGGTTTATCCCAACACACCGCACACAGCTCCCTGTCCGTGCATTGTAGGGTTCGCATCCGCTGACCCCAAGCCCCCACTCCCCCCTCCCCCTCCCCCGGGCCACCACAGATCTGTCCTCGGCCAGACTGAGATTTCCAGTGGGAGGAGTCGGGACATTTCTCCAGGATGTGTGAATGCTGCCTAGGCTCAGCCTCCCTCCTGCCAGCGCCGAATCTGCCTCCTTTGTATCTTACACCTCCTGCTTCCTGCAGCCAGGGCCCAGGAAGGGGAAAGCCTTACCGAGAATGATGCCGTTGGGGGCAGCGGGGGGCTGCCAGACCAGCCGCACGGATGTGGTCCGCACCTCCGGAAACAGGATGCCCACGGGCGGTCCTGGGACTGGGGGGACGAGGGAGGAGCAGGTGACGGTGTGGCCGCCGCTCGGGCCCAGACCCACCCCGCTCCCACAGGACAGGACAGTGGGGAGGCGGGGGATGACCCACCCCGCTCCCGCAGGACAGCTCGGGGGAAGCGGGGGACGGGGCCGCTCAGCTCAGTGAGCTGTGGGGGAGTGTGTGTCTGCGTGTGAGCGCGGGGCACGGACATGTGATCAGGGAGGTTTACATATTACGTATTTGGCAGGAAGTAGAAGGGACCCAGGCTCCAGGCTGATGGAAATGCCCATCCCGAGCCCGCACCACTCCTCTTTCCAGACCGCTCTCTGGAATCCTCAGGTCTGGGGCGCCCTGTCCAAACAGCCCCGAGCATGCTTCCTGGGTCTGTTCCCCGGACCCACCCTCCCGAGGGTGCAGACTTGCCCTTCTGGACCCGGGAATGGCCAACGGGCGGCTGTTTCGGGGCACGCATGTGGATGGAGACGGACTGGCAGGGCCAGAGGGGAAGGGGTGAGGAGGGGCGAGAACCAGGGGGCACAGGTTTTCCCGTGCTGCTTCCATCCCACCGGGAATGCCAAGGAAGCTGAGATTTCTAAATTTGAACTTGGCCTTCCAGGTCATTAGGAGGGTATATTTGTCAAGGCGGGAGGACAGAACATATTTAATTTAACAGATCATTAGCTTGATTTATCGCTTTCGAGCACAGAGACATATGGTGTTTGGGCTTCCTTTGGCCCTCTTGGCCCGAGCCCACCAGTGTCTGTGCAGAGCAGTGTGTGAGGGTGCGTGTGGGCAGGAAGCGGGGGGAAAGGGCCTGTCAGGGCGGCCTCTGATGGGGCGTTTGGCCTGGAGCTCGGCTGACGTCACTCGTTGGCAAACAGGACCCACAGGCTTGTGCAAAGGGAACACCAGGCCTTTCTCTCGCAGAGACCTGCGCTCGGCCTGAGCCTGCCCCAGGGGGACAAGAATCCAGAGGGGCGCAGATTCCCTCTTCTTGCCCGCGAGGCTGGGTCGGATGTCAGAAGGCCCCTGCACTGTCTATTTTCCCTTAGGGGTGAGGTCTGTAGCTAGTCTTCCCTGCAGTGGGTAGGTGGCCCTCTGAGACCCACTCCCCCAGGGGAAGCCTGAGGCCACGGTTCCCCTTGGGGCAGGGGGAGACCCCAGGAGAGGCAGGGCTGGGCAGGGGGCGGTGGGGGTGGGGAGGAAGTGCAGCCCCCAGACCCCCGGGGGTGTGACCTCACCGTCATCCAGGGTCCGCTCCAGGATGGGAGGGTGGCTGGGGCCCCCGTCGCCGATGCGCGTGAAGGCCAGCACCTGGATCTCGTAGAGCACGTACTTGCCCAGGCCTGTGAGCTGGGCGCTGCGGGAAGAGTTCCCCTCCACCAGCCAGAACCGGGGCGGGGCGTCCGAGTCCTTCTCCTTGTATAGCACCTGTCAGAGCCCAGCGCAGGGGTCAGGGCCGGGGGCCGGGCGGGTCTTGCCCGAACGTCTCCTGTCTCCTCCCCAGGAGCTGGGTGGGGGGGTGAGGATGAGTGGGTGGACCCAGGGCTCCTTGGAGGGGCTTGGTCCCCGGGTTACACAAGCTAGTGATGGGGGAGGGAGGGGGACACAGAGAGGCACTAAACTGGAGGTTCCTGGGAGAGCATCCGGCTGGGAAAACAGGCCCAGAGGGGGGCCTGACTTGCTCAAGGTCACACAGCCAGGAGCGGCAGAGCTGGGATGTCTCATGACTTCCAGGCTGGGGCTGTAGGTGCAGGCTTGGGAGGAATTCTAGAAGTTGATGGAAACTGAATCTGGCCCCGTGGGGGCTGAGAGTGAGTGGCCCAGTGTGGCTTTATGGGGGAGGCAGAGCTGCCCCCCCAGGACCCCCAGCCCTCATGGGAAGCTTCCCCACCCCCAAGGGAGGACTCTCTGGTTGCCGTGGTGACCTGTGGATGCCAGCAGGTAGATCCCCCATGTCCACTCTGGAAGGCAGAGTCCTGGGCGCCAGGGGCTCGCCAGGACGGGGTGCCTGGACAGGGAAGCAGGGAGCCCCTCACCTTGTAGCCCAGCACGAGCCCGTTGCGGTCGGCCTCGGGGACCTCGCTCCAGCGAACCAGCATGCTGCTGGAGGTGGTGGCCAGCGCAGACACGTTGGTGGGGCCGGAGGAAGGCACTGGGGGGGAGGGAGAGGGGAGGAGGCGCTCAGGACCCAGCGTGGACCCCGCGGTGGAGGGTGAAGGGGGTCCGGGGAAGAAACGGGGGTGCGGTCCCCAAACAGCAAATTATCCCGAGACCGTGATGCTCTTGGCTCTGGAGCATCACACGTGCTGCTTCTGGCGTGAGGTGAGCCCCCTGTGACCCCCGCTCAGACTCAGGACAGGATGAGCCTGCACTTCCTGCGAGTGCGGCCGCGGGCGTGCGGGCGGGGGGAGCCCGGTGGGAAGGGAGCCATCATCTAAAGGGCGTCAGGAGGAAGCCAGGGGGTCCCCACCACGTGTGGACGGATGAGGGCTGCCTGCAGGCTGGGAGCACATATTCCGAGGGTGTCCCCTTGCCAGGCCCCTGTGGGCCGCTGCTTGGGTTTCTGGAACGTTCTGAGAGCTAACCCAACCTGCACCCTCTTCCCCCCCCTTCACCTCCAATCACGGAGTCTTGCAGGCATCACTGGGGTCAGGGCTAAAGGGCACAGAGCCAGGAATCTCCTCTGGGGAACCTGTCCCCCTAATTTTGGAAGCAGTGCAGGGAAGGATCGGGGACTAGAGACACACGCAAACACACGCACACACAGGATGCGCTGCCAGACGCTGAGCACAGCAGGAGGACGGGCCCAGGGCATCTCTGCACAGCAGCGCCAGCCTTCGCGCCCGTGGGGCTGGGGGGCCCTCAGGGCGGAGGGAGGGGAGCGGTACCTGACTCCCGGGTCCGGCCCGTCACGGCCTGGCTCCAGGGCCCGCTCCCGATGGCGTTGAAGGCCTGCACCTGCACGCGGTACTCCGTCCACTCCTCCAGGTCTTCGATGGTGTACTCGCGCTCCACGCGGTCGTGGACCAGGTGACTCAGCGTCCTGCCGTGGCCGTCTGCCCGGCTGTACTTGATCTTGTAGCCCACCGACTCGGGGTTCCCGTTGTATGCCATCTCCGGGAGAGGCTGCAGGGGGCGGGGTGGGCAGGCTGCTGTGAGGCCCGCCCCACCCTGTGTAGGCCTGCCAGGCTCCTGCTGCCTCTTCCAGGGAGCCTTCGGGACCACCCGGCCCACCATCCAGCCTGTCAGCACCCGTGTGAGGCACGCTCATCGCTGAGCATGGCTTGTGTGTGTGACTCTGTGTTTCTGATGGCCTCACCTTCTCTCTGACTCTCCCCCTGGGCTCAGAGGAGAGGCAGAATCCACTCTACCATGCATACGACTAATTTACAACCCTGCCGGGGGAGGGGGGTGGCTGGCCCTGAGAGGAGAGGCGTAAAGGCTGTCTAACACGTGGCACCTTTGGCCGTTGTCTCTGCCACTAAACTCTCTCCCTCTGCCTGCCAACAGATACTTATTTAACTGCCTACAACGTGCCCGATATCAGCCCGTGTCTGCCCTTGGAGAACAAGTGTGCGGAGACAGAATCTCTAGCACAGGAGCTGCCGTCAGGAAGTCCTTCCGGCCAGCACACTTCCATCTCTCCTGCTGCATTTTCAGCCTCCCTCTTCGTCTTGGAGTCTTGGTGAAGAGAAAAAAAAAAAAAAAAGGCAGCTTCCTCTCCTGGCCTGTGACTAGGCTGGTGAGGCTGAGGCCGCTGCCTTAAGGTCATCTGGATGAACTTGCGCGGTGCCGATCCGCAGTGGAGGGGTGGGCCTGTCGGGGGCAGCCTGTCATCCGGGCAGGTGCTAGAAGACTCCTGCTCTGACGGTGGCAGGGCTGGAGCTGGGGTGCCCTCAGCCCTCACTGGGCCCCACTCTGCTTCCCCAAAGAGCCCCTGATCCATGGGCCCCCAGGTTTGACCCACTTTCTCCAGGTCCTCAGCCTCTGCCTCGCCCCTCTATACTCCCTCCCCGGCCCCCGCTCCTACAGGCACTTAGTGAAACAGACCAGAGACCATTAAGGCAGCGATCGATGCGCCTGAGAGCTCGAGATGGGCCCGGGGCGCAGGCACCCTTGCCTGCTAAGGAAAGGTAACGGGGGCGCATTAGGGGGGCCCCCAGGGGCCCAGGGCCCCGCACAGCCCACCAACTGCCTTCTGTGCCCCTCCGGCCCCCACCCTGGGTATTGGACGTCTCAGCCTTTTAGTCCTTGGAAACCTTAGAGCGAAGGGCAGGGGGCAAATGGAGAGCCAGCATGGATGGGAGCAGAGCGGAGGAGGGAAGTGGGGTGGGGGGCGGCGAGCTGGGCTGGTGGACAGCTCCTCGCAGTGCCCGCGCCTTGCAGGGGGGGCCGGGCTCATTGGATAATTAGCGCTCATCCAGGGCTGACGGCCACCAGCACCTCCGTCAGGCTGTCTACGTAAATGAAAGGCAGCAATGACCTGATAAACCATAACCCTGATAAACTTTGGTTCTGATAAACCAGAGTTCAGTGCTTTTTAAGCTGAGTTTGGGAAAACAAGTAAAGAGATCTTTCAGCTCAGTTCAGTCGCTCAGTCGTTTCCAACCCTTTGCGATTCCATGGACTGCAGTATGCCAGGCCTCCCTGTCCATCATCAACTCCCAAGAGTTTGCTCAAACTCATGTCCATCCAGTCAGTGTTGCCATCCAATCATCTCATCCTCTGTCATCCCCTTCTCCTCCAGCTGTCAGTCTTTTCCAACATCACGGTCTTTTCCAATGAGTCAATTCTTCGCATCAGGTGGCCAAAGTATTGGAGTTTCAGTGTCAGCGTCAGTCCTTCCAATGAATACTCAGGGTTGATCTCCTTTAGGATGAACTGGTTGGATCTCCTTGCAGTCTAAGGGACTCTCAAGAGTCTTCTCCAACATCACAGTTCAAAAGCATCAATTCTTTGGCGCTCAGCTTTCTTTAGTGGAGGCCAAAAGGAGTTCTGTGGGGACTTCCTTGATGGTCCAGTGGTGAAGAACTCGCCTTTCAATGCAGGGGATGTGGGTTTGATCCCTGGGGGGGGAACTAAGATCCCATATGCCACAGAGCAACTATAGCCCCTGCCCCACTACTACTGAGCTCACGTGCTGCAACTAGAGAGTCTGTTCGTCACAACTAAGATCCCACACCTGGCAACTAAAATCTGATGCAGCGAAATAAATAAGTCAATAAACAGATGTTTAAAAAAACGAGTTGGTGGCTGGAGGGGCCAGGTGGAGCAGAGTCGGGCAAGCTCCCCCCGAAGCTAGGGTTCCCGGGTTTTCTAAGAAGCTGGGCCTGTGCGGAGCCGGCCCCACATCCCCTCGTCCAGGAATTCCTCCTGGCTTGCTGCTCTGTGGGGCTTCATCCTGGGAAATGCTGCCCCGGGGGAATGTTCAGGGGGAGAAATGTTCTCTTTTATTCCCCAGGAACAAAAGCATGCTCGGGGTTTATGGCAGTGGGTTTCGGGAGCCAGACTCCCTGGGTTGGAATTCTGAGCCATACTGTTAACTAGGGGGTGTGGGAGGATGGAGGGAAGGCTACTTGGGAAAGTTATTCCACCTCTCTCTGCCTCAGTTTCCTCATCTGTAGAGTGGGGCCAGGATTACTGTCACAGGCTCCCATGGAGAGGGCTCATTGTCAACACTGACAGCACTCAGAACACTCAGAACAGTGCCTGGCAGGAGGGGAAGCCCTCACGTGTGTTACTAGCTCGTGCAGGGTCACGTGGGTAATGACCATTGAGGTGGAGCCCCGGTCTATGGGGACAGAGCTTAATGCCTCTGCCAACTCCCCCTGAACCTCAGGAGGAGCCCCTCGTTCTCGGATTTGGTGGGCAAGACTACTTAGGTCTGAATCCCAGAACCACCCCAGGGAGCTGTGTGACTGAGTGAACGTGTAACCTCTCCGAGCCTCAGTTTTCTTAGCTGTAAATTGGGATAGTAATGTGTCCTTTGCAGGATTAGTGGGAGGATTTTATGGAAGAAAACAGGTAAAATGCTCGGCACATGGCAACACTCAATAAAGTGTTTGCTAACTCCTTGTCATGTAGAACATTTGTTCGTTTGGCTAAGACTGATAACCAGAACTGAGAAGGGGGCTGGAGATGAACCAGTGGACGCCCGCTTCTGCAGGGTGATGAGGCAGAAGGAGACGTCCCCCCCCCCCCCCCCCCGCTCCACCCCCCACGCTCGTGGGAGCCTCACCATCCAGCGGAGCCACAGGCTGGTCTCACTGGCCGTGCGCAGGGTCACGTTGGCTGGGGCCATGTCAGGGGGTGCCTGGAGGGTCTGGATCTTTCTAGAAGGCTGGCTGGGTGGGCTGGTGCCCACGATGTTCACCTGGCGCATGCGGAAGCTGAGACGGGGGGAGGGTGAGCACAAGGGTGACCCAGGCCCAAAGCCCACTGCAGTCCGGGCAGCCCCTCGCCTGCGCCCCCGTACCTGTAGTAAGTGAAGGGGTTGAGGTCGGGCACCTCCATGGAGCGGGCGTCGGGCTCGTTGGGGAGCTGGTGGATCAGCTGCCACTCCTCTCCCTCCCCGACCACACCCACCTGCAAAACGAGACCCCCTTAGAGCTGGCCAGCCCATCAGGCTGAGCTGGGGGTGCTCCGAGCCCCAGCTCCTGGGATTTGCAGCCTGGCCCGTGACTTTGATACAAACCCCAGGGCTCACCTGGAGGGCACCAGCTGGGGCCCCCTTCTTTCCAGGCCCTTAAAGATGACTTCAAGGGCGACCCCGAGCCCGCCTGCATCAGAATCTCATGGGACACTGATTACCATACAAACCCACCCCTGGGCCCTGCCTGTTAAAGTCAGTCAGGACCCCTGGGGGTGGTGCCCAGGAGCCTGCTTGATTACTAAGTAAGCTTCCCAGGTGATTCTCCTGAACACCCGGCATGTTTCTAAAACCGCAGCTAGGGGGTTCCCTGGGGGTCCAGTGGCTAAGAATCTGCCTGCCAACGCAGGGGACACGGATTTGATCCCTGGTCTGGGAAGATCCCACGTGCTGCGGAGCAACTAAAGCCCAGGCACTTCAACTACTGAGCCTGGGCCCTGGAGTCTGCGAACTGCAGCCGCTGAGCGGTAACGACTGAGGCCCTGGCTCTAGAGCCGGGGCTCCAGAACAAGAGGAGCTACCGCGGTGCGAAGCCTGTGCACCGCGACTGGAGAAAGCCCACGCAAAGCCACAAAGGCTCAGCGCAGCCAAAACCCCCAGCTGGATCAAGGTTTCTGGGGGTGGGACCAGGCACTGGAATTTCTGAACGCTCCCCTGGTGCAGCCAAGCTGAGAACCATGCGTGTAGTGGAGGCAGCTGGTCATTTCTCTGGGCCAGCAGGTCGCCACCCTGACCAGAGTGAGTGTGTGTGTGTGTGTGTGTGCGTGTGTGTACAGGTGAGGCGGAGGGGAACTGTGGACACTGTTGGTGTACCTGGCCTTCTGTACCTTGCATATGGAACTCACACTGATGTAAACACGCGCACAGTTTGCTCTCAAGAGCAGGGGCACGGCCAAAGCGAAGGGCAGGCTGCCCGCTCTCCCCTCCGCAGGCTGTTACCTGGGCCTCCACCAGCCAGCGGGAGATGGAGGTCTTCCCATCGTAGCCTGGCTTGAACTGCAAGGTCACGGAGCGCGGGCCGATGTTGGAAATGCCCAGGTTAGTGGGGGCTCCGGGGAGTTCTGCAGAAAAGAAACGGGGCAGGAAGGGAAATTAAGAAGAAGGTCCTTCCACATCGAACAGGGCTCTCTGGGCACAGAAGGGGCTGTGTCACATATTTCCTAGAAACCTCCTCCGAGCATGACCGAGGCCTCACCCCCCCGCCCCCAACATAGGCTTCCGTCCTGCATCTACGGCTCGCTGTGTTCAGACCAGGGACGGGGCAGGCTTGGGGCTGAGACAACCTCAGGGCCACGCAACAGGGGCTGGGCTTCCTAGAAAGAATCCTCCTCTCCATCCACCCATAACCCGCGACAGCGCTCCCCAAACAATACTGGCTGAGGGAGATTTGCAGGAGGGGGAGGAGAAGGAGGAGGCCTTCTATCCTGACCAGGAGCCCTGAGGTTCAGGATGAACAGAAGGAGCTCAGATTCCAGGGTCAGACTGCTTCCGGTGCTGTGTGTCTTTGGGCAAGTTACTTAACCTCTCTGTGCCACAGTATCCTTCTTGGTAAAAGGAAGATGATAATATCGCCTACCTCAGGTTTAATGTGTGTGCGTGTCAGTTGCTCAGTTGTGTCTGACTCTTTGTGACCCCATGGATTGTAGCCCACCAGGCTTCTCTGTCTGTGGGATTCTCCAGGCAAGAATACTGGAGTGGGTTGCCATTCCCTTCTCCAGGGGATCTTCCCAACCCAGGGATTGAACCCAGGTCTCCTGCATTGCAGGCAGATTCTTTACCACTGAGCCACCAGGTTACTGGGAGGATTCGGTGCATTGATGTATGGAGCTCTAGGCTGGGTGAGCACTGCATCAACAGTCAGCACTGCTTTAAATCATCAAGTAATTTAGTAATTACCTAGTGGCTAGGACGGTAATGAATCTGCCTGCAATGTGGGAGACAAGGGTTCGATCCCTCGGTCAGGAAAGATCCCCTGGAGAAGGAAATGGCAACCCACTCCAGTATTCTTGCCTGGAGAATCCCGTGGACAGAAGAGGAGCCGGGTGGGCTACAGTCCGTGGGGTCACAAAGAGTCGGACACAACTGGGCCACAAACAATCTCCTTCTTGTCATCGTTATTTTCAGATGGGGTTGGCTGAAGCCCAGTTATCTCAACCATCCCGGTGGGTGGGCAGCTCCAGGCATCCTGGCCACATCGCACAAACACAGACTCACAGACCGAGACAGGAATGCGTGGGTATCCAGTGCATCTCCCCATTGATACAGATGAGGAAACTGAGGCACAGAGGTTGCCTTGCTCAAGGTTGCAGAGTCTGGCAGAAGCAGGGCTGAGAAGGGGCCTCAGCTTACTCTTTAAACTGGGGGTGGGATTATTCGCACCCTGCTCTACCCAACTCCCAGCACACATTCCCCACTAGTTGGAATCCCGTTTGGACCCTTTGGGAGACAGTGAGTTCTTTCCCTGAATCACAGATCCCAGGGCGGGATGCAGAGCCTGGTGTGGGGACTGGGGGCGGGCAGGGGTGGAGGAGAGAAGGTGGGGGCCCGCGGGGTCTGGGATCCCGAGAGCCAGGTGAGGAAGCGGCAGAGTCCACTGAGCCTTGCCATCACGAGGGTGAGGCCGGCCCTGGGGGGACCCAGGGACCAGAGGCCCCCGGGAGGGGCCGGCTGTGTGGGACGGAAGCGGCCGCCATCAGGAGGAGAGAGGGCGGTGGGCACCCACCTGGAGGCACCCCTGAGGAGATGGTGGAGGCCGACACCTGGCCCTGGCCCTTGGCGGTCATGGCGGCCACCTCGATGGTGTAGGTGGTGAGCGCGGTGAGCCCGGTCACGCGGTACTCCAGGGTCACGTTGGGCAAGTAGTGGGTCACGCGCGTGTTGGTGCGGTTGTACTCCTCCCAGGAGATCCGGTAGCCTGGGGAGAGCCCGCAGCGCGGCGTGAGCTCAGCTGCGGTGGCCTCAGCCTTCTGCTCTGCTGCTCACGCCCCCACGAGCCTGCTGGTTGGACACGCGGTGGAGGCGAGGTGCCTCCGGGGAGGTGGAAGCATTGCGAGTGGATGGGGGCGCCCTTGTGTGGGGACTGCAGCCACGGTGAAGAGCTGGGGTGTGTCAGAGAGCGGAGGGGCTGAGAACCTCCTCTGAGTCTTCTCCAAGAAGACTGGCCTGCTGAGAAGCTCTGGAGGAATGCCGGTTCGGCGGCAGGGGGATGGACAGGATGACCCTTCCCGGCCCAGCTCACCCCCCCGGGGCAGCAACGCTGAGGCGCCTACCTGTGAGGATGCCGTTCCTCTCCCCTGGCTCCTGCCAGCTGACCTTCAGCGAGGTGTCCAGGACGTCACTGAAGCTCAGGTGTCCCACAGGCCCAGGCACTGCACCCCGAGAAGGCCCCCCACCCCACCCAAGGCCAGTTAGAGCCCGCGAGAGACCACCTTCTGCAGGAGGGCCCGTGGGGCTCCAGGGGCACCCCAGGCTGGAAGACAAGAGCAGGGTTGCCCTGTGCCTGGAGCGCGCAGCCTGGCCCATGGGGGGGGGGGGCACGCAGGGAGTCGGGGGCAGGGGGAGCCGGGACCGGGGGCTGCCTACCATCCTCATGGGTGCGCACCAGCTGCGGGGTGCTGCGGGGCCCGTCCCCGGGGGTGGTGAAGCACAGCACCGAGGTGAAGTACTCCGTGAACTTCTTCAGGCCGGACACGAAGCCCACGTGGATGCTGTCCTGAAAGTTGGGCCGGGCAGTCACCATGGTAACCTCCTCTTCCTGCTCCGGCTCCCAGGCGATGAGCTGCAGAGAGGCCAGGCGCTCGAGCAGGGCGGCAAGAACGGGCCCAGCAGAGGCCCAGCGCTTTCCCAGAGGCTGGGCCGCAGACAGTGTCCAGGAGCCCAGCCCCGTAGGGTCCCTCCTCCCAGGGAAGGGAGGCCGTGCTGGGACCCACAGGCCCCTGGAGCATCTGTCCTCTGGGAGCTCACTCTGGGGTGCTTTTCCATTCCCTAAGTGACTTACTCTAAGCAAGGCAGCTGGCAGGGTGCTTCCACCGAGTCATCTCTCTCAGTCCCCACAGCAACCCCAGAGGGAGGGACTTGACCAAGATTGGCTACATACTTTGCAGATCCAGAAAAGGCAAATGGAGACCTCCTTGTTTAAAAATTGTTAAGAATTTCCAGAGACAGCAGCAAAGCATTGAACCAAATATGGAGTCCTTCCGAGTATGGAGCCTTGAGTGACTACATAAGCACAAAGCCAGACTTGCTTTTCACAGATGATGAAATAGGCTCAGAGAGGCTAAGTGACTTTACTATATCACCAGCGGCTAGCAGCTGAGGGTCTCTGTTTCCAATACCTGGGCTCCCTTGTCTTTCTCTGTCTGGGCTAGGGCAGTTCTCCCCTGGAACTTCAGTGTGTAGCTAACTCTAATCCTTTTAAACTTGTTCTGAGTTGGGATTTTAATCTTAACCATCTGCTAGAGGTGGAGTGTCAACAGGAAATCCCTGTCTGGAAATTCAGCATCACTTTTCATTTAACTCCACTCTATACATCCCACCCATAGCTGCATAAACTCCCCGCCTCCCCTTCCATCTCTTCTTGCCTCCTGTTTTTTAAAACTGAAGAGGAGTTGATTTACAGCGTTGGGTTAATTTCTGCTGTAGAGCAAAGTGATTCAGTGATACATATATATGTGTGCACACGTGCTAAATCGATTCAGTCGTGTCCGATTCTTTGCGACCCTGTGGACCATAGCCTGTCAGGCTCCTCTGCCCATGGAAATTCTCCAGGAGACTTCTGGAGTGGGTTGCCATTTCCTTCTCCAGAGGATCTTCCCAACCCAGGGATCCAACCTGCATCTCTTACGTCTGCTGCAGGAGCAGGCACGTTCTTTACCACTAGCGCCACCCGGGAAGCCCCACACATACATACACGTTTTTTCAAAATATTCTTTTCCATTACAGTTTATCACAGGATAGCGAATATGGTTCCCCGTGCTATACAGTAGGACCTGTTGTCTATCCATCCTACGTACACTAGCTTACACCTGCTAATCCCAGACGCCCAATCCATCCCTCTCTCCCCCTCCCTACCCCGAGGCAACAAGTTCGTTTTCTGTGTCTGTGAATCTGCTTCTGCTTCACAGATAAGCTCATTCGTGTCATGTTTTTGATTCCACATGTAAGCAATATCCTACGGCATTTGCCTTTTTCTTTTGACTCAGTCAGTGTGATCATCTCTAGATCCGTCCGTGTGGCCACATCTTTCTGCCTCTTGGTCTCTTGCCCTCCACTCCTTTTTTTCTGGGCCCTTCGTCTGTCTCTAACAATGACAGCTGGTCTCAGAGATTTCCTCCTTTATCTGAAGTTGATTAAATAGCAATTAATGGTGAAAAGCAACACGGGATGAGTTTTAATAAGCCCGGGTATTTATAGACATAAAACAATACCATGCCAATGTTTCCTGATTAACTCACGCCCATAACAATGCTTAATCTGCTCCTTTTCATGGCCGCCTGTTTATAAAGGATGTTTGGAAATTTAATTGGTATTGTGAAAAGATAGCCGATAGCAAGTTAATTAGACACTAATTAGACCCTAAAAATACTAATCAGAAATACTAAGTGGCATTTAATAAGTATGTTAAATACCCTCCTTATTTCGGTTATCTTGTTTCATAGCAATTAAATTGCTGAACTTCTTTGGAGTAGATGAAGAAACAAGTTTGATGTTTTAATTTAATTTAATTAATGTAAATTCAAATTAATTATGCCGTTAGAATTAATTGTGCGGTGTATTCTCCAGTAAGTGCAAAATCTAGGTAAATAGAATCTTACTGGGTTTGGACCAATTATGATCACTACCATTAAAGAAAAAAAGAATAAGGGAGAAAGAACGTCCTGACGAGGGCCTGGAAACAACGTCACAGGGGACTGTCTTCGGAAACGCGGAAGACGGGCCCGGGATGGCGGAAGACGGGCCCGGGGTGACGGAAGACTGGCCCGGGGTGGCGGAAGACGGGCCCACGGTGGCGGAAGACGGGCCCGGGGAGGCGGAAGACGGGCCCGGGATGGCGGAAGACGGGCCCGGGGTGGCGGAAGACGGGCCCACGGTGGCGGAAGACGGGCCCGGGTGGCGGAAGCGCGGCGTGGTGGACTCACGCCCGGGCATGCGCACACGCAGGCCAGAGACCAAGATGGCGGCGGCGGCTTCAGAACGCTGATTCTGGCCTGTGGACCACCTGTCCTTCCGCAGCTGCACCTGAAGAGCAGGGGCTGCGGGCTGAGAGGGCGCTCCCTGAGGGCCAGGAAGGGGCCGGGCTCTGGGCAGCCATGGGGAGGAGTCTGTGCTCCATGCACACGCTGGGCCTGGCACCGAGTCAGTCCGTCACCGACGAGTCCCGTGTCACCACCGCCACGAGGACGAGACGGGAATCTCTGTCCTGCGCTGCTACAAAGCCAAAACCAAGGGCCCTGCCTGGGGGCCCAGGGGTCAAGGCTCTGTCTTCCAGTGCAGGGGGCGTGGGTTTGATCCCTGGCCAGGGAACTAAGCTCCCACCTGCCATCGGGAAGCTAAAGCTCAACTCTCATTTACTGGGAAAATCGTCAACCTCTCTGCGCCTCAGGATTACAGGAGACACTATGGTCTACCCTCATGGTTGCAGAGGAAAGGGCTGAATCGATGTGTCTTGTTTCTGATGGAGGCAGTACATTGCAGGCTTCAGAGACCAGGATAGTACATCTGGCTGGCTAGATACTCCGGTTAAACAAGTAGAATGGAGGGGAAATTCTCTTTTCCTCCCTCCCTGCCTCTATTTTTCTATCTCTTTGCATTTGCACAGATTTGTATAAAACATCCTGGAAGGATATGTAAGAAATTAACACCAGTGATTCCCTGGAGTGGGGAGAATTTGGAGGCTGGGTGGGAAAGAACCAGGCAGATGAGAGGCTGGGGTGGGAGGGGGTGGGATGGAAGATCTCTGCTCTAAGTTTACCTTTTTTATGTTTGTTGGGTTTTAAATTGTGTAAATATATTTCTGGTTGAAAATTAAATTAAAAAATGAAAAAAATGGGGCAATTTGGCAGTAGCAAAATTATATATATTTACCTTTTGACTTAGCAATCTTATTTCTAAGAATCGATTCCAAAGTTATACGTGAAAATATGAAAAGATGTGTGCATAAAACTATTCACTGTAGAAATGTTTGTTACAGGAAAAGACAGGAAACAACCAAAATGTCTTCAATAGGGAGCTGGTTGACTAAACAATGCGAGATCCACATAATGGAATACAATACAGATTTTTTAAAAAGGAACATGAAGTATCTCTATATACGCCTACAAAGTGATCTCCAGGATATAGTGAAAATAACAGCAAGATGGAGAAAGCATGTATTAAACACTGTCATTCATCTAAGGTGAGGAGACACATTTATGTATGCATGCATTTGTTTATGTTAAAGAAATGGAAGGGGAAAATCAAACCTAACCAGCACACAAAGAGAAATGAATTCTATTGGGAAGGAAGAGAACCAGAATCCAGGCTGATAACTTTTCTTTGTCGATTTGGCCCTGGAACCATGTAAATATGCCACATAATTACAGAACAAAATTAAATTAAAAAATCAATCCCTAAAAATCAAAACCAAAATGAAACAAATGAACATTACAGTGTATTGAGTTGTAGCAAAATCAGAAAGAAACCCTTTGGAAGACTTTGCAGCACAGAAAGGGGTGGGGGAGTACATCCTGCTAACAGAAAGACCTACGGATCATCTGAAACTATTTTCAGCAACCACAGTGTTGGTGCTGCAGTTCTGAAACTGTCGTGGGTGTTTGTCGGATCAAGTAGGTCAGTGATTCTTCGGTGTGAAAAGAATTCGATGTTTAGTATGGAGAGAAGAGAGAGAAAAGACCCACTAGATTATTTTAAAAGAAATCTGTCCTGAAATTGAATTGGAAGTATGAGTATATGTTTTATCTTTTGAGACAGTATTTTTGAGTTGTCCATTCACAGAGCTTCAAAACAACAATCCATGCTAGAACCAGGAGCACCCCCATTGCCCAGTCTCTGGTATCTAACTATCATTTAAAAGAAACAAGGGCTCCCTGAAGACGTGTCTGGTCCCAGGCACACTGCAGGAGAAGATAGTTTGGGCCATCCTGTCACAGCAGAGAGCAAGGAAGCTATCAAGGATTCCTGGGGCTGGGACTTCCCTGGTGGTTAAGAATCTGCCTGCCAACGCAGGGGACGCAGGTTCGATCCCTGGTTCGGGAAGATCCCACATGCCTCGGATCAACTGAGCCTGTTGCCACAGTTACTGAATCCGCGTGCTGATGACTCCCGAAGCCTGTGCCCCACAACGAGAGAGGCCACCACAATGAGAAGCCTGCACGCGGCAACGAAGACCCAGCGCAGGCTAAAGAGAAAAAGAAGGCTCCTGAGCCCAGATCAGAAGGACTCACCGACTCGAAGAGGCAAGTGATGGGTCAGTCTGGCATCAATAAAAGTAATAACAGCAGTGGCTTGAAACATAACCGTGTATTAAAAATCCCTAAGGACATAATAATACTAACAACACCACAGGTGCCTCCTTCTGCCCCCATCCAAACTCATCTATCACCTTAGAAGATGCTGAGGAACCAGTTCATTCCTCTGAAAATTGTTAAGTTACGGAAAAGACTTCAGCACTTATCATGCTTTTCCTAGATGAACTAAAGCTGTTAAGGGAAAAATTCTCTTTTTTGGGGGGCGGGGGGAAAGTATTTTAGTTCATAAATCAAGACAAAATTATAACATGCACGTCTCCCCCTTTTGCAACCCCTACTGAAATAACGGACCACACAAGGACCATCAGTGGCCGCTGCGTCCTAGTAAGAGAGACAGTCGGACGCTTTGCCGTCTAATGAAAATGCACAGCACCATCCAGGAAGTAATATTTTGAAAAAAAATATTCGAGCTGAATCTGATCAAACCTCTCATTCTAAATTCCAATTTACTGCAAATACAGTGTTCAGAGGAATAAATTAAATGACCCCACAGGGATGCAATCAGCCGATCCAGCCAGGCTGTGGAAAATTCTATAGGATAAATGACTAAGTTTCTCTACAAAATAAACTAAAAAGGAGAAAGAGGGGGACAGAGAACCCGTGGATCAACTGAAACCTAAAAAACTCCAACCAACGGCAGCCGTGTGGCTTTCCTTTGGATCCTGAGGCAAATAAACCAACCAGGAAAGGAAATGATTTGGAGAGCAGGAGATTTGAGCACTGACTGGGTATCTGATGCTATTAAGGGGATCATTGATATTTGAAGGCACCATAATGAGAATGTGGTTACTGTGGTGAGGTTTTAAGTAGAGACTTTATAATGTTTCTCTGCGGGAATATGAATGGATGAAAGGATACAATACCTAGGATTGTCTTAAAAATATTCTAGGACAGAGGCTGGAAAATAGAGGGAACAGGACTTCCCTGGCGGCCGAGCGGTTAAGAATCCACCTTCCAATGCAGGGGACGTGGATTCCATCCCTGGTCGGGGAACTAAGATCTCACGTGCTGCAGGGCAAGTAAGACCTCACACAGCCAAGTAAATAAATAAGAAAAAATCAGAGGGAACACGCTGGGCTATGTGTTGGTAACTGTTGAAGCCAGGGTGCATTATGGTTTTATCAAGTCACTTTAGTCTCCTCTCTAATTTTCTAGATGCTTGAAATTTTTTCACAATTCAAAGGGGGAAAAAGGTCCCTTCTCACTGAAGGATGGAAGAGACAAACACTGCTTTTTCTTCTCCCTGTGACACTGAAGGTGGAAGGAGCAAGAAGCAAAATTCCCACTTGTATCCGTCTGTACTTAGGGAAAAATCAGTTACAGTCATTATTTGACAATGAAATCATATGACACTTTATTTTTAATGCAAGGCAAGGGGTAGGCTCTGCAGTTTGAATCTGAGCTTTGCGGTTACTTTGACTTTGAACAAATTACCTGTCCTCACGCCTCATTTTCGTCCTCTACAACGTGGGGGTGATGGGAACGTCCCTGGTGGTCCCGTGGCTGAGACTCTGAGCTCCCAATGCAGGGAACTGGGCAGGGAACTAGCTCCCACATGCTGCGACTAAGAGTTCACACGCTGCAACTAAGACCCGGCGCAAATCAGTGTTTAAAAGAAAATAAAAAATGAGGGACTTTCCTGCTGGCCCAGTGGTCAAGACTCCGTACTTCCAATGCAGGGGGTGTGGGGTCGACCCCTGGTCAGGGAACTAAGATCCCACATGCTGCACAACCAGAAAATAATAATAAAGAAATACAGTGGGGGTGATGATAACAAGCCTTCCTTCTTAGGGCTCTTGAGCACCTTGCCCAAGACAAGTATGGGAGAGGCCGGGTAGAAAGCGCCCTGTCTAAGCACGAGGCTTCCTCACCTGCTTCTATGCTACAGCTATTTGGACCGTTCCTTCCCGCTGACTTTCACGGAGCAGGGAGGGTGCTGAGCACCACCCAGACCTGGGAATAAGGTGGGCTGCTATAGCCTCCTCTGACTCTGGCACATAACGGGTCTTTGCACTAATTGTCCCGGCCACTGAGCTGGTCTCCTTGGCCCTCTGGGAGCCATTTGCCTTAGAAGTTTGCAGCCCAGGGCTCCCCAGGGTGGAAGGAAACTTAGAGTCGGCAACAAGAAGCTAATTGTTCCCAGCTCAGCTCCTCTGCACGATTGGAGCCTCCCCCTTCCCTCCCCTGCCGCCCCCCAGAGTCCCAATTAAGAGGTTTCTCCAGCCAGCCAGCACTGCCGGCGAGAGCTGCAGCCTTGGCCCAGGAAGGCCGGCTTGGCCTCGGTGATGCGCCTTTCCGGGAGGAAGATGCCACGGCTGGAGTGGTCCCAACCTAGACCCTCCCTCCTTTGTGCCGTGCTGTGCCAAGTCGCTTCAGTCATGTCCAACTCTGCGACCCCATGGACTGTAGCTTGCCAGGCTCCTCTGTCCGTGGGATTCTCTAGGTAAGAATCCTGGAGTGGGTTGCTGTGCCCTCCTCCAGGGGATCTTTCCAACCCAGAGATCGAACCTGCGTCTCACATCTCCTGCACTGGCAGGGGGTTTCTTTACCATTGAGCCACATGGGAAGCCCCATCTGTTTACCAGCAGAAAAATTCTCTCGGTGATTTAATCTCAGTCTCTTCCTGTCCAGCCCCCTTGACCTGAAGTAATAAAGGCTGAGACTGCAGGTCCTAGAGACACTCTTGGTTGTTGTACACGGGTGCTTTGAGAGTCTTCTGGAAGTGTCTGCAGTCACCGCCAGGTCACCAGATCCCTGGGCTCCAAGCCAGAGCCCGAAGTTCTCTCCCCTTCAGGACTGGCTTCCTGGTGACACGTGTCACCACCCGCCACCCCCCGTGCTGCCTGCCTGCGTGAGGACACGGAGAAGGCGGCCGTCTGCACACCAAGGAGAGAAGCCTCAGACAGAACCAACCCCGAGGGCACCCGGACCTCGAATTTCCAGCTTCCAGAACTTTCAGAGGCTACACTTCCGGTGTTTAAGCCGCCCAGACCGTGGTACTGCGTGAGGACAGTCCGGGCAGCAAGCCCACTTCCACTCCTATTTCTAGCGTTTCCCTAATGCTTGTTAGGTGTTTGCCATTGTGCTAAAAAAAATTACAAATATCCTCATTTAATCCCCACATAACCCCAAGGAATAAAAATTAGCATCATTTTCATATATCTTGCTTCCCCAGCAGCTAGATACGCATAGAGTCGGGCTCAGTAAATATTTACTGAAGGAAGGGTGCTCGGATGGACTATCGCGCTCGCCCAGAGAGCCGTGAGACACAGCCAGAAGTCTAATCTGAGCTCTGAGTCCCGGTCCAGCCCTTAAACACGCTGGGCGGGTCAAGTATGGTCCAAGGACTGGAACGCTCCCCTTAGCTCACGGCTCAGGGGCAAGCAGTGCGTTTTAGATTTTCCCTGCTGGGCCACGGCTCTGTGGAGGTCCCGAGCCTGAAACAAACCTGGTTCTGTTTCTAACCCAGCCTCACCGAGATTGCGCTTTCACCTGGTCACAGGCAGGTCAAGGTCCGTGCTCCCCGGGGCCTGGACATGGACTTGCGGACAGCCCGAGGCCCTCTGCCTTGATCACGTACATGCACTCTGCTTGGCCTGAGCCAATGATCTCAGAGACACAGCAGGGATGCCCTCCTGTACCTTCCCTCGCCTTCTTCCCTCCGCTCCAGCCTGCGTCCTCCTTGCAGGTTTCCGCCCGGGACCAGGAGAGCCCTCACGTACCTTGTAGCCCTGGTTGATGCCGTTGATGAACTGGGGGCTGGGGGCATTCCAGGTGAAGCGGATGGTCGTGGAGTTGGTGGCTTCGGCATGCACGTTGCCCGGAGGGACTGTGGGGACTGGGGGAGAGCAGAGAGGTGGGGTGTGCGTGGAGGGGCCACCGTCTGTCTGTCTGTCTGGCCCAGGGAAGCAGAGAAAGCACACGAGGTCTGCAGACACAGCTTTACACCACTACCCCCCACCCGCTACCCCCATGGAGACTTGAGATGCTCTCTTGGCTGCAGATTGCCTGTGTGCCCGGTCGCTCAGTTGAGTCTGACTCCTTGTGACCCCACGGACTGTAGCCCGCCAGGCTCCTCTGTCCACGGGGTTCTCCCGGCAAGGATACTGGAGTGGATTGCCATGCCCTTCTCCAGGGGATCTTCCCAACCTAGGGCTTGAACCGGCGTCTCCTGCTTGGCAGGTGGATTCTTTACCACTGAGCCACATGGGAAGCTTCTGTGGATTAGTTTGGGTTTAATAAAACCGGTCTGGCCCATTTCACAGCACGCCCATAAATACCAGTGATGAATCTGAAAATGCTCAGGGTGGTTTTTAGGTACGACGCTGAATGTAAGCTGTTTCATGATCCAGTTAATGGGAAACTTCGCAGAAGGTCCCTGTGCCCCCGAAGCCTCTGCCTTCATCACACCCGCCCCGACCTCTTCATCTTCTCCTCCACCCCCCGCCCTACAGGGTAACTGGGCACCGGGGCTGGATAGAACAGGTGGCATGGCTGAGGTGGTCAGGACTGGCACTGCTGCTGCTGTCGCTCAGACCTGTCCGACTCCTTCTGACCCCCTGGACTGTGGCCCGCCAGGCTTCTCTGTCCAAGCGATTTTCCAGGCAAGAATACTGGAGTGGGTTGCCATTTCCTTCTCCAAGGGATCTTCCCGCCCCAGGGATCGAACCCAGATTTCCTGCACTGCAGGCAGGTTCTTTACCATCTGAGCCACCGGGGAAGCCCATGTCAGGACAGGGCGAGTCCAGGACCGCACAGGCACAGACCTGGGAGAAGGAGAAGCAGCAGCCACGGTCCCCACCCACCTCCTTGCAGCGTCCACTCGGTGACCTTGCTGCTGTAGACGCCCAGCCCGGCGCTGTTGTAGGCGGCCACCTCGATCTCGTAGTTGGTCCAGATGATGAGGTCCTCGAGCAGCAGGTTGTTGACATCGGCATCCGTGATGTTCTTATACTGGTACCCGACAGGCAGCCCGGCCAGGCAGTACCTGAGGGGAGAAAGCCAGGATGCCAGGGATGAGAGTCAGCCTGCATGGCCTCATGTCCAGGAAGCTGTCTGTGATGGTGGAAGTGGTTCACACCCGTGCTGTCCAATCGAGGAGCTGCTGGGCATCTGAGATATGCTTAAGTGCAACCGAGGAATTACGTTTGTCATTTAATTTCTTTTTATTAATTTAAAAAGTTGCAAGTGACCAGAGGCTACCTTACTGGATAACACAGGTCTAGGAGATGTGTCTGGACTATTGTTTTTGATGGGGGAGGAGGACGTTGGTGGGATGGTTAACAGGATGCTGAGAGCTCCTGGGAAGATCTCACTGGTCTCAGCTTTGAGGGGTCATTGATGGGAGAGTGGTCTCCAAACCTTGGACTCATTTTCCTTCTTGCTCTAGGAGAACGGCTCCCTCTTTTGACAGCCACTCACTTTGGTGGAGACAAAAAGGCCTGAGGCTACCTGCTCTACCAAGTTCCACTTTCCACCGGGAAAAAGAACACAGGGTAATAAATGGGATCTGAACAGGCACATTTTGGAGGATGGATAGCTTACAGGAGAATCACAATGCACACATACTTTTGATTCTAATTATTAGGGAATTAGAGGCCCCAAATTATTTTGCTGCATCACAAAACCCCACATCAATGGTTCTCAAAGCCTTTGTGTGCCTGAAGGACACCTGAAAAGCTTGTCAAAACACAGCTTGCTGGGCTTACTCCAAAGTTCCCCATTCAGTAGTTCAGGGGTGGGACCTGAGAATTTTCATTCCTGTCTAGTTCTCTAGTGATGCTGCTGCTGCTGGTCCAGGGACCACACTCTGAGAACCTCTGCCCTTTATAGAGTCACCAGAAAACCCACAACATAGTTAACTGATCATGGAGTAGCCAAACTAATAATAACTGATAACGGAATAGCCAAACCAATAATACCTTCTTCCAAAATTCGGGGATTTCAATGCCGTGAGTGTTCAGTAAAGAGACATGGGAAGTTGCCTGGCATTTTGCAACCAGCCAGAGTTCAGAATATTGATGAGAGTTCTCAGTAGTTTCAAATAACAGGCTAAAACTTTCTGTTCTGAATACTGAACTTTAGTTACAACTTAATACGCTTTTAGATTACCAGTAAGGAGCCTGGTGGGCTACAGTCCATGGAGTCGCAAAGAGTCGGACTCGACTGAGTGACTAACACTTTCACTTTTTCAAAGTGTCCACAATCAAACTGAAAAGTAAAAGGCTGTAAAACTGGGCTTCATTTTGCAGTAAAGATCAAAGAAAGGATTCCACTTATTTTTTATTTGGCTGTGCCATGCCACATGTGGGATCTTAATTTCCTGACCAGGGATCAAACCCGTGGCCCCTGCAGTAGAAGCACAGAGTCTTAACCACTGGACCTCCAGGGAAGCCCCCAGATTTCCACTTTTTAACCATTCTTGGCCAAGTAGTTTGCCCACTGGGGAAACCTGGCCTCGGATAGTTACCTGTCTCCCTGTAGCCCTGATGTCCGACAGACTTGCCCATCCATACAGCCTTAAGGAGACTACACTGATCTCCTCGCTCACCATTCCTATTGGTTTCTGAGGCGCTCACCGCTGGAAGTTCTTCTGGATGTCTAGCCTCAATCCTTCCTACTGTAGGGCAGGCATTTCTTGTCTGGTCCTTGTTAGACAGCGAAGGACCTGCCACGAATCTGCTCTATTTTGCAACCCACTCCTGACCCTCCCCACCTCTGTCCCCTTGAGTCTGGGCAGCCCCTCTCTTCCCTGCTGTCCCTGGCGTGGACGCCTACCTGATGATGTAGCCCTTGAGGACGCCATTCTGGTGGCTCTCAGGAGGCGGCTGCCACTGGATCATGATGGACTGGTTGGTCCGGCCACTGGCGATGACGTTCTGTGGAGGGGCTGTGGGGGGCTCTTCAGGAAGGGAGACCCTGGAAAACACCAAGGACGGGCAGGTCTTTTCACTCCTTGTCTCGACGGCAAACACGGAAGTTTAATGGGATATGAAGAGACCCCACCCCTGCAGACTCTGCAATTGCTGTGTGCCTTTGGGTAAGTCACTTAACCTTTCTGAGAGTGTTTCTTTACCTGAAAAAGCAATATAATAAAGCTCCATTTGTCTGCTTTATAAAAGTGGTTGGAAGAAAAATAAAAAAATAAAAGTGGTTGAAGCGCAAATGATGCAATGTCTTTTCAAAACTCTCCTTGTTGGCAAATTGTTGTTGTTTACTCCCTAAGTCACGGCAGAGCCTTTGCCATCCCATGGACTATAGCCTGCCAGGCTCCACGGGGTTCTCCAGGCAAGAATACCGGCGTGGGTTGCCATTTCCTCCTCCAGGGGACCTTCCCGACCCAGGGATTGAACCTGCGTCTCCTGCATTGGCAGGCGTTCTTTATCACTGAGCCACCGGGGAAGTCCCTGGGAAGCACCAGATAAGTGTATTTTCTGTGCGGTCGCAGGACACAGGCCTCGGTTTCCCATTTGTCAAAGAAGCTGCCGTCGGGTCTGGTGGAGGTCATGAGTGCTTGAAAATTTTAGAAGCAGAAGTGTTTAAAACACTCACCTCCCCGTTACCAGCTGGGGGTGAACTCGAAACAGGCTTCCTTTACTAACCAGCTGAGCCTTGACTGGGGCGGGGCAGGCCGGGTGGGGTGAGAGTTTGAGCCCTCCTCCGACCCCGTACCCTGAAGCCCAGGGCTGCTACATTTCTTTCTCTGGCATGGCCAGGCGATGCAGCGTTCCACCTCCGTGTATTTTTCACATAACTGACAGGCATCCACGAACAACAAAAGTTAATTATTTCTGATGATGCCTTTCCCTCTTTGTTTATGTTTTTGTTCCCTGGTGGATAGCTTTTCTAAACTGTACCGCACCCTCCCATGACTTTGTGCAGCCCGAAGTGAGGGTAATTTAAGCTTTTTCCGTGTGACTCGGGGCCTAACCGTCAGGATGCAGATTCAGTAGGAAGATGAATCAGTGCTACAAAGGGAAGCCTGAATGGCTGGAGAAGTTACAGGATGGTTTCCTGCGCTTCGGGGCTTCTTATTGGGAGTTCGTAGCTCTGAGAGGTTGGGTCTGTGTTTATCTTGTCCTCTGCACCACCTCTCATGGTCCAAACATGGCCTGGCCCAGAGTAGATGCTCAATAAACAGTGAATGAGGGCCCTCCCTGGTGGTTCAGTGGTTACGAATCCACCTTCCAATGCAGGGGATGCAGGTTTGATCCCCGGTCAGGGAACTAAGATCCCACCTGCCTCGGGGCAACGAGGCCCAAGAGCCACAAGCCCTGAGCCCCTGTGCTCTGGAGCCCGCGCGCGACAACTAGAGAGAAGCCTGAGGACGGAGAGGAGAGATCCCGGGGCCCCCGCACAGGCCTGCTGTAGCAAAAAAAATAGAGCGCATGATTGCCAAAAAACAAAACAAAAACGGTGACTGGCTAAATGCTCCACGCCAGGCCGTCATCTGCCGCTTCTTCCTCCTGCTAGAGTGTCATGCCTCAATGGCATCTGGCTCATAAAAGCCAGAAGGACTCAAGCTCACGGGAACTGTAGGGAAACCACAAGGATTGATTTAACCCACATGTGGGGAGGGGTCTGGGTACACATCTAACAGCAAAGTGCATTCCGGCTCCCTTAGCAAATATGACCGCTCATTTCTGGGCTCTCAGTTCTGCTCCACTGATCTGTGCATCTTTTTTTTTTTTGGCTGTGTCACCCGGCTTGTAGGATTTTAGTTCCCTGAACAGGGATTGAACCCAGGCCATGGCAGCAGAAGTGCTGAGTCCTCACCCCTCAGGGGACGCCCTGTGTGTCTGTTTTCAGAAGAGCAGCATGCGGCTTTGGTGACCGTAGCTTTGTAGGACAGTTTGGAATCAAGACGCGTGATGCCTCTGGCTCTCTGCTTTGTTTTCAGGATTATTCTGGGTACTTGGTGTTTTTTGTGGCTCTATACAAATTTCAGGATTGTTTTTTCTGTTTCTGTGAAAAACGCCATTGGAATTGTGATAGGGATAGCATTGACTCAACAGACAGCTTGGGGTGATAGGGACATTGTAACAATATAAACTGTCCTCAACAGGGAAAGGACAGGCTCTTCAGTAAATGATGTTGGGAAAACTGGAAAACCACATGCAGAAGAAGGTAACTGGACCCCTATCTTACAAAACTCACAAAAATTTTTAAACTCGAAATGGATTAAAGACGAACTTAAGACCTGAAACTCTAGAACTCCTAGACTAAAACATAGGGGGAAAGCCCCTTGGCACTGGACTTGGCAGTAATGCCCTGGATGTGGCACCAAAAGCACAAGTCACAAAAGAAAAATAAATGAGCAGGACTATAGCGAAGTAAAAAGCATCTTCAGAGCAAAAGAAACAAGATGAAAAGGCGACCTGCAGAGCGGGAGAACGTACTTGCAAACCATGTATCTAATAAGGGGTTAATATGCAGAATATATAAAGAACTCATACAACTCAGTAGCCAAAAACTAAACATCTGATAAAAAAACTGAACACATGGGCTGCACATTTTTTCCAAAGAAGACAAATGAATGACCAACAGGTCCATGAAAACATGCTCAACATCACTAATCAACAGGGAAATGCAAATCAAAACTACGGTGAGTTATCACCTTATACCCGACAGAGTGGCTATTATCCAAAAGACAAGAGATAACAAATGTTGGCAAGGATGTGGCTAAAGGGAACCTTTTAAGCACTGCTAGTGGGAATATAAATGGGTCTAGAGACTATGGAAAATAGCATAGAGGTTCCTTCTGCCCAAAATTAGAAGCAGTACCTCCATACAATCCAGCCATCCACAGGATCTCAACAACCTGTCTGCAACCCCATATTCACTGCAGCACTGTTCACAAACAGCCAAGAGACGGAAACAACTTAAATGCCCATCAAGGAATGAATGGTTGAGGAAGATGTAACACAGCTACACAGTGAAGTATTTTCCAGCCATGAGAAAGAAACTCTGCCATCTGCAACAATCCAGATGGGCCAGGGGGCACTGTACTCAATGAAGGCAGTCAGCAGAGAAAGACAAACACTTCGTGACCTCACTGCTACGTGCAAGCTGAACGAGCTGAGCTCGGAGACACAGGAGAGTGGTGACTAGTAGGGGCTGGGGGTTGAGGGGATGGGGAGGCGCTGCTCAGAAGGTGTAAACTTGCAGAGGTGAGAGTAACCCGTTCTGGGGAGAGGATGCAGGCCTGGTGATTACAGCTAATGACACTGTATTATGCCCCTGGAGGTTTCTAAGAGAGGGGATTTTAAATGTTCTCACCACAAAAAAGAAACGGTAATTATGTGACAGGATGGGGGTGTCAGCTAACACCACGGGGGAACCATTTTGCCACACAGGAGTGTGTCAACCCACACGGCAGGTCTCAAACTTATACTGTGGTTCCTGTCCATGATCTCTTAATCCATCTGGAAAAATATAAACTGAAAAAAAAAAACAAAAACCAAAAGCAAAGCACACAGCTCTGGGGCCTGGGCCTGGGAGTCGCTGTCATCCTGATCAGACGATTCTGTTCTCACTGGAGGACGTTGCTTGCCCTGTGGGGGTCTAGGTGGGTAGAATGCGCCTCCTACGTAAGTGGGTATTAGAGGGGATGAGTTGCTGTTCAATTGTCGTCATTTAAAAAAAAAGGCTTGATGAAGGCTTCGTGGGGTCTGAGCCACGCAAGGCACCGCACACAGAGACCCAAGGAGGTCCTCGGTGACTCTGGAACTTCACGCACACTTAGCAATGGGGATGTGGAGCAGAACGGGGTGAGTGCTGGAACTTGCATGGCTCACAGAGAGGGCTGCTCAGTGCCCTTCACTCGTCCGCCTGGATTTCCCTGCCTCCCTGTGAGACAGTCAGTACAGCTACCCCCATCCTGTGGACGCACCGACTGAGGCCTCGGGGCGTCCGAGAGGAGCCCCCAGGACGCGCCCGGCAGCCAGGACCCGCCTCCCCCCACCACAGTGGTTTTGGCAGCAGGCAGCCCCGCCCGGCCCCCCGCCCTCCACTGGAGCCCCCAGGCCCACCCTGCGCCCCTCACCTCTCCGTGTCCTTGCTGAACTGTCCCTTCCCCACGTCATTGACAGCGCAAAGACGGAACTGGTAGGACCGTGCGGGGACCAAGCCCTTGACCATCACGGAAGTAGCTTCAGGGTCCACGCTGGCCAGGAGCACCGTCCAGGGGGCATCTGCACGGACAGAGGGTGGAGGCAGCGGTGGGCACCTTTGGGGGGCATGCTTCCTCCTGCTCCCTCTCCCCGCAGCGCTCCAGCCTCACACTTAATACCTCCCGCCCAGCTTGGTCCAGTAGAGGCTGGCCATGTCCCGTTCCTGGGTCCTCTTTGCCCACGTGTCCCAGGGCTGGACGGTACCCACTGGGGATGGAGCTGGGCTCACTGGAACTGAGATGCATTTGTCTTTTCTATCCTTTATTCCCCGCTCAAATTGATGAGCAAACTGTATTTAAAACACCCTTCAAGTGATGCCTGCTAATTTGGGAGCTCACAGCTTGGGGCTGGAGGATAAGAAGAAATAGGAAAGAAACTAATGACCAGCGTCTGGGAGGCTGCTGGGCGCCGGGCTCCGGGCCCAGCAAGTGCCTCACCGCGCTCCTCCCGCGTCACAGGACGCGGGGAGAGGCCGCCGCGGCTCCGCCCTGGGGACCGGCCGCCCTGCCCGCGGCGGGTGCGGGGGGCGCGGAGCCTTACTGTTCTCCGACATCTCCAGGACGTAGCGGCTCAGCGGGCTGTTGCCGTCGAAGGGTTTGCCCCACGTCAGGTTGATGGCCCTCCTCTCCGAGGCACTGAGGGTCGCCACGGGGTGCTCGGGGGCGTGAGGCAGCTGCCTGGAGGAGAGAGGCGCGGTGGGCCCCCGGGGGGTCTCGGGTCAGGGGGCGCCCCGTGATGTCTGGCGCGCAGCCCCCAGCCAAGCCTTCGCCGTGCGTGCCGGCTTTGCAGCCCGCCCCGGACGGGGGTCTCCCCGAGCGGGGAAAAGCCCGGGGGTGCTGCGGTGCGGCGGGCGGGCTCGGATCGCCCCCGGCCCGGTGGGCCGCAGACGGAGCCGCGCCTCGCTGCCTGCGCCTCCGCCTCCGCGTCCCCGAGGCGGGCAGGCCGCGCTCACCTCACGCGCAGGTGGGCGCTGCGGGAGTCGTTGCCGCCGGCCGAGAGCACCCGGCAGGTGTAGGTGCCGATGTCCCCGGACCAGGTCTGCGCGATGTGCAGGGAGCCGTTCCGGTCCAGGCGGAGGCGGGGGTTGCCCTCCGCGCTCAGCGTGACGCCGTCTTTCTCCCAGACGTACCTGAGAGGGGAGAGCCGCTCAGGGCAGAGGCGCAGGCAAGGGGGGCCCAGCCCAGGGCCGGTCTGCAGCCGGGAGCTCCAGCGCCGGGCGGGGGCGAGCCCCAGGCCAGGGCGGGGCCCCCACCATCACACCTGCGGCGGGGGCGGGGGTGGGGAGGGGTGGGGAGCGTTCACACCTTCAGTTCAGGTCCAGGTCCCAGCCTGGTTGCTGCTGACCCGAAGCCACCGCCAAGCCGCCCAGAGTGGGCACAAACTATTCTCCCAAAGAGGTTAAAAGAGTACGGCTGGAAAAAGGGTGAACGCTTCCGCCTAGACTACATTTGGGGATTAGTTTTATGAAGAGAACCATCACATCAATGCATCACTGTGACAAATTGACCTCAGTGTCCAAAAAAAAAAATCACTTTAGCTTTGGTCAGTCAGTACAAAGGAGGACTTGAGAAATTACACACATCCCTGCGCCTGACAATGAGAAACGCCTGCTCTGGATTTGTTATGGAGGAGACACAATAATTGTCGTCAACACACACAGGGTGCCAGCTCCTGGGAGCACGCTGGGCGGCTGCCCCCCAGGGAAGGTGGATCAGGGTGACCAGGGTGGGGGCTGGGCTGGGGCGCTTTACAAATAAGCCAGCAATCGCCTAGTGTGGGGACAGGGACTGTCTATACAGCCCTAGAACTCTCTGGGTTTAGGAAGGGTGAGATGGCTGGAGAGAATGAGCCTGTACTATTTTTAACTTAAACTTTAAAAAAAAATTTCAGAAAACTAGCAAGTACAGATGAGAAAAGAGTAGGAAAAAAAGAGAAAAATTCAACAGTTTTCCCCTATTGTTGTTTAGTCCCTCAGTCGTGTCTGACTCTTTGTGGCTCCACGGACTGCAGCACGCCAGGCTTCCCTGTCCTTCACCATCTCCCAGAGCTTACTCAAACTCATGTCCATTGAGTCGGTGATGCCATCCAGCCATCTCATCCTCTGTGGTCCCCTTCTCCTGCCCTCAATCTTTCCCAGCATCAGGGTCTTTTCCAGTGAGTCGGCCCTTCGCAGCAGGTGGCCAGAGTATAGCAGCTTCAGCGTCATCATCAGTCCTTCCGATGGACATCCAGGGTTGGCATTTGAGGGTAAACCTTTCAGACGCTTCTCTCCTGACCCCTGGGCAGTTACCACAGTGCCACTGTGTTCTGGGCTTGAATGTTCCCTGGCCACTTACTGGTGTTGTGGTCCTGGGGATGTTTATTGGATACGGTATGCCTCACTTTTCTCATTTGTCACATGACGGAAGAAACACCATCCACCCCATAGGGTTGCCGTAAGGACTGTGTGAGTTAGTATAAAATATTGGCGTAGCGCTGGAAGCATGGTGATTGATAGAAGTTATGATATATGTTTACTGATACAGTACATCTTGAGTATAAATAATACCCAGCTGCTGCTGGATAGCCCAAGGAGCCCAGCTCGGGGCCCTGGGGTCACCTAGGGGGTGGGACGGGGGGTGAGCAGGCATTCCAGGAGGGAGGGGATATATGTAGACATAGGGCCTATTCACTTTGTTGTATAGCAGAAGCCAACACAACATTGTAAAGCAATTATACTCCAATAAAAAAAAAAAAACCTAGCTATTCATCCATCCCAATTTTAAAGCTGCCATTTCTACCCAAGACGATATCATAAATTCCATTTAATGTGACATTTCTTCACCGTGGTTCACTTGGCTGCATAGTACTTCACATTATCATTCCTCTGTAATTGATCCTGTAATGATGGGCATCCAATTTACCTCCTTGTTTTCTTCCTTTTTTTAAAAAAATTCTTTTTGGCCACATCACACGGCACGTGGGACCTTAGTTTCCCAGCCAGGTATCAAACCTGCATCCTCGGCACTGGAGGCAGGGAGTCTCAGCCACAGGACGGGCAGAGAAGTCCCTAGCTCCTTGTTTTCTGATTTCACGGCTAATGCTGTGATGAACACCTCTGTGGCAAAATATTTGCCACATTCTAAATCACTTCCTCGGACATAAATTCTCAGCAGTAAATCACTGAGTTAAATGCTAAGGCTTTTTATGCATATTTTGCAAATCGCCAAAAGTGATCACCGTCCATCCATCTCTCTGTCTAGAGAAGGATCATCCTCACGGGCACTGACGGGATAGGTAGATTTTACTTAAAAGCGAATCTAGCTGCAGAGGGAGATGCCTGCTTACGGAACAGCCTGTGGCAGGCAGACACACTCTGTCCAGAACACCATGCGTTAGGAAGCATCTATCACCACCTGCAAGGGTTCATGCCAAAACAACTGAACTTGAATCTGAAGATCAGCTTGTCGTTTAGTCGATAAGCCGTGTCCGGCTCTTTGCGACCCCATGGACTGTAGTCTGCCATGTAGCCCTCTGCCCTGTAGCCCTCTGTCCAGGGGAGTTTTCAGGCGAGAACACTGGAGTGGGTTGCCATTTCTTAACTCCAGGGAATCTTCCCAGCCCAGGGACTGAACCACACCTTCTGCATTGCAGGCAGATTCTTTACTGCTGAGCCACCAGAAAAGCACCCATGATCAATTACTTAATCGAATCAGAAATACAAGGGATAGAAGAAGAGGTGAACCACAGCATGAAAAAGCAGCTAGCCAAATCCAGATCTGGGCTATTCTACAGCAGGGATATTCTGCAAATTATGGCCCACTGCCTGTCCGTGTAAATAAAGTTTTATTGGAACATGCACACAGATACACACTCAATTGTTTACAGATTGCTTATGACTGCTCTGAGCTGCAGACACAGACATGAGAAGCTGTGACAAAGACTATATGGCCCTCAAAGCCTAAAATGCTTACTCTCTGGCTCTTTACAGAGGAAAATTTGAGGATGTCTTTCCTGCAGAACCTGGTTTCTCCAACTTATTAAGTGCATGAAAACCAGACAAAAATGAAAACCAAAATAAAGACAAAAATAAAAAGAAAGCGACAGGGTACCATGTAAAACAGAGGAGACACAGCAACTAAACGCAACAGGTAGACCCTGTATGAACCCTGAGTTAAGCTAACTCTGTGCACAAAGACACTTTGAGACACTCACGGTGACTGAAACACAGGCTGGTGTCAGAAGAAACCCAGGAATTGTCTTAGGTGTGAGAGTGGACATGGCTGTTATCTTTAAAGAAAAGTCCTTTTGAGTAAGAAAGGCACATAGACATATCTAACGGTGACACTGCATTTTTGAGATTTGCTTTTAAAAAAGATTTGCAGTTAAAAAAAAGCGTGGGGAAGATTCACAAAACCAGATGGGCAAATACAGATGATCGCTGAGGCTGAGAGGTGGTAGATAAGAACTGAGGATGCAATTCTCTCTTCTTTGGGGCAGTTTTAAAACTTTCATAAGAGGATGTTAAAAAAAGAACCCATCAGTCCTTTTAACTCAGGGGACATTTCCCCCCAAATAATCCATAAAGATATAGCTGGCTATTAAGCAATTTTGATGAGTGGTTTTTAGCTTTAAATAATATTAGATAGTCCTCAGGAAACAGAAGATGTGCAAAAACATTTAGTGATAAGGGCATTCAGAATGATATTTCTTAATATTAGCAACAATTCAGAAATAATCAAATTACCCAGCGTTAGGGAATTGGTAAGATAAATTATGGGGCGTCCACACAGTGGAGGACGGAATAGTCACATAATTGAGTTTAGTCAAAAATATTTATTGACAGAACAAGAGATTTGTAACAGGTTCTTAAGGGAAAAAGCAGAGTAGAGCACGGTGTTTTTAGTTTCTTCAAATGGCTCAAATATTACTATCGCTCCTGGAAGGAAAGTGAGATGTCAGTCGCGTCTGACTCTGTGTGACCCCATGGACTGCAGCCCTCCAGGCTCCTCTGTCCAGGGGATTCTCCAGCCAAGAGTACTGGAGTGGGTAGCCATTCCCTTCTCCAGGGGATCTTGACCCAGGGACTGAACTCGGGTCTGAACCACCAGGGAAGCCCAATGGAAGGAAACACAGGTCCATGTACTTTTCTACATCTTCTCTCTCTATCCCTCCCCATTTTCTTTGGCTCATCTGCATTTTTTATATTCCCCCCCCAAATGGATATCTGTTAGCTGTGTAATAAAATATAGTAACAATAATGATTAATATTAAGAACGGACTGCTCATCTTATGTCCAAAACACAAACAGACGCACAGACTTAATGAACGAGCTTGCAGTTGCCGGGGGGAGGCTGGGAGGGATGGTTAGGGAGTTTGGGATGGCCGTGTACACACTGCTGTAACCAACTAGGACCTCCCGGAAGCACAGGGGCCTCTTGCCCAATGTTACGGGGCAGCCTGGACGGGAGGGGAGTTGGAGGAGGACGGATACATGTGTGTGTGTGGCTGAGTCCCTTTGCTGTCCATCTGAAACTATCACAACACTGTCAGTTGGCTACACTCCAATATAAAATAAAAACAGTGGACTGTCCAGATTCCGTCTAGATCTGGGTTCAGATACCAACTGGAAGCAATTCTGGAGGCTTTTCATGCTGGTACCTACACCTGCCCAGCCTGTTTCCCCTGGACCCGTTATTTACTGAGGACACGTAACCAGGATTAAGCGGCTACCACTCTAGTCTGATCCGGTCATTCAAATCCTTCCAGTCTGTCTGCTCAGGGGACCCCTGGTACGTTTCCTGCAGCCAGAACAGGGACTCTAAATCTGGCTGCACGTCCGAGACACCTCGGGGACTTCTAAAAATACTTAAGTCTGGGGGTCCGGCCGTCCCACCCGTAAGACTCCCCTCCCCTCCCCAAGGCGATGGAAGACAGACAAGGGCGGGAGATGTGGAAATGGACTTGGTCACAAATTTTTGCCAATTTAGGGGGATGAGGGACCGACTCTGTTCTCTCCCCCATCTAAAAAAGATTGTCCTAGGTGCGTAAATCCATTCTAAGGCGAGGTCCCCTCCAGTAAACTGGAAGCACGACTTCTCATCCATAGTTCACTGGGGGTCCTGGAATGTGGGTCTACAGATATATTGCAAGGGGTTCCTGAATTTCTTTGTTCACAGGAATTGTCCAGAGTACAAATAAAATGTGCAAGTGTTTCCCAAGTATTTGTAGATAACATTTTAATAAATAAAATACCAATTTTTAATAAATGTTACTTAATTAACAGAGATTTTTGTTACGATAAAAAATTTCAAGTAGCGGAGGCTAACATGATAGCAACTGTTTCTGTATGTGTCTGAGACCCACAGCTGTGTTCTATGGGGGTAATGTGTGGGTTCTCCTGGAAGACATTGTTACAGTTGGTATATTAATGTTTAACAACACCCTGATAAACCCGGGGATAAGCATATTCTGGATTATTTGATGGCCGTGTTCTAACTACACCTATGTGATTTCAGGGCTCATGTCTGCGTTTGTGTGGTACCACACGATGGCTGTCCAAAGGGCCGATGTTCACTGTTTAATGAGGTGTTTCTTTAAGTGGGGCCTGAGGCAGAGCCTCTGAGAAGGGGTGTGAGTCTAAAAGTCCAGTATCCTTGAATGTACGGTGCAGCCACCTTAGAACGCAGTAGGGAGGTTCCCTAGGAAACTAAACACAGAGCTAGCACATGCGCCAGCAATTCCACTCCCGGGCGCACATCCAGACAAATCTCGACTTCAAAACGATGCACGCCCCCCAGTGTTCACAGCAGCATTGTTTACAACAGCCGAGACACGCGGGAGCGGCCTAGATGTCCATCAGCGGGAATGGATAAAGAGGATGTGGCACGCACATCCAAGGGGACACCGCTCAGCCACAAGAAAGAACGAAGTGGAGCCATTTACAGCAACGTGGATGCAATTAGAGGTGATCAAGCTAAGTGAAGTAAGTCAGAAAGATGAAGACAAATATCACATGATGTCACTTAAATGTGGAATCTAAAACATGACACGAACGAACCTATCTGGGGAACAGACACAGACTCCGGCAGAGAGGGTTAGACTGGTTGCCCAGGAGCGGGGTGGCTGGGGGAGGAACAGAGTGGGAGGCTGGGATTAGCAGGTCAGATGCAAGCTTTTATACACAGAATGGATAAGCAACAAGTCCATCGTATAGCACAGAGAACTGTATTCAAAATCCTGTAATAAAACATAACGGAAAAGAATAATTTTTTTAGAAAAGAATGAGTATATATGCGTAGACCTGAATCACTGCTGTGTGCCAGAAGTTAGCGCAACACTGTGAATCAACTGTACTTCAGTAAAAATAAAATAAAGGAAAAGAAAGCAAATATAAATATCAAGAAATAAAGCCTAGTCCCCTTGGCTTCCTGGGGTCCCTCCTGGCGCGGCCCTACGGCCATACGCCTAGAGGCCACCAGGTGGCGCCCCAGGACGCACTTGGGTCCCAGGCGGCGGGGCCGTAACTCCCAGGGGCGCCCCTCACTGCCCGCCGGCCAGCTCCCTGCCAGGGGCTCCAGCGGTGACGTTGCCCATAGAACAGGTGCAGCACGGAGGGAGTATTTATCTCTAAGGAAGCAGTTAGGCTTTTTTGTTTTTTTTTAACTCAGCATCCAAAGCTCAAGAGAGCCTGAAGGGGCTATCTTCTCCCAGTTCGGGCTCGGAACCCTTGCCCAGAGATGGCCCAGGAAGCGTCTCTGTGCCGGCCCGGCGGCTTCCCAGCTTGCAGGCCTGTCTCGGCTGCTCCCCGCGCTCCCAGGCCTCCGCAGGGCCTTTCCCGGTTGGACCTGGCTCCCTCCAGGTCCCGTGGAGGGCGGCAGGGGCGGCCCCCGTCTGGGTCTCACTGGGGGTCACCCCAGGGCCCTCCATGGCCCCAGGCATGTCAGGGCTGCCAGGCCTCTTCACCAGACCTGTCTGCTGCCCACAGGTGGGCAGAGGGTCTAAGATCTGCGGGCGACTGCTAGCAGGGGGGTCCTGAGCATCGCAGAGCTTCCACCTCTCCCCAGACAGAGGCTTCTTTCTCTCCCCCTCCCTAAGGCCCCCCACCCCCCTTCCTGCATTTCTCCGCCTTTCATCCCCGCCCACCCCAGGCTGCCCCATTCAACTCAGGCTGGCTCAGTCCCCAGACACGCACTTCGTTGCTCAGTCGTGCCCGACTCTTTGAGACGCTGTGGACCGCAGCACGCCAGGCTTCCCTGTCCTTCACTGTCTCCTGCAGTTTGCTCAGATTCAGGTCCACGGAATCGGATGGACATGCTATTCAGCCGTCTCATCTCTGCTGCCCCTTCGCCTTTTGCCTTCAATCTTTCCCAGCACCAGGGTCTCTTGCGGTCCGTGGGGTCCCCAAGTCTCAGTCCTGCACTAAGTCTGTAGGTGGCTGTTCCCTGACCCCCATGGGCCACACTTACCTCCCTGTCACGGACACTCAGCCAGCAAACCAGCGACCCCCGAAAGCTGCCCCTCCCCCCTTGCCGCCAAGGGCCTTGGCCTCAGGAGTACCTGATGGTCACCCGGGGGTCGTGGGTCACTCCGCACACCATGGAGGCCTGGGTGCCCTTGATGACGCTCTGGTCCTGCGGGGGCCTGGTGATGCGGGTCCGGGCTGAAAGACAGCAGGGAGGTGGCCGGGTGGGAAGGGGCCCCGGACGGACAGGTGAGATGCAGGTGTGTGTGTGGGGGGTCCTTCCGGTGAGCCGGGCCGTGCGGCTGAGGTCTGCGGTGGACTGGTCCCCCACGGCGAATGTCCCAGAACACTAAGAGCCATGTGTTCCCAAGGTACGTGAATTCTGGGAAGTGACGCTCATAGTGGGGGCTCTTTTAATTCTGTGCCCATGGGATGGACAAAGAAATAGAAACCTGGAGATGATCACAGCCGTGTTCCCAGGGGTCCAGCCAGGGTAAAAATAGGACTGTCTGCCTCTGGGTCTCAGGCATCCCCCGCCAGGCCCCTGGCACTCAGGCCAGGAGGGCGGCCCACCCCTCCGTGTGGTGCCAGACCCCAAGGGGCGGGATGGGGCTTGGGACGTTCCCCCAGAGCAGGGGTCAGCAAACCACAACCCGGGGGTCAAGTCCGACCAGGGGCCTGTCTGAGTGAATCCCCTCCGTGTTGGCACCCTGCCACGCCTGCTGCGCTCAGCACAGCCTATGGCTGCTTTCTTGATGAAACGGGAAGAGCTTGTGGAGCTGTGACAGAGACTGTCCGGCGCACGAAGCCTGAAATACTTCCTCTCCGGCCCTTTCCAGCAGAAGTGTGCGGATTTCGGCCCTAAGGCCTACGCGCATCGGCTCTGTGGTGAGAGCCCCGCCCAGCCAGCACTGCCCCGGGGACCGTGATCTTCCTGCCCTGTCCTCCGAGCTCCTCTGTCCAGGTCTCAGGACGGGTGGGCTGGGCAGACAGCAGACGTGGGGCCGCTCAGCGCACGCTTGCGCACACTCACACACACTCACGCACGCTCACACACAGGCGTGGAAAGGACCCCCGCCCGGCCCGGGCACTCACCCCACACCACCAGGTCGGCCGAGGCTTCGTCCGCCCCCCGCGAGTTGGTGGCCAGACAGGTGTAGGTGCCGGCGTCTGAGATGTGCGTGGGGCTGACCAGCAGGCTGCCCGACTCCAGGAGCGTGAAGCGCGGCAGCTGGACCGAGCCGCTGGCCAGAATGCGCTCCCCTGGGGGACACGGGACGGGTGGGCTCAGGCTGCCGCCCGCTGCCCCCAGCCACCCCCTGGCACTCCGTCATCACCAGGCGCCTGGACCACACCCCACCCTCCCCCGTCCGCTGCCCCAGAGTGGGCTCCCAGCTTTAGGAAGGCTGCAGGCGCCCCTGGAGGGGGCCTGGGGGGGATGGCAGGGCTGCGGCCAGCCCGGTTCCTGACCTGGGGACAGACACAAGGACACGCAGTCCCAGAGCAGGGGGCCCGGACGGAGCCTCTCCTGCTGTCTCTCCTCCCACCACGCTATCTGCCCTTCAGCAGGAAGACCAGCCTGCCTCCCCGCCGGTGGGCACAGCCCTTGGAGGCAGCTGGCACCTGGGCTGGGGGGAGGGGACAGACAGCTGCGACAGGGTGGTGACGGGCCGCCTGCAGAAGGATGCTTCTGGAGTCACCTTCAGGGGCGCGCAGGGGAGCGGCGGGCGGGAGCAGCCAGCGTGGGGTGCGGCGGGGGCAGCCCTGGCCGGGACAGACCTCCCACTAGGGACCCGGGGACCCTGGTGGCTGGAAGGAGAGAGGGAGGGAGACAGAGAGGGTGACCCCTGTGTCAGAGTGTGTCTGAGAGTGCGGTGCTGGTGATCGCACCTGTTTTTTAAAGAAAACCCCACCTGCCTGTACAGAGGGGACTGTCCACGTGCAAGCCGGTGGGTGAGCGGGTCCCTCCGCACACGCGTGTGGGCATCCTGCACGGGTGAGTGTATCAGGTGGGCGTGTTTATTTCCGCATCTGGGCGCACACTCCACCGATACTGAGGAAGCATCCTCTGTGGGTCACTGTGTTCTAAGCCCCGGGGAGATGCCAGGGGACAAAACTGAAAGCTTCGAATTGTGGGAGGCGAGGTAATCAGTAGACTGAACATGCCGATGACCTTGTGTGTTAGAAGGTGGGGAGATAGAGCAGGGAGGCTCTGGATGAGAGGAGGTTCATATGGGCAGAGGCTGGGGGTGTGAGTGAGTGACAATGTGTACACGTGTGTGTGTCCCTGGGGAGGGCTGTGAAAGTACAATGCAGAGGCGTGGAGGAGGCACGGGGTGGGTGGACTAGGGGGACAGCTTGGGCTTCACTGGCTTTGCCTGGGGAGGGGGTACGGCCCCATCCCTGTACTAACAACCTGCTCCACGGTATTACATCCGCCGGCACGGACTGGTCTACTTCCCAGACACGGTGCGGGCCCTCCCACATGCACCCTCTCATCTAGTTTTCATGCTGCTCCCAGGTACGAATCCTACCATCCCCAGTTTATAGGTGGGAACCTTAAAGCTCCGAGTGAGTAAATAACTCACCCAAAGTCACGGGTCTCACCAGAGGCAGAGCTGAGCCTGGAGCCGGACAGGGCGGCACATGGTACGTCCCGTGGTGTAAAAGAAGCCCTCTGGGGTTGTGCAGTGCACAACCTTCCCAACTGTACATGGGAAACCCCCCCTGGCTGGCTCCGGAACTGAGCCCCAGGCCTGCCCTAGACTTTTGGTCACCCTCTAAGGTCAGTCAGCCTCAAGTACCTTTTTGCCAAGTGATGGCCGGGCGGGGCGCCCCCGAAGTCTCACAGGCCAGCACCACAGACATGCCGTCGATCACCGTGCTGTCCAGGGGGCCCCTGGTGATGTTGGGGGCGATGCCTGCAAAGGAAGACAGTGGGGCATCTTAGCCACATCCGGGTGCTTCTCCTGCCTCGCAATCTCCTTGGTGTGGGTCCTTCTTCAGGGAAGGATGCAGATGTCCCGGTAGGACCCCAGTGTCGGAAAGAACCAGAGAACCCACGAGGGACCCCTCACCACCTGCCCCGTGGAAGCACCTTGGTGATGCCAGTCCCTGCCCTGCCTCGATTCTCAAGCCTCCATCTGGCAGAAACTGAGGACTCCCAAGGATGACCGACACCCTCCATGACAAGGTTAACGGGATTCACCTTTCATTAAAGGTGAAATCGAGGCTCTGGTTTGTAAAAGAAAAAAACCAGTGCTGGCCACAGAAGCAGAGGGCGTGACGGGCCAGAGTCACCGCGCCCCAGGGCGAGAGCCTTCTGGGATCCCATTTCTGCATCTACAGCGGCCTGTTCTCAAGAGGCCCCTGGCTGGAGGAGGGCTGTGTCCTGGGTTGGGGGGAGAGGGAGGGGCTCGGCCAGGACAGGGAAGGGGACTCACTGGTGACGGCCAGGTAGGTGGAGGTCTGCGCCTCGCCGGCCGCGTTGCGGGCGAAGCACTGGAACATCCCGGTGTCGTCCGGCACCAGCCCGCTGATCTGCAGGCCCCCGTCGCCTCGCTGCCGGAAGCGGCCCAGCCTCCCCGCCTCCACCACGGCCGCGTCCTTGTACCAGGTGACGGAGGGCGGCGGCACACCTAGGGGGTCGAGCGCCCACCGTCAGCCAGCGCCGAGGGAAGCTCCGGCCTCGGAGGCTGGGGCTGCAAGTCCTCAAGGCGGGGGGCGGGGATCCCGGTGTGCTCTGGGTTCTAGAACCTTCTCAGTGCGTGCTGGCGTGCTAAGCCACTTCAGTCGTGTCTGACTCTCTGCGACCCCCAGGGACTGCAGCCCACCAGGCTCCTCTGTCCACGATTCTCCAGGCAAGAACACTGGAGTGGGTTGCCATGCCCTCCTCCAGGGGAGCTTCCCGACCCAGGGATGGAACCCGTGTCTCCTGTGGCTCCAGCCCTGCGGGTGGATTCTTTACCTGCTGAGCTACCGGGGAAGCCCGAACTTTCTCAGCGGCGCCACTATTGGTCTAGGAAGCGGGGAGAGTTGTTCTTAGATTCCCAAATTCTCAGAGTAGGCATTCCAAGAAAATTTAAAAGTTCCTGGGGTTAGTTCAGCTTGGAGAGGCTGGACATACTGTATTCTATTCTGGCATATGTAGCGGAGTCTTTAGTATGCTCTGGGAACCTCCAGCCAGCCTTTCCAAACCCAGGTGAGCGCGCAGCCCCGTGTCTAGGGGCTCACAGGTGGGATGGGGGTTTCTTCGGAAGCCCCGTCCTGGCCCGTCCTCACAGAGAGGAGCATTGGGGCTCCTCCTAACCCCTCAGCCTTGCCCGAGCTGTGTCCCCAGCCTGGCACCCTTTCCCCACACCCCCTGCCCCCCACTCCAGCTCTCCCTCTGTGTCTCTGCTCAAACGTGACTTCCACAGAAAAGCTCCCCAGGCTCCGTTCGAATGACCGCCCCCGGCGGGAGCCCCTCAGCCTGCCTGCTTCTCCTTCCCCCGCACTTTTCAACCCCGACAGCCAGCCGCCGACACCGTATTTCACCCATCCCAAGCTACGGCTTTGTTCACATCGTAATGTCTCTGAGATGAGGACGTGTCTTACAACCGACAGCATGTCATAATTTAATTGGCAGCCTTTTTTCTTTCTTAGTGGCGCATAAAATAATGGGGCATCTTACAACCCATGGCATTTTAGATGAAATGAAATAAGGTATCTTTATTTGTTTATTGGTTTGTCTGCCTCCCTCACGAGAACGCACAGTTCTGTAATATCAGGGATCTGGCTCTTGGGTTCATTCTGTGCCTCTCCAGCCCCGAGAACAGTCTCAGCACATGTTGCTGAAAGTGTCAGATACTCAAGTCATGTCTGACTCTTTGGGACCCCCATGGACTATAGCTTGCCAGGCTTCTCTGTCCATGGGATTCTCCAGGCAAGAATACTGGAGTGGGTTGCCATTCCCTTGTCCAGGGGACCTTCCTGATCCAGGGATCGTGGTAAGCCCACCCCCCACCAAGTGTTTGTCCAATAAATCACTGTCTTCCGCTCGAGTGATCTCAGGACGGGGGTCAGTGTGCCCCCTCCTCCTCCATGGGACCCTCCCTTTCCTTCCCTCCCTCCTGCCAGGGTTACAGTCTCCGCTCTGCGCATCCTGTCATCCCCTTATCCCAGATTGCACCCTGGTTTGGGGTGTCTTTTAGCTCAACTGGACTCAAAGGAGAAGGATGGGAAAAGCGGTAAGTATGCAAGAACTCTGACAGAGGCAGGGGGTTAAGTAGGAATGGTGAGGGGAGACGAAGCAGAATGGTCCAGAAACCAGGCAGAGACACATCCGAGTTCTGGCAGTTCTGACATTACGACAATGTGGCATTGTCGGCAACTCTCACATTATGGGTAATTTGAGTCTGTCACCTATCCTGAAATTACGGTAATTTGGATTCATTTGTAACCTTCACGTTATGGTAACACGGGGCTGATTTCCAGCCCTGAGATTATGGTAGTTTGGCCTGTTTGCTTCCTGGGGTGTCTGCTTACAGCCAGGCTGACTCTCTGCTCAGTGGTGAGAGGGTGGCGGACTTTCGAACAGTCTATGTCAGGGAGGGGAGAGGTTGAAGGTCTGGAGGGACCTCGTGCCCCTCCAACCAAGCCACCAGGTTACCTTTGGCCCGACAGGGGATGTCCACCACCTTCTCCATCTCCGCTGTGATGTGTCTCTCTGGCTCCTTGACAAACTGAGGTGGTTCTGCAGGAGGAAAGACCGGGGGAGGGGATCAGAGCCAGGCTCCTGTTGATACGGCTGCTGATCGGGTCGCCCGTCAGGGGGACTCCAGCAGCCCCACCGTCTCACCCATCACAGAGAGGTAGGCACCGCGGACGACGGAGGGGACGCTGCTGCTACGCAGGACGGCCTCACACTCGTAGTAGCCAGCGTCGCTGGCCGTGGGGTTGGGGATGGTGAGCCGGCGGTTGTAGTCACTGATGCCGCTGGACAGCAGCGCCCCGTCCTTCTTCCAAATGATGTGAAGCTTGATCAGAGGCCTGGACGGGGCAAGGGATGAGGCGGTCAGCCACAGAGCCTCCCATGGGCTTGGGAGGCAGGGCAGGGTGTGGTGAGGCATGCAGGTGCGGGGGGCCAGGCGCCTGAGTTTGCCCTGCCCCTGACACTTGCTAGGTGCAGGCCGTTGTGTGGGCTAGTCCTTCAGAGCTCTGGGCCTCAGTTTCCACATCTGTACAATGGGAACAACTGTGCCCTGCTCCCCGGGGGTTGTGGCGAGGGCAGACCTGGCCCCGCGACAGCTCATGTTCGAGGGCTCTCGAGAGCTCTCGAGAGCAGGCAAGTGGCCCTTCCCCACGTCTCTGCCTCCGCTCTGCCCCCTGCTCCGTCCAGTGTAAGTCAGTGGGTGGGAGAGTGTGGAAGTCCTGAAATGTCTGGGGTCTCAGTTGCAGCATGCAGGAATCTTTAGTTGCAGCATGTGGGATCTAGTTCCCTGACCAGGGATCGAACCTGGGCCCCCTGCTTTGGGAGCACAGAGTCTTAACCACTGGACCAGCAGGGAAGTCCCACTTTCCTCTTGCCTTCACTCAAGGAGGCCACGGCCGGCAGAGGCGAGCGGCCACTCCCCAGGCTGCTCTGGATGTTGGAAGTGAGTGGATCCCCCACCAACTCCAGATGTCCTGGGCTGGGATCTGCTGGATAACTTCCCCTCGAGGCATGGGTTCTCCTCTCGGGCGGGCCCTGCTTGCGTCCGACAGCTCTCTGACCACCAACCCACCACCCCTTCCCCAGGCTAAATACCCCGTCTTCTTTCGTGGGGCCTCATGGGACAGTTCTGGATCTCTGTGAATTCCACGTGGCCTCCTCGGAGCCTGCAGGTCAGGAGCACCCGCTGGGGTTAATGCGGGGGGCTGTGGAGGCAGGACCCACCTGGCATTGGCCACACACTCCATGGTCACCTCCGAGGTCCCGGTCACCACGCTGGTGTTCTTGGGAGGAATGATGATGGCTGGAGCGATGGGGTCTGCAGGGCCGCCGACATCTGGGGAGGGCAACAGACGCTGGGAATCCCATCCGAGCCCCACCCCCACTAGAGGGACATCGCGGGAGATCTCTGTCCTTATGGGGGATGTGGGCAGATGCCCCGCAGCCCCAGAGCTGAACCTCCAGACACTGACCCGGGGGACCCTCCCCGCTTCCATCCTCCTCTGGTGGTGGCTCTCTGCACAGCGTCCAGGGAGAGCCCACGGGAGATCTCAGGATGTAACCCACCCCCCTATAATGCAGCCATGCCCTCCTCTTCATCCCCTGTCCTAGTTTTTTTTTTTTTTTTGGCCTTCAGAATCCTTCCCTCCACCTGCATTAATGCTGTGAGAAGGATAATACGTTGTCAGTAAGCTGACAACATCTCATCAGCTTGCTGCTTCATTCGCCACCTCTTCCACCAGAATGCAAACTCCCCACACTGGGCTGAATGCTGTCCCTCAAGTTCATGTCCAGCTGTGAATGCCCCCTTATTTCAGAGAGGGGCTTTGCAAGTGCAGTCAAGTTAGGAGGAGGTCCTGCTGCTTCAGGGTGAGCCCGAAGCCCAGCATGATGAGAGAGAGGACTGCTGAGGGCCTGCTGTGAACACAGGGCCTCTACACAGTGCTGTGAGGTCACCCAAACAGGAAGGAAGTCCAAAGAAGGGGAGATATGTATACGGAGGGCGGATCCGCTTTGCCGTACAGAAGAAACTAACATAAGACTGGAAAGCAACTACAGACTCCAAGAAAAATTAATTAAAAATAACAAGAAACAAAAGCGTCAGTTGCTCAGTCATGTCCATCTCTTTGTGACCCCATGGACTGTAGCCCGCCAGGCTCCTCTGGCCATGGGGTGCTCCAGGCAAGAAGACTGGAGTGGGTTATCACTGTCTCCTCCAGGGGATCTTCCTGATCCAGGGATCAAACCCGCATCTCCTGTGCCTCCTGCATTGGCAGGCGGATTCTTTACCCGCTGAGCCATCAGGGAAGCCCAGTAAAGACAGGAGACTTTCCTGCTTTATTCCTTGAGTCTTTTGAGAAGGGGCTAGGCTCTTCTCTCTGTGGTCAGCCCAAGCCCCGTACTGGCAGAAGCTCCACTACGTTCTGTACCCCTGCTCCCTGGCTCCTGAAAATATAAAAACAGAGGACTTTTTCTCTCACGACAAATCCATCCAGTTGGCCCCTGTCCAGGAGGCTCCGGAGGTGGCAGGCCATAACGACTCCCACGGCCCCGGGGTGATGGCAAATGGACATCCTTTATGGGGAAGACAGGCCGCCCGGTCAGCCCCCCGGGAAAAGGTTTTCCTACCGGGCCTCCCAGGCCTTGCTGGGAAAGGCCCAGACAGAATGGGAATAAAATGTAAAAAGTAAAGTAAAATGAAGGGGGAAAGAAAGGAAGCGTATAAACCAAAATAATTGCAACAATATAAAAGCCTCATGTAGGTGCCATAAAGAGCGATCGGATTGAAAGCTGCTGATATAGCCGAATCCATAAAAGTGTGCTCCACGTTGTTTATGACACGCCGGGCCGCACAGGTGCCGAGGCCCGGATTAATGGGGCTCGCGGAGGAGACAGACAGTCAGAGCCCCGCGGCCCTGATGGGTAAACAGAGCCCTCGGCGTTTAAAAATATGAGGGTGCCCCCCCCGCCCCGCCGGACCTTGGGGCTGTCTTGTTGGCTTCAGGAGGTTAAAGAGCAGACTGGCACCCCCTCGAGGGTCCTGGAGTCTTGCCCAGGCCCAGGCGGCAGCTGGCAAGGCTCGAGGGAAGGCGACCCCCCTGGATTCAGCAAAGGAGGGCCTGGGGCTCAGGAAGACCTCGCTCAGAACCTCGTTTTGCAGCCCCCACCCCCCAATCTTGGGCATCTGGTCAGGACTCCGGCTGCTCTCCTCAGCCCCCAAGTCTGTTTCCTTGGCTGCAAAACGGGGGTTAGAAGTCACTGCCTCTCAGGGTTGTGCCGGTTCAGCCCCCGGCTCGACAAACCTTCTCTGGTCGAGGGCTCAGTACGCGCCAGGCTGGGTGCCAGGCAGGGGGATCCCCCCAGGGGAGACGGGCGGGGCCCTGACCCCTTGGCGTGCACAGCCTGGGGAGCAGTCAGATCGGCGCTCAGACGTTCATGAGACTAAAGGTGCCCGCCACAGGCGCCTGGGAGGAAGGCCCAGGGGCGTGACTGAGTTGGTCAGGGGCTAGTGCAGAGTGCCTGGCACATAGCAGGTGCTCATCAGTGACGGGCCCTCCCCGGGAGCTGCCTGCTGTGCTTGGGGCGGGGTGGGCTGTCTTTGCTTCTTCCCCGCCCACCCCCAGCTCAGCCTGGACCAAGTGACGGAGCCAGAGGCCCCCAGCAGGTGAAGCCATGACTCTCGGGGGCCGCTTGACCGAGGGAGAGAGCGCACGGGTGCTAAAGGCTTCAGGAGGTCAGCAAAGCCTCCAGGGCCTGGTGGGGGGAGCGGGAGGGGAACTCAGGGAGCCAGAAGGAAGAAGGGCATTCCAGAACGGGGCCCGCTGCGGGTGCCGGTGAGACCAGCGGGGGAGCTGGAGGTGGAGGCGGGTGCCAAGCCCGGGTGACCTCAGAGCGCCAGGAAGGGCGGGGGGAGAAAGCCCCCAGCAGAGGCGAGGGGCCTGGCCCACACGCCCCCCCTGCCCCCAGCCCCCTCTCCTGATCCGCCAGGACTTCTCCCGGCTGAGCCCAGATGTCCTCAGAATCCTTCTTAACACAGTGCCAACAACGGATCGGTCCTTGTGGTTCTTCAGTCGCTAAGTTGTGTCCGACTCTTTGCGACCCCATGGACTGTAACCCGCCAGGCTCCTCTGTCCAACGGGCTTCCCAGGTGACTCAGGGGTAAAAAATCAGTCTGGCGATCCAGGAGATGTGAATTCGATCCCTGGGTTGGGAAGATGCCCTGGAGAAGGAAATGGCAACCCAATCCGGTATTCTTGCCTGGGAAATCCCATGGACAGAGGAGCCTGGGTACAGTCCATGGGGTCGCAAAGAGTCGGACACGACTGAGCGACTAAACCACAAAGACAACAGACAGCAGATTGGAGCAGATGGCAAGGTGAATACCGTTCCCCATCCCTACTGGGGGAGTCAAGGTGGATTTGATTGGGAGAGGTCGGATCAGGGCCAGATGATTGAGAATTTACAAACTGGGCTACTAGCTGGGAGTCGGCCCCAGGCAAGTATGTGGTAACCGAGCGATCGGCAGACGCGAGGACAAAACGTCTCGACCTGGGGCCCTCTTTACAGAGGAAGGTTAAGCCCAAGAGGAAAACACTCTTAAATCCTAAAATTCTTATTCCCAGCCCTGGAAGATATCTGTATTATGGTGTCCTTTCTAGGGAAAAGGTAGTTGAGGTTCAGAGTAGCGAAGGGGCTTCCCCAGGGTCACACAGCCCATGGGTCTCAAAGCTTGGCCTTAAGCACTCCTACACCCCTTGCTTGTGCTGCGGGCTCCCCGTTTTCAAAGCAGGGAGATGCATTGGGATTTGTCACCTGGGTGGGCGATGGTGGTGGGAGGTCAGAGTGAAGGTGCTCAAAGGGGAACCTTCAGGAGCAGGGGGCTGGAGTTCCCCGGGGGTGGGGGGCGATGTGCCCGGAAAAGATAGGAAGGGAGGGCCCGGGGAAGCCCAGGGACCAGGCGTGAGGCAGTGGGGGGGTGGGGGCAAAGGGCTGAGGACCAGGCATCATCCAGGGGAGAAGGAAGCAGGAGGCAGGAGACCTGGGTGAGACAGGGAGGGTTCTAGAAGCTCAGGTTACAAGGTGCCAGGGAGGGGGTCAGTGGGGCTGAGCCCTGAGCATCAAGGAGAATCAGGGAAGTGGGTTTCTAACCGGGAGGTCGCTGGGGATGGGGCCTGAGAAAGCAGGGGAGCGGGAGGGGGCCGGGACTGGGAGTGAAGCCCGGGGGGCTGGGTGACTTCTGGAGAGTCGGAAGAGCCGACAGCAGGTGCCTCTCGCCAAAAAGGGGGATGTGTGCGCCTCCAGACATCCGGGGAGTGGCTAACGGGCTGAGTGTTGCAGGCAGGGAAACCTGGTCCCATTATCAGGTTTGTGCATCATTAGTGAATGTCACCGGGAAGTCAATTGCTTCACCTCTTCACCTGTCTGCTCAGCTTTCTCATCTGTAACTCGTGGAGGGGAGTAACAGCCTGCCTCCAGGGACTGCTGTTACTGATGGAACAGCGGTGCCTGAACGGTGCCCGGCCCATGGGAGCGGTGGAAAGGGAGGCTCTCGGTGTGACGGGAAAGCAGAGGGACCGCCGGGGGGGACCTGCCCTGGGAGGACACACCTGACTGTTAGGGGCTCTCTGCCGAGGGTGGGGGGCTGGGCCAACTCTGGGTCTCGGGGAGGCCGGCCAGGGGTGGGGGGCAGTCTAGCCGTGCTCAGGCACAGGATGCAGGGTGTCAGCTCTGGACAGTGGCGTGAATGGGGCCCCAAGGATCACCTGGAAAAGCTGCAGGCACAGCAGAGCAGGCGCCGGCATCTCCCAGGTGAGCTCGTGATGTGGGTGGGGCCCCAGGACAGGAGGAAGCTTGGGGGTCCCCACTCAGGGGTGAAGCTGGGTCTCAGCCAGCTGCCCCAGGACAGTTTGGATAACAGGTGCAGTGGGTGCTGAGCGCGTGCATGCTTAGTCGCTCAGCCGTGTCCGACTCTTTGCGACCCCGTGGACTGTAGCCTACCGGGCTCCTCTGTCCATGGGATTTTCCAGGCAAGAATAACACAGCAGGCTGCTATTTCCTCCTCCAGGGGACCCTTCCAACCCAGGGATCGAACCCGTCTCTCTCGTCTCCTGCATTGCATACGGGTTCTTTACCCACTGAGCCATCGGGGAAGCCTGTGCTTTGCCACATGCCTCCCGTTACAGGTGAGGAAACTGTGTCTCGGGGACCACGTGACTGGGTCACAGGTCAGACGGGTGGAGGGCAGGGAGACAAGCTGCCCTCTCCCCGGGGCCGGCTTCCAGCTGTCCACAAGCCCAGGGCCGACCTGCCCCCGCGGGGTGGGGGCGGGGGGAGAACCACAGGTGGCCACGAGCTCTCGAGTGACCGATGTCCCTATGGAATGGGACTGAATTTTACCTAATTTACACTTGATTAAAAGCAGATCCCCGAGTCAGTTATTAGAACACTTCTAAGTATGTATAGAACAACTTGGGCTTCTGATTCCACCTTTCCAGCTGCACATTTTATGAAATCTAAATACAGATCACGTATTCCAGATGAAAATCCAGCATCCAAATTTGAGGAGATGTGCTTTAAGTGTAAAATACACACGGATTTTCAAAGACTTAAAAAAAAACCCAGTGTAAAGTATCTCATTAATATTTTCTACCTTGATTGTACATTCAGCTGATAATATTTTGGATATGTTGGGTTAAATAAAGTGTAATTAATTTCGCCAATTCCTTTTTCCTTCTGAAATAGTGAGCTACTGGCAAATTTTAAATTGCATATGTGGCTCATGTTATAATTCCATTGCATGGTGCAACTCTGATCACCACCCATTGGGACCACCAGCCAGGTACGAACTTGTCAAGAGCTGTGGTGGTCCGGGTGAGGTCACCTGCTGGCTGACACCTGGGCAGGGCGCAACTCTGGGGATCACTGGCCTTTGCCCTCTCAGCCTCCATCTCCAAAGAGCATGGATGTTTCCCGAGGGATGAGGGATGCGAAGAGGCTGCCTGCCCTGAGCAGAGATGGGGTGAGGGGCGGGGGCGGGGAGCGGAGGGCGAGACAGATGAGGGAGACGCTGCTGGCGGTGGGCGAAGTCGCAATTGCTCCCAGGAAATTGGCTGGCAGGCCGGCAGCTGGGGGATTTGTGTCAGCGACAAGCACCAGGATTTGAAGTGCAGTCACTCGTGGGAGGAGAAATTAGCTGAAAATCAGCTGATTCTGCACTCAATCTGGTACAAATCCTGAGAGCAGGGGGCGAGGGGCGACCGGGTGGGAGAAACAGACAATGGTGTGGGGGAGGCTCGGGCAGACATGGGGGCCCGCCGGAGGGCTGGGGGAGGGAGCACCACCATCCTGGGTTGCCCGGGAGGAGGCTGGGTGCTGAGGGAGGGAGGCAGAGCAGAGTCGGGGGAGGGAGGCTCCAACCTCTGTCTCAGAGTCAACTGAGCCACTCAGGAAGAAGCCTGACCTTGACTCGGACCAAATGACTCGATTCCATTAAGACTCCAGGTATTCAAAGCGCTGGAAAATACATGGGGAAAAACACCCCCTCTGATGGTTCCTTTTCCCATAGAAACAGCAGCCCCAGACTGTGGGCAGGGCCCCCAGGATGCCAAGATGAGTGAGACCCTGGCTCAGGTCAATGTCAGAGGTCACACCTGTGACCCTCATAGGTCAGCATGCAGACTGGAACTCTGCTCCTTGCATCCAGGTCTCTTTCTCGACAGACAGGAGCCTGGTCTGGGGGAGGGGGTCACTGCATATATGGGAAGGGGTTCTGGAGGTGCCAGAAGGCCCAGGCGCGGGCAGGTCGGGACTGGGGAATGTTTTGGGCTTTCTGCAACTTCCCAAGTGGTTTGATGGTAAAGAATCCACCTGCCAATGCAGGAGATGCGGGTTCTCTCCCTGGGTCAAGAAGATCCCCTGGAGGAGGAAATGGCAACCCACTCCAGTATCCTTGCCTGGAGCATCCCACAGACAGAGGAGCCTGGAGGACGACAGTCCTTGAGGTCGCAAAAGACACGTCTTAGTGACTCATCCTCAACAACTGGGCTTTCTGGGCCCCGGAAGACAGAGGCTGGGATCAGAGGAAGGACACGGGAAGGTCCTGTGCTGGCTGGCACCCTTCTCATGCTGCTGGCGGGGACGTCCCCGCGGGACCGTGGATGATAAATGAGCTGGCTGTGGAGCAGCAGTTGTGCAGATGTGAAGGACGTGAACATCTGGCTCCCACAGGCGGCATGGCGCTGGGTCGCTGCAGGAAGCTCTGGCCCCGTCCCACGGACTCGGCGACTCCCCACCTCCTCTGCCTCCCGAGGATGGTGCGTTGGGGGGCGGGGAGCGGGGCTGGGAAGAACGTCCCCCCGCCCCAAAGGCATCTCCATCAAGGCCCGGAAACCTGCCTTCAGTCTCAGCTGGACAAACGCTTCTCCGTCAAGGAGACTCAAGGAGTCACCCTTTCCATTTGCTCCCCTCTGCACTCTGCCACTGAGGAGAGGCTTGCCTCTCTCCTCCAGGGTGGGGGGCAGTCTCCGCCGATGGACAGCGGCACTTTGAGGCAGGAGCCTGGGCAGAAAGCCTGTGTTCCCACCAGGGAGAATGGCTCGGCTCCAACTGCAAGTGGTGCCTTTTACGTGCCAGCTGAGTGCAGGCAGTCAGCGCACTTCTTTAAAAACGAGCTTCCCGGCTCCTGCTCAGCTCTCCCCACTGGCACCTGAACCCCAGGGGTGGCTGTAATCCTCTCATGCACACACTTTCCCCAACATTTCATGCCTTCCCCGGGTGTGGCTGCAATCCTCTCATGCACACACTTTCCCCAACATTTCATGCCTTCCCCGGGTGTCCAGGGGGCCCCGCTAACGGCCAAGCTAAATGTCCCCGCTCCTGATACGATCTCAGACTCATGGGGATGGAGTCCGGAGTTCAGCCCCCTCCTGGTTCGCCGGCTCCCGCTTCCACTGCAGCTGGGACTCCTCCTCCTCGGGATGGCTCCTCCCCTTCCTTTCCCAGCCTCCCCTGTCCGCGCCATTCCATCTTCCCCACGAGCCTCGGGAGCCCCATTCCCAAGATTTAATGACGCGCCTCCCCGCCGGTCCGGGCCCCGCCGCTGACTTACTCTCTACAGCGAGAGTGATGGGCTGGCTGGTCTTGTTGTCTCCGTTCTTGTCGTTAACAGCCTGTACGTAGTAGCGGCCCGCGTCGGGTGCCACGGTCGACAGGATGACAAGGGTGTTCTCCAGGGTGATGGCTCTGGGAAGCAGAAAAGGGCTCCTCTGACGGGCGGGCCTCCAGGGACGCGATGCCAGCCGGGACAGGAAGCTAGGCGCCCAAGAGCCCCTCCTCCAGCCCACCCCTGGAACCACTGGCTGCCTGAACTCCAGCCAGAATTAGTTTGCAGAGAATCCCACTTCTTCGCAGCGCTGGGGACCAGACACAGAGCATGTCCAGGGGCCTGAGACTGTCCAGGCGACGCTTCTCTGCGTCCAGCCCAGGCCTAGCTAGGGGCCAGAGCTCCCCCAGAATTCTACCCTTTCGGGTCACTGCTGTACCCGGAGGGTCCAGAACTGAAGAAATTCATTCCCCAGAATGACTGAATCATGAGAGATGATTATACACTTAGAAATGAGCAGACCCATTCCAGAATCTCTGCCTTAGCCTAATCCCGAATCTGCTTAGGTTGATTCAAAAGCCACAGCCTGCCTGTGCCACAGCCTTCTGGGGTTCACACGTCCCTCTCAGCCCCCTCCTAGGGTGAAAAAAGGAAGTGAAAGTGTTAGTCGCTCAGTCGTGTCTGCCTCTTTGAGATCCCATGGACTGTAGCCGATCAGGCTCCTCTGTCCATGGGATTTTCCAGGCAAGAATACTGGAGTGGGTAGCCATTCCCTTCTCCAGGAGGTCTTCCTGACCCAGGGATCAAACCCGGGTCTCCTAGCATCACAGGCAGATTCTTTACCATCTGAACCACCAGGGAAGCCCCTCCATTTGCTTTCCCTGAATCCAGCCAATAAGGGGCTGTCAGGGCTGGTTGAGAGGGAAAAGGGAAACCGGCTGGGCAGCGGGGCGCAGACATGGGTGGTTTGCTGCCAGTCTGGCTCCTGCTGCCGGGACCCTGTCACGTAGCCCCTCGGCCCCCACGGCCACAGGTCGGGCGAAGGGCTTGTCCAGGCGGAAGCTGGGCACCCTCCGGGTGTGGGGGCAGGACCCCTGCCCGGCCGGCTCTGCCCAGCACCTCCTCTCACCCATCCTCTTGATGATGAGCAACACCATTAGTTTGTCGAGTCTATCTCCGGATTTTAATGTGATATGCCCGAGACAGCTGTTAAACATCCTTAATGTTAGTTTAACAAGGACAGATCCAGTTGAATTCTTTTCAGATTCTCCCATTAGGTGAATGTGACAGACTTTTAAACGGGCTCTCAAATAAACATCCCTGTGACCGCCTCTCTAGCTTGGTCTTCCCAGCCAGGCTGGGCCGGGGTCCCCCCTTATCCTGGCTTTTGGGATTCCAGTGCTGGGTCTTATATTGCCTGCTGAGCTCCAGGAAATAGGAAGACAAAGCCTTCCTCTCCAATTCCTGGGAACCCTAATGACGTCCTTTATTTTTTTTTCCCTGAAGAGGTCTTTTTACCTCCAGCTAATTAATCCTCAAGGACTGAGAAGGCAATGGCACCCCACTCCAGTACTCTTCCTTGGAAAATCCCACGGACGGAGGAGCCTGGTAGGCTGCAGTCCATGAGGTCGCTAAGATTCAGACACGACTGAGCGACTTCACTTTCACTTTTCACTTTCATGCATTGGAGAAGGAAATGGCAACCCACTCCAGTGTTCTTGCCTGGAGAATCTCAGGGACGGGGGGGCCTAGTGGGCTGCTGTCTATGGGGTCGCACAGAGTCGGACACGACTGAAGTGACTTAGCAGCAGCAGCAGCAATCCTAAAGGAAGTCAACCCTGAATAGTCATTGGAAGGACTGATGCTGAAGCTGAAGCTCCAATATTTTGATCACCTGATGTGAAGAGCTGACTTACTGGAAAAGACCCTGATGCTGGGAAAGACGGAAGGCAAAAGGAGAAGGGGACGACAGAGGATAAGATGGTTGGATGGCATCATCCACTCAATGGATGTGAGTTTCCGCAAGCTCTGGGAGATGGTGAAGGACAGGGAAGCCTGGCATGCTGCAGTCCATGGGGTCGCAAAGAGTCAGACACGACTGAGCGACTGAACAACAAATGAGGTGATGGGCATGAGGACAGAGCCGGGCTAAAATATTTTACCGTCAACACAGTGGGACAGGGATGGTGACCATGTCCTCACGTGGGAATCTCCTGCAGGGACCCTGGTCCTTTAATGCAGCTTGTGGAGGTGGGTGAAGGCTGTGGGGGAGGGAGGCTGCCTAATCCTGAATCTGTTTAGGGTGATTCAAAAGCCACAGCCTGCCTGTGACACAGCCTTCTGGAGTTCACACGTCCCCCTCAGCCCCTTCTTAGGGTGAGAAAAGGAAGTGAAAGTGAAGTCGCTCAGTCGTGTCCGACTCTTTGCGTCCGCATGGACTGTAGCCCACCAGGCTCCTCTGTCCATGGGATTACCCAGGCAAGAACACTGGAGTGGGTAGCCATTCCCTTCTCCAGGGGATCTTCCCAACCCCGGGGCTGAGCCTGGGTCTCCTGCATCGCGGGCAGATTCTTCACCATCTGAGCCTCTAGGGAAGCCCTAAAGCTCTTTAAGTTGGCGGGAAACAAACTTCCATGGCGCTAAGTCCCTGGGTCTGGGGGTCTGTCTGTCTGTCTGTCTGTGAGTCAGAGGGGCTCTGCTGGTTCTGGAGGAGAGCACTGTGTCCGGGACCCCTGGGGCCTGGGTTCGAGTTCCCAGTGAGCGGGGTGAGCAGAGGGCAGTGAGGGGCCAGCGGCCTGTTGACTTGCCCTCCGTCTGTCCTCAGCAGGAGGCTAATAAGAAAGGTCCCTGGGCTCACAGCCTTCAGCAGGATGACCATCCCCTCGACAGATGCTTCCGGCACGACCCTGTCGCTCACTTCCGAAGTGCACCAGCTCCCTGCCACACTCAGGAGGGCTTCCAGTCGGCTCGCCCAGGGGTGCCCACGCTGAAGGAGGCTGCCAGGATTCTTGCAGGGCTCCCCTCTCAGCAGAGGCTGGGTTAGGTTCTTCAGCCACAATCCTCTGGTTCAATTTCTTAGGTCTGTTCCGCTTTTCTGATTGGCCCAAGTCCTTCCCACCTTCCACTCCCTCTCATGAAGCCAGCCTTTTTTTTCCCCAGCTCTGGGGGGAGGGGGGCAATTGATAATTTAATTAAGAGTAAAATGAATCACCCCAGAACCTGCCCCAAACCCTCAGCATGCATCTTTGTTAGGAATCTTGTCTCCTTTTTAACAATGAATATCAAGGAAGGGGTGGTGGGGGGCGGCTGCTAATCTCTGCTTCTGCCAGGGAGGGAGCGCCGTCCTCTGTAGATAGCGCAGCCCCCTGCGCCCCGACGGCGGATAGTGCTCATCAGATGCGTATCTCCAACAAACAGACACCGGAGGATTTGTTTCCAGGGGCCTTTCCTCTGGGCTATGAATATTAATCTGCTGTAATTGCTGAGATAAAAATGCCCTGTGTCCTCATGCGTGTTTGGTAGGAGGGCTGGAGGGGGTGGGCGTGACCAGGAAGGTGTGTGTGTGTGTGTGTGCGTGTGTGTGTGCGCGCACACAACCTGAGGGCATTCTGTCCTGGTGACAGTGACTGTTGGGAAAGAAAAGGGGGGGCGGGGATGGCAGAAGCCAGGAACGGCCAGAGGAGGTGGGACGCTGTCAGGAAAGGGGTGATGAGAGTGAGGTTGCAGAAAGAGCTGCATCTAATGCTTCAAACCCCGGAGACAGATGTCCACTCGGCCCCCCCGGCGGCCATGCTGCACGTGGCTCACCCATGAAGGCGTAATCCCCGAGTCTGAGCCCTCGGGGTCCTCCTTAGCACAGTATCCCTGCAGCCACTCCCAGCCGGCTGGCTTGCAGGACACCATCACCGATACAGCGAGGGCCCAGGAGGTCGGCTCAGAAAAGGGAGTCGGGAAGGGGCTGGGACTTGCTGCCTGTCTCAGCACCCGTGTGGCAGGGCGATCCCCCTCCTGCGACTCAACCTTGGTTTCTGTGTTAACGGTCCTCACTCGCTGCTTTTACTGAACTTTCATTAGGCCTACGGGAGCCTGGTCCTCACACACAGCACGAGTCCACCTGTGAACATGGGGTTTCCCCCCCGAGTCATCACCAGCTCTGTAGCAGCAGCTCCACCGGGTGACTCTCTAGTCCTCTCAAGTGCAGAGTTAATTTCCCTGCGTCTTGGGCTGAGTTCTACCACGTAACTTGCATTGACCAATGGGATGTTAGCAGAACCCTGACTTTGCTTCTCCTGCGACTGCCGGGAGGAGATGTTAGGGCCGGCGGGCTGGAGGCTGGGACAAGCGGGGCAGAGTGGACTCACGCAGACATTCTCATCAGCCAGCCCCGACCAAGCGAGAGAGCCAGGCCAAGCTCACCAGTCTGCTGATGTGAATGATGCATGCTTATCGCATCAGGCCATTGGGATCACTTCTTTTGCAGCATCTTGTACCTGGAGGTATCAGACGCATTCCAGGACAGTGGTCCTCAGCTGTGGCTGCGTGCTGGAATCACCGGGGAGCTTTTAGAAATCCCGACGTCTAGGTACACACACACTGTTTCAGTGCAATCAGAGCATGTGAGGGGCAGAATCGAAAGATCAATGTATTTTAAATGGTGCCAAATGATCTCAGATGGTAGCCAGGTTGAGAATCACCAGATCAATTTTCCACAAGTGCAATCACTTTATCCTGTTTAGCCCCCATGTCTTTGTCCCTGCTCTCAAATAATCTCCACACAAAAGAGAATTAACGATCTTGATTCTGGTGGTCCACTGGTTACGAGTGTGCCTGGCAATGCTGGAGAAACGGGCTCAGTCCCTGGTCTGGGAGGATCCCCCATGCCACGGAGCAACTAGGCCCGTGTGCTGCAGCCTCTGAGCCCGCGAGCTGCAACGACTGAAGACGGTGTCTTTAGAGCCCAGGCTGGGCAACAAGAGAAGCCATCGCGATGGGAAGCCCTCTCACTGCAACCAGAGAGTAGCCTCCAATCCCCGCAACTAGAGAAAACCTGTGTGTAGCGATGAAGACCCAGCACAGCCAAAATACACAAATACATACATATCTGGGCTTCCCTCACAGCTCAGCTGGCAAAGAATCTGCCTGCAAGGAAGGAGACCCCAGTTTGATTCCTGGGTCTGGAAGACCCGCTGGAGGAGGGCTAGGCTACCCACTTCACTGTTCTTGGGCTTCACTAGTGGCTCAGCTTGTAAAGAATCCACCCGCAATGTGGGAGACCTGGGTTCAACCCCTGGGTTGGCAAGATCCCCTGGAGAAGGGAAAGGCAACCCACTCCAGTATTCTAGCCTGGAGAACTCCACGGACTGTATAGTCCACGGGGTCACAAACAGTCAGACACGACTGAGCGACTTTCACTTCACATACGTATTTTAAAAAAGACACTGAAACCATTATACAAAAAAGACCCTGATTCTGAAGTCGGCAAACCTGGAACCAGTTGCTTGAGATTTGGCGGAGCAGTTAAGCTCTGGGGGCCTTCACTTTACCGTCTGTAAAATGGGGATAAAATCAGCAGCCTCATAAGGTTCTCATGCGGGTCATTCATTCAACAAATATTTCCTGAATGTGCATTCTGGGGACCAAAAAGGCACCGAGGCAGAGCACCTCTCCCCGGGAGGTGCGTGTCTGTCCTGGAGCAGAGGGTGATGGGGGCTGTGCATATTGGAGGCTGGAGGACAGGCAGGTGCTCCGAACAGCCACGTTGTTGCCGGGATGTTACTATGTTACACGATTATAACATCTCATGCTCCCCGAGGGCAAGAACTGGCCATCTCCGCTGGCACTTTCTACAGAGGCTGGACAGGCTCCGCCCACAGTGGGCCTGCCTCCCCCGTGGTCCAGGGCAAGGGTGGCCTTCCTCCTCTGCTGGGAGCAGGGGAGAGTGGGAGTCCTAAAGAGGAACGCCTCCGCTGGCTGTCTCCCCGGGGGTCAGGAGGGCAGCTGCGTCCCACCCTTGACCCCTCACCCGCTCTCTGGGGAGGTGTCGGCTCCGTCCCTCTGCCCACAAGCCCGGCGGCCACCACCCCTGACCTGGGCTACACAGAAGGGCCCTTGTTAGCGCTGAAAGGACCGTGTGTTCCTCTCCCTGCCAGGCCTCCCCGGGCCTCCCCTCCTCCCCGCAGCCGGAACACACAGCCTCGCCCGATGGACTCCCAGACACACCCGCCCGCCGGGCAGAAACGCCCAGCGCCGTCCGCCCTGCCCGGGAGATGCCAGCGCCTGCCCGTGTGCCCCGAACCCTGGCCTGGAGCCACGGGGACGGAGCCTCTGTCTCTGCCAACTTGAGCTTTTGGAGTGCTCTGAGGGGCAGAACTATTCTCCAGCTGAGACAGAGGCCAACACCCTGGGATTCCCCAGGAAGGCCGAGAGCGGTCCTAGTTCCAAGTCTCGGCCCGGGGTTTCCCAGAAAGGCCCCTGGGAACCCGGCTGCGCTCCGTGGGGACGTCCCCCGCCTGGCTCCACCCGAGTGGGAAGGACCCTGCGTCCTCCGCGTCTGGGGGCTCCGTGTGGCCCCGGTCTCCGCTCCCGGGCGGGGCTGGCTTCTCACACCCGCCCCCGGGGGTCGGGAGGGGGACGCTCACATGCGGCTGCTGGGCGGGATCTTGCGGCCGTCCCGAAACCAGGTCACCTGCGGCCGCGGGAAGCTGGAGATGCGCGGGGCGCGGATGACGGCGGCCTCTCCGTGGGAGACGCTCTGGTGTTTCTCGCCTTCCTCGAAGCTGCCCATGTCTGTGGGACGGAAGAGCACACGTAGGGGTCAGCGACCGGGGGTCAGCAACCCAGACTGCCCGGCTCCTGGGTGGGGGGCGCTGGGAGCGCAAGGAAATTGCGGGAACGGCCGCCCGCTTGGACCTCCTCCCGTGGCCCCATCACCCCCTCCCTCAGGACGGCGCGCTCTGCTTTGTGCTTTGGGCTTTATATCCACTCACATCTGTATGTCCGCGAACCAATGGATTCATTCAGCAGCCATGAGTCATTGTTTCAAACAGTTTACAATGGAAAAGACAAAACCTCCTGAAACAGGCTGGTTGACGTGTCCAAAAGCACGTGCGTGGCTGGGGTGGGGCAGGGGCAGGATTTGAACTCAGACCCCGGAGTCTGTCCCTGGTCCCCTGCCCTGTGCTTAGGCGTGGGGTGAAAGGCGCTGCTGGGGCCAGCCTCCCGGACCCTCGGGTGCGGCCTGTGAGCCTGCACACACGTGTTCACACAACACCATGTCGCTCTTTTAGAAGCGTGTCTGCCCCATCGGCAGACAGAGCGGGGACCATGGGTCCCATCAGCCCGGAGGAGAGCAGCGGAGATGAGGTGGGAAAGCTTTGATTGCCCACCGGCCTGCTGGGGTCAGGGTGGGCTCCGACTCTAAGAGCAGAGGCTTTTTATTTCAAAAAAAGATGATGTGTGTTTACGCTGTGCTCAGTCATGAGTCGTGTCCCACTCTTTGCGACCCCAAGGACTGTAGCCCGCCAGGCTCCTCTGTCCATGGGGTTTCCCAGGCAAGATGCTGGAGTGGGTTGCCATTTCCTTCTCCTCGGGACCTTCCTGACCTAGGACTGAACCTGCACTGCATCTCCTATATTGCAGGTGGATTCTCTACCACTGAGCCACATGGGAAGCCTTATATATACACACACACACACACACAGCTGTGCTGTGCTTAATTGTTCAGTCGTGTCCAACTCTTCTCGACCCCATGGACTGTAGCCCACCAGGCTCCTCTGTCCACAGGATTCTCCAGGCAAGAATACTGGAGTGAGTTGCCACGCTCTTCTCCAGGGAATATTCCCAATCCAGGAATTGAACCAGGGTCTCCTGCATTGAAGGCTTTACCATCTGAGCTACCAGGGAAGCCCATATATGTGTGTGTATATATATATGTATATATATATACATATACATATATATATATGTATGTATATAAACAGAATAACTTTGCTGTACATCTGAAACTAATATAATATTGTACAATTATATTTCAATTTAAAAAAAACGATGCTTGCATCAATATTTACTTCCCATCCAACATGTTCCTCTTACATTGTGATGGACACTTCTCCCACTGAGAGATGGGGGCTATGTCCCCTCCCCTTGAATCTGAGGGATTTGTGAGTATACCGGTAGAATATGCCGGAAGGGATGATAATGTGACTTTCAAGGCTAGGTCATCAGAAGGATATAGCTTCCACCTGGCTCTCTGGACACTCCTGCTTGGAATCCTGCTGACATGGTGTAAGGGAACTCAACCTAGCCCACACGGATAGAGGAACAGCTTTTGTGCAGAGGATCCAAGGTCCCAGACGACAGCCAGCATCAACACTGGATGTGTGACTGAACATGTGAGCCCTCAGATAATTTCAGCCCCCAGCCTTTGGGTCTTCTAGTGGAGACCTCAGTCATCAAACAGCAGAGAGAAGCTGTTCCCACCAGGTTCTGTCCAGACTCACAGAATCTGTGAGCAAGACAAATGATTGCGGCCCACCCCCTGGAGGGGGAAATTGCAAACCCTTCCAGTATTCTTGCCTGGACAACCCCATGGACAGAGGAGCCTGGCAGACTGCAGTCCATGGGGTGGCGAAGAGTTGGACATGACTGAGTGACTGAGCAGAGCATGATGTCTGGGGTTGATCTGTTATGTAGCCATAGAGACAGGAAGAGTATATTAAAGTGTTTCTAAAACTGCATTTAATAGTCATTGTATCAAAATATTGGAATCCTGCACATTTTTCACAGCTTTAACATCAACCTCTCCAACAAAGATTACCCCCTGCCACCCAAATAGTTGCTGGCCCTACATCAGGTCTCTGTCTAGTTGGACTTCACGTGGATTGTTTCATTTCATCTGCGTGATAATACCACAGAGCTCAATTTTCCTAAATGTGCATCTTTTAGTTGTTTACTAATTTCTACTACTTGGCTCTGTCTATAAAAAAATTGCATCAATAAATCACATTGATTTCAGTCCTCACAATAATTTTATCTATTTAAAAAACTTTTCACAGAACTCTGAAGATATATTTGAACAATTTAAAGCAATTTCATGGTAATAGTGTTTCTTTCTTCTCTCTCGGGTTTTATTAGCTCCATTTCGTCAGTGAGGAAATTAAAGCTCATGGAGATAGAGGGGCTTATCCAGTTTGAGCAGTTAGGGCGGGGCCGGCCAGCGTCCAGACTTGCCCCATCTTTGCATGCCCTCACCTCCTCCACGACTTAGCCCCTGCATTCAACTTTTTCATACACCTTCTTTATCTCCTTCTGCTACACTGAAATCTTCATGAGGCAGTTCTATTTAATTACATTCATGAGGAAATCCCTCTAAGATATCTGGCCCCATACTCTGCACACAGTAGTTTCTCTCTAAACTCATCAAATACCGGGACTTCCCTGGTGGTCCAGAGGCTAAGACTCCTGGCTCCCAAAGCAGGGGGCCCGGGTTCAATCCCTGGTCAGGGAACTAGATCCCACATACTGCAACTAAAGGTCCCATATGCTGTAACTAATACCCAGTGCAGTCAAATAAATACATATTTAAAAAGTCACCCAAATAAAATAAAAAAATAAAAAAGTCAGCTAGTACTGTCATGCAACGACTCTTTACTGAGTCCCCTCCATGGGTCAGGCAGGCTCTGCGACAGGTGCTGAAGAAAGCCCTGGTCTCTGCCTCTGCGGAACTTATGTAGGGTTAGGGGAGCAGGCACATGAAAATCATCCGAGAGCCACGCAGTGACATTGTGACAACAGTTAGGACAGAGAAACAGGGTTTTTCTATGAGAGGGGGCATCAGAGAAAATCTGCTTTATCTACTTCAGACTGGGAGGTGGGGTGAGGCTTTTTTTAAAAAATGATTTATTTTTGGTTTTTGGCTGTGCTGGGTCTTCGTTGCGGGGTGGGCTTTCCTCTAGCTGCAGGGAGCGGGAGCTCCTCTCTAGCTTCTCGCGGCTGTGGCTTCTCTTGTTGAGGAGCAGGGGCTCTAGGGCGTGTGGGAGTTGCTCTGAGGCATGTGGGACCCTCCTGGGCCAGGGATTGAACCTGCGTCCCCTGCACTGGGCAGGCGTGTCCTTTACTACTGAGCCACCGAGGCAGGCTGGGGGGAGGCTCTTTAAAGTGGAGATACATAAAGGGTAGGTGATAGCCACACACGTGTGTGTGTCTGTGTGGTTGGCCGTAGTAAAAGTCCAGGAGGAAGAGAGTGTGTGAAGACTAGGAGGTAGGAGAGAAGGGCTAGTTAGAATTTAAAAATGCCGATGGGGTAGGCTGGTGGGTTTGTGCCATGGATGGATGGTTGAACAGATGCATGAGTGGATGGATGGATGGAGGGAGGAAGTGAGGGGTGGAGGGATGGTGACTGTATGTACATATGGCCGGATGGACAGGTGAAGGAAAGGCAGATCTGACCTCGCTCCAAGTCTTGCCGCTGCTGCTCCCATCCACCTTTCCCTCTCACAACCATCTCCCCTCACTACTGGCTCCGAGACCCCCAGAACCCTCCTGGTTCCCTCCACTCACTTTGCCCAGTGGGCTTCCTAGGTCTGCCCAGGGAGCCCCTTGTCTCTGCCCATGGGACCCAGGGCACAGGCGTCCCTAACACCAGCTGCAAGGGGGCTGCTTAGCCAGCCACTGCCGGAGAAAGGCTAGAGAGAAGCGCACACTGGCTGGGCTGGGGGTCCAGGATCTCCTAGGGAAGCTCACTCCCACTGAGGTGGAAACACAAGGATTTATTTACTGCACTTCCTCTCGGCGATGCATGCTGGTGCATCAGACCTTGCAGAACTGATCTAACTCCCGAGGCCATCCCCTGAGAGCAAAGATGTACAGGCCTGGGGCACAGCTAGACGGGGCCTAAAGATTATTCCTAATGTCTTTGTTCTATCTTAAAAGGTCTTCTAAAGCATGCATTCCACTTCAGAGTATATTTACTGCTTGTAGTTATTTTTAAAACTTTTTCTTTCTTCTTTTGGCCATGCCATGCAGTGTGTGGGATCTTAAGTCCTCAACCAGGGATCGAACCTGTGTCCCCTACAGGGGAGGCGTGAAGCCCTAACCACTGGACCACCAGGGAGGTTGCACTTTTAAAACGTTTTTATCATGAAATATGTCATGCATAAAAAAAGAGGGAACATAATCTTATGAGTACTTCAAAGAAGAAGAATAAATGCTCACATACCCAACACTGGGAAAGGCTGAGGGCAGGAGAAATGGGCAACAGAGGATGAGATGCTTGGATGGCTCAATGGACATGAGTCAACTCCGGGAGATGGTGAAGGACAGGGAAGCCTGCCGTGCTGCAGTCCATGGGGTCGCAAAGTGCCAGACACGACTTAGCAACTGAACAATAACAGCAACAGCAACCGACCGCCCAGTCTAAGGAACAGAACACGAACCAGCCTCACCTCCCTCCCCGACAGCCTCCTTCTCATCACCGCCCTGACCCCCCCAGAGGTCTAATTGCCATCTTGGATGTGGTGTCCATCATACCATTGCTTTTTTCCCTTTCTTTCAAGTTTCCCCGCATGTAGATGCATCCTCGAACAGTTATGGTTAATTTAGACTGTTTCTAAGCCCTCTGGATTATCTTGTATGTCATCCGCCCCAATTTGGTTTTTTTGTGCAACATGCTTGTTGGGATCCCCACCTCTGCCCTGGTACCAGGTTTGGTCATCTTCAGCGCTGCCTGGACGTCCGTGTATCCAGACAGCGCAGTGCTGCTGCAGGCCGGCTCTGTTATCGGTGTTTTGCTGTCCTGCTAAGAACAGTCTCCTGTGGGTCTGCCAGCACTCGTTGCTGAGAGAATCTCAAGAGGATGTGCCTAAAGGTGGAATCGCTAGGGTTGTAGGCTGTGCACATGTTGATCTTATGAGATAACACCAAGCTGTTTCCCTGATTTGCATCAATTTGCCAATTCACACTCCCGTCAGCAGTGGTGGGAGTTTCTATGAACACCTGGTCTTGCTAGACGCTTTGGTTTTTGCCAGTCTGGTGACATGCTGCTGCTGCTGCTGCTAAGTCGCTTCAGTCGTGTCTGACTCTGTGTGACCCCATAGACGGCAGCCCACCAGTCTCCCGGTTCCTGGGATTCTCCAGGCAAGAACACTGGAGTGGGTTGCTATTTCCTTCTCCAATGCATGAAAGTGAAAAGTGAAAGTGAAGTTGCTCAGTCATGTCTGACTCCTAGCGACCCCATGAACTGCATCCCACCAGGCTCCTCCATCCATGGGATTTTCTAGGCAAGAGTACTGGAGTGACTTGCCATTGCCTTCTCCGCTGGTGACATGGGATGGTACTTAATTGTGGCTGTGCTTGTTTCTTATGGGGATGCTATTTCTCCATCCAGTCGTGAATCTGCCTCCAACCATCCATGCCTTCCACTGCATTCTAAGTGACATCAAAATATCCCACTGCATCTGAGAATGTCACCGTCTGTCCCCAATGCCCCACCTCCTCAGTCATATCTCCTACTCCCTTCGTCCACATTTAATACTCCACTCAGGTTGAGCATTAAGAAGAATGGGCCCACTGCTGGCATTCTGGACATCAACCCCAGCCCATGGGACAGTGGGACTGATGCCCTCAGTTCTCATTTTGCATGGGGGCTGCCAAGCTGCCCTGGAGAACAGGGCGCAGGAGCCCTTGGCTCCGTGATGGGTGGGCGGGGCTTGTTGCCAGGGCTGGGGTTCCAAGTCTGAGCCATCCGCCCACCCGGTGAGGCTGGGATACGCGTCGGGGACATTGCTCAGGTGAGCAGGACTAAGAGGTGCCCACGGAAGCTGGATGCTGACTCCAGAAGGTTCTCCCAAGCCTCTCAGCCATTCAATCCACTTGCCGCATGCCAGAAATTTATGGCGGCTTCACAAAAACAAAGAGACTCAGGGTGGGGCCAAGAAGGGAGCTGGAGGGGGGTGATGTTTTATCGACTTCTCTTTAATTGCTGTAATTAAAAACATGTAAAGAAGCTTTTTGTAACGACTTTGCCATCATCATTAGTGGTTAGCACAGCTGCCTTATTAATTTCCCATTAGAACCCGATTCACAGCCCTTCTTTGGGAAGTGGGCGATGGGAGCTAGGGGTGGGGAGTGCTGGGCCTGATCTGACCCAACCTCCCTGCTGAACCCCCAGGACAAAAACCCTCCCACCCCGGGGCGGGGGCAGAAACTGGCAAGAAGGGAAGATGCGGGGTCTGGAGAAGCATCCGTAGGCTACCCATCCTCAGAACGGCAAGCATGTGACAGTGTAAACAGACGGAGGGACAGACAGACAAGCCTGGGAGAGCCCCCGGACTGCGAAGGGTGGGGGAGGGGAACGATTTAAGGCAGTACTCACTGTCAGGGTCCTGCAAGCAGACGGTGATTCCCTAAGAGGGCACGCCCCCTTAAATTTTCCATTCTCCTTGCCTCACCCTAGCCCCAGCCCTGGAGAACAGAGGATGGTACCTCCCAAGGTAGCATCAGACAGAATGAGAAGGGCTGTGGATGTCTATTCCGGGAAGCCTTCCCTGGTTGGCCTGGCAGAGAAGAAGCTGTACTCGTCCACCCCGAGCGTCCACCCCGAGGGTTCTCTGGGCTGGGGGCCTTTCACGATGCTTTGTGAGCACTGATTTTTTAAAAATCTTTATTGAATTCTGTGACAACATTGCTTTGGTTTTATGTTTTGGTCTTCTGGCCTCCAGGAATGTGGGATCTTAGCTCCCAACCAAGGATCAAACCCGCACCCTCCGCATTGGGAGGGGTCTCAACCACTTGACTGCCAGGGAAGCCCCTCGAATGCGCTGATTGAGGACTCATGTGACAGCCCGGCGAGAGAGGCTCTAACATCAGCACCCCGTTTTACCATGAGGAAATGAAGGCACAGAGAAGTTAAGTCATCTGCCCAAGGTCACACAGCTAGGGATAAGTGCAGGCTTGCTTGCTCAGTCGCTTCTGCCGGGTCCGACTCTTTGCGACCCTATGGGTTACAGCCTGCAGGCTCCTCTGTCCATGGGATTCTCCAGCCAAGAACACTGGAGTGGGTTGCCATGCCCCTCTCCAGGGGATCTTCCCGACCCAGAGACGGAACCGGGGTCTCCTGCATTGGCAGGTGGGTTCTTTACCGCTCAGCCACCAGGGAAGCCAAGGGATAGGCAAGGGGAATTTGAGCTCAACGTTTGTTTGTTCATGGCTGGGTCCGTGGCTGGGTTCACAGCTCCTGTCTTTGGTTGACGGGGGGAGGCAGGAGGAGGGAGATGGTAGAAATACCAGTTGTGGGACCTTGGGTTGTCACCAGACCACTGTTTTGTTTTTTTTTTTAAATTTATTCGGCAACATTGGCTCTCAGTTGCGGCACGTGGGACCTTCCTTAATTGGGTGGGATCTTTCGTTGTAGTGCGTATATGCCCTACCTGTGATGCGGGCAGCACTTGGGCTCTTAGTTCCCCGAACAGAGATTGGCCCCACGTCCCCTGCATTGGAAAGCAGAGTTTTTTTTTTTTGTTGTTTTTTTTTCATTTATTTTTATTAGTTGGGGGCTAGTTACTTTACAATATTGTAGTGGTTTTTGCCATACACTGACATGAATCAGCCGTGGATTTACATGTGCTCCCCATCCCGATCCCCCCTCCTACCTCCCTCCCCACCCGATCCCTCCGGGTCCTCCCAGTGCACCAGGCCCGAGCACTTGTCTCACGCATCCAACCTGGGCTGGTGATCTGTTTCACCCTGGATAACATACATGTTTTGATGCTGTTCTCTCGAAACATCCCACCCTCGCCTTCTCCCACAGAGTCCAAAAGTCTGTTCTGTACATCTGTGTCTCTTTTTCTGTTTTGCATATAGGGTTATCATTACCATCTTTCTAAATTCCATATATATGTGTTAGTATACTGTAATGGTCTTTATCTTTCTGGCTTACTTCACTCTGTATAATGGGCTCCAGTTTCATCCATCTCAAAGCAGAGTCTTAACCACTGGACCACCAGGGAAGTTCAATCCTCGGACCTTTCTGAGGCTCGGTTTCCCCATCTCAAGATGATGCTCCCGGGACACACCTTCCTACCTCAGAGACCTGCCCCCGGGGACCCACGGAGGGAAGACATTTGCACAATTACACTGGAGGGCAGGGGGTTTGGGAGGCCCCTCTGTGTTTCCTTAGCATCTCCTTAGGGACGCGGTGTCCAGCTTGGACCTGTGGCTCTGACTGTTCTGCAGGGTCTTGTGGGGACGGAGGCAGGGCTCCCTTCTCCACCTGCAACCCATCCACTCCCCAGGTGCCCAGAGCCCTAAGCTAGTCAGCGACTAGATCAGGGCTGGAATCCACGGTTTCTCTCCCCATCCCCACAAAGGTCACGACCTGGCACATGAAGAACCCTGAAGCCTGCTGTCAGCACTTTTTGTCCGCTGGTCCCAATGCAGGGGACCGGGGTTCGATCCCTGGTTGGGGAACTAAAACCTCATATGCTGCAGCTAAAGATCCTGCGTGCTGCAACGAAGACTGGGCAGAGCCCTCAGCTGCACACAGGTGACAAAGAGGCAGACCAATCCAGAAACGCATTTGCACACTCACATGCATGAACCCACGGCCACCCTCGAGCACACACAGACACACTCCTGTGCTCTCTGTGGCCCGACCCACAACCGCGCCTGCACCGCTGGGCTCTGGGAACCCGCTAAACGGAGCTCCGTGGGAGCCCTCCAGCCGGCGGCCGCGGCCCTGGCCCGTTATTTTAACTCAGGGCTTTTCTGTTTCTCTAAGCAGCCGAGTTGTCCCTAGCGCTGATTTATGGGACAGTCTATCCTCCGCTTCTGATTACGGTTGCCCTCCATAATTATTGTAAACACGCTTTGCCTCACTTGAGTCTTTTTTCTCGACTTCTCTCCCCTGCTTCTCTCCAAAGTAACAAGCTCTCTTCTGCATTAAATCCGAGTCAAGCCCTAGTGGGCCCCGCATGAGAGGGTGTCTTTAGCTTATTTTTCATTTTTGGAAGGCAAGCTACTTTCTTTGTAAATTTTTATTATTTTAAAATTTTATTTCTGTCCATGCCCCATGCCATGTGGGAGCTTAGTTCCCTAACCAGGGATTGAACCTGAGCCCACCCCCCGCCTGCATTGGAAGCTCGGATGCCTAACCACTGGATTGCCAGGGAAGTCTCAAGGGGGTCCTCTTTGTAAAAAAAAAAAAAAAATCATGGCTCATTAAGGTTTTCCACACTCTCATGCCCCACTGGGCAACCTTAGATGTCGTCCCCTAAAACCCCATAATGAAACGGCCCATACTGCGGCTTCTTTCTAGCACATGGTGTCTGCGTCAGAATGGGGAGCCTGGGAAGGGGTCCTGAGTCACGGGGTGGGGTGAACGGAGCTGACTGGTGCACTGGGTTCTCCCAAGGCTACTTTCTCATGCCTCTTCTGAGGACGTTTTTCTGGGTCCTGGTGGCAACGCGGGGAGGCTGTCACCCGAAAGGCTCAGCGAGGGTCTATTCCTTTGCCCTAGGCTCGCCTGGTCCTTCCAGGAACTCCAACCGCTCACCTCCCCTCTCCCTCTTAGAGCTGAGACCCAGCATGAGGCATCTCCCATCACTCCCGGAGACTGTGGGGATCTCCAAGCTCTTACGGCTCCAGGGCTGGGCAAGCGGGAGGATGGAAAAGTCAAGGATGTGGGGGTGTGTGCAGGCTAGATCTCCTCAGTCCTGCCTGACTCTTTGGGATCCCGTGGACTGTAGCCCACCAGGCTCCTCTGTTCATGGGATTCTCCAGACGAGAACACTGGAGTGTGTTGTCATGCCCTCCTCCAGGGGATCTTCCCGGCCCAGGGGTCGAACCTGCATCTCGTCTGTCTCCTGCATTGGCAGGCGGCTTCTTTACCACCAGCACCACCTGGGAAGGTCATGGTGGTGGGGAGGGGGGACCTGCGGAAATCTGCCAAGAAGACCCTGGGGAAGTCTGCCATTATGAAGATCCCCCAGGTTGGAGGCCAAACCCAGAGGAGACCCTCAGAGCAGGTGACAGGCCTCCTTTTCAGAAAGGAAGCAACCGGTCCCATCTAAAGAGTGCTGGGGACTTCCCCGGCCATCCGGTGGTTAAGACTGCACTTCCAATGCAGGGGGCACAGGTCTGATCCCTGGGTGGAGTACTAGGATCCCACACTAGGCGCAGTTCTTAAAAAAAAAAAGGAGTGCTGAAGTCACAGCCAGCAGAGGTGTGTCACGTGTCAGCAGTGTGGCTTTGAGAGCCCGGGCCTCGGTCCCGTCGTCTGTAAGTGGACGGCACCGGCCCGGATGGTGGGAAGGGCCGCCATGAGCACGGAAAGCCACGGCTGGGGTTTGGCTCTACCCAGAATGTGGCCGGTGGGCGAAGACCCTGCGGACCCTCTCCGCTTCACAGTCCCCCTCTCCCCGGCCCCGCGCAGTACTCACAGGCCACCTGGACCTCTGTCTGTCGCTGCAGCAGAGCGCCCATCCGGTTACGCACGATGCAGCGGTAGAAGCCAGCGTGGGTGCGGTCCAGACTGGTGATCATGTACCTGGGGGCAGACGAGACAGCCGGTGAGCAAGTCAGGCGGCCTCGGGGACGCAGGGGTCAAACTGGGGGTCAGAGGTCACCACATCACCCTCTTCCATGATGAAGGGCGCCAGGGAGCCTTTGGCTGTACCATGGGGTCACAGAAAGGTCCTATAAGAAGATCCCTTCCAATGGCTCTGGCTCAGGTGCCCGGGAGCGAGGCTGCACTCCAGATACCATCCGGGCAAGGCCATCTGGGCAGGCTGCGTGGCTTTCTGTACGTGTGGCCCCGCGGCCAGAGTGCATGACCCCAAGGGGGCCCCAGAGGATGCTCTCGGGGAGCGCCTCACTGGCCCCAGAGCGGCAGAGTCTGGTCCCAGGGGGAGGGCAGCTGGAGACCAGCTGTGCGGTGTACTCACCCGGCTGGGGGCAGGGAGGAGGCCAGGCTCGGTCTGCGAGGAGCTTCTGGCAGAGAGACGTGGCAGGTGGTGGGTGCTCTTGGGCATGGAGGGGCTAGTTCCCCTGGCCCCAACCTCGTGATCACCCTGCTGATCTGGGCAGTGACTAACACAGCAGGGAGCTCTGAGGGTCCAGGGGCTGGTACCTAGGATGCCTCCCGTACCCTTGGGTGTCCTCGGACTTACCCAACCGACTCGGGGAACAAGCTCACTGCAGCCTGCCCCCAGGCTATGCCAACCCTGGAGCAGAGCAGCCTTATTTGTAGGTGTCACCAAGTTTGTTTTTGCATGAGTTCTCGCATGAGCCCACCACCATCGTCAGCATCCTCACCATCACCACCAGCGTCACCATCACCACCACCACCATCATCACCATCATCACCACCCTCACCATCATCACCATCATCACCATCGTCACCACCGTCACCATCACAGCATCACCACCAGCATCACCACCATCGTCACCACCATCACCAGCATCACCAGCATCACCAGCAGCATCACCACCAGCACCTCACGATGATGAAGCAGCTGCCGCTCTCTGAGCACCACCTAAGCTTCAGCTGCTGTATCAAGTGCTTTCCCTTCATTTCTCTCTCTCTTTTTTTGCTGTGCAGCTTGTGGGATCTCAGTTCCCCAACCAGGTGTCAAACCTGGACCCTTGGCAATGAAAGCATGGAGTCTTAACCCCTGGATCCCCAGGGAGTTCTCTTCACTCATTTCTTTACCTCACACAGCAGTTCCCAGACCACTGGACATCATGGACCAGTAACTTAAGCCATTTTAACAATCTGAAATTTTGTGCCATGCCCACTACCCTAGCTTCACTTTCTTCATTTTATGTGGACAGGGGCAGAGGGTCATAGGTCTGAATTTGAGAGTCTTTTTACCTAATTGTGCTACTAACCCTATGGAGGGGATACTTCTACTAGCACCCCCATTTTAGAGGTGAGGAATTGAGGTTCAGACCATCATTGACCTGTGGTAAAAGAAGAGAAGTGAAAAGCAAAGGAGAAAAGGAAAGATATTCCCATTTGAATGCAGAATTCCAAAGAATAGCCAGGAGAGATAAAGCCTTCCTCAGTGATCAATGCAAAGAAATAGAGGAACACAACAGAATGGGAAAGACTAGAGATCTCTTCAAGAAAATTAGAGATATCAAGGGAAGATTTCAGGCAAAGATGGGTTCGATAAAGGACAGAAATGGTATGGACCTAACAGAAGCAGAAGATATTAAGAGGTGGCAAGAATACACAGAAGAACTGTACAAAAAAAATCTTCATAAGCCAGATAATCACAATGGTGTGATCACTCACCTATAGTCAGACATCCTGGAATGTGAAGTCAAGTGGGCCTTAGAAAGCATCACTATGAACAAAGCTAGTGGATGTGATGGAATTCCAGTTGAGCTATTTCAAATCCTGAAAGATGATGCTGTGAAAGTGCTGCACTCCATATACCAGCAAATTTGGAAAACTCAGCAGTGACCACAGGACTGGAAAATGTCAGTTTTCATTTCAATCCCTAAGAAAGGCAATCCCAAAGAATGCTCAAACTACCGCACAATTGCACTCATCTCACACGCTAGTAAAGTAATGCTCAAAATTCTCCAAGCCAGGCTTCAGCAATACGTGAACCGTGAACTTCCAGATGTTAAAGCTGGTTTTAGAAAAGGCAGAAGAACCAGAGATCAAATTGCCAGTATCTGCTGGATCATCGAAAAAGCAAGAGAGTTCCAGAAAAACATCTATTTCTGCTTTATTGACTATGCCAAAGACTTCGACTGTGTGGATCACAATAAACGGTGGAAAATTCTGAAAGAGATGGGAATACCAGACCACCTGACCTGCCTCTTGAGAAATCTGTATGCAGATCAGGAAGCAACGGTTAGAACTGGACATGGAACAACAAACTGGTTCCAAATAGGAAAAGGAGTACGTCAAGGCTGTATATTTTCACCCTGCTTATTTAACATATATGCAGAATACATCATGAGAAACGCTGGGCTGGAAGAAGCACAAGCTGGAATCAAGATTGCCGGGAGAAATATCAATAACCTCAGATATGCAGATGACACCACCCTTATGGCAGAGAGTGAAGAGGAACTGAAAAGCCTCTTGATGAAAGTGAAAGAGGAGAGTGAAAAAATTGGCTTAAAGCTCAACATTCAGAAAACTAAGATCATGGCATCTGGTCCCATCACTTCATGGCAAAATAGATGGGGAGACAGTGGAAACAGTGTCAGACTTTATTTTTTTGGGCTCCAAAATCACTGCGGATGGTGACCACAGCCATGAAATTAAAAGATGCTCACTCCTTGGAAGGAAAGTTATGACCAACCTAGACAGCATATTTAAAAGCAGAGACATTACTTTGCCAACAAAGGTCCATCTAGTCAAGGCTATGGTTTTTCCAGTGGTCATGTATGGATGTGAGAGTTGGACTGTGAAGAAAGCTGAGCGCCGAAAAATTGATGCTTTTGAACTGTGATGTTGGAGAAGACTCTTGAGAGTCCCTTTGACTGCAAGGAAATCCAACCAGTCCATCCTAAAGGAGATCAGTCCTGGGTGTTCATTGGAAGGACTGATGCTGAAGCTGAAGCTCCAACATTTTGGCCACCTCATGCGAAGAGTTGACTCATTAGAAAAGACCCTGATGCTGGGAGGGATTGGGGCAGGAGGAGAAGGGGACAACAGAGGATGAGATGGTTGGATGGCATCACCGACTCAATGGACATGGGTTTGGGTGGACTTCGGGGGTTGGTGATGGCCAGGGAGGCCGGGCGTGCTGCGGTTCATGGGGTCACAAAGAGTCGGACACAACTGAGCGACTGAACTGAACTGACTGAAGAGGCAGGGCCAGGGTCCCATGGAACCTTTCTGACTTCAAGCCCGGCTGCTAACCAGCTCAACATGGACGCGCATGCATGCATGCTTAGTTGCTCAATCGTGTCTGACTCTCTATGACCCCGTGGACTGTAGCCGCCAGGCTCCTCTGTCCGTGGGATTCTTCAGGCAGGAACACTGGAGCGAGCTGCCATTGCTTCCTCCAGGGTATCTTCCCGACCCCGGGACAGAGCCCACATTTTCTGGGTCTCCTGCATTGCAGGTGGGTTCTTCATGGCTGAGCCACCGGGGAAGCCTGCAGCACTGACATCTGACCCCACAGGACCCCATGTTCGGTCCTGGGAGGGCATGAGCCCCAGACTCACAGCTGGCTGTGTGCAGCAGCATCGCCCAGAACCTCCTGGCTGTCCGAGTCTCTTATCTCTGACCCTGGTGACAGCTCTTATCTGTCCCTCACTCCTGTGCTCAGCGTGATGTTGGGAAGATAGCGGGTACCCAGGCTCTGGCAAATCTTCCGTTCTCCCCCTCCCCCACCCTCAGGCCCATCACAGGCCCATGGCTTCCTGGGGGAGGGGGAAAGACCGCTTTTGATAAACCGTTTGGGTTTTAAAAGCGATGAGGTGACCTGGGAGGGAAGATAGAAGGAGAGATTGACTGGAAAAGCTCTCTATCTTTAAAAATGGAATCAGATACTACTAAAAAGCACCAGGGAGAGAAAAATGAACAGAAATGGCCAAACTCACAAAAAAGATGCTCGGCCACCATCACAATGAAAGAAAGTCCAATCAGAACAAGACAATATTCAGATGGCACCAAATTTTCTTGTATGATTACACCCACAGCAAGAGTGAGGTGGAGGGGAGGTTGACCACAGATCGGCTGATGAAAGAGTAAGCTGCCTTTGGGGCAGAATCGATCCAAATCAGAATATTCAAGTCTTCTGACCCTGAGGCTAGACTCCAGGGAGCTGGCCTTTTATGTGTACTTACAAAAATGTGGCAATAACCAGGTATGAGATGTTCACTGCAGTTTGCTTGTAACAGCAGAGACAAATGAAACCAGAAGCAGCGTAAACAGCCATCAAAAATGGAATCGAATCGATTAATGATGCCATAGCCAGAGAATGAACGCAGAACCCCTGTATGGGATGAGACAGAACAGTCTCCAAGACACACAAAGCATGAAAAGGAAGTCGAAGCTGGAGATGGGGGATATTTATGGAAATAAAAACATGAGAAAGTAAAAAGCTAAATAATATCACAGCTGAATGTTAGGGACATGAGAGAGTGTATTCTCATCTCTTGATAAGTTGTTATTTATTGATACAGGCTGCCAAACCCTTAGTCTAATGTTTAGGATCATAAAAAGAATTTTGAGTTTGTGAGCCAAAAAAAAAGTCAAAGAACAGTGTAAATGGTAAAACGTGTAGGTAAACTGGAATAGTATGTATTTGTATATATTTGCAGACACACAATCACATATATGGGCTTCCCTGGTGGCTCAGTGGTAAAGAATCTGCCTGCCAATTCAGGAGACGCAGGTTCAGTCCCTGGGTCGGGAAGATCCCCTGGAGAAGGAAATGGCAACACACTCCAGTATTCTTGCCTGGGAAATTCCATGGTGGAGGAGCCTGGTGGGCTACAGTCCATGGGGTTGCAAAGAGTCAGACACGACTTAGCGATTAAACAGCAACAATAACCACGTACCCATTCTGGCATGGACATAAAAATTTTTCAAGATGCATACCCTTGCCTTTTGGGAGAAGTATTGAGGACTCAGAGGAAGGTAAACTTCTACCTCTGGATTTTATGTCTTTCTACACCATCAGAATGTTCTTTATGGTATGCATATATTGCTTTTATTTTAAAAATAAAATTAAAAAATGCACTTTGAGCATATAATGTCAGTATATATTATAAAAAAGACACCAGGGACTCATTGGACCCGGGGTTTGTTTGCTGATATCAGTGATGCGTAGTGAAATTTAAACTTTAATAAAAGTTGATTTCGGCATAAAGCACGAGTTCCTCTGCTTCAGCCAGGAAGCCCTAGGCCCCACCTGGGGCCCCCAGGAAGAGCAGTGGGTGAGGGTCCGCCCCTCCCCTGAGGCCAGCAGAGGGGAGCTGGCTCTGGGTCCCGCCTCGGCCCCCACTGTGGGGAGGCCGGGCACCCTCATTCCGCATCTGAGGTCGGCCTTGGTGCGCGCCCCCACTGTGGGGAGGCCGGGCACCCTCATTCCGCATCTGAGGTCGGCCTTGGTGCGCGCGGTATAGCCCCTCACCCTGAGCTGTCTCTGGCGCTCCCCTCCCTGCCTGGGAGAACTATTTCTGGCTTGTAGGCAACATTATTTAAAGTAACAGTGCCGCCCACTGCCTTTCCTACCAGGGAAACCCGCTTCGCTGCACCCAGACTGCCTCCTCGGTGGGTGGAAGAGGCAGCTGGCCAGCACCTCGATTTGCAAATCCAGAATGGCTGGCGGCATCACAGCATCGGAGCATCTAAGACAACGACCCTGACAGCTCCTCATCCGCCACAGGGCTCCCTCCTGGGCCCCAGGACGCCCACAGCTCTATCTGCCCCACCCACCTGCGGCTGCCGGCCTGGCAGGGAACTGGAGGAACCCAGTCCTATCCAGGTCCCTTCCAGGGGCAGGGGAATGGCTGAAATGCTTTGTGCAGGAGGGTGCACACGTGATTGCCCATGATGGAGCCTGGCGCTGGAGGGGGCGCTAGGGCTTCTGATGTTGAGAAAACTAGGCCTGACATCCACTTCTGCACTTTTTAGGGGTTAGACCTGGGCAAGTGATGGAAATGTACAAACCTCAGTTTTCCCATCTGTAAAATGGGCACAATAATGGTTATCGCGTCCATGTATACATGTATGGCTGAGTCCCTTCGCAGTTAATTTGAAACTATCACAACACTGTTAATCGGCTATATCCCAATACAAAATAAAAAGGTAAGAAAATAAAGGTTATACCCCATTCATAGTTGTTATAAAATCTTGGCTGTGTCCCCTGTGTTGTACAGTATATCCTTATAGCTTGTTTTAAAGACTTATTTTTTTGATGTGAACCATTTTAAAGTCTTTATTGAATGTGTTACAACACTGCTTCTGATTTCTGTTTTGGTTTTTTGGCCGTGAGGTATATGGGATCTTAGCAGTCTGACCAGGGGTTGGACCTGCATCCCCGTGCATTGGAAGGTAAAGTCTTAACCACTGGACCGTCAAGCGAGCCCCACTTTGAAGTTTATTTCTTACCTAGTAGTTTGTGCCTTTTAACCCTCTATCCCATGCTGCCCCTCTCCACCTTCTTCTCCCACTGGTAACTGATCTCTAGAGCTGTGAGCCTATTTGTTTTTTTATTATATTCACTATTTTTAAGATTTAATAAATAAGTAATATCACATAGTATGTATCTTTCTTTGACTTATCTCACTCAGCATAATGCCCTCCACGTCCATCCACGTTGCTGCCAATGGCAAAACTGTCACTCTTTTTCACGGCTGAGTAGTATTCCACTGCAGGTATATACCACATCTTCTTCACCCACTCACCTGTTGATGGACACTTCGGTGGCTTTGATAATGGCTGTCTCTAATGTAAGCCCCGGACTCACGTGCCTGGCACATGGCAGGGGCCGCCCCCATGCCCATCACACGAGGGTGCAAAAGGATGTGTCACTGGCGGGGGGGAGGAAACCACTGGGGTGAGGTGGAGAAGGTCAGAGGGGAGGACGGACAGGGTGCGGAAGGCCTGAGTGAGGACACAGTGAGAGAGCCGTGCCAAGCCTCAGGGGAGCACGGGTTCCCTGGGAGGTTTGTTGGCTTCCCCGTGGACGTGAGCCCCAACTGTCTCAGCCACCCACAGAGGGTCTGCCATGCCCGTTGCTTCCTCACTCTTTAAAAAATTTTTTTAAAAAATTTTTATTATTTATTTATGTGGCTGTGTTGGGTCTTGGGAGTCAGTTGCATCATGAGGGATTTAGTTCCCCAACCAGGAATCGAACCCTGGGCCCCTGCATTGGGAGCTCAGAGTCTCAGCCACTGGAGCAGCAGGGGAATCCCTTCTCATCCTCCTGCTGGTAGAAGGGCTTTGCCTCGGCCCTCAGCTTCTGGCGGACCCTGTCCCCTTGCCCCCTTCTTCAAGGACACTGGGGACAGCAAAGGGATGACTCCTCCCTTTCCAAAGGCTGGGCCCAGGAGGCTTTCCTCACCAGCCCGACCTCCCAGCCCCGTGGTCACCTGTTTGCACCCTCCTCCTGGCTCGTCTGTCACCTCGCTCTCCATCCAATGAAGAACAGCTGCAGGGGCATGGGGACGCCTGGATCTACCTGTCTCTAGGTCCCCTGCAAAGGACCACTTATTAATTTATGATAGGAAACATATTCCTGAGGTTATTCAAAGAATAAAAGAAAAAGACACAGGACACCTCTCTCCCACCCCTGTCCCCAGCTGCAAGGTTATTCTCAGCTCCTAACACACACACACACACACACACACACACACAGGAAACCACTGTTAGTTTTTTGAGCATCTTTTCAGAATTATCAGGCAAATGCAAGTAAATTTCTCATAAGGTGAGGAATCTCCTGGATGGGAGAAGGCTGGTTTCCTCCCAGTTAAAAGGAGCAGGCGGTGCAGAGAGCGCCTTGGGGGCAGGGGTGGAAGGAAAGAGAGACACACAGAACCCACCCGGTCTGCTTTGCCCCGTCGCGGAGGGTCCCGATTTAACCCGAGGGACCCCGGTCACGAAGCTCTCTCTCCAAGATGAAAGGCTGGGCTCGGGGTGGAGGGCGCATGGCCACAGCCCAGAGAGGAGCCGGGATGGACAACTGGAGTTTTAGAGACACGGGACGGACAATAACTGTCTAAAATACACGGCGTCTTCTCCAGCACACGGGGAAACACACAATGCCCTTTTTGGTTCGAGTCCTTGAGTGTCACAGTTGATATTTAAAATGAATCTTACGCACATTAAATAAGATATTTCAATTCCACAAAGCTGTCAGGAGCTGATGCGGACACCAGAAATAATAGGCCCGCTCTCCTTGTGTTGTCCTCGTTAATAAATCAGACGCCAGAGAGGCACGTGTGGTTTATGGGGGGGGAGGGTACGTGTGCACACGCACACGCGTGTGTACACACACACACTGTCACACATACCCACATGCAGTTACATTAACGCACACATGTACATGTTGTGTATACACATACACATGTGTACAACCCACACTCATCCATAAACACATGTGCATACGCATCACATAAATGTACTCATGTACACCCAGATGGTAAAGAACCTGCCTGCAATGCAGAGGACCCAGGTTCAACCCCTGGGTTTTGGGTGGGATCCACCTGCAGGGTGGATGCAGATGGGGCCACAGTGGATAGAAGGGGGAGGAGCCTCTGCCTCTCACCACAGAACATGGGGGATAAAGGGATGCCAGGTCCAAGATGCCGGTCTGTGCATCCCTCTTTTCCGGCCTCAACTCGACCCCGCACAGGTGGATGGGGTGGCCACGGCTCAGGTGAGCAGAGGGGCAGGGAGCCCAGGGCTCGCTTGCAAGCACAGGTGTCTGCGGCGCCCGCAGCGTCCAGGAACAGCGGGCATCGGGCTGATAGAGACCCGCCCCCGGAGCACAGAGGTTCCCCTTGCCCAGTTCTACCAAACTCCCAGCAGTGTCTAATGAAAACAAGCCATTTATCACCTCTCCACACACTGCTCTCCAGCTCATGGGGAACCCCTCTGCCTTCAGCTAGGAAGTTGCCTCCAGGAAGCCTTCCTGAATCTCCTCTGGGCTGCCACAGGGTTCCGCCTGCCGGACCTGCATGTATCACCACTTAGTTTAACGAGCCGTGACTTGTATGTGAGTCCCCGAAGTACCCGTGCTCCCCAAGCGTCATGCTTGGAACAGCACATGTTCAGTGAACACTCCCCGCGTGAGTGAATGAAATGGCCAGCGCGTGAGGCCAAATCGTGCCCCCAAAGACAGTCACGTCCCGTGTTGGGGGGCGAAGGGAGGGAGGTGAGGGCGGGTGGCCACAGCGCGGAAGGGCTGAATGTAAGATTTACAAATGACCATCCTGGCTGAGGACAAAAGGCAGGGTGTGGGCTCATTAGTTCTGTTTCCTCATCTGTGAGATGACTCCGACTCTAATCAGAGTCTGATAATGAGTCTGATGGCAGTCCCAAAAATGATAGACTGGATGAATCCCGCTTTGGCCTCAGATTTTCACTATAATCCTAACTGCATCACTTGTTAAGCAAGGGACCTTAGATAAGAGGCTGAACCTTCTTAAGCCAGGGGCACTCCACCCGTGTAACTGGCAACATAAGGGCAGCTGCTTTATAAAAAATGTGAGCAGGACTTCCCTGGTGGTCCAGTGGCTAAGACTCCATGCCCCCAATGCAGGGGGCCCAGGTTCGATCCCTGGTCAGAGAACTAGATCCCCCATGGCGCAGTGAAGATCAAAGATCCTGAGTGCCTCGGCTAAGACCCAGTGCAGGCACAGAAAGAAAGAAATGTTAAAAAAATAAAAGAAAATAAGAGTGAAGGCAGTTCCGTTCTCCGGCTTGTTTTGAAACCATGCATTTGTTGCGATGCCATAGATACATCAGGGGACGATCAGAACAGGACTTGAGCTTTGCATTTGTTGTGTGTGTCTTGTCTGCAAGAAACACTCGGTAAATCCACAAACCTGCCCGCAGCTGAATGGAGCCGCACAGTTCCTGTGGCATGCACACCTTGGGGGTCTCAGCTCACGGGTGTGTTACGAGCTCACCCACCCACATCTGGTCGTACAATCCTCTTTTCATTGCAGACAACCCTCCTTGCACCCTTCATGATAACTCAACAGCTGCAACCCACCGACGCCCAGTTCCACGAGCGGATTTCAGGCTCTTTCAAAGGCCAAGTACCACATTTATTGTGGCCTTTGTGCATTTCTTAACCCAGTGAATGTTCAGGGACATGAGTAATCACCCTCATCACATTCCTCTTTTTGTCCCATGTGTCCCTAATGAAGTTTTGGGTGTGCTTCCCAGGTGTCTCAGGGGTAAAGAATCCATGTGCCAAGCAGGAGACAAGGGTTCGATTCCTGGGTCAGGAAGATCCCCTGGAGAAGAAGATGGCAACCCACTCCAGTATTCTTGCCTGGGAAATCCCTCCGTGGGGTCACAAAAGAGTCGGACACGACTTAGCGAGTAAACAAGAACAATGAAGTTTTGAGTGTGGGTCCCTCTCCCCAGTTCCCCCACGAGCCCTGTGGTTTTTAACTGCACGATTTTGCAGCGTGGTGACTTCTGCCATTGTTTCTATCTCATGTCAGCAGAACTGGCTGCAAAGCTCTAAACTCAGTGTCTGACACTCGGTAAGCACTGGAGAAACGCGTCTTTAAGAGTTTGCCATCGCCACTGATCGTTTGACCCAGACTGGAAAGTCCACAAAGTTGCGGGCACTGTGTGAGGCTCTGGGAGTCAGCAGTGATAACGACGACCGCAGTAACAGCAGAACCATAGTCCTCCCGGTGGTGGGGTCCCCCCAGCTCCTTACGCTTAGATGAAATGTTGCTCCTGCTGCCACACCCTACTTAGCAAGGCCCTGTTCCCCAACCCCATGACCAGTCCCTTCATTCCTTCTGCCTCGGCCATCCCCTGGACATCTCAGGATCTCAGGGGAGAGACGAAACAAAGACTTGCTCCCCTTAGAGCAGAAGTGACTTTGTCGTGGCCCCTTTAATTGGCACAAGGGATGATGGGTAATTAACACTAAGGAGGGCGGGGCCAATGTGCTTGGTAGAAAGGTTTGATCATTCGAAGCAGGAGCCTCCCGTGGGCGCAGAGTGTGGGGGATGCTCTGCCCGACCAGCCCGCGCTTCCTGCATGGCTGTGTCCTGCTCCCTGTCTCCACCAGGCTCCTGATTCCCCAGGACAGATTTTGGGGGGATTAATGAATGTTGATGAGGCTGGAGGATGAACCACTGTCCGCCTGGGGTGCCTCCCGCTTGCGGGGCCAGGTCAGGAGGGCGGGGCGCTGGGCAGAGGCATCCCTGGACGTCCCGCCGTGCCTGCGGTTGGCAGCTCGGGCAGGGCGGGGGTGCCTGGTGAGCTGCCCGCTCCCTTCCCGCCCAGACCAGGCTCCGGGTCAGGACGGATGCTCTTCCTGTCTCCCTGGGTGAGGCTTCAGATGGCCCTGTGTCTCTCTTCTCTGAGTCCCGAGGCTCAAGCATCCAAGCGGGGCAGGTGTCCACTCCCCGAGCCGTCCCCGAGCTCCCGGCTCTCTGGGTTATATCTCCTTTTGGGAGAGTCTTGGTCACACTGCCACTGAAGTCAGAAAACAGGCTCCAACGACTGCTAGTGTCCAGAGCTGGGCTTGGGGGGCAAAAGCTCTCGGGGGTGGTGGGCACAGGTGAAGGAGGAGGGTTTTGGACTGTCTGTGCGTATTACGTGCTGATTGTCCTTGGGCAGGTTGCCAAATCGATCTGTGCCTCCATTTCCTCAGCTATAAAACAAGGGTAATAATAATAATTATCATAAGCAAGCCAGGCAGTTCTAAGCACTTTACATACAGAATAATGCATTTACTCCCCTTTAACTATCCTACGGGATCAGAATTCATTTTATCCAAATTCGGCAGGTGAAAAAGATGAGGAAACCAAGGCACAGAGAGGTTGAGCAACTTGCCCAAGGTCACACAGCCAGGAGGCCTTAGATTCCGTGCTCTTCACCACGACACCACGGTCCCTACCTGCAGGCACGGCGTGAGGATGACGTGACATAATACCCGCCGTGCTTAGTAGGACAGGGCCTGGCATGAGGCATGTGGCAAGCACATGCTGAGGTAGCCGCCCCTGGGATGAATTATGTTACTGCTACTCACTCACTGTGTCCTGGGAGAACGGAGCTCTGCCCCAGCCCCTCTGACAGTCCCCTGACATCTGGCACAACGCTCCTGTCCTGCTTGCCAGCCCCAGGAGCAGCGCCTCAGCTTCAGCTGCCATGACATCCAGCGTCGGAGCTAGGACGGCGGCCGCCCTGAGCCCCAGGGCCCAGAGCCGAGCCCCCACCTCTCTGCCCTTCCCAACATCTGCTCAGACCCTGGGCGGCAGGCCCCAGAAAGCATCCCACCAGCCCTGATCGTTCTGGCCTGGGTCCAGCAGGACTCGCCTCCACCCTCTACTCCTCCTCTTTGGATGGGCAGCCGCTTCAAAGCTTTGCAGCCACTCCAGGCGGGATGTGGCAGCTACCCCCCACCCCTGCTCCCTAAATCCGGCCTGGCCTCAGGACCTCACCTGCAGAACCTGGTGGAACATTCCAAAGCCAGGGCTCAAGAGCCTTGCAGCTTCCACGCTCGCCCTCCCGGACCACTGCCCCGGACCACCATGGCACGGAGGCTGGTAACCCACAGGGAGAGAGAGCAGCAGCCCAGCTGTCCCCGCCGTGACCTGCCAGCCCCGCTGACCGCCTGCCAAACGCAGCGTCACGGGAGCAGGCAGGAGGGACCAGCCCAGAAACAGCAAACCACGGCTAAGGTTCGGAGGCAGCTGACCAGGAGCTGTGGCCGTGGCCCGGCCGGGTGTGCACCTGCGGGCGGGGCCCTCGCGATGTCTGTTCCCCAGGGGTCGAAGGTCAAGGAGCAGCTGCAGCGGCTGAGCTTCTGGATGAGGCCAACTGGGGGCTGACCTCCAGGGCCTGCGCCCGATCTCTTTTGGGGAGGCTGTCTTTCTTGGTTACTCTTCATATTCTGCAGGCAGGAAGCTCCCACCTGATCACATTGAGCTGGGGAACTCTCCGGCATTTTCCAGCCCCCAGGGGCTGCTGGTTGGAAATGTAAACCCTGCTTTAAGCCCCACCCCTCCTCCAATCCCACCCCCAGGAGGTAGGCTTTAAAAAAATATATTTATTTATTCATTTGGCTGCGTTGTGTCTTCCTTGCAGCATGCGGGGTCTTGGGTGAGGCACACGACTCTCCAGTTGTGGGGCAGGGGCTCCAGAGTCCACGGGTTCCGTAGCTCTGGGACATGCGGGATCTTAGTTCCCCAGCCAGGGATGGAACCCACGTCTCCTGAATCGCAAGGCAGATTCTTCACCAGCGGACCACCAGGGAAGTCCCAACGCACTTGGGCAGCCAAGTCTCTTCCTTGGCCAGGACGGGAAGTTCAAAATCACAAAATCCCCTGGCACCGCCTCAGTCAGAAAGCAGAAAGTGGGTGGCAGCAGTGACTCTTTTGCGGGGATGAAGAACCAGGGGAGGGGCCACCTGAATCTTCCCGCACTGAGAAATCCCATGACAGGTCTGATGGGTCTCTGAGGGGTACGGGTGGGGAGAGGGGGAGTCAGGCACCAAGGCAGCCCCCAGGAAGCAGGGGTCATTACCAACTCCCCAGGCATCTGTCTAGCCCATTTGCCTGCCTGAGCACAGAACTGAGGCAAGATCTAATTAGTTTCTGTGTCCTGGCTGAGAGCCAAGGTGGGAGGGGGTGCCCCGGGGAAGATCTGGGGAGGGGGGAGTCAAGAAGGAGGCACTCTCAGGGCAGCCTGGGGTCTCCAGCCCAGTTGTGTGGGGAGGAGAAATGAATATCTCATTTCCATGCCTTGAAACAGCCCTGATGAAAAACATATGTGCCTCTGCTGGGAACTCCCTTCCCATCCCTCCCTGAGGACCTCGGGCACCACGTGACCGCTGCCCGATGCCCGTCTCCTGCACTGGTTACCAGGGATTCGGGCCAAATCCAAATACGTCAATTTCAGGTGATGGATGATCAAACCCGCCCTAATTTGCATGTTAAGCTTCCTAGTGGTAGAAATAAACAGCCTTGGTTCCACCGAGAGGAGCTTTCCCCGGGAGCCTTTCATAAAGCAGCAGATGCTTCCTCTGTGCGATCGGTCTGCACTCTGGCGAGTATGGGTGGACGGGGTCACCTGCCCCCAGGGCTGCCCGGATCGGAAAGTAGGAGAGGAGCGGGCCTGTAGTGAGGGTGTGGCTCCTGTATGCACACCCATGTGTTCTAGACTGTTCTGGGCAAGGGGGGCCGCCAGTGGGTCCACATCCTTTGCTCCGCCCCCGATTTGCAGCGAGACCCTAGATGCGCCCCTTTACTCCGGGGTCTCAGTTTCTCCATCTGTAAAATGGGAAGCCTGATAACATCCTCCTCCGACCCCCAGTGAGAATTAAATGCAGCCAGGAGGGCTCACGTATGCACCTGGGTGTCGGGTCACACTGGGTGCCCACGCGTGGTCCGTGGATGGACCCCCCAGAGCTGCACCAGCAGCACAAGTGTCAGTGGGGTGAGGACACCAGAGCGGCCCCTCCCCGTCTGCCCCCTCAGGGTAACCACGGCTTCAGGGAGGTGGTCTCCCTGCCCGCCCCCAAGGGCTCTCAGGGCTGGGAGCCTCGGAGCCACACGCTGAACCACGGGGACACGCGAGGACTCAGTGAGTATCCAAGGGGAGAGAAAGGAGCGGGCGGAGCCTGTGACCCAGGGCCTGGCCACGACCCTCACCCCCAGCACAAGCTGTCTTCCCTATATCCTGAGATGCTCAACCTGACGAAGGAAAAAACCCCCAGTCTAACTGGATCGGGGAGTCCGCCTTCTCCCATACACGAACCCCGGTGAAAGCCGAGCAGAGCTGCATGGAGACTCGGGGGGCTGGGCGTCAATTCTAACCCTGACATCTCCAGGGCAAGTCACCTCCCTCTCAGGTCACGGTGGCCCAGGGCTAAGGCGGCAGGCTTGGCCCCGTGGCCAGGGAGCCATCCTGCGGTTGTGGCTCTCCCCAGGCCCCGGGCGCATGTCCCTGGGCCCCCTCTGCCCCGAGCTCGAGTCCAGCAAGGCAACACCTACCATCCATCCCCGCTTCCTTGGCAGTGGGGGGCCCACCCCCCTCTCCAAGCCAGGACCCATTAGTGAGAGAGTGAGGAAACTGGTTGCTATGGAAACCGAGACAGCCAGTGTTTTACAGACTCTCGCTTCTTCCCCCCCCTGCCTTCCCCTCACATTTTGAACTTACTCGTCTTAATTGGCATAATTATTGCAACGGCACCCTGAGGCCGGGGAGCCAGGCGTGCCCCTCGCTGCCCACCCCTGGCCCTGGCCCTGCGGGGTCCCTCTGCCTCCTGCCTGCCCTTTTCCCGGCTTCTCCTGCCACTCACCAGCAGACCTCGAGCCCGAGGCCGTGGCCAGTCCCCTGGGGTCCGGGAAGGCCCTGCCCTCAAGCTTGGGGAGGACTCCACCCCAGGGTGCAGGATGGACCAGGCTTTCGGGCCTCAGGACGGTGTCAGGAGGCGTTCTGGGGCCCCTGTGGGGACCAGGTCAGGGCTGCTATGGATAACAGAGACCCCCCCACCTATGGCCTCAACCTCCACCACGGCTTTAAAAAGCGAGACTACCCGGCGGAGACCAGGGCACAGACAGTACTGACGCTTGTGGGGCCGGCACCTCCCGGTCACAGGGCGGATGAGCTCGGGCCAGGCTCTCAGGGCCTCAGAGGCTCTGCCTGGGTCTGGGCAATGGATGTCACACCTGCCTGCTCATCCCACTCTGAGGACCAAATGAGGCGTTGATGAAGGCAACTCTGTGCCACAGGACGTACAGACAGCTGGGGGCGGGAGAGGCCCCCGAGAGGGGCCAGAGGGGGGCCAGCCATCTCCGCCCTCTCCCTCCCATGCCAGGCCCAGCGGGGAGAGTCTGGGTGCAGCGGTGCCTAGCTCTGCCTCACTGGCTCTCAAAGGCGGGCGGGGAGGTAGCCCCCACCAGGGTACCTCTGGCAAGATCTGGAGAAGTTCTTGGTTGTCACATTTAGGGGAGGCAACTCCCAGCACGAAGTGGGGCCAAACCCTACAACACACAGGGCAGCCCCTTACAACAAAGTATGACCCCCGCCCCAAACATTAAGAACGCCCAGGTCGAGAAACCCTATTCTCCTTACTGCCATCCATGGAGGGTCCCTCACACTCGGCTCCCACTCCGTTGCTAGGGGCCCCCCCAGATGCACAGGTGGGGTGAGCTGGGTACCTCCCGGCAGCCTCCATCCCTATCAGGGCCCTCAGGGGCGGGAAGAGGGGCCTGGGGGTCAGGGGCCAGGGGCCAGAGAGCACGCTTGGCTGGGGGGTCTCGTCCTCCTCCTGGCCCGCCTCCCCCATCCCTCCCAGAGGATTCCGACATTTCTAAACTCGTTAACTTTTAATTACTACCTTCCCTCTGCCTGAGTACACTGGCTCCATGCCACGTACATCTCTATTAAAATTCAATTTATGCCCATCATAACTAATTCCTGCACTTCAGCTTCCTCACCAGCAGCCTTCAATGTTCAGACAAGATGTCCAAACTCACTGTCGAACTGGAGTAAATCTCCACAGAGGCTGCTAAGACACAGGCAGGGTCTGGTTTTGTTGAGGAAGAGGGGTTCAGACTTCCCAGGAGGGTGGGGACGAGGCCGGGGCAGAAAGGGTAAGGTGGGGAGAGAGGCGGGTGACTGGCTGCCGCCCCTCAGTCCAGGCACCGAGCGCCCACTGGCCCCTGGGCTGGAATCAGCATTTCCAAAGATCAGCAGGACGGCAGTGGGAGGTGGGGTTGGTGGGGGGCTGGCATTGCCTTTGGGCTGATCCTCTTTGCTGAGCTCTGGGCCCGGCAGAAAGAAGGTCCTAATTCTCCACCCGGTGAACCAATGAGCATCTTCCTGAAGTTCCCTCATCAGGCTTGGAGGGAGGAGACCTGGCTCGCCTTAGTACTGTGACTTTGAGCCTTGGGTGGGGAGCTGAACCAGGAAGACGCATCCCTCGCCTGTGGAGACGGCGTCCCTTAGGAGCTGGCGATGTACAAGGAATGAACGGGAACCGAGGTGCGCATGGCCAGCACGGGGCAGAGCAGGAGGTGGACGGCCACCTGGAGTGTTGGTCATCAAGCGTTAGGAATGTCCCTGGTGGTCCAGAGGCGAACATTCTGCGCTCCCAAGGTAGGCGGCCCAGGTTCGATCCCTGGTGGGGGAACTAGAACCCACCTTCATAACTACGAGGTCACATGCCTCAACTGAAAGATCCCACAGGCTGCATCGGGTGTCCCTAGTGGCACTGGTGAACTGGTCTGTCAGTGCAGAAAACCTCAGAGACGTGAGTTCCATCTCTGGGTTGGGAAGATCCCCTGGAGGAGGACACGGCAACCCACTCCACTATTCTTTCCTAGAGAATCCCGTGGACAGAGGAGCCTGGCAGGCTATGGTCTACTGGGTCGCAAAGAGTTGGACATGACTGAAGCATCTTAGCACGCGCACACGCTGCGGCTAGAAGATTCCGCCTGCTGCAATGAAGACTGTCGATCCTGCGTGCCGCAACTAAGACTTGGTGCAGCCAAATTAAAAAAAAAAAACAATTTAAAACAGAGTTAATATGTGTGAAGCACTTAGAGCAGGACTGGGTGCATGCTATGCCCCACGTATGAGCCATGGCTGGTTCCTCCGCGGTGACTCAGGCCAGCTGGGGTTGTGCGCTGGCAGTACCCCTGCCCGGGGGAGAGCAGGCAGGGTGAGAGAGCATGAAGTGGAGGTCGGGGGGGACACAGACTCAGGGTCCCAGAGATCTGGATGAAACCCGGCTCTCCAGATCTGGCTGTGTGACTGTGGGCAAGTCGCTGGGCCTCTCCGAACGGCGACTCCTAGCTTCGGGGCAGAGATAATAATAACGGCACTGGCCTCCCAGAACTGCTGCCGGGAAGAGCCTGGCTCGGTTCCTGGCCCCCGCGTGGCGTGTGCCCTCTGGGAAGCCCGCCAGCCTCTGCCACCTGCCCTCGCGTCTGCGGGGAGGCCGGTGGAGGGGACGGGGTCATTGCAGCTGGCCCTGGGGGCTCCCTTTCACCCACTCCCCTGAAAGGTTTCAAAAGCTGAGGCCGCTCTGCAGGAGTCCCCTGCTGTGACCACAGCAGGGCCGTCACTGCGGGGGTCTCTGCCTTCTCCCCGCCCCCCACCACCACAAAGGGTGTCGGGCTGGCGGCGGGGCTGAGGACCCAGCCAGGCCTGGCTCACCTGAGCCTCCCCCCAGCACCCACACCCAGCAGGGCCCAGCCTCAACTGGTCTCACGCCTTCAGCCTTGCAGCCCAGAGGGCCTGAGGGGCCCCCGGCTTCTCGTTCCTGGGGCCAGAAGAACAGCACACAGTGACGATTGGGGCTGAAGGAGCCCCGTCAGGGACCCGTGTGCGTCGGCGCAGAAAGGACAAGATGCTCAGGTGACAGGCCTCCTGGATCGGCCACTTGCTCCCTGGACGAGCCCAGCCACATTCCGGAACTTCTGCGAGCTTCCGCAGAAGGAGGCTAAGAACACCTCCCAGTGTTGCTGTGAAATGATGTATATTAAGTTCTTGAAACCGAATGAGCCTGAATAAACAGTAGTTCTTCTTTGGATTCGTGTGCCTGACTACGCGTGGGAATCTGTGTGTGTGTGTGTGTGTGTGTGTGTGGTCTGCCTCGTTGATTTGTTTTTCCTATATGATTTAAAAATTGTATTTTTACTTTATTTTTTGGCTGCCTTGGGTCTTCACGGCTGTGTGCAGCCTTCCTCTAGCTTCGCTGAGCAGAGGCTGCTCTCTGGGTGCGGAGTGCAGGCTGGAGGCTCACTGCGGCTTCTCTTGTCGCAGAGGATGGGCTCTAGGGTGCTCGGGCTCGGTTGCAGTGCATGGGCGTCACCTCCCCACAGTATCTGGGACCGTCCCAGACCAGGGACTTGAACTGGCATCCCCTGCATTGGCAGGAAGATTCGTAACCGCTGGACCATCAGGAAAGTCCTGCCTACTTAGGTGTGAGAAGAGTTACGGGAGGAGGCACTGCTGGGCGGGACAAAATAACGCGGTTGACGGTTCTGCCAGGATGTGGTCACAAGGATGGGAGGTTAAGGTCTACCCTCCACCCTCCCCGTGGCCGCTTCACCTGCTGTTTCTTGAGCTGGTGGGAGAGGCTCCATCCACACAGCCCTGGCTGGTGACATGGACACCAACGGAGCCTGACCTGATTCAACTTGGAGAGATGCCCCCTGACGCCCCACGGGAGGGAAGGGTGCGAGGTATGCGAGAGCAAACGGACGCAGCAGGCTCCAGGGCGACGCAGAGGGCCTGACCTTTATGTGAGTTACCGCCCCGCAGAACCAGGATGTCACACAAACACATCTATGCTTTGCGTGCTCATAACTCATAACCACTAAACCGGAGAAGGCCATGGCGCCCCACTCCAGTACTCTTGCCTGGAAACTCCCATGGACAGAGGAGCCTGGTGGGCTTCAGTCCGTGGGCTCGCTAAGAGTCGGACACAACTGAGCGATTTCACTTTCATTTTTCACTTTCAGGCATTGGAGAAGGAAATGGCAACCCACTCCAGTGTTCTTGCCTGGAGAATCCCAGCGATGGGGGAGCCCGGTGGGCTGCCGTCTATGGGGTCGCACAGAGTCGGACACGACTCAAGCGGCTTAGCAGCAGCAGCGGCAGTGACCATTAAATGCGTGGATGAGGACTAAGGAATCACGTGTACGCAGAGCACCATGACCCCTTGGTGGTGGTTGTTTAGTTGTTAAGTCACATCCGACTCTTTTGCGACCCCATGGACTGTAGCCCACCAGGCTCTTCCGTCCATGGGATTTTCCAGGTAAGAGCACTGGAGTGGGTTGCCATTTCCCTTGGAGACATCCTCACCTGCACATGAGATTTCTGGTGGGTTTGCTATTTGTCTCCTTATTCTATTAAGACCACACCCAGTGTAACCTAACAGCGACCATTTATTTCATGTCTGTTGCACCTTGACTGCATCTGCCCCATAGACTCTCACTGAGTGCCCACTATAACCCTCTAAAGTAGGCATGACTGTGCCCAGGTCCAAAGTGAGAAAACAAACTCAGGTGGCTAAGTATTCCTGCCCAAAGTCACAGAGCTAGTCAGTGGGAGAAGCATGAATGTATTCAGGTGGGCCTAACCCCAAAGTCCAGGTCATTTCCATTCCGCCCCCAAGGATGGATTCAGACCCTCAAGCCTTGCAGAGTCCCTGGCACTGAGAGAGGCCGAGGCTTTCCACCGTGTGGATGTCTCTCTCTCTCTCTGTCACACACACACTCCACACATCCCTGGCTTAATCCGGTGCAGATCCCACTGAGAATAAAGATCCTTGGAGACTGGATGTGCATGCTAACTCCTTCCTTTGAGCATGGAATGGGAAACGGTTAAATTTACAATGTCGCTCCCAGCTTTATTTTCTCTCAACTTGCTGAGTAAATTCAGCCATCTTTCTGCCTGAAAATTGGATATTATCACCCAACTCAAAACCTAGGGTTTGCAAGAGACAGGAAGACCTCAGCAGAAAGCAGTGGTCAGAGAATCGGATGAGAAGCTGACTGATCTCTTATATGAGGGGTTTTTTAGCATGCATTTATTCCCAAGGGGAAACCAGAACCTTCAGTTGAGCCAAAAAGCAAGAAAGTGCTAGAAATCCAATGGGGACAGGTCAAAAGGACTCAAGAGCCAGGATGAAGAAGCTCCACTGGCCAACTCTGGGTTACTATGAATGTCCAAATGAATAATGATGGGAATGGATTAAAACACAGAGGAAAAATTATCCATGAGTTCATATAGGTGTTACACTATTTTAAAGGGGGTGAGAAAGGAAAGATCTCTTTCATGAGATAATGCCAACTAATACAAGAAATGATGGAAAAGGTGTTAATCACAACCATCTTGGTAATAATTGATTCAGATGAGACTCATCAGTGGATGCTAAACTGCTGGCTGGGAGATTCCTGGGGAGAATATTCACACAGTCTCAAGTTATCATCCAAAAGGGAGAAATTACATCGATACCCTGACAAGGGAGAAATCTGTGAATGTCATCTTGACCAGTTGAAAAAACCTACCGTGACCGATAATGGGACAAACTGACATCAGGTACATGTAAGTGTGAAGTGTTGAAAAGGATGTACATCTACAGAATATTCCTGCCAAAAAGATGAACGTAATTATGAGAATATAACTGAACAAATCCACACTGGACGACATTTTGCAAAACTGGCTGAATTCTCAAAAATGTCAATGCTGTGAAAGACAGGAAAGAAAAATGAGGAATAGTTCTAGAGTCTAAAGAGTCTTGACAACTAAACCCAATGTGTGGTCCTTGATTAAAAATCCTGTATTAAATAACAATAATAAAAATGTCCACAAAGGTATAATTGGGATGCATGTAGAAATTTGAATATGGACTGTGTGTTAGATAGTAATATTGTATTAATATCAACGTGCAATTTCCTGAGTGTGAAAATTGTGTGGTAGTTCTGTAGGAAAACACCTTCTTCTTAGGAAATTTTACTTAGGGGTGAACTGACATAATATCAGCAACTAATTTCTTTTTTAAAAAATTATTTATTTTCATTTATTTGGCTGGGCTGGGTCTTAGTTGTGCACGTGGGATCTAGTTCCCTGGCCAGGGACTGAACGGGGCCCCCTGCATTGGGACCACAGAGCCTTAGGGACTAGACTGCCAGGGAGTGAAGTCAAGTGAAGTCGCTCAGTCGTGTCCAACTCTTTGCGACCCCATGGACTGTAGCCTACCAGGATCCTCAGTCCACGGGATTTTCCAGGCAAGAATACTGGAGTGGGTTGCCATTTCCTTCTCCAAGGGATCTTCCCAACCCAGGGATCGAACCCGGGTCTCCTGCATTGTAGGCAAACGCTTTACCGTCTGAGCCACAAGGGAGGCCCCAACTAATTCTTAAATAATTAATGAAGGCATACAGGCGTACACAGAAAGAGCAAGAGGGAGCGCAAATGATACAAAATATTAACAACTAGTGAATGGCAAAAAGGTCTACAAGTGTTTATGTTACCATCATAGTTTTTGCAAGATTTGGAAATTTGCAAAATTAAAAAGAAAAGAAGGAAGGAAGGAAAAAGCACCTGCTGTGAGCCAGGCCCTCCCCGGGGGCAGGGGCGGTGAAGTGACCGGTGGGGAAGTTCTGTCTGCCCCAACACCCTTTTTCTTTCTTCTGCTAAGAGCTCCCATTTTCACTTCCATCACTGGGCTCTAGTGGGTGGAGCTGCTGCAAAAGGGCCTGTGGCTGGGAGCAGACATGTGACATGGCCCGGCCAATCACAGCTCTCCATGCTGCTGCCCCACAGGGATTGGTCGGGGCAATCCAGGCTGGACCAATCAGAATCCTTCCCTGGGTCTTTCTACATGAACCTCCTTCTACAGGGAAGTTCCTGTCTACTCTGAGATCACGTGGCTCGAAGCCTATGATTCTTGGACTTCTCAACGCCTCTCACTGTGTGAGAATCAAGTCTGAGTGCAGAGGCGGGCACCGCTGAGCGGCGCAGAGCCAGAGGCCCTGACAGTGTCCAGTTCTCGGTTCTGTTGGTGAGTCCTGAGACTCCTGGAGCTGCCGAGGCACCTGAAGCTCTTCCTTCCTTCGGCGGCTTACTTTCGGCCTTGTGTCATTAATCAGAAGGCAAAGTATAAGGAGATGTATTAGGGACAGAAAGAAAGGGCAGAGAGAGGCAGAAATGAACGTGTGTGTGTGTGTGTGTGTGTGTGTGAAAGAGAGAGAGAGAGAGAGAGATTTACTGAGAGCACACGGGTGTTCTATCCGGAAAGGCTTTCCCAAAGAGCTGGGACCCTGCAGGAAATAGAAAGAAGGTTCTGAAAGGGACAGTATTCCCAGCGGAGGGGACAGGACCGTTTGGACAAAGGCAGAAAAGAAGGCTGTCCTGGGCATAAAAAGCCTTCCTGGGGGTGAGGAGGCAAGAGACTGAGCTCGCCGAATGGAAGTTCAACCATGTCCCCCTGAATAACTTCCATCGGGCCAACCTCTGAAATGCATCTTTGTTCCCGAGAACTTGCAGGGTACGATTAGCAGAAAGATGCTTAGGATATATATACATGGAGGAGGCGATGGCAACAATCTTTCTTCAATAAGAGGCAGTGTGGGTGGTGGTAAAGAATTCAAGCCCTTTTGTCATCTGATTTACATCTGAAGCCCAACTCAGTAACTTGACCTTGCATGGACTGTTTAATCTAAGCCTCAGTTTGCTCATCTGTAGAATGGGGGAGAAACAACGGAACCTACCCATAGGATTGCAGACAGGATTAAAGGAGACGCTCCCAGAGAGCCTATCATAACATCAGCAATGAAATAAATTCTTTTTTGATTGCCAATGATTATTATCATCATTACCATCATCAACAACACCTGTACCCTGACAACGATCCAGATGCTTCCAGGGTCAGGGGGCTGATGGGGTCCAAAGAAAGCTCATTCCATTGTTGGGCGAATCTGAACCTGAAGAGCCAGCATGTGCTTCTGTGTAACACCCACCCCCGCGTCCTCGCAGTTTCAGGCACCAGAAGAGCAGCTGTGAACCTGATAAGGAATCGACCCTCCTCCTCCTTGGTCCTGCCCGCAGCTCCCTGCCAGCACAGATCCAGGGCAAGGACACCACTGAAAGCGTGGCACGCCATCAGCGTGCTCTGAGGGTGCCCACTCAAGCAAGCCCACCATCCAGGAGGCTCCAGGGCTCTTCACGGAAACTGTTAAAACTGCCCAGGGTGCACAGAGCTTTTAGGAATGGTTCTGGGACCCCGACTGAAAACCATCACAGGGGCCGCTCAGGGAGGCCCCTCTGGTCTCCTCGTGGCTCCCTGGAGAACCAAAGCCCAGAGTGGCCAGCCCTGGAGGGCCTCCTTCATCCGGGTCCAGGACTCTCACCATCCACAGACGGGAGGGTGGTCCTCCCGCCCTGGCTCCACCTGTTCTCTCGTTTGCCAAAGTGGCCAGTCCCACTGAAACCCAGCAGGAGCTCGTGGGGCTCCTGGGCACCAAAATCTTCTTATGTGACTGTTTCTTCTATGCAGGAAACAGCCTTTTGCCTCCATGACCTTCCCTGAGGTCCAGAGTTGCTAATCAGGGAAGGGAGGGGATGCAGAGACAAGGGAGGAGCGGCCACAAGCAATAGCAGACGCTTGGGGCAGGGTCCTGGTTCCACCTTGAGGGAGGCACAGAACAGTATCTTTGAACTCCTTACAGAACTAAAGTGGCAGTGTTGGCCTCCCTTGTGGGTCAGATGGTAAAGAACCTGCCTGCAATGCAGGAGGCCCGGGTTTGATCCCTGCGTCAGGAAGATCCCCTAGAGAAGGGAATGGAAACCCACTCCAGTATCCTTGCCTGGAGAATTCCATGGACAGAGGAGTCTGGCGGGCTGCAGTCCACGGGGTTGCAAAGAGTCGGACACGACTGAATGACAAACACACAAAGTCCAGGCAAGAACACTGGAGTTGGTTGCTATTCCCTTCTCCAGGGGATCTTCCCAACCCAGGGATCAAACCCCGGTCTTCTGCATTGCAGGTAGGTTCTTTACCACTGAGCAACCTGGAAAGCCCGCTTACAAAAGGAAAAGCCCCAATAAATGGACAATGAAGTATCTGATGAGGCATTCTTCATTTCAGAGAGAAGGTCACAGTTTGATAACCTCAAGAACCACAGAAATTCATCAGGAGACCACCTAAAGCCAGATTAAAGGAGTGCACACCCTAATCTGATCAGCAACCCCATCCTTGAACCACTGCTATAGAACTCCCCAAATCCTCCTGGGTTGGGACACACATTTTTGAGGGCACGAGCCTGCTGTGTCTCCATTTGCCTGGCAAAGCAATAAAGCTATTCTTTTCTACTTCACTCGAAACTTGTCTCTGAGATTCAAACGGGCACCTGTGTACAGAGGCCGAGTTTTCGGCATCACCACCAAGCCCATCCAGACCAGTGTTGGGGCAGAGGGAACCTGGGCACAGGTTCCCCACAGGTTCCCCACAGGGTCACCCCAAACTCTGGCTTCCTGGCTTCATGAAGAAACGGATGGTTTCCTGGGAAGGACAGAACCTCAAGCAGTTAAATCCCCCTCCTCTCATTTGCATTCCTGTCCCTGATCTGTATCAACATCCCCAGGGCAAGACAATCTTGTTTCCCCAACAAAACCTGTTATGCACATCAGGCCTAGGGATTAATTACCAGGCACAGGGTCCGGGGCCAATAAAACAGGATGCGGGGAGAGCCAGGAGAGAGGCTGGAGGCCGCCTGGCTTCGGGGGCAGCTGCTTCGCATACACACTTTCACCTGCCCTCGCTGAGACCCGGCTCTCTCTCTCTCTCTGTGTTCCCCTTTCTCCCCACTTGGCAGTGTGCTGGGGAAGCGGGCCAGGCCAACCCGTGCGGGGGCATAACAGGAAGCGGAGATAAGTCCAAATGCCCAGAGGGTCCCACTTCCGTGTTCCCCCTGAATTTCCCTCCCGAATAGAATCTATCCATCGCTTACAGATCCCGGGAAGCCACATGCCACGGCCCTCTGTTGGACCCAGGCCCCTCCGACAGCTCCCCTGAGATAGCAGCATTTTCTCAGGAGGGAGGGATCTGGTCACAGCTCATGCTGGCATTGAGCCTCTCTGCCCTAATCATCACCTCTGCCCTGTCCAAGGCTGCCTGGACCACCCTATCGGGGTGACTCCCCCAGCCCACCCTCTAGTCTTCCTCTGCTGGCTTAGCCCGCAGGATCTTCTCACCCCAGAGCAAGGCTGCCTTGACCCCCCCCCACACCCAACCCCCTGCAACTGCCACCATCCCAGCCTCTCTGTAGCCCTGGACCAGAGCTGCCCCGAGCTGCCATCCCAGCCCGCTCCCCGTTCAGGTGCCCCTCCAGGACACGGCGGGACCCCGGCGGCCCGGAGGGAGGAAGGGGGCGGCGTGCTTGCCTGTACTCCAGGGAGAACTTGGTCAGCTCTCGGTCGTTGTGCAGCCACTTGAACTCCAGCGGCCAGCTGCCCTCGGCCATGCACGTGAGCACCAGGCGGTTCCCCTCCAGGTGCACCTGCGTCCGCACCGGCTCCGTCTTGAAATAGGGGGCCACGTCATCTGCGGGGAACAGAGACACCGAGGCGCCCGTTACCACTTCTCTCTTGCCTGCAGTCGCTCACCTGGAGCCTGGCCTCTGGGAGGCAGACGGGGCAGGCGCAGCGGATGATGGGCGAAGGTCCTGTGCCCGGGAAGGGCTGGAACTCAGGTCAGTGCGACTTCAGGGCTTGTATGCAGAGTGACCTCTCCCCACCGGCCTCCTCCCAGAAGGCCCTGGGCCCGACACTTGGCTGCCGCCCCGAGGCTCTAGGACTTTCGGTCTCTCCCCCCGGGGGATCCCTATCCATCCGACACCCTTTGCTTCCGGTTTCTCCTTCCAGAGAAGAAGGAAGGGTGGGGGGAGCACTTTTGCACTTTAGCCAAAGGGAAAGTAAGTGCCACGTGGGAAAGGAGGGCAAGGGGGCATGGATAAACCGGGAGACAGGAGCTGACACTCACGCTACTTATGAGGACCTCCTGCTCAGCCCTCTGTAACGACTTTCATGGGAACAGAATCTCGAAAAGAGTGGATGCATGTACACGTATAACTGATCCACTTTGCTGTGAAGCAGAAGCCAACACAACATTGTAAATCACCTATGCTCCACAACAAATTAATTAAAAAAAAATCTCAAGGGAAACAGGGGTAGGACACCTGGGTTGGCAGGAGTGGCACGTGATGGGGGTGGCCGGAGTCCTGCTTCCCAAGGCTGCAGGAAACCCTTCCAGGCGCCAACGGCGGGGTCCCTCTCGGGGGCCCCCTCCACCGCCAGGCTGGTAGGTCTTCCACCCGAGATTCTGGGCCAGCCTGCCTCGACCTCTTCACTCACACACCAGGTTGGCTGCAGGGCCAGAAGAAATGCCACTGGCTAGGCTGCCGGCATGGGGTACAGTCCTTGCTCTGCTCTTCTCTAACCCTCTGACCCGACTCAGTCCAGCCAAGCATGAGGCCCCCCCCACCCAGCTCCCCTAGACACAGACAATGCACGCGGGGCCCCAGACTTCAGGGACCACTGAGACCAAAAGCGTTGGGTGGAAATAGAGGCTTTCTGTCTGCCGGCCAGTCGGAAAAGGGGCAGAAGTGAAATCGACGAGGGGTTTGACAAACGAGCTGGGAGACGCAGCAAGGGGGAGAGGGCCTCCACGCCCGTCGTTGAGCAGACCTGTGTTTCGGGGAGGGGCCCGCCCTGGAAACAACACAGAGACTGAAGTACTGCCAGGTTCCGGGTCGCCATGGACGGAGGGGTGTGGTGGGCTACAGTCCATGGGGTCGCAGAGTCGGACACGACCGGGCGGCTTCACTCACCGGGTCTACGAGCAAGCCCATAACCAGGTGGGATGATCAGAGAGGGGTTAGAAGCCTGCCCCGGGTCACACAGCTGGAAGGCAAGCAGCCAGCCCTGCAGGCTGAGTACTTAACCCTGCACTTGACCATGGAGGCGAAACGTGGATGAAGAGGAAGATGGGTTTAAGGCACCCACACGCAGACTCAATGCCTTTGCGTCTGATAGACGGAGGAAGTGAGCTCCAGGAAGCACTGTTCACCAGCTCATCCAGAGAGCACGCTCTGTGCGGGGGCTCTGATCACTTGCTGCTCAGAGCAGGGCTCCCTTCGCTCTCAGGGGTACGGCCCGGGGACCCCGCAGCCCTGAGCTGCAACAAGGGTGAGTCAGGTCCAGGCCTGAAAGTGAAGAGTGAAAGAGAAGTCGCTAGTTTGTGTCTGACCCTTTGCGACTCCGTGGACTGTAGCCCACCAGTCTCCTCCATCCATGTGATTTTCCAGGCAAGAATACTGGAGTGGGTAGCCACTCCCTTCTCCAGGAGATCTTCCCGACCCAGGGATCGAACCCTGGTCTCCCTCATTGTAGGCAGACACTTTACTGTCTGAGCTTGCCAGACCCAAATCCAAGCACTTTCCTCCCATCACCCTGCCCGAGGGGTGGGCGGTACTCAAAGTCAGAAAGCTGCTGGCAAATCAGGCACTGGGAATCGGCCCTCCAAGCCTTGTGGGTCTGTGCTCAGCTGCCTGGGTGTGGACACGTATTCATCTCGCTGAGTCTCAGTTTCTCCATCAGGAACACAGGAAGAAACAGCCACTGTGATATCTTAAGAGTTAAATTAGATAGTCACTCAGTTGTGTCCCACTCCTTGTGACCCCATGGACTGTAGCCCACCAGGCTCCTCTGTCCGTGGGATTCTCCAGGCAAGGATACTGGAGTGGGCAGCCATGCCCTCCTCCAGGGGATCTTCCCGACCCAGGGATTGAGCATTGCATTGCAGGCAGATTCTTTGCCACCTGAGCCGCCAGGGAAGCCCACTGTTAAATGAGATAACAACTGTGAAAATGCTAGGTCTGTGCCTGGCCCAGAGTAAATGTTCTGCAAATGTTTATTTCGTTCCCAACATCAGAGAATCGGTGTCCGTGCCACGGAAGGGGGTTCCATCACCCTTGGCGCTGACTGACACCCCAAAGAGACCTTGGTCTGAGAGTTAGTGATCCAGTAGGAGCCCAGACAGTGAAAAACATAAGACACGATTCTCCAGGCCTCAGGTATGGGACAAGCCAGAGAAAGGGGCAGTTGTCTGGGGTCGGGGAGGCAGTGACTCAAGGGTGGAAGGGAGTGAACCCAGCTGCGGCCTGGCAGGCTGAGGGGGGGTGGGCGGTGTGCAGGGGCTGGGGGGAGCAGGGCCCCCTCCTGCATCCCAGGTGGAATCTTTGGAGTATCAGTGGAGCTTGGAGGCCTGGATCCCCGCTCTATCCTCTCATCCTCAGATTTAACCAGGGTTGGGCATCCTTGGGTTTCAGATAAGGTTCCGCACTTGTGACAAAGACTCTCTCTGAGCTTCTGCACAGATCGACAACTCAGGACAAGCCGTGTGTCGGCTTGGGGCCCAGGCCCACCAGCTGGCCGCAGAGATTCCCACCCCAGCCCAAGGTCCCTCCATCTTCACTAGGGACTGTGAGTCTTCCTGGACCCCTAGTCCTGCTGCAGACCCTCGCCGTGGGGGCCACGGGAGGGCAGGCCGGGGGTGGACCGACAGGGGCCGGGAGCAGGTGGACCACTCTGCCCCTAGCATCTCCCTGCGGGACGCGGATGTTCCCGTCTCAGAGCTGACGCCGCTCACTCGCACGTCGGCCCATCACTCTGTCACGTGAGCCCACTGCCTTAAAGACGGCTGAAGCGGAGCCTCTCCTAGAGTGTGTCCTGAGCGGATGGCTGACCCCCCCCAACCCAGTCCCCCGTTTCTGGGATCCTCCCGCATCTCTCGAGCTAGAGGCAGGAAGGCACTCATTTGCCAAGAAAAACGATTCCCCACCCTCGGAGGCAGCCGGCTCCTCTGTTTAACAAATGGGCACATTCGCACTTCAAAGGCGCATTCATATTCTCCAGCAGCTTTCAAGAGCCCTTTGAATCGCGTTCTTAAAAACCCTCTGTTAGCTCCTGTCAACCCTCGTTTGTTTTAAAACAATAACGCTCCCAGCCCCCAAAGATCAAATCCCTTGGAGGTGGGCTGACTCAGAGCCAGAGGAGTGGGTTGTGGGTGGCAGGTGTGTTTGCACACGCACACGGGCACACGTGCCCGGCACCCACACCCCGGCCTCTGCCACCCAGTTCGCGGGTCATGTGCCCGCCACGTCTGCAGTCGCCAGTTCATTCCTCAGGCTCTCCTAGGGGCGCCAGTCTGGAGCCAAATGGCTTCTGCTTGGATGGGCTGATTCCAGAGGCTGCCGGAGATAATGACTTGAGGGAAGAGGGGAGGTGGGGCGTTAGCCTTTCCTGAGAAACTGCTAGGTACCCAGATCAGAGCAGCTTTCCTCATTCCAAGCAATCCTAACAAGGCTCCTGGCTGAGGCCAAGGCTCCCTGCCCCAAGACCCTGAGATGCGGCCACACCTCCCTTCCCGAAGATGAAAGGCCCCTCATGTCGGGACTCATGTTGGGATACAGGGATTTGGGACGGAGGCCCATGCAGAACTGAGAGCAGGCGTGGTAGTGAGTCCTGCCAGCCTGTTTTCCTAGATGGGCCGGCCCTGCCCCAAAGCAGAGGGGGCTGGGTGTGTGTGAGCTGTAGCCGGAAAGACTGATGGGAGAAGGATGCTGGTGGGAACAGCCTGTGTGTGATGTCTTTGAGCATGCATCTGTGTGCATCTCTGTATGTATGTAAGTATGTATGTATGTATCCACGTGTATGTGTCTGTGTGTTCATGTGTGTGTCTGGATGACGCTCTGCATGTGTATCTGTGTGTGTGTGTGTGTGTGTGTGTGTGTGTGCATGCTTATATGCAGGAACAGATTTCTGCATCATGACTGCACAGGTGGGTAACACAGATCATTGACCTTGAGCAAGTGACTTTGACTTTCTGCACTTCAGTGTCCTTAGCTGTAAACTGGGGATATGTTTGTTGTGAGGCTTTAATTAAAAAACATAAAGTGCTTAGGAAAGGAAAGTGACTGGTTTGTGCTATGGGAGAGGCAGTTATTACCACTCTTGATCATATAGGCAGAGGGGCAGATCCCCTGGGGGGAAGAACCCATACACTCTTGGCAGGGGCCAACAGCCTCTCAACCTTAGTTCTGGGATTGTGCAGTACACAACTTGGACTACTGCACATGACAGCCCTGCTAGCCACATTCTCAGTGGGGAAGGGATAACGGAGAATGGAGAAGGGTTGACAGAATCAACGTTCCACAGAGGTCATTCTCGTCAACTTTTCCTCACTTTGAAAACATACACATAGATGTTTTCTTAAGCTAGACAAAGTGACTCAAAAACTCACACTTAAGAAAACCACAAAAGAATAGACAAGAAAATTCTGAAAAAGAATGGCATGCAGAAGAGATTAGCACACATATCAAACTATATCATAAAGCTGCAATCATTAAAGCAGTGTGTTCTTTTTCAAATGAACCGATGAAGCAATGAACCAGAGAGTCTAGAAATAGACCCCAGTATGTATGAGATATTTAAGAGAGGATTAAAGTAGAATTTCAGGTCAGTGGGGAATAGATCAATTATTCAACAAATGCCTTAGAGCAACCAGGATGCCATTTGAGGGGAAAAATCAAGCTGAATCTATTCCCCACACTTTACTGCAAAATAAATGCTAGATGGATCAACGTTTTAAACAAGAAAAATGAAATTCTAAAAGAACTAGAAAAAACCACAGGGGCTTAAAAATACACAGTCTCAGCAAAGCAAAGAATTTACCAAATACTTTCTAAGTGCTACACAAACTCCAGAAAGTCATAAAAACAGGTTGATACCTTCAACTATATAAAAATCTTGCATGGAAAAAAAAGATACCCATAAACAAAAAGCAACAAATGACAAACTGGGGGAAAATATTTGCAACTTCTATCATGAACAAAGAGCTCATTTTCCTGATATAAAAAATATTCTCATAAATCAATAAGAAAAAGATGAACAAACCAACAGAAAAATGGGCAGAGGATATGAACCGTTCACAGAGGAGAATTACAAATAACTTGGAAACACAGACAAAGATGCTGAACTTTGCGATAAGAGAAAGGCAAGGCAAACTCAATAAGATACTTTTTTTTTCTATCACATTGGCCAAGATTTGAAAACGCGATAAAACCCCGGGGCTGGCCAGCCTGCGGAGATCCAGGCCTCACGCACACAGCTTGGCAATTCCATCAAAACTAAAAATGCACCCCTCCATCCACCAACTCTTTAAGGGATTTCTCCTTCATACACACACACACACACACACACACACACACCCCACACACACTTGTGCATGGATAAAGTGATAGCACTGCAAGGCAACACTATGTTTTGTATCAGCAAAAGCTTGAAAATGACCTGAATGTCTGTCAAGAGGGCGCTGGTTAAAGAAATGACTGCACCTCCTAACAGTAGAATTCTCTGCACCGAAAGTCTCTGGAACAAATCCTGAGACCTCCTGTTAAGTGAAAAGAGCAAGGTGTAGAATGGGGTGCGTAATCAGCCATCACTTGGGCACACTTTTTTCTTCAAGGAAAAAAGTAGATTTGCTTGTACAGACACAGGCTTTTCTAGAGGGTCACACAAGAAACTGGGCTCAGTGACGCTTTAGGGAGAACTGTGGGACTGGGGCTGGGAGGGAGGGGCCCACACTTTTTTATTCTCTGTCTTTTCGTAACTTTTAGAAAGCGTTTTATTGCTGTTGCTGTTTAGTGGCAAAATCATGTCTGACTCTGCGACCCCAGGACTGTGGCCCGCCAGGCTCCTCTGTCCATGGGATTTCCCAGGCAAGAATACTGGAGTGGATTATTTCCTTCTCCAGGGGATCTTCCTGACCCAGGGATCGAACCTGAGTCTCTTTCTTGAGAGCATTCTTGGAGATTCTAGCAGAGGAATGCAGCTACTCATATACCTTGACCAAAGATGGGTCCTTCTCTGTTGGGGCTGGCTGTCCTTTTTGACCGAGCTTCGGGAGGGACGCACGTGGGGCGGTGAGGGGGGAAGGGGACACAGGCCTGGCCAGCCAGGTCAGCCGAGTCACCCTGGTGATCAGTGGGGTGACGGATGTCGCAACCTGATCGCCCTCACATCCCGGAGTCTCTCTCCCAGCAGGCAGGTTCTTTACCGCTGAGCTACCAGGGAAGCCCCACTGTGCCCTGTAGGTATGGATTATTTATTTATAATCAGCTGGTAAAGAATCCGCCTGCAATGCGGGAGACCTGGGTTCGATCCCTGGGTTGGGAAGATCCCCTGGAGAAGGGAAGGGCTACCCACTCCAGTATTCTGGCCTGGAGAATTCTACGGACTGTACAGTCCATGGGTTTGCAAAGAGTCGGACACGACTGAGCGACTTTCCCTTTTCATTCATTTACAATCAGATATAAGCACGCAGATGCAGACACGTCTGTGAGTGGACAGGGTGCGCGGTCACGGGCAGCTCTGCTGGCCGTGCAGGAGAGGACAGGTCTTCTGTGTGCATGCGACTCAGGGGTGTGGAGCGGCTCGGGGCAGGGGCGTCCCTGATCACCAGAGCCTAAGCTTCTCAAGGAAGAGCCACCGACAGAGGCGAACAAGCGGCCTCGGTCCTGGGCTTCCGTCTGGTTCCGCAGAACAGCTGCAGGACCCCTGGCCGCCTGTTCCTCTCAATTCCCACTAAACAACCCCACCGTCATTCTTCCACTGCAAGCTACAGGCGAAATGGTCCCACACAGATGCTATCACAACTTTAACCTCCCCCCTCCCTTCAGCCCCTAGCACAATAATGCCATATTTCTCCAGAGCCTACCCCATGTCTCCTGGGATCTGACCTCCCAGCCAGCTCAGCCCTGGGAAGCCTACCCCGCCTGGAGCCAGACTCCCGCCAGCTGGGAGTGCTGGCCAGGGTGAAGACCTCCACCCCCAACTAATGCTGCTAACTGGCCAAAAGATGCCTGTGTGCCCTCTAGAGCCTGCTTCATGGGGCACCAAGCCTGGACTACACCCTCCCCAGCTCTGAAGGACCCCACAGCCTCTCCCTTTGAGCAGCAACTCAGCCATCTCTTCTCTGGAAAGCTTGGGGATGGGGTGGAGGCTGGGATTCCTGCAACTTCTTGCCTCACCACCCCCTAGCCTCTGCACTAGGCTAGATTGACCTCCGTGGTCCCGGATTGACCTCCGTGGCATCCTAACTGGTCCCTTCTCCGGATCCGGCTGGACCCCAGGTCAGAGGAGGCAGAGGCTCCCGGCAGGCCCCTCTCCACAAAACCCTCCTTTCTCCACACTTCTATTTCTGCTGCCTTGATTTCACATTCTCTCTCAAACTCCCCACACATGAAGTGCTTTATGTCCATCGTTTCAGTTAAGAGTCACAGGGACTTTTCAAGGTCAGTGCTCTCTTTGTCCCCATTTTACAGATGAAACTCGGGAATAGACAAATAGACATTACGTCTATTTGCCACGTAGACATAACCCCAGATCTGGCACACTCCAGAGTTTGAGATCCTTTCTGTAGGTGACAGGGGGCTTCCCTATGAGCTGTCCCACTCTTCACACCCCGACCTGTGGCATCACAGGGGCTAAGTGAGGGATGGTGGCCTCTCTCAGGGATTGGAAGCTATACCAGCTGTGTGGCAGAGGTGTTACTACCCCAGTTTTCAATGTCATGGCTCAGGACTAGATTGGGGATGAGGGTGAAGCAGGTGGGCTGGCCAGGCATGGGTCCAGAGGATGCTGGAAGGATAATAGGGCACAATCACCCAGGGAAGAGTGGTCCATCCAGGGGTGAGGGTTATGGAGGGCTTGGCTAGTGTGATGCAGGCAGGGAAACCTGGGGATAAGACGGTGATGAACAGATGTGGGTGGGAGGGGTCAAGTAAAATGAGGCAGGGACTGGAGTCCCGGGGGCTTCTTGGGAAGGAAAGGCAGGCCTGGGGTCCCCATCTCACATCTCTGCTCACCACCCAAGGCCCCAGGTGCACCCTTTCCCAAGGGGCTGGCTTGAAGGTCCCAGTGGGAGGCAAGAAACTGGGTTTAAATGCCCGTTGCTATGCCAAGTAAAGTGTGACCTTGAACAGAGTAATTTCCCCAGGCTTACTGGTCTGTTTGCAGAAGAGATTCCAACCTCTGCCCCAGAGACTCCTGGGAGGACTAAGTGAGCCAACGTATGTCAAGTTCAGAGCACAGCGCTTGACCCTACGTAAGCTATTTCTTGCTCTTCAGTCCAGGAGGTGATCACAGGAGGAGGAGATGGGGAAATGGGGTCCAGGGGTAATATCACCATCCCACCTAGTTTCCCCTGACTTGGTCGCACCCCTTTATGGAGTCCATTGTCTCCTGAATGTCCCAGGTCTCAGCTTTCAGAATTTGAGGCCACTTCAAGCTGGCTCAAGAGCCAGGTCTGGCTTTGGGATGGCTTGTTAGGCCCTGAGCAAAGGTTTGGGACCGGGGTAGGAGCTCCTGGAACTTCTGCACCATGCCAGCGATGCCTTTTCCTCCGAAACCCAGGTCAGGGGGGTGCTGAGCCTGGGGGCTGCCTGAGCGGGGCTCAGGAGTAGGGAGCTGTGGGCCCCTGAAGAGCGCCATGCAGAAGCCTGTTTGAGCCCTGCCCCCCTAAGAAATGTTCGGGGTTCACACGTGGCAGGCAGATGCTAGCAGGCAGACAGGGGACGCCCGGCTCCCCAGCTGTTCTTCTCCCCCTCGCACCCCGCGCCTGACACGCCTGCCCCCCTCAGCCCCCTAGTCCCTCCGCTCCGCCTCCCCTTCCCCTCACTGCTTCACCCACAAATGAGATGCTAATTTATGCCCCTTTCCTGTCTCCTAGCAGATGCCTGGCCCAGCTCGGCCCCGTGCCGCCCGCATGCCAAGTGCTTCATTAGCCAGGAAAGAAGGCCCTCGCTCTCCTTAATCTAATCCTCGCCGGTGACCTTCAGGAAACCGGGCACCTCCTGACGTCCGGGGCCTGGGAGGGCGCGGCAGTCAATTACGCCTCGGTCTCCACAGCTGCAGCCGAATGGATTTCTCGCTCAGAAAAGCGTGTTCAAAAAGCATCTAATGGAACGGATCATCAATTTGTTTGAATACACATCTAATCTGATTAAGGGGGGCCGGGCCACCAGGGCAGCCAGGGCAACCGAGCCCCGACACGGCCCTGGGGAGTGGCGGGTGGGGCGGAGGGGCCCCGCCTGGGGAAAGCGGGGGGATGGGGGTGTGTGTGTCCCAAGCACCCTGCCTCCATCTCCCCTGCCGGCTGGCCCACTGTTCATCAGCCAGAGAGTCTCCCTCCTGCCTGCTCCCTCTTCAGGGCTCAAGGGGCCGGGCTCCAGGGCCCCCAGACTTCTGGGGTTACCGCCCTCACAGCACGGAGGACACAGACAGGAGCCGCACGTGTGGCGAGGCCCAGGCTCGCCTGTCATCCACCGGAAGATTGCGGACGGACCCCTTCGCCTCCCTGGCCCCTGAGCATGGCGCTGAGTCTGACCTACAGGAGGTCAGAGCCATGAAAGGAAAAAAAAAACAAAACAGACAAGTGAACTTGCGGTTGAACTTGGCCAGGCCACCTCCCTCTCGAGAGCTGATCCTCCTCCGTGTTCTCCCCACTCTGCCGTTGCGAGGTCTGGACAGTCGAGTGGGTTACAAGCCAGGGCCCTGGCGTGGGGTTGCTCGGGTCTGAGTCCTGGCTGGGCTTGTCATTGTTCACTCAGTCGTGTCGGACTCTCTGTGACCCCATGGACTGAAGCTCACTAGACTCCTCTGTCCATGGGATTCTCTAGGCAAGAATACTGGAGCGGGTTGCCATTTCCTCCTCCAGGGGATCGTCCCGACCCAGGGATCCAACATGCGTCTCCTGCATTGGCAGGCAGATCCTTTACCGCTGAGCCATTTGGGAAGACCCCTGGCTTGACTACTCTCCAGCTCCGGGACCCTGGACATCTCTCTGTAACCCCTCCGCATTTCAGAGTCTACAACGGAAAAAGGGGATAATAGCAGTGCCTACCCCATAGCCTGTGGAGAGGGGTAAGTGGTTCGGCCAGGACCCACATGAAGAGCCCACACAAGGGGAGCTCCTATTATGCTTATTGTTACTTGGTGTAACCTCTGCAAACCCATCTCACAGTCAGGGGGCCTCCTGTGGAACCACACAGGTAAATAACACCAGAGCATTCCCAGCCTTGCATGGAAAAAAGATGGTTCTCATTTCCGATGGGTTTATTCTGCAATTAACAGAGGGGAAGGGAGCCCTGCCATACATTTCAGCTGCAGGGTTCAAAGATTAAACTTATACCATTGATTAGAATGCTTTTATCTAACGGTGCTATTATCATTTCAGTGTATTCAGATTCATTAGAGCTATAAAAATGGTGAGAATAAAACTCTCCCTAACTCTTGGAATCCTTCCCAAGAAGCTCCATGATGCCACGTGGAGGATGCTTGTCTTCCCCTTGGTGACCCCGAGGTGACATCAGCTTGCAGCAATTCTCCTGCTTCACGGAAGGAACTTAAGACAACCCCCCCTCCCCCGCACCGGTGGGGGGATGAGGGGCTTGCCAAAACTCAGGTTTAGGGGTCAGCTGACTGGCCAGGCCCAACAGACACTTGTCCCACCTGGCATCTATCAGTCCTCCAGCTTCTTCTCTTTAAGATCCCCTCGCAGGTGAGCTCTCTCCACCACGTGGGTACCACTCTCACCTGCTCCCCTAAGCTCTGGTGATGGAGAAACGCTCACATCTCACAGGCCTGGGGAGGCCGAGAACAAGGACTGGGCGGCTTGGAGATGCTTCCGGGACCGCACAGCCGGTGGAAGCCCCGTCTACCGCGGCCAGTGACGACACCACCAGACACAGGTCGCAGAAGGGCTGCGCTGGGAGCAGTGGACAGCGGTCCTAAGCTTCACGTGCCACACTTCCCAAGGGTGATCCCCCTTTCTGCCCATTTCCCGCCCTTGAGAAAGGCCATGACCTCAAGGAAGACAGAGCACTGGGCCTGAAGAAGGGGCGACAGGCAGTGGGGGAAGCTGGTGGAAAATCTGACTTAGCATCAGCACCGACTTCCTAACATGCAGTGGGGAGGGCTGGGCGGGGCAGCTGGCCTCCCTGCTCCCAGACAGGCGCTTCCATCCGTGCTTTCTCCCCACCGCCCCTTCCCTGCGATCAGGCCGGGGCTGGAGGCAGCTCAGTCTTGGAAAAAGGGAAGAGAAGAGGACCTGTTTGTGGCAAGCCTAACACAAAGCTCACTGTCTTTTCTCATTTAATCCTCACGGCCACCTCGGGGTGGGCGCGGGGCGGGGGCTTACGCTTCCTGCTCCTTTAATGACTCTCATCGGAGGAGACAGGTGACCCAAGCGTCAGAGCCGGGTTTCGAACCCACGGCCGCCTGCCCTCCTGCGAAGCCTCCGAGGTCAGCGCCCAGCGCCGCGCCGGATCCCAGGGAAGGAGTCCGCGGCGGGGCCGGGAGGGGGAGCCGAGCCTGCCTCCGCGCGGAGGCTGCGAGATGGAGCCGCCGCCGGGAAGCGCGACATTCATCAGGCTGCTGACCCCGGCGCACCAGCGCTTTGTGGCGTGTAACAAAGACCGCGGAGCAGAAAATTGGAGTTCAATTTGCCGTCCGTCCCGTGCAGCGCGCAGCCCATTCCAGCCCCTGGCAGGCACCTCCGCGCTTCATCATAAATAATAACACCACGCGGCTCGATGGCCCTTTCAGCAGTTACAGGCCCCGAGCAATTTACAAGCTGGATGATACACGGGGGCCTGCACGCGCCTGCCCGCGGCGCACGTGGCCCCGCCCCAGTCACCTGCACGGGCACACGTGCCAGCGTCCTGCCTGCCGCCACCGCCTGGGCGTCGTGCCCCGTCGGAGGGACACGGACCCTGGTGCGTCCCCTGAGCACTGCCCCAGCCTCCTTCTAAGGCCCCGGTCATCGGCAGGAAGCCCCCTTCCTCCACCACCGCCTGGCAGGGACCGAGTCCTCGCTGCCCCTGCTGGGCCAAGAGTAGGTGCCATCCGTCTGTCTCTTTCCTCCTGTTTCAGTAAGAGACTCTGAATCCCAGGTGGTGCTAGTGGTAAAGAAACCACCTGCCAACGCAGGAGACATAAGAGACGTGGGTTCGATCCCTGGGTCAGGAAGATCCCCTGGAGGCGGGCAGGGCAACCCACTCCAGGATTCTTGCCTGGAGAATCCCATGGACAGAGGAACCTGGCAGGTAAGAGTCCATGAGGTCACAAACGGTCGGACATGATGGAAGCGTGCATGCACTGGATCTCTGATCCTGCCTGCCTTTGCCGTTACACAGTTTCTCTCCTCTAGACCTCACGGGGGAAGGTGGGGGTACAGGAGTCATTGGGACCCACCTCTTCAACCTCCCACTTAACAGAAGAGATGCCCAGGGGCCCCACGTCAGCTGCCTCGAGGAGACCAAGCCCAGAGCTCAGGCATCCGGTCATCGCCCCGGGAGAGTCAGGCAGTGGGAGCCCTGCTCAGGTGACCAGCCAGCCTCCTCTGAGCAGGCCTGGGGTCTTTCCCACAGGCAGGGGCTTTGGGCGGAGTGTGCTGGGAGCTCCAGCCCCCTTTCTCCCTCTTCCCATCAGAGCAGAGCCAAGTCCACACGCTGTGTGGCTCCATGGGTATGAAACACCCCAGAAGGGGAACGCAGAGACAGCACAGAAGTTGGTAGCTGCCAGGTGGTCGGGAGAAGGCAGGTGGGGCGTGACTGCTTAATGGGTACAGTGGGGGGCGGTGTCCTTGCTGCGGGATGAAATGTTTCGGAATCAAGTAGAGACGGTCAGTGTCCCACATCGCAAACGTACTCGGTGCCACGGAGCGTTTCACTCCACAGCGCTGGTTTCGCCTTATGAGTCTTATCTCAGTTGAGAGAAGGCAAGTCAGCCTGGTTCCAGCATGTTTCTCTGTCTGTCTCCGTCACTCAGCCCCCCTCTCAGCCCCCCACTGCACCCTCTCTGCCCCCAGCCCGCTCTGTTCCTTGGGGGGAGGCTGGGCAGGGCTTCGAAGTGCTCTTGCACACTCTAAGGGGTGTGCTGGCTGCTGCCTTCACCTCCTCCCCTGATGGGACGCTCAGGGTCCCTCCCAGTTCAGGGGCCTGAGGGGCCTGCTCTCTGGGTCACGGAGGGTGGACCGGGACTCCAGGAGGTCTCATGGGAACCAGGCCAAATGCCCATCCTGGCCTTAAACGAACACCCTCCCCAGCTGCTGCCCAAACTTAAGGGCTGAGTGCATGAGGGCAGAAAGCCTCTGCTTTGCAGGTGGACACGGGCTCCCCGCTCCACGCTTCTGAACGGAGTCAGTACCTGAGCTTTCTGAGCAGTCGCTTCCTCGGTGCAAGAGGGGAGTTCTGCCTCACCCCGCCTGCTGGGCCTCAGGAGGCTTCGCTGGGATAGCTCTTAAAGAAAGCAGGCTCAGAGGCCTGCTGGGGCCTGGGGCGAGCCTCACACTCTGAAGGCCTCCCGTGGTCCATTCACCATCCTGGGTCCAGGATGGGCCGGCATCTGGCAGGGTAGGGTCCCTCCCGGGTAGGGTCCTTCCTGCATCTGGTGCCTGGGAAGCGGCCGGGGTGGCGTTATAGGTAAACATCACGAGTGAGTTTTCTCGACGCTCCCACAAAACCCAGGGTGTGAACGAGGATGAGAAGTGGAGGAGGTGGGCTCAGCCCGAGGTGCAGGAGGCGGGGGCTGACCCCCAGCCAGGTGGGGGATGACGGCTGGGGGCCGTCTGGACCCCCATCCCCCAGGCTGCAACTGCCCCCACGGCCCACCTGCTCTGGCTGGCCTGCGCCTGCTCACGTGCCCTGGTAGCAGGTGGCTTTTCCGGACGCAGCCGGGCTGGTGGGCTCGGAGAAGCCAAGGGACGGAGCCAGCTGAAAGGAGGGGAGCGGAGGGGAGGGGCAGAGATAGGCGGCGGCCCCCCGCCCCATTCCAGGGGGCTGCATTCATTACCCTCGCCCGGGAGCCAGGCGGGACTCCCCGCCCCGCCTCTCCATTCTGTCCCTTTGAAAGCCCAGCGCCCATCTGTCGTGTGTTAGAGGCGGCCGAGCTGGAGGCTGCAGGCGGGGGTGAGGGCGTCTGCCCGCCACTGTTGATCCTGATGGTCACCCGCCCGGGGAGGTCAGGGGGCAGCCTCTCCCCTCAGCAGCCCCCCTCCTGCTCTCGCTCCCGACGCCGTGTCCCCAGATCTCATTGGGGTCCACAGCCCTCTCTGGAGGAGCCTGGGCCTTGGCAGCTGATGCCAGCGGCAAACGAGAGAGAGACAGGGATGCAGGAAAGTCACGTTAATGAGACGCAGGCCAGGTTTACCGAGAGCACCTCACGGGAGCCGCGGTCCATGTCAGGATGGGGTTTGCGTTCCGAGCACTGGCCCCCAGCCCTCCTGTTTGAGGGGCGAGGCGTGCAGGCGGCTGCTGGGGCTGGACCTCAGACAGAACCCTGAAAGCCACAGGCCAGCCCGGCCCAGCTCTGCCCGCGGCTTCTCACGGGCTCCACGCGCCCCGAACCGGAAGAAGCATCTCTCGAACTCGCCCGGTCCAACCCCTTTTATTGGCAGATGGCGAAACTGAGGCTGAGGGGTTTCAGTTGAGGTCCAGCTTTTCTGATACCAAGTCACTCTGCCTCGCTTGACAGCTCTTGGCCTCGTTTCTTCCATCTCTAAAATGGGCACAAGGGCTTCACAGATGTCTACTGCCCTCTTTCCAAGTTGAACTCCTAGATGGAGCAAGGTCTGAGTGCTTTGGAAAGTTTGTCATGTGTTTCTGAGACACTCCTGTTATGGCTTGAATGATGTCTTCTCAGAGAGATGCTGAAGTCCTAACCCTGATGCTGTGTTTAGTCCCTTCAGTCGGGTCTGACTCTCTGTGACCCCACGGACTATAGCCGCCAGGCTCCTCTGTCCATGAGATTCTCCAGTCGAGAATACTGGACTGGGCTGCCATGCCCTCTTCCAGGGGATCTTCCGTTTCTGATTGTGGCTTGAACTATGTCCCCCCAGAGATACACTGATGTCCTAAGCGTGGTACCTGTGAATGTAACCTTAGTGGAAAATACAGTCTTTTTTTGGTGGGGGAGGAGGGGAATTCAGCCTTGGCAGATGGGATCAAGTGATGATGAGCTGATCAGAGTAGGCCCCCATCCAATATGACTGACACCCAGGGTGAGCGACACGGGGTGGGGGGAAAGAAGGGCGTGACTCCAATGCAGAGAGGGAGGGAAGCCTTGATTAGCCTCGCTGTGGATGTGCTGACACCAGGCGCTGGAAGAGGGAGGGAGAGGAGGAAGGGCTGGCCCCGACGGCCTTCAGAGAGAGCACGGCCTTCAGAACTGAGGGAGCAGATGCTGCTGTTGCTTTAAACCACCTAGTTGCTGGCTCGGTTATGACGGCCCCCAGGACCTGGAGGGGTGGGATGGGAAGGGCGGTGGGGGGATATTCAGGTGGGAGGGGACATGGGTAAATATGGCTGATTCATGCTGACGGTTGGTAGAAACCAACACAGTACTGTAAAGTAATTACCCTTTAAACAAGTAAATAAGCAAATCATAAGGGACTTGCCTGGTGGCTCAGAGGGTAAAGCGTCTGCCTGCAATGCCCGAGACCCAGGTTCGATCCCTGGATTGGGAAGATCCCCTGGAGAAGGAAATGGCAGCCCACTCCAGTATTCTTGCCTGGAGAATCCCATGGAAGGAGGAGCCTGGTGGGCTGCAGTCCACGGGGTTACAAAGAGTCGGACACGACTGAGCGACTTCACACTTTCCCTTTCCCTGGGGTCCAGTGGTTAAGACTCTGCCCTGCAGTGCGATTCCTGGTTGGGCTTCCCTGTGGCTCAGCTAGTAAAGAATCTGCCGGCAATGTGGGAGACCTGGGTTTGATCCCTGGGTTGGGAAGATCCCCTGGAGAAGGGAAAGGCTACCCACTCCAGTATTCTGACCTGGAGAATTCCATGGACTGCATGGTCCATGGGGTCACAGAGTTGGACACGACCCTTTCACTTTCTCTCACTTGGGGAACTAAGATCCCAATGTGCGTGGCCCAGTCAAAAATTACAAAAAATAAATAAAACAGCCAGCATGGAGCAGAGTCCCCGACTCCATGCAGTTTTCACGGCCGCTCCCCCAGCGAAGCGAGCTCCTCATTTGTGCTCACTGAGCCTCCCCGGGAAGCCCCTGGGGCCCCCCGTCCTCTGCCGTGAGGGCACACGTCTCAGCCGTTTCTGTCCCTTCCCCGGCAGCTGGCACAGAACAGAATGGAGGAAGACAGAAAGCAGGCCTCCAGGTTCCAGAGGCTTCTGCTGTAATCTCTGACCACCCTGCCTCGACGCATCACGCCCTGTCCTTGGCGTCACCCCTCCACGTGCCCTCCTGGCCCCAGCCTCGTGCCAGCTGCCCTGCGGCGGGGCCCCGGCTCCGCCGATGGTGACTGACAGCAGCCCGCATGCCAGGAAGCCCGGGGCGGCGGGACGGGCGTGTTGGCAGGACGCAGTGGAGTGACGGACAGCCCCACTCGGCCTTTCCAACTCATTCCCCGGAAGCCCAGCCTTTCTGGGAAGGAGAGCGGGGTGGCCCCCACCCCAGCCACCCACGCACGCGGTGCCCCCCTTCCTTCGTCCTTCCTGGGACACAGCCCCAGCCTCCCCCCGGTGACCAAGGCCCAGCCATGGGCAGGACGTTTAGCTCTCCCGGGCTCAGGAAGTGGATATGATGTTCCTTGAATTCCCCATTTTCCTGCAGCGTTTAGTCGCTTCAGTCGTGTCCAACTCTGCAACCCCACGGACTGTAACCCACGAGGATCCACTGTCTGTCAAACTCTCCAGGCAAGTGGGGAGCCAGTCCTTTCTCCAGGGGATATTCCCGACCCAGGGATCGAACTTGTGTCTCCCTGCATTGGCAGGCGGGTTCTTTACCACTGGGCCACCAGAGAAGTCCCCTTTCCTGCAGAGAAGCCCCCAACTGGAGACAGGGATCTGGGAGTCACACCCTTACTGCCCTCTCCCCTCTGGCTGGACTCTCCACCCCGACCCAGCCAGGGTCCCACGTCCCCTGAGCCAGCCTCCGTCCACGGCTATGGGGACCAGGTGTCTCCGTGTGATCCCTGAGCCCACGCAGACACGGCAATCCCACTGCACAGAGAGGAAAACTGACGCTCCAAGTCACGAAGTGTCTTAGCCCAGGCCACACAGACGGTCAGCGCAGGCAGTGGGAGGGGAACAGAAGGCGGTCTGTCCGCAGAGTCCACGCTCCTTCTACCGTGACGCCTGGAGCAGGCTCAGAGGTGGGGGAGCCGGGTCTGGGCACTCTGTCGGTGGCCACCCACAAGTCCCAGGGAGGCAGGGATGAGAGTCACAGCTCCTGCCATGAGCACACAGCTCCCGTGGACGGGGTCTGGACTGCAAAACCGTCACACATGGCACGTGGTTGGGGAGATCAGCAGACCCGCTTCCCCAGGACCTGCGTGACCTCATGCAGGCCACACTAGATGTTCAGACCTCAGCCTCCCTTTGGGTCATGGCCAGGGTCATCGTTCCCTGGGGGGCTGAGGTGTCATTGAGGGCTGGCCCTTGAGAGAAGAATTTGGGATGGGCAACGGTCTTGTCACCAGCAGGGTGAGGCCCAGGAGAGGTGCTCATGGCGAGCTGACATAGGAGAGGGTGGGCTCTAGAAGCGGACCTCCAAGGGCTGAGGCCAGAGGGTCCCAGGAGACCTCGGCCACGCCTCGGCGTGGGGAGCAGAGGGCCACCTGGGAGCTGTGGCTTGGCGGGGGGTAAACCCAGCGTGGGAAAGGGGGTGGGTTTACAGGAAGGCTACTAGCTACCGGAAAGGACCATAAATTAATAGAATAGGGCTGTTGGGCTGGTGACAAGGGATAAAACATGTGGTCCAAAAAAGCCCCATGGGAGCCTGTCACAAGGATGAATGAGAAGGCGAGATGGAGAAGGAGCCGGGAGGAGGCCCACGGGAGGCCGAGGAGGCACAGGGCCCCCTGACCTTCCTGTCTCCCCTCTTGACTCTCACCACCCCCCTTCACTTCCCTCAACACAAAGCATCAGGCCCAGAGCATCCTCTCCAAACACCCCATCCTGCCCCAGAACCTGCTCCTCCCGGCTTTCACTGGCCCTTCCACCCCACTGCCCACAAAGGCCCCCACTCCCCGCTCGAGGTTTCGGGCCCCGGACGCCCGTCCCACACAAGTGCTCTCAGTTGTAATCCAGGGTATGCATTTCACTCAACTTGCTAACTCAGCAAGGTTTATGGAGCACCTTCTGTGTGTGGGAGGGGCACAATGAGCTGGAAGAACACCTCTGCCCTCCAGCTGCTCACAGGCTCTCGGGGAGATGGTGATGGAGGGAATTCTGTGACACATGGCCAGGCCTGGAGGGGCCATCAGGAAAGGTGGGACCTGCATCAGGCCGAGGAAGGCTGTCTCGGGCAGTGGGTGGGGTGTGCAGAAGCCAGGAAGCGTGAGGCAGCAGTGGCTTCTGGGGACTTCAGGTGCTTCTGAACGACGGGGACGGAGGGTGCAGGATGGACATGAGGACGGAAGCGTGGCTGAACCAGTGGTCACAGGAGCGATCTGCAGGCTAAACTTGGCTTCGAGCCCTGGCTTCTCCAATTAGGAGCTGCACAACCCTGGACAAGTCACTTAAACCTTCTCATCTGATTTCTTCATTGGAGGAGAATGAGGTAAAGATCATGGCTCCTGCCTCGCAGAACCAGGGTAAGGAAAACACGAGAAAATGCAGAGGCATCTCCTAGCCGGGTTTCTGAGTACATGATTTGGGAGGGTCGGGGTCTCAGAGAGTGAAGCGGACTTACAAGGGCTGAGGCCAGGAGGGTTATGGATTGTGCTCAGGAGTTTGGATGTCAGTTTCTGAGTGTGCGTGTTGTGTGTGTGTGTGTGTGTGTGTGTGTGCGCACATGTGCGTGCATCCTGGGGGCTTGTTCGGGCAGTAGGACCTGCCCAAGCTCCATCTGTAGCCTCTCCCAAGTCTAGTCCAGTTTCGTTCCCTGGACCCCAGAGGAGAGTCCAACACCGTTGGAGAAGATGAAGACGCTGGGGACGGTGTGGAACAAGCCTTAAAAAGGATGGAATAAAGGACACACGCCTCCTCAGCACAGACCAGCTCAAGGTCATGACTCATCTCACCGACCCTTCCGCTCCGCGAGCACCAGCTACAGGAAAGGCCCCGGAACACAAAGGCGGACACGCGGCCGCACCGGGAGGCCCTGCAGGCTGGCTGGAGAGATAGCATTCAGGTGGGTGAGGCGTGCTCGGAGTACCGCAAGCCGCGGGCGTGGGGACCAGGTCCCGTGGGTCCTGGGGGTGGAGGGGGGCGCTGGGCATTATTGGGGCAGCCGGGCATCCCTGTGAGTCATTCTCTCATGGGTGAGTCCAGCGGCTCTGGGCTGCCACCTCTGCACCGGCCACCTCGTGACACCCTGGGACAGAGTGGGGACCAAGACCACGCAGTCTCGCAGCCCATGAAGCGACAGCTGCCGTTTTCTCTGCCCCTCCTGCAGGACAGGAACGGAAGGAGATGAAAGCAGATGCCATGAGTCCATCGGGAAAACTTCCCTGGTAGTCCAGCAGCTAAGACGCTGCGCTCCCAATGCATTGGGCCCAGATTCAACCCCTGTTCAGGGAATTAAATCCCAGATGCCACAACTAAGAGTTCGCATGCTACAACTGAAGATCGGACGGGCCATGACTAAGACCCAGCACAACCAAATAAACAAATATTTTTAAAAAGAGTCCATCAAGGGCTGCTGCTGGGGATTCCAGGGAGAGACGATCTCCAGGGAGCAATACCTCCTTCTGGAGACTTCACTGTCTTTCAGTTCTGGGGGAAAAGTACTTCCCTGCCCAGAGAGAGAGAGGATGCTGAGAAGAGAGGAGGTGCTTCAGCTTGGACCCTGGTGGTGGTGGAGCAGGACGCTGTGGGGCTCCTGGGCATGGAAGCCTTTCCACGTCCCCCATTCCTTGCTTGTAGGGAACGGACTCCACACTCCACGAGCTTCCCTGAGTCCCACAGAGAAGATTCCAAGGGTGGGTGATCAGGGAAGGGTGCGGATGCAGGGACAAGGGGAGAGCAGCCAGGAAACAGCGGTGCAGCTTTGGGGCAGGTCTGGTCTGTCTCCAGGGACACACACAACAGTATCTTAGAGCTCTCTATGGAATTGAAACCCCCAACAAGCGGAAGATGTCAGCGATCTTCATCCCAGGGAAGACTGGTACTCATGTCCAGTTGCTAAGTCGAGTCCTACTCTCTGCAACCTGTAGCCCGCCAGGCTCCTCTGTCCTTGGGATTTCCCAGGCAAGAATCCTGCACTGGATTGCCATTTCCTCCTCCAGGGGATCTTCCCAACTCCAGGACTAAACCTGCGTCCCCTGCACTGGCAGGATTCTTTACTGCTGAGCAACCAGGGAAGCAGGGAAGGCCCCCTGAGGCCAGATGAAAGGAGCGTAGACTCTGTACACACTCCAGTCTTCCCAGCAACCCCGGCCTTGGGCCGCCGCTATGAAACCCCCCACCAGATCCCCCCGGGTGGGGATACACAGTTTTTGAGTCCGCTGTGTCCCCCTCTGTCTGGTAAAGCAATAAAGCTATGCTTTTCTGCTTCGCCCCAGACTCTGCCTCCGAGACTGGATTCGGCACCAGTGCACAGAGGTCAGGCTTTCAGCGTCAGTTGCTGTCGGGGTGCAGAAAAGTATGGGGACTTGGGAGCTATTCTGGAGGCAGATGGAGAAGGTTCCGTGTCAGATCGGAGGTGGGGCCTGTCCGAGGGAGAAGGTCAGTGGTGATGGTTCCTGAGACCCAAACCCTGGAGGAGGAGCTGGTTTGGGAGAAAATGCTGAGTCTAGTTCTAGGGGCATGTGGGTGTCCAGCGGGTGTCCAAGTCTGGGATCTGGGGCTGGAGAAGGGGCCGTCAAGGATGCATCAGACAGAAACGGGAGTGCCACTAGGCAGGGGTTCTGACCACTGAGCACAGCTCCAAAGCCTCAGGGGGCTCTCCGCACGCTCTGGGTCCCACGGCCCCCTTGACGGTCTGGGCACTCACCGAGAGAGCTCTGACTCGCGTAAAGTGCCCGCCTCGTGCCAGGCTGTCCCAGGGACCTCCGAGGCCTGTCTCACCACGTCTGTGCAGCGGCCTTGAAGGTCATCGCCGCCCTTCCAGCAGATGAGGAAGCAGCCGTGCAGAGAGGCTGAGGGTCCGCCCGAGGTCACGTGGGCATGAGCGGCAGAGGCAGGACTCACAGCCACGTCTGACCGAGTCCAACACCCAGACCGGGTCCCAAGGCAGCCTCCCGCCTCCTCAAGCGCCATGAACAGGGGCTGCCTGCACCGTGTTCTCCCAGGAGGGTTTTAGAATCAGGAGGTGTGACTAAATATAGAATCCATCTGCCAGTGAAGGAGACCCAGGTTCGATACCTGGGTCCGGAAGATCCCCTGGAGGAGGGCGTGGCCACCCACTCCACGATTCTTGCCTGGGAAATCCCAGGGACAGAGGAGCCTGGCGGGCTGCAGTCTACGGGGCCGCAAGGAGTCAGGCACGACTTAGCGACTAAACACCAGCTGAGCACCAGCCCTCCCAGAAGGGCAGAGCTTAGGGGCTCACAGCCCCAGGACCTCCCAGCTGCCGGGCACGTATGCCATCAGCCCTCCTCTTCCAGAAGAGTCCAGGGGAAGGGCCCCAGTGGGGACGGCAGGGGCCCCTCTGTCGCTCCCCCCGCCGTCCTGCTCCATCTCCCTCTGGCTGTGCCCGCCCGTCCCCCATCCCTCCCCCGCGTCTGTTGACTCCTGAACGCTGCAGAGCCACCATCCACAACGGCAGGTCAATCTCTCTGTGGCTCACCCACTCAAAACACATCATTTATCCCCTCAAGGTCGAAGCGTTTATTTCCGGGTGAGAAGAGGGCTAAGAGAGGAGTCCCTCCGGCCATGCCCCGTTCCAGATAATGTATGGACCAACCAGTACATCCAGCTGCTTTGCACCGAGGCACAGATGCAGGAGGGGGCAGCTGAAGGGGATGCCTCGCCCTTGCATCTCCACCTCACCCTTGCATCTCCGCCTCACCCTTGCATCCCTGCCTCACCCTTGCATCTCCGCCTCACCCTTGCATCTCTGCCTCACCCTTGCATCTCTGCCTCACCCTTGCATCTCTGCCTCCTTGGGCCCCTGAACTCTCCCCAGCCCCCTCGGGTGGCTCCCGCTCACGTGTGTGTTAGTGGGTCTGACTCTTTGAGACCGCATGGACTGCAGCCTGCCAGGCTCCTCTGTCCATGGGATTCTCCAGTCAGGAATACTGGAGTGGGTTTCCATTTCCTTCTCCAGGGGATCTTCCCGACCCAGGGATTGAACCCACGTCTCTTGCATTGCAGGCAGATGCTTTACTGTCTGGGCCCCCTCGGAAGCCCTCTCACTCTCATGGACCCTGAGTATTTCTTTTCTCTGGTCTTTATTGAGTCTTCTTATATACTTTTGACCACTGAAGCCTCTGTAAGTATCTCCTTCGGGGAGACGTGACTCTATTAAATTTTTTTCTATTGTTGCTGTTCTCCCACACAGCTTGTGGGATCTTAGTTCCCCGACCAGGGGTCAAATCTGTGGCCCCTGCAGTGAAAGCCAGGCTGGACTGCCAGAGAAGCCCCTTGGCTCTCTTTTTAGGCGTAGGGAGAAAATATTTCTCAGTCCAGAAGAAAGATGATTCTGGGGAGAGGAGGGCTGGATTAGCTTGTACTGAAAAGCACTTACGAGCTGGCAGCAGGGCGCCCTGTAAATGAGTGACCAGGATGGAGGCTCTGAGGTTTAGCAGAGGGCAGACCGCGCTGGATGAGGAGGGATTGCCTTTGGCCCGTTGCCACCGCTGGGAGCTGGAGGCTTTGGAAAATCCACTCCAGCTCCTCAGACCTCGATTTTCTAGTCAGAAACTGGAGGGAGCAACGCCCAGATGAAGGGTGGTGCGATCATTAAATAGGATAGGTTAGAGAGCTGACTTAGACAAGGCTTTTAATATAAGGAAGCCAGGCAGGCTGGTGTACTTGGTTGAACAGGGTCCCCTTTGCACCCAAATTCATGGTCACTGGGAGCCTCAGAACACGACCTTCAGTTGGAAATAGGGTCTTTGCAGATGGAATTAGGTAAGATGAGGTCACACTGGAGCAATTTGTGCATGCTAAGTCGCTTTAGTCGTGTCCGACTCTTTGTGACTCCATGGACTATAGCCCGCCAGGCTCCTCCGTCCATGGAATTTTCCAGGCAAGAGTAATGGAGTGGGCTGTCATTTCCTTCTCCAGGGGATCTTCCCGACCCAGGGGTCAAATTCAGGGTCTCCTGCATTGCAGACAGATTCATACCATCTGGACCATGGGGAAGGTAGGAGAGAAGCCTCTGGAATGCTGGGCCGTTCCCGTCTGCCTGTGGGGTTAGTGAAGCTCAGTGGAGGGAGAGGGGCAGACCCTTCCGCCGCATGGTCTAGGTGGGACCAATACTTAAAGGCAAAGGGAAGCATGTTTCTTCACACTTTGCTCCAACTTCTTAATTCATTTCTGGGGTCCTCATTCTTCTGTACAGGATCCATGGAAGACCAATGACCCCATAAACAGGTGTATGGATAAGCTTGGGTTGGATCTGGTCACTGGTGGGGTCTAGACTTCCGGTTGGATGGAAGCAACAGCACCACCTTTGGCTCATGTTAAATTCTGTCTCCGTCTTACTTTCACCTACCTGCCTCTAACCTTGTGTCCGCTGGGAGTCTTAACAAATGTCACCGCACCATGTGACCTTTTAGGAGGAAACCGATTTGGGCGAGGGCTGGTGGGAACGCCATACCCCTTGTGATGCTGACAAAACTTCCAGCTAAAAGCCCACGGGGAAACGTAGCCCCTTCTGTCTTCCCTTGCAAGAGGCTCCAATTTCTCCTAATCATCAATTCCAAGAAGGCTTATGGGGTGTCCAGCCAGCCAACCACCCCGTCCCTGAAACCCTCTAACCTGGGCTGACCGCCGCCTTCTTCAGGTCCTTCTCTTGCCTCTCTGCCTCCCGGGTTTGCTCCTCTTAGGCCCCAGGATCTGAAAGGTGGGTGTTTCCTGGTTCCTGCTCTCAGCCTTCTCACGCCCACCCTTTCCTTTGGTAAGAAGATCCACCTTTTTTTTCCTGCTGTCAGCTATTGCTTAGATAGCTGACGCCACCCCGATCTTTCACCCTCATCTCTTGGCTGAATGAACTGACCTGATTCTGACGACTGCCAGGCTGTGAGGTGTTACCAGGTGGCGCTAGTGGTAAAGAACCCGACTGCCACTGGAGGGGACGGGAGAGACAAGGGTTTCATCTCTGGTCGGGAAGATCCCCTAGAGAAGGAAATGGCAACCGACTCCAGTATTCTAGCTTGGAGAATCCCACGGACAGAGGATCCTAGAGGGCTATAGTTCACAGGGTCGCAAAGAGTCGGACACGACTGAAGTGACTTAGCACACACCTACAGGTTTGTAAAAGTCAAAAGACCCAAAGCTGAACTCAAGTCTCTGCAAGCGCGTAGAATTCTAACTCTCCAGCCCAATTAGTAGCGTTTGTCCCCCAACTGAGCCACAGACAGTGGCTCATCCCGTTACCATCTAACTATCCCTCAAATCCACAAGACGCCTCAGACCCTTCTCCCTTCATCTCTGCTCCAGGCTTCGTCTGCCCATCCCTGGCTGGCCTCCTGGCCTCCAGTCATTAGCTTGAGCTCCTTAATTAAAGGGATTTCCAATTACGTGCTTCCTGCTATAATTCCTTCCATGGCACCCCATCGCTAGTAGATAAAATACTCCTTAATGAGGATTGCTGTTGTTTAGTCGCTACGTCGTGTCTGGTTCTTTCGCGACCCCACTGACTGTAGCCTGCCAGGCTCCTCTATTCATGAGATTTCCCAGACAAGAATAGTGCAGAGGGTTGTCACTTCCTCCTCCAGGGGATCCTCCCGACCCAGGGCTTAAACCCATGTCTCCTGCACTGCAGGCAGACTCTTTACCACTGAGCCACCAGGGAAGCCCTTGACGAGGAATACAGAACCCTTCCGTCACTGGACCAGAAACACGATGAGTGTACTGGAAATACTGGTGAGATGGAAGAAGCCAGCAGCTGTGGTTTCCTGCCCCCACCCCCCACACAGAGCCAGATCCCCAGGGTCTGCTCCTGTTGACTCCCCTCGTGGCTTCCCCACCCACCTCCCCTGGGCACTGCGCCCCGAGTCCCAGGGGCGGGGAGACACACGCCTCCATCTCTGCGTTGTCACCTCCATCGCGTCACCTTCGAGTGATCTCTTATGCATTTTTCTGTCTGGACCAGGGTTCTCAGCCGGGGGTGGGGAGCACCTCCCCAGGGGACACGTGATGCTGTCTGGAGATGTTTCTGGTTGTCGCAAGTGCAGTGGTTGTGGAGCGGTATTAGGATCTAGTGGGGAGACCCAAAGACGCTGTGATGCCCTGTATAATACGCAGGACTGCCCCACGATGAGGAATGGTCCGGCTCCAAACGCCAACGGCGAGGGGTCCTGGTCCAGACTTGGCTGGGTCCGCGTCCACGTGTTCCCGTGCTCAGGGGGCCCGCCCGGGTGCCCGCTGCTTCGGAGGTGCTCCACCCGCACGCTGGTGGAGTGAACAGCCCCGCGCTCTGCCCCAGCCCCACGGCGGGAGCCAACCGCCTCTCCCGACAGGAGCCCTGGGCCCTGGAGGAAGGCTGCTGGCCGTCTCCCAGCCCCAGAATCAGGTGCCGGGGAGGGAGGGGGCCCCCGGGGGCCCTGCCTTCTGGGAGAAGCGGCCACCTCCAGGAGCCCGAGCGGATGCCGCCAGCCTCAGAAGCTGCCAGGGCTGGGGTAACGTTGCCAGACGGTGGGACCGCCCTTCTTACCCCACGAGTGCCAGGCTGGCGGGACCACAGGTCTGTTAATTAGGCTGCAGTGGCAGCCCCAGGGGACGGTTTCTCTGAGGGAAGACGAGGCCGGGGCTCCCTCTTGCTCTGTTGCAGGTGGAGCCCGAGGCTGAGCTTTGCTGTTTTCCAGAGAAGGAAGATGCCTGCCTGGCACCGGAGCGGCAGCCTGGGGTGTCAGAGGCCTGCTCCCCGCCCCAGGCCGCCCCAGCCCAGGGAGTTCTCCGTGGCCTCAAGCCCAGCAGTTGGCCCAACTGAGCACTTAAGACATTTAATAAAGAGGAGCTGGGGCTTCCCTGGTGGCTCAGATGGTAAAGAATCCGCCTGCCAATGCAGGAGACCCGGTTCGATCCCTGGGTTAGGAAGATCCGGAGGAGGAAATGGCAACCCACTCCAGTATTCTTTGCCTGGAGAATCCCATGGACAGAGGAGCCTGGTGGGCTACAGTCCACGGGGTCACAAAGTGTAGGACACGAATGAGCGGCTAGGTGTGCTGGCATGCAGTAAAGAAGGGCATGAGCGTGAGCGGGCCTCCTCTCCCCTTTCAGGGTCTGCCCTGGTCCTCCCTCTCCATTTCCCTGGATGCTCATCTCTGGCTCCTGTCTCTCTTGGGGCCCCTCCCTCCAGCCCTCTCCCCAGCCAGATGCAGGCAGAGGAGCACTCAGCCGCCCTAGACACACAGAAGTCCTCCTTTCTGCATCCCCTTGAGTTGGGGGTGCTGACAGGGACGTGCCAGCCACCGCATCCCAACTCACTTCCTCAGCATCTCTGGTCCTGCAGCCCTGGAAGCACAGATGCCGGCAGCCTGTCTGGTCATCAGTCAGTGGCCAACGACACAGGTGTGTGTGTCCCCAGTGAGAGTGTAAACGGCCTGGGAAATCCCAAGTCCCTGGACACAGGCCCCAAGGCCCTAAGGACGCGTCCTAGCTTCAGATCCACCGTGGTCCCCGCGGTCATATCCAGGGGGGTTCCCCTTCGCTTACAAAACTCCCTTCCCAAGGTGCTTCGTGCTGCCGCATGGACTCCCCCGGCCACAGAGCGTCGGGGACACAGACCTGCCTGCCCCCCAGGTACCAACGGGCACCCTGTCTGCAGACCCCACCGGGGCACCTGGCACCAGCAGGCGCCGCCCGGCCACCTCGCCTCCTCCAGCCTGCCCTCCACTCCAGCTCCTCCAAGGAAGTGCCTCTTTTTGACTCTGCCCCAGAAGAAGGGTCATTACTGCTAATGCCTTTTCTCCCCCATCTGCTGTGACTGTTTACACTCCACTTGCTAATTAGAGACTAATTAGCTGGTGCTGAAATTCATCACTTTCCAAACACAACGGCGGCGGGAGGAGCACAGAGATGCGGGCAACATCTGCACCTCTGCTTGGAGCCAAGGCGGTCCTGCTCCCCGCGCCGCTCCTCCTGCCCCTCCTCCCGCCGCTCCTCCTGCTCCCCCGCTCCTCCCGCCCCTCCTCCCCCCCTGCCTCCTTCTTCTCTTCCCCTCCCCTCCCCTCCTCTTCCTCACCTTCCTCTTTCTCCCCCTCCCTCCCCCATCCTTCCAATAAGCCCCCGAGGAGCTGGGGATACCTGCTCCTGTATTCAACGCCCCCAGCACAGTGCAGTGCAGGGCTCCTGACAAAGACCCCAGCTCTCCTCTCTGATGCAGTGGGTGAGCATGAATGAATGAATGAATGAATGAATGGGGGCCGAAGAGCAGCTGCGGCCGGAGAACAGGGGAGTAGAACCCCTTCCCCCGCGAGCAGCCAGGCAAGAAGCTGCCGTGACTCTGTGGACAGTGACGCTGGATGGGGCGTGGACCTGGGGAAGAGCATCCCTGAGGGGTGGCCAGTGTGGGAGAGATGCTCCGGGCTGGGGACTCGGCCTCTGGGGGTCCTGGATGTGGGTGCAGGGGCAGAGGGCAGTAGATGGAGGAAAGATGGACAGATGGAAAGATGGAAAGAAGATTAAGTCGCAAAAGGCAGGACAGAGGACAGACAGAAGCCCAGAGAGAAGGAATAGAGCCGTGGGCAGCAGGGTCCGAGGGGAGGCTGCAGTGAGGAATGGAGGCCCTGACTTGGGGCGAGGACGCCTGATTGCATCTCCACAGCCCCCGGGGCAGCCTTGATTGAAACCATCCGTTTGCCTGACCGCTGGGAGCAGAGAGGGCCCGAGCGCTGACCTCTCTTCCTCTCTCATCTCAGAGCGCAAGGCTGCTGTTCTCCAAAGCTCCCTCTCTGCAACGGGGCATGGGCAGGGGGGCTGGGAGGGGCAGCCCTGACTCCTCTGAATCTTCCAGGTCTCCCCGGGACATGCCAGGAGCTCAGCGGCCTGCTGCCCAGGGTCTCAGGAGCCCAGGGTGGGGGGGCGGGGGTGGGGCACTGGCCTGGGCCTCGAGAGGCAAGCCTTGCTTCAAGCGTGAGCTGGGGTTGCAACAAGGAAGCCCAATAGCTGGAATCTAGGGGCACTCTCATGGGGACATCCCCAGAGACACCGTCGGCCCCTGTAGGCCTGGCCAGGGAACCAAGGTCACCTCAACGCCAAACCCTCGTCTGCAAGTCGGAATCAGGTTCTAGCCTGCAGGTTGTATGGGTGTCTCACCTGGGCCTTCCCTGAGGGCTGGGTTACTGGGGACATGACAGCCAGCCTGGATCTAACTGCCTCCTGGCCCCTTGCTTGCTGTGTGGCTTTAGGGGGCACTGCCTGACTCCTCTGAGCTGGTTTACCCATCTGTAAAATGGGGATGTTGACATCTCCCCCGTGGGGAGGCTGGTAGAAAAAGTGAGACCCGTTTCCCCTATTTAGCCCAGCGTCTGGTATCTGTAAGGAGCTGTGAGCGGTGGCGGGCCTGGCAGAATGCAGGCTGGTTGCCCCGCCGAGAACACGGGCCACTTCCTTCTTGCCTTCTGTCCTCACCTGCAGCAGTGAGCTGCTGAGCATTGAATAAGCTCTTTCCAGGGCATCCCTCGTAGCTCAGTCAGTAAAGAATCTGTAGTGCAGGAGACCCAGGTTCCATCCCTGGGGTGGGAAGATCCCCTGGAGAAGGGAATGGCAACCCACTCCAGTATTCTTGCCTGGGGAATCCCATGGACAGGAGCCTGGGGGGCTGCAGTCCATGGGGTCGCAGAGTCTGACATGACTTAGCGACTGAACCTCCACAGGAAAGATAAAGAAGCCTCGGTTTGCAGTGCTTGTCAATGTCTGTGGTGTAAATACTTCCAGCCTGACCCATTTCAAGTTCTCAGTGGGCATCGCTGGGCGCGGGCTGCTGGGAAAACAGGCATAGCCGCAACCCACGTGTCACCAAAGCAGGACCACGGAGCAGAAATCTCTACTGGAGGCTGTGACTGGTGGGAGCTGTAGGGGAACTGGATCAGGCCAACTGGGACCCTGAAGCCAAAGCTTCTCGAAGCGCAAGTGGGGCTGAGTCTAGGAGAGGACTTGGCCATGTGTGGGTATGGGAGGAGGGTGGGGCAGCCGGGGTGATGTGGGCCCACCCACAGACACACCGTTCTTCCTAACTCCTCCTCCCTCCTCACCTATCCTGACACCTTCCTTTGCTCCCATCTTTTAGACACTTCCCAGGTGGCTCAGTGGTAAAGAATCCAGCTGCCAATGCAGGAGACACAAGAGGCGTGGGTTCAATCCCTGGGTCGGGAAGATCCCCTGGAGGACGAAATGGCAGCCCACTCCAGTACTCTTGCCTGGAGAATTCCATGAACAGAGGACCTGGTGGGCTACAGTCCACGGGGTTGCAAAGAGTCGGACACGACTGAGCACATCCTTTAAATACTTGCCATGTTTCAGGTACTGCCCCACAGACATCATGGACCACACCAGTGGGTCTCGCCCTTGAGCCCGCATCTGAATCCCTGGGAGGACTGAAGATGCATTGGTCCTGCCCCCCACAGGGTGTTGAATGTAGAATCTGCACTTCTGACAAGTTCCCAGGCGCTGCCGCTGCCCCTGGCCCTGAGGCCACACTTGGAGAACCCCTGGAAGCAGGTGATTGCCCCCCGCCCCAGGGAGGTAAGCGATGCTGGGTTGGGGAGGGCTCAGGGGTGACGGGGTTCAGGGGCTCTTTTCCACCCCAGGGAAGGCTTGACTTGATTCCTCGTTTGCCTCCCAGCCCCAAGCCCTCCCCAGTCTAATTAAGAGACAATCTCAGCCTCTGGAGGAGGAAGGCTCCCCCTCCCACCTCTCTCCGCTCTCCAAGCTCCAGGCTATGCCACCTGGGCACCTCCTACCTTCCCTCCGTAGCAGGGTGAGATGCGTGATGGCTTTTTAAGCAAAGGGAGAACGTGCCAAATAGGTCACAGAGAGACAGCAGGAGCCTCCACCCCCAGCAAACGAGGGGTCAGAGAACCGTCATCACTTTCCCCTCCTTCTGCCCACCAAGGCCTCCGGGGGGTGGGGGTGGGGCAGTCGGGTGGAGCCACCATTAGCAGCACCTCTCCCAGCCCTGCCCGCGATGGGGGCAAGTGACTGGAGGCCGCTGGGGCGTCTTCCAAGTTGGGGGCTGTGATCAGGGTGCAGACACTAGCCCCCTTTCTCTCCACGGTCACCCTCTCTCCCTTCCTGCTGGCACCCTAATCCCCCAGCCTCCTGAGTAAACTAATCCCCCCAAATGGGATCAGGCCTCCGGCCCTTCGTTTATTTATATAAACGGCTCGGGGACTCGGTCCTCTCACAAGCTTGGGGGCTGTGGGGTGCAGGCAGGCGCGGCACCTGGGTGGGCATTGCCCACCCCAAGGCTTCGGGGACCCTGGGGATGGCCCTTGACTCAGCAGCTTGGGGCAACGATGTGTGGACACACGTGTGCATGTGTGCGTGTGCGTGCATGTGTGTGTCTGGGTGCTCGCTTAATACTCAGCCGCAGATATTAATCCCTTTTTATGCAGAGACGATGGATCACAAGCCCCGGGAAATCAAACCTGAAACGCGGCCAGCCTCCCGCCCCGCTCCCCGCGCCCCTGCCACATGGACGCGTCCGCTCACGACGGAGATAGACGGAAAGGCCATCAAAGCAGCTTTTCAATCTGCCGATTCCACGTGGGGGCCTTCAGAACTCCACGCGGCCTGCCCCCTCGGCCCCTAACTGCCTGCCGCCTCTGCCTTCCGCTCCCCACTCAGTTCCCCAGCCCCCACGCTTTCATCTCCCAAAGTGGGATCTATTGACCCGGCTGGCTCATAAGGGCTCCTTTTACGGGCTCCAGATCTGATAATGGAGAAGCAGGCGGAGAGGGTGGGAAGGGGCAGAGAGGTTGTCCTTGCAGCCTGGATGGCGGGAGGGGGCTGGGGAGAAAGGGTGGGGTTTTGTCAGGGTGGGGGGGGCGCCGGGGGGGGCGCTTTCCTGCAGCAGCCTGAGGCCTAGGCCAGTGGGCATGTGCCCAGCCTGGGGACGGCGTCTCCATTCACAACGTCCCCCTCCCAACCCCCCAGTGGCTGAAGGAAGAGGAGGAAGCAGGGGAGGATGGACTTGGTCTTTCTGGGAGGCTGGCCCCGGCCCGGCGCATGGCACCCGCTGCCTGGAGGAGGTGGGCCCGTCTAACGCCGCAGGATGGGTGGTCCTCTTCCCATTGTACACTTGACAAGAGAGTGGACAGGTAACGTGCCCTGGGGGCGGACAGCCGGTACCTGGGAGATGAAGCTCCACGACCCCCTGGGATGGTGGTTCTCACCCCTTGGCAGGAAGGGCCAGTGGGTTAGAACATGAACTCAGAAGCCAGACAGACTGGTCTCAAGTAGTTGCCATGACTGTGCCCATTTGATAGAAGGGGAGACTGAGGCACAGAGAAGGTAATAACCTTCCCAAAGGCACATAGCTGACGACCCTTAGACCTGAGTGTCTGTCTCCTGAGCTACTAACCCCTATACCAGGCTCCCTGCACCTCTCCTCTGCTGGGCCTCCCCACTGGGTCTCTCTGCCCCTTTTAAAGGGGTCACTAAGGGACTTCTGCCAGGAAGTCACTCTGAGAAGCTGGGGCCTTGCACCAGGATTCCAGTTTTAAAATATGCAAGGACCACTTTTCAATAAAGACATAAATAAGTAAACATGAGTGGGTGACAAAGAGGACTCGCTGAATGAACCACCTTTCAGCCTCCTAATGAAGAGAATCAAACAAGGTCAAGGTCACGTTCGCAATCACGCAGGGCCATGCCAGCCCACACTGCGTGCTCAGTAGGGGCTGCTCCTGAGAAATACGATGAGTCCTTTGAAAGCACCAAACTCTGCAGTGTGAGGGTGCAGGAGAGGAGGTGGAGGAGGGAGTGACATCTATTGGGCGCCCACTGTATACCACGGCTGTCTCTTCTCAGAGGATGGAGAAGACTTCAGCCCTGGAACCCCAGGGCTCAGACTCCCCCACTTAAACTTCAAGGGATGTAGTTCCCCACTCCTCAATTCCATTCTGGTCCCCTCTGCACACCCAGGAGTGTTACCTGGGGTAAAGTGACCCCGCTCCAAGAAGAAGGGGGCCAGCGACCCCAAGAGAAGGGCAGAGAGAGGACAGGCGGGGTGGCCCTGTTCTCAGCAGTGCCCAGGCCTCCTGCCCAGGTTCTCTGCAGCCTCCAGCCCCAAAGAGGCGAGGAAGCCACGTGTGCACCATGCCCCCTCCCCCCCCACCCCCACCAACCCCTAATCTTTCAAAGAACTAAGGAGAAGCACTGGGGACATTTCCTTGTCGTTTGAAATTTGTTTGGCCATCACTCACTGGACAGGCTGAGCGGGTCCCTTAAAGAGGAAAAACAGCCATAAATGGGAAAAGTGAGAAATCATTCGTTTGTCATCAAGGGGAGGTGAAGTCTGGGAGGGAGGCAGCCCAGCGGGGCCTGGGCAGGGTCAACTGGAAGGGAGAGGATTAAACACTCAGGGGTACATCAACCCCGCTCCGCTGCAGACAGCCGGGCACGGGAAGGGGCCGGGAGGAGGAGAAAGCAGAGGTTTGGGACTGTGGAGAAAAAAAACATGGGGGTCTCAGGTCCTCCAGCAGTGCTTTGGTGAGAAAAGGTGACCTGGCATCAGAGTTACAAAGCCACTCACTTGAGTGGGAACAAGAGTCCTTGAGGGGTTGAATTTCATCATCCCACCTGAAAGATACGTCGAAGGCCTCATCCCTGGTACCTGCGAACGTGACCTGCTGTGAAAACAGGGTCTTTGCGGATGTATCCAAATTAGAATGAGGTCCTTAATGTGGGCCCGACTCCAACAGGACTGCTGTCCTTCTAAGAGGGGGAGAATCTGGACACAGACCCCCAGGGAGGGGACCACGTGATGGCAGAGGCAGAGACTGGAGGGATACTGCTGCAAATAAGGTTGACCAGAAGCTCAGAGAGAGGAGAAACGATGCTACCCTGATCTGAGGGAGCCTGGCCCTGCAGACACTTTGAATTTAGACTTCTGACCTTCAGAACTGGGAGACGATAAATATCTCTTGCCTCTGGGAGACAACAAACCAGCTCGTGGTACTGGGTTACAGCTGTCTTAAGAAATTCACACAGGCCCCAAGAGTGTTGTGTCCCTGACTTGACTTCTCCAATAAACTCCCAACCGATACCTTCCAGAGCCTTCCATCTAAGCAGGAGGTGCCAGCATCGACCTGGTTGCTGGGGCCGCAACCTAGGAGTCAGCCTTGATCCTCTGTCTGCTTCAGCCCCACATCCGGTCAGTTACTAAGTTCTGTGGTCACTGCCTCTAAGACATGTTCCAGAGTCCAGCCACCTCTCCGGCCCCACTGTTAATCACGACTTCCCTGGTGGTGCCACCGTGGCCTCCCGTTTGCGACCCATGCCCCCACACTCTGCACCCACTGCCAACAGCCTCCGGGAGCATTTTCCGAAGCAAGTCCAGTCCAGTCTGCTCCCGTGTTTGACACTGCCCCATCTGTCAAGGGACCCCACGATTCTACGCCTGGGTGTGTATCCAAAAGAACTAAAAGTAGAGTCTTTCAGGGATGTTTGGGGACTTCCCTGATGGCTCAGATGGTAAAGAATCTGCCCACAATGCAGGAGACTTGGGTTCGATCTTGGGTCAGGAAGATCCCCTGGAGGAGGTCATGGCAACCCACTCCAGTATTCTTGCCTGGAGAATCCCGTGGCCAAAGGAGCCTGGCGGGCTACAGTCCATGGGGTCGCAGAGTCAGACTTGACTGAGCAACTAACACACACTGGTGAGCCAGTGGTTAAGAATCCGCCTTCCAAAGCAGGGTGCGTGAATTTGACCCTTGGTCGGGGAATTGAGACCCCACACGCCTGGGGGCAACTAAGCCTGAGCCCTGTGACCAGAGAATCTGTGTGCTGCAACGAAGACCCAGCGCAACCAGAACAAGAGAAAATCATTTCTAAAAACAAATTTTAAAAGACATCTCTGTACAGCCACGTTCATTGCCACATTCTTCACAGAGCCAGGAGGTGGAAGCAACCGCAGCGTCCACTGATGGACGGATGGCTAAACAAAGTGTGGTCTATCCACATAATGGAATAGGATCCAGCCTTAAAGAGCAAGGACGTTCCGACACAGGCTACAACATGAATAAATCTTGCGGTCAAAGATTACGCTAGGTGAAATAAAGGGAAAGGGAAAGTGTGAGTCACTCAGCGTGTCCAACTCCCTGTGAAATAAGTTAGACACAAAAAGATGGCCTATGGTTCTCTTTGATGACGTGGCTCGAGGGGTCAGATTCATAAACACAGAAGGCAGAAGGCTGGGTGCCAGGGGCTGGGAGGGAGGACGGGAACTGGGGTTTACTGGGGACGGAGTTTCCATTGGGAAGATGAAAAAGTCCTGGAGGTGGATGGTGGTGATGGTTATACAACAAAGGGAAAGAACTGAACACCATGGAACTGTACACTTAAAAATGCCACAGTTTATGTTATTATTTTTTTTACCATAATAAAGCAGTTTTAATTAAAAAACCCACATTTCCACAGCTTCCCAGTGACCTTGGAGTAAAACCAGAGCCTCCTTCCATGGTCTGTGTGGCCCCCGGGTTTGGGGGCCTAGGACTCCTCTGCTCCACGAGGCCTCGCTCAGCCTCCCGACAAACCGCACTGACCTCCCCTCCCCGTGCGGTCAGCCCTTCGCTCGGCCTGCCCCGGGGCTCAGTTCCACTGTCAGCTCGCCCCTGGCACCTCCCTGGACCACCGGCCTGAGATGGCCCCTCCGTGCCCTGGGCACGCTCCTTCACGTGGCTCTTAGCAGCCATGACAACCTGAATTTGAGCACAAGCTTTCCTGGCTTACGTCTCTTCTGGCCTGGACGTGAGGACCAGGACTCAGCTGTGTGCTCATAGCTGCTTCTCAGAGTCTAGACAGAGGAGGTGCCCAGAGTGCAAAGGGGTGAACTGGTGAGTGGTTGGACGGGTGAATCATTCCATCAAAGGCAGGTGGCCCAGGATAGCAGGGAGGCACCCAGTCACAACCCAGGCTGTCAGTGCAGCCAGGGAAGAGCCTTCAGGAGTTTCTACACTGTTTCTCTGGAATTGAGGCTAGGCTGCCTGTAGCCATGGGAAACACTGACTAACCTTTTTGGAACCCCCTCTTGCAGGCAGGCCTCGGGGATTACACGAACATGGCCCTAGACACACAAGTGAGCACAAAGGAAGGGAGATCCTCCAGGCACTGCAAGCCTACAATAGGCTGGATGGAGGTTTTATTCTAGTTCCCCATTGTGTCCCCACACAAAACTGAGGCTCAGGTGCAACTGAGGCTCAGAGAGGTCAGGCTGCTGGCTCAGCAAGACCCCATAAGCAGCTGCAGAATCGAGAGTCAGCCTTGTTCTGTGTCACCAGGGTCCCCTGCTCCTGACCACGAGGTAGCCCTGCCTCTTCCCCTCCGGACATGTCGCCACGCAGTCAGGGAACCAACTAGAGTGGAGGATGAGACACACGGAAGCCAGGCTTGGAGAGACGGTACTGAGTCTGCAGGTCAAGGTTGACGTTAGATACAAGACAAGACAGGAACTAGAAAGAGGAACTTCTCCCTTGGTCTTGATGGAAGGTAGTATTAGGTGGTGGTCGTTGTTAATGAACTTCTTGTTTTAGGATAGATCGAAATGTACAGAACAGTTACGAAGACAGTTCAGAGAAGTTCCCACACACCCAACAGCGTTCCCTACATTGCCAATTATCACGTGCATTTGTCACAACTAAGGAACCAAGGCTGATTCCTTCTAAGTAAACTGCAGCATCCGCTCAGATTCTTGGTAGTTTTCCCCTTGTGGCCCTTTTCTGTTCAAGGATCCTCTCCTGAATCTCATTCAAGGTTTAGTTGTCTCCCTAGTGTTAGTCGCTCAGTCGTGTCAGACTCTTTTGCGATGCCATGGACCATAGGCCACCAGGCTCCCCTGTCCATGGGATCTTCCCAGGCAAGAATACTAGAGTGGGTTGCCATTCCCTTCTCCAGGGGATCTTCCCGACCCAGAGACCGAACCCAGGTCTCCTGCACTGTGGGCAGAATCTCTATCATCTGAGGCACCGGGTGGGCGCTCCTCGAAGTCCTCAGGCTCCGGGAAACAGGGACAGTTTCTCAGACTTCCTTGTTTTTGATGATCTTATAGTTCTGATGGTCTCGAGTATTTTATAGAAGGTGTCCCCATTAGGGTTGCTTGGTTTGTTTTACTGCTTGAAGACCAGGGGGAAAGGATGCTACATACATACATAGACACACACACACACACTGAATAAACGCACTTTGCATTTAACTTCAATTCTTCCTGCTGTGACAATGATGCTATTAGAGCTCCAATGGGGTTTATCTTTTATCACATTTCTGATGTTCCTAACAGAATACGGTATCAGGTACGCCATTTATTAAAACACCTATTTTATGAATGAGGACATGGAGGCTATCTGGGAAACTTAAGCTTGAGGGCACCCAAAAATCGGTCGCAGCATCCCTGACTTGGGTACCCAGGCCAGAGCCCCCTCTCTGCTCCACGGGGCTTCAGCCTACCTACTCCCCGAGTCAAGCCCCGTCTGGGAGGCAGGCAAAGGCAGAAGGAGGCGGATCAGCGGTCCGGCATCGCCACTAGAGCAGGGGCAAGAGCCACGCCCGAGCCCTGACCCCAGCCAGAGAAGGAGGTGCCAAGCTGTGGCTTCAGCTTATGCCCCAGGCGCTGCACCCACAGCCCCGACACAAGGCTGTGCTGTGTAGCTGTGGCCGAGCGAGTCGCCAGGCGCCAGGAGTCCAGTGCACTGGCCTCTGCCAGCTGCTGTGGGATGTCCCCTTTCCGTGCCCCCCGCCAGTGTGGGAGGGGCGCCCTCACGGCTGCGGATTGGCCGCTGCGCTCCAGGGGGCTGGGGTACCCGTGAAGGAGGGAGTCCCGGGGGTGTGGAGGGGGTGGGCTGCTGCGTGTGCAGAGGGCTGACGGCTAAGGGTTCCATGGCCTCCCGAAACAGGGATCAGGGCCAGGCCTCAGCTCTCCCTGCTGGCCGAGCAGATGCGGAGGCGTGGATGATCCACCGGAAGGACCAAGGCAAGCAAGCTTAGCAGGCGCGGCTCCCTGTTGAACGCTTCACCCACATCATCTTTCAGCAGCCTCACCCCGTGTATCCCCATTTCACAGGTGGGGAGTCTGCAGCCAGCAGAGAGGCCGGGGTGCCTGCCCCTGGAGAGCCCCAGAGCCGGCTCCAAGGTCGGAGCTCACCCCCCCACTCCCGGCTTCTCTCTGATGCCTCTGCATTCCTCCTGGCGTGTTTACCTTCCCGATTTAGCCAGCTTTTGTTTGGTTTGATGTGAAAATGAGTTTGCCTAGGATGCACAGCAGCAGCAAGGAAGAGGGCTCGGGGTGGACCTGACCGAACGGCAGGAAGGAGCAGAATTCAAAGCAGCCTGTCACCCGTGGAGTGGGAGTGGGGGTCCACCCCCAGAGAGTCCGGGATGGATTCAGACGCCAGTGTGAGAGCCTCGTCCCTGGGGCTCAGTTTGGTGAAGATCGTGTGGGGCCTGAGATCCGAGGCCTGGGTGCCAGCCCTGGCCTATTCTTGACCGTGTGTCCCGAGGATAAGCCCCTAACCCTCTCTGAGCCTCGGGTGCTTCTGCTGAAAAACAGGGATCACTGCACCTGTTGGACGGGGTCCCTCTGAGTCTGGGGAGCCCCTGTTGTAAAGTGCCAAGGGCCGTCGACCGGAGGTTGTATTTCTGCAGTCTCAGCTCCCAGGGCCTCCGAAGTGCCCAGGACCCACCATCTGCATCCTGGCAGAGGAAGGGAGCAGGTTCCCAGACCCCGGCGGCCTCTCTGTATCTGGCAGGCCCATCCTTCAGCCTGCCCAGCCCTGGCAGCTCCAGGGATGGGGCTCAGCTGGGGGAACAAGGCTGACGTTGGCACCCACCCCCCTCTGTGGGAGGGTAAAAGGGAGGGACAAGACAGGCTGGGGGTGCTCCCGCCTGGGTGCCCCTGGAGCAGCCCTGGCAGAACAGCTGCTGGTGAAACAGGTTGCTAGGGCAGGAGGGATCTCCCAGCCGGGGTCACGCGGGCCGGGAAGGGCCTCCATCTCCCCAGGAACAGGTGGGGGCACGGCAGGCTGACAAGGCAGCAAGGGGAGACTAAGCCCCAGCGGAGGGGCCGCAGCAGGGGATCCTGGGCTCCTCTGGCGGTGCTGGGCCGGGCACTTGGCCACCACCCCCACCCACAAGGGGCCTGAAGCTCAGGCAGCTTGGTGGTTTTAAGAATACAAACTATTGCACTTTCCTGGTGGCCCAGTGGTTAAGCGTCCACCTGCTGATGCAGGAGACACGGGTTCCACCCTTGATCTGGGAAGATTCCACATGCCTCGGAGCAACCAGGCCCGTGTGCCACCACCACTGATGCCTGCGTGCCCCAGAGGATGTGCTCTGAAACGAGAAGACACTGCAATGAGAGGCGCACGCCCTGCCACCGGAGAGGAGCCCCCGCCCGCCGCAGCCAGAGAAAAGCCCGAGAAGCTACGAAGACTCAGCACAGTCAAAAATAGAGAAATAAAACCTAAAACAGAAAACAGAAGTCATCAGATATGAAATCAGGTGTCATTGCAGAGGGGTCCCGAGGCTCAGGTTCATTGGCTTCATGAGAAATTGCCTTTGACCCCAAAAGGTGCCCAGAGGTGACCCGAGTCCCGCAGATGCTGAGAAGTCGTGACCCTCACTGGGAAACACACCCCTGAGCATGCCCCAGGGCGCACGGCCTGCAGACTCAATGGGAGTGCCCCAGGGAGGGGCAACCCCAGTTCTTCCCCACCCTCCTGCCCGGGGGTCCAGAACGGCTGAGGAGGGAGGAGATGGAGGTGGAACCAGATGGCGGGAGGGGGATGGACAGGGACTGGCGTGAGCAACGCTCACTTTCCTGCTCAGGTGCGGTGCGTGGTCCTCCGGGGATCACCAAACCCCCACCTTGCCTGGGAAAGGATTCACACTCTGAGGACAGACATCCCCCCGCCCCAGCCCCCAACAGAGGAGACCTAGAATCTATTCAAGCAGCGTCAGACACGTTCCCTTCTCCCACTGCGCAGAGAATCACTCTGCAGAGGTAAATATCAGGTTCCCCAAACCTTCCCCCGACAGGATGCAGGAGCTGTCATTACAGAAGATGAAGCAGGCTGGGGAGGTCCATCTTCTCGCAGAGCTGCTGATGCGGGTTGGAGCACAGGGCAGGGGCTGGGATGGGGTCCACCAGCCTCCTGCCCCCCAGAGTCTGGCTCAATCAGCTCCAGGGGGCATAGGGGTGTTGGGGGGGGGTGGGGACAAGGGCCAGGTGTGTCCACCAGAAGCCCCCGGAGGAGGGGAGGCCAGGCAGCCTCTATGCCCTGGGTGGTACCCTCAGCCAGCATGGACCAGGCACCTGCTGGGTGAGGCCACCCCTGAAACCCTGTGGCTGATCCGCCACGGCGAAGGTGGGGCGTGGAGGCAAGGGCTCTGATCACACATGAGCACCTCAAACTGCAGGTGGGGAGAGTGTCTGGGGGACACAAGGAGCGCCCCATGGAGGAAGTTACCCAGCGTGATCTTAAAGAAGAGAAAGGCCAGCAAAAGGACAGGAAGCAGTGTGGTGCGCTTGGGCAACAGGAAGTGGTTTTTATGGGGCCGGAGGTCAGGGTACCAGGAGATGAGGAAACGCTGAAGGTTATTCTGTGAGGATGGTTACCTTTGCCATGGGTGAACTTGGAGCTGGCCTGGCACCCTCAGCCTGCAGGCGGCAGCTTGGGGGACCCGCTTTGGGAAGCCTTCTTTGGTCCTCCCTGGTGGGTGGGCTGGGCCCTGTCCTGTGTCTCCCCCTTTTCACAGATCACTGGGCCATCAGCAGGGTCTGCAGCAGGAGCTGGCATGTAGCAGGGGCTTCATCTATTGGAAGGATGGATGGATGGGTGGATGGATGGGTGGATGGATGGGTGGATGGATGGGTGGATGGATGGATGGATGGATGGGTGGGTGGATGGGTGGGTAGATGGATGGGTGGGTGGATGGATGGATGGATGGGTGGATGGGTGGATGGGTGGGTGGGTGGATGGATGGATGGGTGGGTGGATGGATGGATGGATGGGTGGGTGGATGGGTGGGTGGATGGATGGATGGATGGATGGGTGGGTGGGTGGATGGGTGGGTGGGTGGATGGATGGATGGGTGGGTGGATGGATGGATGGGTGGGTGGATGGATGGATGGATGGGTGGATGGATGGGTGGATGGATGGGTGGATGGGTGGGTGGGTGGATGGATGGGTGGGTGGATGAGTGGGTGGGTGGATGGGTGGGTGGGTGGGTGGATGGATGGGTGGATGGATGGGTGGATGGGTGGGTGGATGGGTGGATGGGTGGATGGGTGGATGGATGGGTGGATGGGTGGGTGGATGGGTGGGTGGGTGGATGGGTGGATGGGTGGATGGATGGGTGGATGGGTGGGTGGATGGGTGGGTGGGTGGATGGGTGGATGGGTGGATGGATGGGTGGATGGGTGGGTGGATGGGTGGGTGGGTGGATGGGTGGATGGGTGGATGGATGGGTGGATGGGTGGGTGGATGGGTGGGTGGGTGGATGGGTGGATGGATGGGTGGATGGGTGGATGGGTGGGTGGATGGGTGGATGGGTGGATGGGTGGATGGATGGGTGGATGGGTGGATGGATGGGTGGGTGGGTGGGTGAGTGGATGGATGGATGGATGGATGGACAGGTGTGTGGGTAGACAAATAGATGAAAAGGTGAATGGACAGATGAACGGAATGAGTTTATGGATGAATGGAGAGATGGATGGATAAATGAATGCATAGGTGGGAGGATGGGTGGATGGACGGATGGACAGATGGGAGGACAAGTGGCCACAAAAGCCTCGCAGTCCCAGGATCCTGCCATATCACACCAAGAATCATGCTAAGAACCACCTCAGATACCATCACACCCAACCCCCTCACTTCCCAGGTAGGAAACAGAGACTCTCAAAGGGGAAACGACTCCTATGAGACCGCTGAGGACAGCAGGGGCACAGCCACGGTCACAGCCCCGGTCAGGCCCACACGGTGTGAGCCCTGGCCCACGGCCCCCGTGGTCGGAGCCCAGACCCACGGCCCCCAGGGTCAGAGCCAGGACCCACGGCCACAGGGTCAGAGCCAGGACCCACGGCCCCCAGGGTCAGAGCCCAGACCCACGGCCCCCAGGGACAGAGCCCGGACCCACGGCCCCCAGGGTCAGAGCCCGGACCCACGGCCCCCAGGGTCAGAGCCAGGACCCACGGCCACAGGGTCAGAGCCCGGACCCACGGCCCCCAGGGTCAGAGTCCGGACCCACGGCCCCCAGGGTCAGAGTCCGGACCCACGGCCCCCAGGGTCAGAGCCTGGACCCACGGCCCCAACAGTCTAAGCCCGGACCCACGGCCCCCACGGTCTAAGCCCGGACCCACGGCCCCCAGGGTCAGAGCCCGGACCCACGGCCCCCAGGGTCAGAGCCCGGACCCAAGGCCCCCAGGCTCAGAGCCAGGACCCACGGCCCCCAGGCTCAGAGCCCGGACCCACGGCCCCCAGGCTCAGAGCCCGGACCCACGGCCCCCAGGGTCAGAGTCCGGACCCACGGCCCCCAGGGTCAGAGCCAGGACCCACGGCCCCCAGGCTCAGAGCCCGGACCCATGGCCCCCAGGGTCAGAGCCCGGACCCACGGCCCCCAGGGTCAGAGCCCGGACCCACGGCCCCAACAGTCTAAGCCCAGACCCACGGCCCCCACGGTCTAAGCCCAGACCCACGGCCCCCAGGGACAGAGCCCGGACCCACGGCCCCCAGGCTCAGAGCCAGGACCCACGGCCCCCACGATCTAAGCCCAGACCCACGGCCCCCACGATCTAAGCCCAGACCCACGGCCCCCAGGGTCAGAGCCAGGACCCACGACCCCCACAGTCTAATCCCAGACCCACGGCCCCCACGGTCTAAGCCCAGACCCATGGCCCCCAGGATCAGAGCCTGGACCCACGGCCCCCACGATCTAAGCCCAGACCCATGGCCCCCAGGGTCAGAGCCCGACCCATGGCCCCCAGGCTGCCCCCATCCCCCCACAGAGCTGGGGCCTTCCTAAAACCACAGCCGGAGAGGCCAGAAGGGATTCCCACGTGGTGAAAAGAAAAGGTGTGGGGAATAGCAGCCCTGGGGCTGGGAGAGGTTCTCCGAGGAGGCCTGGGGGGCTCACACTTCTCTGCCTCTCAGGATTGGGTTGGTCACACAAGCTGGGAGACCGTGGTTCAGAGACCGTGGTTCTGGAAGAGGCAGGCTGCAATGGGGGAAGGCTTATGTAACCCAGAACTTAGATGAGGCCAAGCCCCGCCATACACTCGGACCACAGCTCAGAAGATGACTGTCAAGGGAAGGGACAGACAAACCGCAGGCTGGGGGAAGGGTTTGCAAAAACACGTCTGACAAAGGATGGTTATTCAAAATTATACAAACGAGAAAACAAACAGCACAATTAAAAAATGGGCCAAAGACGCAACAGGTCTTACCAAAGAAGAAAAACAGATGGCAAATAAGCATATGAAAGGATGCGCTACATCCTGTGTCATCAGAGAAATGCAAATTAAAATAACAAGCTACCCCCTCACATCTACGAGAAAGGCCAACGTCTAATAAAACACTGACAACATCAAATGCTGGCAAGGGTGTGAAGCAACAGGAACTCTCATTTGTGGAAACGGTACAGCAAAAATGGTGCTGCAAAATGGGGCAGCCACTTTGGAAGACATTTGAGCAGTTCCCTACAAAACTAAACATACTCTCTTACCATGTGATCCACCAAACGTGGTACTCTACTCAAAGGAGCTGAAAAACTTGAGATTACATAAAAACCTGCACGGAATATTTATAGCAGCTTTATGAAAAATTGCCAAAACTCAGAAGCAATTAAGATTCCCTCACTGTGTACATACATGCTCAGTCACTCAGTTGTGTCCAACTCTTTGTGACCCCCATGGGCTGTAGCCCACCAGGCTCCTCTGTCTGTGGGATTTGCAGCAAATGGATACATAAACTGTGGTCCCTCCAGACAATGGAATATCATTCAACACTAGAGAGAAATGAGCTACCAAGCCATGAAAAGACACGGAGGAACCTTAAATGCAGAGTGAATTACTATGCATTGACTTAATAAAAGAAGCCAATTTGAGAAAACGACATACTGTATGAGTCCAACTGCATGACATTCTGGAAAAGGCAGAACTATGCAGGCAGTAAAAAGATCAGTGTCTGCCAGTGGGGAGGGGGCGGGGGGGATGACGAGCGGAGCACGGGCGATTCTAGGGGCAGAGAAACGACTGTGTGTGATGCTGTGACTGTGGATGCATGTCACTGCACATCTGTCCAAACCCATAGATTGTACAACCCCAGGAGCGCACCGCCGCGTGGACTCTGCACTCTGGATGGTAATGCCGTGTGGATGTTGGGCCATCGATTGAAACAAGTGTACCAAGCTGGCGGGGAACGTGGATGGTGGGGCTGGTGCAGTGCTGTGCGGGTGGGGAGGCGGGGGTCTGTGGGAATTCTCCATACTTTCTAAACAGTGTGGCAGCGAACCTAATATTACTCTAAAAATGTAAAGTCTTAATTTTATCTTTAAAATTTGTATATATATATATATATATATATATTTTTTTTTTTTTTTTTTTTTGCCGAGCCGTGTGGCATGTGGGATCTTAGCTCCTTGACCAGGGATGTAACCCACACCGCCTGCGTTGGAAGCACGGAGTCCTAACCAGTGGACCCGCAGGGAAGTCCCATAAAGCCTTAATTTTTAAAAGATGCCAACTGGAGAGAGGTGGAGAAAAGGAGCCCCAAAGGCATTTTGGGCAAGGCTGGGGAAGATCCAGGGAGGGTGGTGAGGGAGGAGACAGCCGTGCTGCCCCCGCCAACCACTCCCTCCCCAGCCCGGAGCGGGGGCAGGCTGAGGTGCCCGAATTCAACCTCAGCTGGCAGGCAGAGGAGGGAAGGATCAATTAATTCAATTAATTCATTAGGCTGACATGTCTGCGAACATCGCTCCCGGGACTCGACGGGCCTGGCAGCCAATGGTGGTTTAATGGGCACTTTCGCTCTGAGATGACACCTGGGCCAGCTGCTCTTTCCAGGGTAGGAGACTCGCCTCGAGACGCGGGGAGCTGCTGGCAGGCTGGCGCCCTGAAGCGGAGGACGAGGGGGATGTCCTTGGGCTGGGAGAGATCGCGGCTCAGACAGCTCCTCCTCCAGCCCTGGGTGACCAGAGGCAGGCAGGACAGGGTCGGCGGGGAGACGGGCCCCAGGGTCCCTGTGGGTCCATGAAGGGGCCAGGCCAAGTGCCCTTAAACCCCTCTCAGTTCTGACCTTGCAGGACCTGTGATCGGGAGGGGAGCTTACATCTCAGAGTCTGTGGATGGTTTCTAAACACCCAGCCACTCTGGTGTGAGACCAGAGAACAGGGCTGCTCTGAGAGGTGCGGGCGTGTCTCTGGCCGCGGATCCCAGCAGCAGCAGAGGTGGGTGAGATACAGCGCCTTTAGCGGCCTCCCTCTGCCGTCCCCCCGGGAGCGAGGAAGCTGGACCCCGGCTCCAGGTAGTCACAGCCTGGTCCCCTGTGTGTGTTTCCCAGAGCGTCAGGTGTGCTGGTCCTCCTGCCCATCTTAGGAACTGAGGGCAGGTCTGCAGCAGGCCGGTGGAGCCAGTCACTGCACCCCCTTCCCTCCTGGCAGGGTCCGCCAGTCCCACCCCAGAGCGCTGTCCCACCCATGAAGACGTCCCTAAAGGCTCCCACTGGCCTCCATCAGGCTCCTGCTCAGAAGGCAGAGAGGGAAGAAGAAATGTGTTTCGAGAGTTGAGGATACTGGGGATGGTGCTGTCTGCTGATCACATTTTTTGTCTCACTTAGATCTGCTGAGTTTTATTGGCCCATTTTGCAGACTGAGCAAACTGAGGTTGAGAGTGGTTAAGTCATATGCCCAATGTCTCAGAGTTAGGGGGTGACAGGGGTGGAATTCCAGCAAGGGTCCTTTCTGTTCCCCCAAAGCTTGGCAAATCCCAGGCATACCCCTGCCAGGAGGGAGACGACCCTGCTGGTGACCCCCATCCCATCATCCCCCTGCCCAGCAGAATGTCCAGCCAGGGCAGCCACAAACCCGGCTTCCTTATTCCTCTTCCAGTCCCTCCTGACAGCTCCCAGGGCACAGGGCAATGCCTCCTCCTGGGGCGGGCAGACAATCCCGATCCTTTTCTGGAGAAGCTGAAACTGATGTTCACAGTCCATGTGGCACAGAATCCAGCTGTGCTGAGTTCTCTGCTGAGTGACCGCCCTCCCTCCCTCCCTCCGCAACTCTTCATGCCCACTGGGCAGCAGGACCTGCTCCAGAGAGGGCTGTCTCCTGCTGAAGACGTGGCGTGGGCACTGCCCCACCCAGGGCAGCCAGCGTGGGGGGAAGTCAGGTCGGCCTCTCAGCAGCCGTGTGACTCAGGTACATTCAGTTCTGCTGCTGGCCCAGGGCTGGGGCGGCCCCTGGCCCCAGCCACCGGCTCAGACCCCCCGAGATGTGCCAGCCATGCCTGCAGCTCCCGCTGACAGCCTTCTTCTCAGTGCTGAGTTTCAATGACGACCCCAGTTGCCTTCTAAAGAGACACATCAAGGACTCCTGTCACCATGACGCCATTGGCCTTCTCACCGCTTGCAGAGACACAGGGCGCTAGCAGCCCCTGCCCTGGCCCCATTGCTGGCTGATAAAAAAAGAAAAAAAAAATTGCTTTCTCTGCCAAAGGAAAAAAACCCAGCAAGTCTTTGCTTGCGAGGAAGCTCTTAGGCTGACCAGAGAAGCTAGAGTGGGGAGCAGGGAGGGGGCAGAGGAGACAGGGGTAGGAAGAGAGGAGGTGGCTTTCTCTTCCAGGCAGCCTTCCTGGATTGCTGTGGAGCAGATGGCCGGCCAGCTGAGATTGCTCACTATTGAAAAAAGCTTCCCACTACTTCATCACTCGGGGTTCTGGAGGTAATCTTTTACCTTTTTACTTGTACTTGATTAATTAATTTTTATTAAGTAATTTGATCCTACATTCATTCACCCAGAAACCATTGTCTGAAAGCCTGGCAAGTCTGGGGAACGGTCAACAAGGGTTCAACCCCTGCCCTCGGACTGTTTGCAGGCCAAGGTCTCGGATAAGGTACCATGAAGTGCTGTGGGGGGCCAGAAGTGGGGCAATCCAGGCTGGAAGCATCAGGGAAGGCTTCTTGGAGGAGGGGGTGTCTAAGTCAAGACTTGAAGGACAGATGGGAGTCAGCCAAGCAGAGATGGGGGCGTGCTCTAGAGGGAGGGGACATGTGTGCACGGCCCAGCAGCAAGAGGGAACATGGCAGGTCCCATTTGACCGCATTTGACTGGCTGGCAGTGGTTGGAGGCTTCTGGCATGGACAGTGGCTGTTGGTGCCCTAGACTGAGGCTGGGAACCCTGGAAAAAGTGCCGGCTTGACGGGGGAGATGGCAGGTTCCCGTGGTCTTGGGGGTGTGGGCGCTAGAGTCACCTTGCACCGCCTCATGAAAGCACATGTGCATGTCTCTCCCCAATTCTCTGTTCAGTCATTTCAGGTTCCTTTCAGCTGAGTTCAGTCACTCTGTCATGTCTGACTTTTGGCAACCCCATGGACTGCAGACGCCAGGCCTCCCTGTCCAAAACCAACTCCCGGAGTTTACTCAAACTCATGTCCATCGAGTCAGTGATGCCACCCAACCATCTCATCCTCTGTCACCCCCTTCTCCTCCCGCCTTCAATCTTTCCCAGCATCAGGGTCTTTTCAAATGAGTCAGTGTGGCTTGGAATCAGTCCTGGTGGAAGCGCTTACACCATGGAAACGGGCAGATGCTACAAGCCCAAAGCTGGCTGTCAACACTCCCCAGCACAGCACTGCTCCCCCCAACGCTCACGTACATTCCAGCAGAGGAAGTTATCAGCAGGATGTCAGAAGACGCTCTGTGCTCAGGAGAGTGATCGGGGGTAGACCTGGGTTTAGAGATGACCGGTGTAGTGATAGCAAACGGTGCGAGCCACCCAGGGCAGGGCAGGGTGGAGAGGGAAGGGCAGAGGGGAGTCTGAAGGTTGAGCTCTGAGGACACCAGCCTTCACAAGGAACCAACCAGCAGACTGCTGGAAATGGTCTGCTCTGAGCATCATTCCTTGTGACACTCACCACACTCTAGCATCAATACTTCCTGGGCACCAGTCTTCCTAGAGGGAATTTTCCCTGCTCGACTGTAAGCTCAGTGAGGATGAAAAAAAAAAAAATCTGACGAATTCACAACTCTAGCCCTGGAGCCTGGACAGTGCTGGGCAAAGAGCGGATAGCTGGTGAATGTACGAATGAATGGACTTATGAACGAACGAATGAACATAGAGAAATGAATGGCACGTCCATGTGTGCACCTGTGCCCCTCTTTTGGTGGGATGTCTGTTTTAGATTACACGCTGCCAGCGTCCCAGGGTTCAGCTTAGGGACTTAGTAAGTCCTGTAGGAGGTGATAAGGAAGAGAAGTAGCGAAGCAAGGCAGGAGAAGTGTTAGTGACTCAGCTGCGTCTGACTCTTTGTGACCCCATGGGCTGTAGGCTGCTGGGTTTCTCTGCCCATAGGATTCTCCAGGCAAGAACACTGGAGTCGGTTGCCATTCCGTTCTCCAGGGGATCTTCCCGACCCAGGGATTGAACCCGGGTCTCCCGCATTGTGGGCAGATTCTTCACCATCTGAGCCACCCGGGAAGGACGAGAGTGGACAGGAAGTGGTCCTGTCTGTGTGACCTTGGACCAGCCACTAAGTATCTCTGGACCTCAGATTCCTCCATCTATAAAATAAGAACAATGATTCCTACTTCACAGAGCTGAGAATTCAATGAGATGACGAAGGTGACAGAGGTGAGCGTACCTGGCACATGGCAGGTTCTCAACCCCACTGCTCTGCTGCGCACTAAGCCCCGTGTCTTCCAGGCTCCAGGTCACCCGGCGTCCAGCTGCATCACCCGCCTGTCTCCTTGCCTGCTCCCTGCCTCCCTCCGTGGCTCTCCATGTGTTCTTTTCTGGTCTAGTGCCCTGGTTATTTCCAGACCAAGGTGAACGGTTCCTGCTCAGAAACATGCCTGATGGAGCTCTGACTAAGAGGACTCAAGCTGGACTTGGGGCAGCAGGGGGCAAGGGGAAGAGGCGGGCAGAAGGGGCAGGGGGCATGACTCCCGCTGGCCTCCCAGCCGCTCTGCTCCATGAACAGAGGGTGAATGGCTCTGTAATTTATTCTTCAGGACACTACCATCCCAGGAAAGGGCCCTAACCTCCTAACCCTGTGCCCAACTGGGAAAATAGCTCAATTACTGCAAAATGAGACGCTGTCCCATGTGAATGGACCAGCACAAAACGATCAGTAGAGAGGGCTGGACAGGAGCAGCCACCTCCGTGGACACGGCAGCCTCCCCTGGGCAGCGGGAGCTGGGAGGGGCTGCGGGGAGCCTCTCCACTCTTACCCCTGCCATGGCAGCCCCTCTGCCCCATTCCTCTCCCAGCGATGTTCTCAGGGCAGGTGTTTAGCTGGAGTCCAACCAGGAAACAGAAGTGACTCGATGTATTAACACCCGGAATCTGATATAGGAAACTGGTTCCAGGGGAGCGGAGAAGTCAAACGGGGACGAGGAACGATGCAGAGGTGAGCAAGACAGAAATCCCCACCAGTCCTAGGGGGGAAGGGTACCGGAGGAAGCAGGGTTATCAGAACCCTGGGCGGGTCGCCGGGGGCAGCTAGGACAGGGCCACCTGTCTGCCAGGACCTGGAGTCCCGAACAAGGCTGCAAGGAGTGCCAGGGGAGACTCCGAGGTGGGGGCACACCCCAGCTTTCCTCTCTTCCCCACCCGCTGGTGCCTCCCATCAGCCACGCTCAGCCGGAGTCCGGCTGTCTCGGAGCCTGAGAAACCAGGAAGACAGCCACGTCCGATCCAGGACAGAGCAGCGGCAGGCCGAGGAAAGGATCTGAGAGGGAACAGCCTGGGAAAGGCGGGGGGTCCGGACGGTAGCCTGAAGCCACAGAGCAGGCGGGTGGGGAGCCCGGAGCCCCTCAGCCTGCCTTCCTCCCCACCCCACGCCAAGGGCTCAGCCCGCAGGGCTGGACAGCGGCATTTGGCCCCTACCAGCTCCCTGTGCCTTGCTGATAAATGCCAGGGAGCTCCCACGCCCAGCCTGATCCATCAAGCTCCCAGTGGCAGGTTGCAGGGCCAGAGACCTTGCGCGCCAGGAGCTTAATCTCTCAGACAAAGAGCAGAAATGCAGTCCGAGCCATGGAGACATATAACACATCAAGGGCAGTTACCAACCGTCTGAGCCAGAGCCCCGCCGCTCCTGGCAGGAGCGGAGAGGGAGCCTGTCTTTGGTCTTCCCTCCTCCGACCGTCTCTGGAGGGGATGGAGGGAGGCCTGGAAAGAAACCCAGAGCTTCTTCCAGGCCTCTCCCCGCTCTCCTGTCTCGTCCCTCTCTGCTCAACCTAGCCTGGCCCAAGCCCTTTCTTTCTCCCTCCCGCCCCTCCATACTGGACAAGAACTGAAAGCCTCGGAGGCATCACTCTTCTGCAGGGAGCCACTGATTCAACCGTGAGCAAGACAGGCAAGGTGGTCCCTGCCTTCACGGCGCTTGTACACAGGGCTTCTAGAACCTTCCTCAACTGCCCCCACAAGGGCAGAAAGAACCTCAGGTCTGCCCCACCCGACCCTGCTGCTTGCAGAAGGAGCTGAGTCCCAGGCCACCCACAGACCCAGCTCAGGCCTTCTTTTTCAGCCCCTTTCCTGGAAGGAGGAGGTCGGAGAAGCGGGTGGGCGGGGAGGCGTTGGACTCAGAGGGCTGTGATTGGCTGCCACCAGGCTGACAGACAGCGGAAGAGACCAATCCAGATGGGCCGGTGGCCAGCGTGACAGTCAACCCGGCATCGGCGGCGGATGCCACGGCGGGTCCCGGCTGCCCGCCCCCAGCCCTTGGCCGGCTTCGCCCTCCCGTCTGGAGCGCAGCCCTAAATCTCTTTGACATAAAATATCGTCGGAGAGCCGCGGCACGGAGAGATTAAAAAACAATAAAGAGAAAGCGAAACTCTCGACTATAATTACCAGCCTCTAGCCGGCAGCAGCAAAAGACGCACTAAAATTTTAATAGGAACCACTGCATTTAATTTAACGACACATTTTTTCAATTACCAGAATAATTGTTTTATTCATAAAATGAGCTTCAATAAAGAGGGTCATTTTCCTTTGTTTTTATTATTCATTTGTGCAACATATTTGAGATAGGATTCCCTCGTGTGAAGGCAGCTGGGAGGGGACCCGTGACATCTGTGTCATGAGTGAAAATCGGAGGGGGCAGGGGGGCACCCCGAGAGGTGGGCGTCCACACGGTCCAGGTGATGGTTGAGTGCGCTTGGCCAGGGCATCAACCTCTGCCCCGCCCCTCCCCTCCACGGAGAACCTTCCAGAACGCCCTGAAGTTCACTTCACCAGACCCTGACCTCTCCAGCCACATCCTCCACTTGCAATTAACCAAGCTCCCTGTGGCCACTGGGAAGGAGAAACTAGAAATTCAGCTCCTTCCTTGCAGGAAGGATCCAAAAAATCACACTGCTAAACTGTGAGACAGCCAGAGCCTGGGGCCACTTGGAGGCGAGGAGGGAAGTGAGGAAAGATAATAAGTTAAAAAAGACAGCCTGTTGCTGGGAAATTGAGAGCCGGCTGCCCTCGAGGAGCCCCCAAGCCTCTGTTCCTGCCCTGCCAGCATCTGATCAGACGATGCCAATGACCATCACTTACTGGGTGCTGAGCCTGTCCTACCCAGATTAACTTCCCAGCACACAACAAAGCAGGAGTTACTGTTCCACCCACACTAGATATGAGAAACTGAGGCTCAAAGAGAGGAAGCTACTTGTCCCAGATCTCCCCGGGAGGATGTGGGGACGGGATCTGAACCCAGCCAGGCTGACCGCGGAGCTTACAGAGGATGCTCTGTACGACGGCAGCTGGCCAGCTGGCCACGAGGTAGGTTGCTTCTCAATGTGCCCTCCGCGACTTCATCTTTGAATCAATTCGTTTGCACTTCTCTCTCTGGCTCCGTTTACATTGCACTCTAAGCTCTCTCCCGGGCAAGCTCTCAGCTCGAGAGCCCTCACCCTGATCTTCCGGTTGGCGCTCAGAGATAGCACCAGCTCCCAGGCCAGGGCAGACGATCCCAGCCTCACGCTGCTCCCGGGGAGGGATGGATGGATGCAGGTCAGTGTGGAGGCCGCTGCGGGGGCTGGGAGAGAAGGGTTGGGGGAGCTCTGGGGTACCCCACTCTGGGCATGGAGGTGATGCTGAGCATGGAAACAAGCTTGGTTGTCTGTTCATTCTGAACTCCATCAGAGCCAAGAGTGGGGAGACAGGACACAAGGAACCAGAGGTGGGAACCCTCGACTGCCTCCAGAGGGAAACTGACATTGATGAACCAATGTCAGTGTCAAGGCCTTTAGACACACATTACCTATTTAGTCCCTGTGGCTACCTTGGAAACTGGGTATTAGTATTTCCCTGGCTAACAGGGAAACTGAAGGCCTAAGCGGTCAAACAAGTTTTGTCCAGGATCATGGCGTTCACAGGACTTCCCTGGTGGTTTAGAGTCTGCCTCCGAATGCAGGGGACACAGGTTCGATCCCTGGTGGGGGAACTGAGCTCCCACATGCTGCCAGGGAACTGAGCCCATGTGCTGCAACTAGGGAAGCCAGCAAGGCACAACACGCACCACAACCAGAGCAAGCCTCGAAGGCTGGGAGACTTGCATTGGTCGAAGGCAGGGAGAAGCACGTCCCAGGCGGGGACAACAGCTCTTGCGAAGGTGCGGCAGGTGGATGGAGCCCACAGCCTGGAGGGGGTGCATGTTGGGAGCTCGCCATTAGACCCTGGACTCGCACGGCCTGTCGCCTGCTCTGTCCACTGAGCCAAGTGCAGGAGAGGAGGAGCCCTCCCATGGATGGTTGTCTTGGCCAGCTCCCTGCCCTGGGCCACCGGGGGAACTCAGAGGTCAAGTCCAAGCCCCACCCCTGCCATTGGGCAGCACTGGGGCTGGCCTGAATCTCTCATCCTCTCCCTTTGCACCTCAAAGCCTGGAGCTCAGATGGAGTGGGGGGTTGAGGAAGGGCTGAGGTGGGGGGTGGGGACCAGAGCGGGGCTGCCAGGCACCAAGATCACATAAGCAGCAGATGTCGGCGGATTAGCGGCTCTGCCTCCAAATCTGCTGGAGCCACTTAATATTCTGCAGACGGATCGCTTCCCTTTCATAAAAAGCAAACATGGAATTGAAATGCAGCAGACTCCAAACACCTGGGGAGGGCTGGAGGCTTGAAGCTGTGAATCTGGGGAAAGGGGTCTGGGGAAGGAGACACAAGGATGGGAGGGACGGGGTGTGGGCTGCCCTGCGGGCCAAAAAGTGCCAATCCCCCCTGGAAGGGGAGCTTTGGAGGTTCCTCAGGCCCTGGGTTTCTGAGGCTCCCGGGAAACACCCAGGACTTTGGGGGCGGGGGTAGCTTGGGCCGGGGATGGACAGTTGGGAAAAGCCATGTCACTTGTTGGAAGTTGCTGCCAGGAAGGGAGACACTCGGGGACCATTCCTCTTCTTCCTCCTGACACCACGAACTGGGGGTGGAGACACAGCCAGCAATGGTAAGCAGCAGGCTCACTCCAAGCAAGCAGATCAACGGAGCAAAACAGCAAGCAGCTTTTGTTAAATATGAATAATTCCGAGAGCCCAGTGAGCTTTTATCTTATGAGCGTTTTTCTTTTTTTTTTAAATAAAGGAAGATGACTTCCTTAAACGGAGCTCACCACATCCAGCCAGGACAAAGAAGAAGAGCTTTCTCCCTCAGCCTCGTGTGAGCCCCGAAGTGGCTGGGCACGGCCTGTTGTCGTTCAGTCGTATCTGACTCTTTGCGACCCCACGGACTGCAGCACGCCAGGCTCTTCCGTCCTTCACTGTCTCCTGGATTTTGCTTGAACTCATGTCCGTTGAGTTGGTGATGCCATCCAACCATCTCATCCTCTGCTGCCCTCTTCTCCTCTTGCCTTCGATGTTTCCCAGCATATGGGCATGGCCCGTATTAACAGGTGGCATTTGCTTGGGTGCTGGCTGGACAGAGGCCGTTTGTGGCTGTTTGTTTACAAACCCTGAGTCACCTTCGGTTGGGGCACTCACGTTTGACCAACGTGGGGCTTTATTTTTAGCACACATTTTGTGAAAGCTATTTCTTAATTCTCGTGCACTTGTTCTTCGGTTGTTCCATCTCTGTCCCCTTTGTAAACCTGTTCTGGTTTTAACAGAAATACAGTTGGGGGAACAACCAAGCTTGTCTGAGAAGTACAGCGGGAACACCCGGCCGCCTGGGTTCACGTCTGAACTCTGCTGTCTGCTGCCTTCTGATGAAGCAGGGAGTGTGCCGGTCAGAGAAAGGAGAGGAGGGCCTCACATTCTGCCTGTGACCTGGCACAGAACACAGACTGTCAGCCCACAGGTCCGCCGGAGGAGCTGGGGAACCCGAGGACGCGCCTGTGGTTGGCTCTGTATGCGGTCCTTCTGGGTTTCCTCTGCAGTCTCCCAGAATTCCTCCGTTAATGACAATGACCCTACCCAGGCAGCCAGGGATGCTTTGTTCTGAAGCTAACTTCACTTGGAAGAAAGAAAGGGAGGGAGGGATGGGAGCACAAAAAAGGAAGGAAAGAATGTAGCAATAATCAAGCTATGTCTAATATCTGCGTGGCATTTAAAAATTTTTTTTGGCCACTCTGTGTGGCATGCAGGATCTGGTTCCCAGACCAGGAACCGAACCTGCGCCCCCTGCAGTGGAAGCACAGTCTTAACCACTGGACCTGGCACTTTAACAGGTCCACGCACTTTTACACGGACTGCGTCTCCTTTTGTCATCAAGCCAGTGACGTCACAGCTTGGGCATTAGCCCATTAGACAGATGAGGATACTAAGGTCCATAAGGTCTTCCATAGGCATATGCTGAATCAGGGGTCAAGCTAACAGGACTTCCACCAGGAGCCCCGAGGGAAGGCTGCCGGCTGGGGTCCTGACCCTCCCTCATGGGGGTTCCCGGCCCTGAATCCTGGGGTTGTGAGTCACCCCACATGGGAGGGATGCCCACCTCCCAGCCCCCTGCAGCCCCAGGCCTGCCTGCTTCCAGCTTCTTCCAGCCAGTGGCCTGGATCCCAGGATGGAGGTCTCATTTCCAAGGATGAAAAATCAGCCAAGAAACAAAGTGAGAGAGGAGAACAGACATGAGAAGGAAAGGGACCACCTTCTCTAGCGGAAGAAAGAGAACTAAACAGTACTTCTGTTCGCTGCTCAGTTGGAACCACCCACCTCCACCAGGGCCCCCCGTGCGCAGGGGCCAGGGCCGAAATTATGTCTGAGTCCAGCGGGCACTCGGGGCACAGCGGCTGGGAGAGGGGGCCTGTCCCACCAGACAGACGCGCAGACAGAGGGCCCCTGATGGGACAGCAGGCCACACAAGCTCACACGCTGACAGTGCAGCTCGGAAAAAGTACTGAACCCCCCGAGCCTCGGGGCTTCTCACTAGTACCGTAGAGCGGACAGTAATACAGGTGCCACAGAGGGGGGTATAAAGCTGGTCAGAGAGCTGGCAGGGCGTCTGGCACAGAGCAAGGGGTGGATAAATGGAATGCAATAAAGTATAGTAATAATATTATAATATAACATAACATAGTATACATTACATTAGAAAGGCGATTCTTTTTGAGAGTTCTTGAGGTTGAGAACCTTCCTCTGACACAGGAGGCGAAGGGGTTGGGAAGCATACGCGGGTGAGGGCGCTCAGCTCCCAGCCGGGACTCGGGACCCTCGCATCTGACAGCACCCCTCCCCTCCCCTGCTCTAGATAAACCACACCTCAGGTGTCTGCCCTCCAGCCTGCGGAGGGCCTCCCCACGGCCGGGTGGGCGGGCCCAGCAGGAAGGGCGGGTGAGGTGAGCCCCTCCCCGTCTTTCCGTTCCCACCTTCCCGTCCTAATAGACGCAGGGCCCTAAACGTCTGCGCCCCAGGGTCATGGAACCACAGAGATCTCGCCCAGACAGGACACAGGAGAGGGCGAGGCAGCCCGAAGCCTTTAGTCCCCAAAGCGCGGCGTCACTGGTCACCACGGCCACTTCACAGCATCTGGTCTTGACCTTGGGTCAGCATGCAGGGTTTGGGGTCCTCTAAGCTGTCACGCAGCGGGGAGGCGGGTCTGTGCCCCCAAGTCCTGCCCCAGCCTGGCCTGGAACGAATGCAATCTGGGGAGCAGTGTTCGGGCTCCAGGCGCACAGGGAGCCAAGTTCAAACCCAGGCGTGATCGAACGGCTCGGCCCTGAGGGCCTCGGCATCCTCGCCTGTGAGATGCAGGCCCTCCTTGCTGTTGCTGTTTAGTTGCTCAGGTGTGTCCGACTCTCTGTGACCCCATGGACTGTGGCCCGCCAGGGTCCTCTGTCCATGGCATTTCCTAGGCAACAATACCGAGTGGGTTGCCATTTCCTTCTCCAGGGGATCTTCCCGACCCAGGGATGGAACCCACGTCTCCTGGCGTTGGCAGCTGGATTCTTTACCACTGAGCCAGCTGGGAAGCCCATCCCTTCTAGTACCACCGCCTTAAACCAGGAGAAGAAACTGCAGACAGGAGTCATTAAAATATTTAATAACCAGGAATACAAGGTTCCGCTTGGCTGGGACGACATCTGGGCTGTGGGGATGGAGCAGGGCTGGGTGTACCGGCCGCTGAGGCCGTGCCTGGTGTCGACCTTCCAGGGTGGACATGGAATGTTCCAGAGATGTCAGGACAGCACTATTTCCTCAATATTTAAAATCTCGCATGATGATGGGGGATCTGGGCCCTGCCTACAGGGTGACGGGAAAGCTGGCTGAGATTTCGGATGTTCGTACCCTGCCTGGTGCAGATCGGCTGCTCCAGAAATGCCGGCTCCCTGTCCTTCTGCTGGGTCTGACTCAGGAGCACAGGCTCCCCTACCAGGAGACGGGCCAGAGCTCCCTCCTGCCAGCAAGAAAGGAGCTGGGACACCCTTGGGGGTCAGGAAGCAGGGAGTGTGGGATGATGCCAACAGGCCTGGCTGGCTGCCTGCTGGACACCAGGGCCCCCTGCTCCCCCGCAGATACTGGAGGAGGCGAGGTGCCCCGCCCTGTTCCTACTCACCCTGCCCAGGCTTTGGGGGATCTGGCAAGCACCCCACCCCAGATACTCACAGCTTGGGCATTTCTAGCTGCGCCAGGGGTGGGGCTGGGGGAGCTATTTTGGGTTTGGAAAGAGAGCTGTGGTGGGCGTGCGAGGAGGCAATGACAGGGCTGGCAGGGCCGGGCCCCCTCCTCTGGCCTCTGTCCACTAACCCCACCCACCCCTGCGCGTGGTCAGCCCACGGGACGGCCTCTCCCAGATCAGGGAGGGGGAGGAGGAGAGGCCAAGGAAGGCGCTTGGATAGGAAGAGGAGCCGTCCGCCCGGGGTCTGGGAGGTCCCCACATGGCAAGGCGGCCGCAGAAAAGCGGCCAGGAGGACGCGGTTTGCTGCTTCTAGCTCTGAAGCAGCCGGCGTCCTTCTTCAGGATGCTCTCTGTGGCTGTCACCACGGACCCTCGCGGGACACAGTACCGGGGTCACTGGGGGGTGTGCGTGATCCCCGTGTCGGGGGACTGTCTTCCTGTATGTGGCTCAGGGCTGGCCCCTGCCCCAGCCTCCGATGGCCAAAAGGCTGGACGAGGAGCAAGTGGCCCCAGAGGGCTCCCTGGGGACTCTGGAGACCCTGCTGCCTCCAGCCCCTCCACCCCCCACAGCTGGCTTCCCCTAGAACTTGCCTCTGCTCGCAAGGACTCTGTTCCAGGGCCAGAATCAAGGCGAAGAGAGCGAGGCACTGGGGCAAAATTTAAAGGAAGGGTGGCGAGAATCTGAGTCATCAAGATAAATATTTTAATGCAACGTTTCAAAAAATACAAATTAACGTAAGACATTCCACGATGAACAAAACAGCAAGATGTTAAATGAAGTCAGGCTCTGACGGCGTTGGCGCTGGGGGAGGGGGTGTGCGGTGAACCACACAAGGGCAGGGGCAGATTCGGTCTTCTGGGAACGTTCTGATATTTTATTCATCATGTGACTTTCGCATTAATTTGGATTTTTAAAAATACTGCATTAAAACGTTATTTATCTCAATGACTGAATGTCTTGGGCACCCATTCAATTTTGTCCTTGAGGCCAGAGCCTCACTCATTTGATCCTTGTTCCGGACTTCCTCTGTTCACTTTCCGTATCCAATTAGCCCGTCTCTTTCCTGCACTTCCCCGGTAAGAATTAGGGCAGGTGGAAATACAGAGAAGGAGAGCCACACGGAATCTGAATGGAGCATGAGGTCAGCTGCTTCTCAAAGGAGAAAGAAGAACCTGAGGGGTGGGAGGCAGGCAGGTAGGACAGGAGCGGCTGGAGGTTGTCCCAGTGTCTGTCCAGAGTGATGCATGAAGGCTGGGGAGACAAGAGGTGAGTCATGGGGTCTGAGGACAATCAGAAAGGGCAGGGAGAGGGAGGCAGAACCTGGGCATGGAGGAGGGGCTAAGAAGGAGAACTATCACCAAGATACAGTGAACATTTTACCACGTGCCAAGGGCTGATGTGTCCCTGTGCTATACACTTTAACCCACGTTCATGCCTCCATCCTAAACATCCTGAGGAGGTGGGCCGACTTATTGTCCCCATTTTACAGATGTGCAAGTTGAGGCACACAGACGCTCTGGAGCCCACAGCACCACGCTGAAGCTGGAATCCCACCTCAGGCAGTCTGGCTGGAACCTCAGTGCTCTCACTATTTCCCGGAGGATGGGGGACAACGGCCCTGCCCAGGTCCTCAGACCACTGCCGGCAGGGAACCTTGGCCAGGCACCCACCACACCCAGGAGATGCGTGGCTTCCAGGCAAGGCTGGACTGAGACAGGACCAGCGACGGATAACTTCGAATCAGAGATGCACTCTCCCAGAAGTCACAGGCAAATCTAATTTTTATAAATCACGTCCTATCTCGAATACCTTAGGGGAATTCATAACTTAAAAAAACCCGTCTGTGTTCCTTTATAATTGCTGCCTAATATAACTCTCAGTTTGAAATGCCATGAGCAACTCTGCGGGGCAACGGGACTCCAGAAGGGGCTCTTCAGGTGTACGTACCATCTTGGGGGGAAGGAATAAATAAGATCCTCTTTCACATGCCCTAGGTGACTTTATTTCCTTCCAGTAAATCTTTTTGTAACTCTTCTTTACAGCTACCCTGTTTTCTATTTTCCTGTCAATTCTAGAACAATTTCTTGAATTTGCTTAGACCTGCAGTAACATAGCAGCCACTAGCTTGCTGAAGCTATGGAAATTTTTACTTGTTATTGAAATGACATCACGTTTTTAATTGACGCACAGTTGATTTATAACTCGCTAATTTCTTGTGTACAGCCAAGTGATTCAGTTATACATACAGATGCATCCTTTTTAAAAAATCTTCTTTTCTGCTATGGTTTATTATAGAATACAGAATATACAGTTCCCTGTGCTACATGGTAGGACTCGGTTGTTTATTAAAATGAAATAAAATTTAAAATCTAAGTTTCTCAGTCACACTGGCCACATGTGGCTGGCGGCTGCCACGTTGGGCTGTGCAGAATATAGCACATTCCTATCACCATCGAAAGCTTGACTGGACAGGGGTGGCTTGCAGCCTGAAGCCCATCTTCTCTCCCTCTGTTTTTGGGCTGCTCCACGTGGCATGTGGGATCCCAATACCCTGACCAGGGACTGAACCTATGCCTTCTGCAGAGGAAGCGTGGCATCTTAAGCACTGGACCACCCAGGGGAGTCCAAAGTCCCCCTTCTCTTACAGTGAGGCTCTCGTGCGTTCTGTCCTTGAGCTGAGCCTCTGGGGTGTTCAGCTATATGTGATGAACAGCTGCTGTGACTAATGTCGCTGGGTGGGTACAGGTGTGACCCGGATCAACACCTGCTGTCCTCCCGTGCGACCTCGCGAGACCAGACGGCTGGGTCTGGGGCTCCTGGTAAAGGTGGCAGACCGCCTCCCTCCAGCGGATGACAAGTGTCAACAAGGGTCTGAAGGCACTGGAGAGCAGCCAAAGGCAGGCGACAAGGAGGGGAGTCAATACTTAGAAGACAGGAGTGGCCCTTGGGTGACTTTCCCATGGGGCTCTGTTGATGGCGGACTCCAGCCTCTGCCAAGGGGGACAACGAAAATCCCGATGAAGTGAAAAGTGTCAGTCGGTCAGTCGTGTCCGACTCTCTGCGCCCCCAGGGACTGTGGCCCACCAGGCTCCTCTGTCCATGGGATTCTCCACGCAAGAACACTGGAGTGGGTAGTCGCTCCCTTCTCCAGGAGATCCTCCCTTCTCCAGGAGATCCTCCCAACCCAGGGATTGAACCTGGGTCTCCTGCACTGTCAGGAGGATTCTTTACCATCAGAGACACCAGACAGGATGCCAGACAGAAAACCTGAAATCTTACTGACTTGAAGAGCCAGAGAACAGAGTTTGGAGAGACTGCAATAGTTGGAATGTGAGGGTGGGAATCCCAGAAAGGAGAGTCGGTGGAAACAGACTCAAATTCTGTATATAAACTCTTCCCAAAGCATTGGCCAACGTGTGAAATATCCAAGCACGGGCCACTCTAAGCAGCTCACAAAGGTTAGAAGAACTGAGAAGAGATTTCTGCTACCAGTCACCACATGGGAGACAAAGTCTGGAGTTTGAGTCCAGCCAAATTAACCATTCTTGTTTGCTTTTAATCAATGCACTTGAGGGTAACACAACAAAATCCAAAGTCTTTACAACATGTCATTCACAAGGTCCAGCGTATAGCCCCAAACTTCCAGGCACACATACATACCCACAAACCCAGAAAAATGTGATCCCTACATAATAGAAATCAATACAGACTGTTCTAAAACAACTATTCTAACTGTCCTTAAGGACACAAAGGAAAATATACCTGTAATGAATGTCCAAATGGGGAATCTCAGTGGAGAAATAAAAACTATTAAAGAGAATCAAATAAAAATTCTTGAATTGAAAAATACAAGATCTGAAATTAAAAGTTGATTGAATAGGCTTTAACACTTCATTAACGAGAACAGAAGAAAGAGTCGGTGAATGTGAAGATAGATCAACAGAAAATATCCAACCTGAAGAACAGACCGGAATAAAACCTAAAACCAAAAGAACAAAACACCAAGGCTAGGGCCTCGGGGACTGTGTCTAGGCACCTGACATCTACACGGAGCCCGAGAAAGAGGAGAGAAAATACGGGCAGAAAAAAAAGTGTTTGACCAAATAAAGGCTGAGCATCTCCCAATTTGGAGAAGGACAAATTGCAGATTCAAGGCAGTCACTGAGGTCCAAGGAGGACAGATACAAAGGGGAGTAGCCATTAACCCAATGACCCACAGGAGAGGGGACCATCACCCCTGCTTTACCTTAAAACCACTGGGCAGCGGGGTCTGTCTCTCTGCGGGCTTCGTGTACACTGTGGGAGACAACATGACGATACCCTGTCGTCCCTAGACAGTGCAAAGAAGAGGGCTGAGGCTACAAAAGCGCAGCACTTCTGCACACGTTTTCCTAACTGACATTCAACAGCTGTCTCCTGAAGAGCCAGGAGCTCTTGTTTCCATTTTGATTTTCTTATTAATTAAAAAACTGGAAATTGGCACTAAGGTTCAGAGATGTTGACCCACTCACCTACGATCAGACGGTAAGTGGTGGAGCCAGGGCTGGACGCCCAGCTCCAAAGCCCATTTTCTTTTCTCTATGAAAAGTGAGATGGTGGGATGGCATCATTGACTCACTGGACATGAATTTGTGCAAACTCCGGGAGTTGGTGAAGGACAGGGAAGCCTGGCGTGCTGCAGTCCATGGGTCGCAAAGAGTCGGACACGACTGAGCGACTGAACAACATCAGTGATGAAAAGTGTTAGCTGTTCAGTCGTGTCCGACTTTTTGCGACCCTATGGACTGTAGCCCGCCAGGCTCCTCTGTCCGTGGGATTTCCCAGGGAAGAATACTGGAGTGGGTAGCTTTATATTCATGCGTACTAACCCTGACTGCACACTGGATTCACACATGCAAGGAGCTTTCAGAAAAAATCTCCGCCGCAGATGAATCGATCAGAAACAGCAGGCATTCAGTCCAGACACTGGAAATTTTGAAATCACCCCTCCAGGTTATTTTTCAGGTGTGGCCTGGGTTGAGAAGCACTGTGGCTGTTATGCTGCAGTCTGGAAAATTCCAGGCAGAGGAAGAGGACGGGGTCAAGCCGGCTCACACAGGTGGGCAGTGAAAATCCTCGGTCAAGGCCCTCGGGACAAAGGCTGAAGCCCCAGTCTCGTGAGTTTATAACCCTCCACCTCTCATCTTTCTCCTGGACTTCTTGGAGGTGCAGAGCTGTCCCCCGCTCTCGGCTCCAGAAGATATGGAGGTGATAAAAGTGTCGGAGGAGCCTCTCCGCAGCAGGGCCTGAGTTACAGGAGGCTGCAGCGTCGGACGCAGGACACTTACTCTGGGTGAGGAATGAGCAGTGAGACCTCAGAGCCCTAACTCTCCCAGGCTTTGCTGGGGGAAGGCAGAGAGTCAGACAGCCCGCATCACTCTCCCGGAGCCCTGGGAGCTGTCCCGTGGTCCTGGGGAGAGAGCGAGCCTGCGCTGAGCAAGGCGGACGCAGGACAAACGCCCCCTCCCTGGGTGGAGCTCTGCCATGGGCCCCTCCGGTCCCTGCGGTCTGTCACGCCCCTGCCTCCTAAACCCAGACTGGCCTCAGGACCCTGCTCCCACCACCGTCGCACTCGGCCCAGCGTCCACGGGACCCATCACGGGCAGGCTCCTTGCTCTGCTTCCCCAAAGCCCAGCACAGTGCAGAGACCCCACAGATCGTTTCTGCGAGCATGTGAGGGTGAATGAGGCTGGCCCCCGCTGCCGACTGGCTCGGTCTGCCATCTGACACGAGGTTAGCCAAAACAGGCCACAGAAACAAGACCGGAAGACCCCCTGCCCGTCCCTCTTATAGTGGTGGTGATGATGGTGATGATGGTGGTGATATCGGCCCACCCTCCACTGAGCACCAGCTCCATCCTGCCACCTCCCCACTGCATCCTCAGAGCCACCCTGCCAAGGGGACCGCTTCAGCTCCATCTTACTGCCTGTGGTCCAACTGAGACCAAAGCCAGGTCTGTCTCTAACGCGGGAGCCCTTAGGGGTGGCCCCACTCTTCCATTCCCGTGTTCCCCTCAACCCTCGCTGAACGGAATCAAGTTTAATCCCCGAAGGCCCCCCTGACCAGGGCTAGGCCTCCAGCAGTGTGGCCAATCCCAGTGCCCTGTGTCCACTTCGGGGTTCCCACTCTGGGGAGCTCCGTGCCCCGAGCTTGCTCACGGCCTGGGGTCAAGGTGGCTACCGTGAGACCCGGCGTGGTCCCCAGGGGCCGTCCATACTCGGGGAGCTGGCAGCCCACCCAGGTCCGCTCCTGGCTTATTGATCTGGGCCTGGGGGGGAGCAGGCAGGAGCCCAGCCCTGCGGCCTGACGGGCGCTCCCAATGGCTTGTGTCTAATGACCGCAGAAAGCTATTACAGCCCACTTAGCTGTAAACAGCTCTCCTCGGCACTCATTAGGGCCACTGAGATGCAGCAAGAGCCCTCCCCTGCAGCACGAGGGGGTGTGTGCCAAGCTCGCCGGGACTGAGCCTCCTTCTTACTGGAAATGCTGCTTCCCGCCCGGCCTGGCTTCCAGGAAAGGTAAGCCCGGCTGTGTCCCGGCCAGCGGCCCTGCCCTCTGCGACCAGGGTCCCCCATGTCAGCGACTCTGTCATCCCCGGGGCAGCAGGAATCAGGCTTTCCATGCCCCAGGGCTGGCCTGACATTCAACCTGAAAGCCAGCCAGCCTGCCAGATCCCCCAGGCCCCGGAAGCGCTGGCAGGGCCGGTGTCCACACACACGTCCTCCTGTCCATGGGGGGGACGTCCCACCTGTCGTCAGAAAGGATGGACACTTCTGGGATCTAAACTTCAGGCAAGTGAGACCCCAGGTGCTTAACCAGATACTGTCTCCCCTCAAATAAGAGCTTTCAGACCATCTCAGCCTCGATCCTAATAAAACCATGTAAGGGTCCCAACAGATAAAACAGCAACGGGCAGATGCCCTCATCCAAGCAGGGGTGAGGGGGTGGTCCAAGCCTGTGTTGCTGTCCCCCCACTCCCCACCTGGACCACCCGCCACCTGCCATGATGGCTGAAGCACCTCTGAATTCTGGGGTGCTCGGGACACGATTTAATAACCTGTGACCCAGCCTGGGGGCTTTTCTGTTGGCTCAGTGGTAAAGAGCACGCCTGCAGGAGACGCAGGAGACTCGGGTTTGATCCCTGGGTCGCGAAGATCTCCTGAAGTAGGAAACGGCAACCCATCCCGGTATTTCTTGCCTGGGAAATCCCGTGGACAGAGGAGCCTGGCAGACTGCAGTCCATGGGGTCGCAAGAGTCAGACACGACTTAGCACGCACGCGCGCACGCTTACAGAGGAGATGAAGGTAAAATGAGATCATGTGGGTGGGCTCTAGTCCAGCACAACTGCTGCCTTACAAGAAGAGATTAGGGCACGGACCCCCACAGAGCGAAGACCATGTGCAGACCCAGGGAGAAGACGGTGGGCTGCAAACCCTGGACAGAGGCCTTGGAAGAAAGCAACCCTGCCGACACTTTGATCTTGGACATCCAGCCTCCAGAGCCCGAGACAGTGACTGTCTGTAGTCAAGTCGCCCAGTGGGCGGCTCTTTGTTACTGCTGCCTGAGCAGCTGTCCCTGACCATCGGGGCGGGTTCTCCCGTCTCTAACCCTCCATCTCATCCCGTGCTTCTCCTTCTTGGGGCGCACAGACTTACCACCATCAGACATTCCTCTCTGCTGGACCACAGAGTCCGTTTCTCCCACTGCTCAGCCTATGACGCGGTTTGCCCTCTGTGCTGAAATCCATTACACCCACTCCCAGGTGTCAGCGCCCCTTTTGGGTGCGGCTCCAGCACCCTGTCCCCTACCCGGAGCAGGGAACCATGGGCTGTCCCCTCCCCGGTGGGGACAGTCTTCTTGCCCCCAGCTGCACCCGCTTCTCTGTGATAGAGCGGCTCGCACCAAACCAGGGCCAGCTTTGCCCGCGTGAGGCCCAGGCGGCCTCTGAGTCTTGTGCTAAGAAGAGGCCATGCTGTGTCATCGCCGTCTTAAAATTCTCAATAACGGTGTCTTTGAACTTGTGCTTTGTAAGTGAAGTATGGATCTTTCTTGATTTACAACGGAGGTCACATCCCAATAAAGCCACCACCATGAGTTGAAAATGCATTTACTATACCTAGTGAACATCACAGCTCACCAAACTTGACTGTGCTCTGAACACTTAACATTAGCCTATAGTTGCACAAGATCACTTCACTCAAAGCCTATTTTGTAATAATGTGTCGAATATCTCATGTCACTGACTGACTGTTGAAAGTGAAGCACAGAGTAGTGAGGCTGTCTGGGTACAGAATGGTTGTAAGTGCATTCATTTTTGACTCGCGTGATAGAGGGGCTGCCTGGGAGCTGCGATCACGGCCGCCACCCAACATCACCAGAGAGGATGGGACCATATATCACCAGCTGGGAACAGATCAACGTTCAAACTCTGTGTAAAGTTTCTACTGACTGTGCATCATTTTCGTGCCATTGACCAGAGTCGAAATGCTAAGCCAAACCATCGTAAGTTGGAGACCCTCTGCGTTGGAAAAATAGCCTATGCAGGTGAACAGAAGAGAGACATGCAGAAGACAGGAAAAAGCTGGATGCTTCAGTAGCTGTAACAGCACTCTTTAATCTACTTTTCAAGCAAGGGCCACTTTTTCATTCCGCCCTGGGTCTTGAAAACTATATAGCTAGCCCCACAGCCGATTTAGGAAAAACTCCTCAGCCCCCAGGGTATTTCCCTCGACGTGCTCATAAGGGGAGACTGTGTTCTTAAGGATTTCTCGCCTTCCCGAGGGGACCTGCATGTGTTCCTACACCTGCGACTACCTGAGCTGACCCTGGTCTGAGATTCGAACGCCGCCTGCCAAGCTCAGCTCTGACACCCACTTTCCACATGCCACTCAGTCACTGATGGATGTGGTGACCCCGCAGAGTCAAGGACGTCCCCCTCGCTACCATGCTAAGACCGCCCTCCCTCCAGACAGACATCCATCCCAGGGTAAGCTGCCGCCCACCCTCTCCTTTGTATTATTTTGTGTTGGAGTGTAGCCAGTTAACAATGTTGTCACAGTTTCCGGTGAACAGTGAAGGGACTCAGCCATGCACATACCTGTATCCATTCTCCCCCAAAACTCCCCTCCCATCCAGGCTGGCACATAACATTGGGCAGAGTTTCCTGTGCTGGACAGGAGGTCCTTGTTGGTTATGTATTTTAAAAACAGCCATGTGCACATGTCCATCCCGAACTCCCTAACCATCCCTTCCTCCCATCCTCCCCCTGGCCGCCATAAGGCCATTTTCTCAGCCTGTGAGTCTGCTTCTGCCACCTGCCCTCTTGATGGGGGGCACCCCAGAGTGCCGGCCTGGTCAGACACCCCTCCTTGCCTCTCACAGGAAAACCGCCTTCCCAGCCTGGCTCCAGCCTGACTCAGGACCTCTGCGGCTGGGCTGAGGCTGGAAGCTGAGGTGAGGGGGTCATGTTACCGGGGAAATTTGGGGGACTGCATGGCTCACACTCTGAACCCTGACCCTGATCCGATGGGCAGGGTGGGGACAGCCCCTCCTCTATACCACCCAGCCTCTCACTTCCGGCTGATCTCTCGGGAGAGGGCAGAAACGAAGCAGAAAGTGGGGCGCACAGGCACGAGCGTCTGGGGGTGTGCGCTGGGCTGGCAGGAGCGTGTTGCCTTCCTTTTTCACGCTGGCAACAGCTGGCGCTGCCTCTCAGAGCCTCTGGCTGTGACAATTACCAAAATGTTTACTATGTGTCACTATTAATAATGCAGAAGCTCCGCCAGCCTCCCTTTCAAAGAAAGAGAGCAACACGAGAGTGGGACCAGGCTCCTGGCAAGGGTCCCGCCGCCCTGCCCGCTCACCCCTGACATCCCCCACTTCTCCTGCTCAGCCGGCCTCTCCCAACCAGAAGGGGGCTCTCTCCCACCCGGGTATCCCCCGGCCCTTCCCATACAGGCTTTAGAGCTATCCACCCAGGAAGTCTTCCAGAAGGTTCCACCCCCACCCCCCAGAGCACTGCACTCTCACCTCCGCGTGGAGAAGTGAGTGTGAGGGAGGCTCTGTCTCACCAGCCTGCCCGCTTCCCCACAGGCTCTGTGAGCACCCTAAGGCTGAGACCTTCTCTTCCCGCCGGTCCCTCAGGCATGGCAAGCTCACGCCCATTTGCCCCAGGAGTTCTACCCAAGCCATCTGCTCCTCCAGCAAATCCATCCCCCACCTCTTTGCCTAGTAACTCCTACACATCTTTCAGGGATCAGCTTAAATGTCCCCTCCTCCAGGAAGCCCTCCTGGATACCTCTTCGAGATCTTATATCCCTCTTTGAGTATTTTTACAGACTCTTGTAACTTGATCAATCACTATGTAATAAAATAACTTCATCTAACATTGTCTTATCCTCTAGACTATGCGAGGGCAAACAGAGGTTTTTACACCCACTGTGTTCTCAGCTTACAATAGTCACTTAATGAATGACTGCCCAAGGACCAGCCCTGATTCATGCAGACTTTGTAACAGGCAAATCACTGGTGCTGCTGGCTTCCCTCCAGCTCGAGAGAGCACTTTGGGCTGCCAGTGAGTGCTGGGGGCTCTGATATGGGGGTTAGGTACCCCTTCTTCTGGAACGTACCTGCACCTCTCCCCAAAGTTGAGCAGGGAGGGCTCTGAATAATAGGACCCCCCCCCAGCAAGTCGCTGTCCCCTGGACCTCAAAGGCTGGAGGGAAAGTCAGAAGTGACACCCTAGGCGAGATGTCCTGGATGTACTAACAGCCCCCAGCCCTCACACCTGCCCACAAACAAGTTCCTGGGGGTAGGGGATGAGAGCACCCCTGCCCATCCACAGCTCCATCCAGGACTCTGCCCTCAGCTCGGAGTCCAGGCGGATGAATAGGCATGTGGGGGCCAGGGGGTGGGGGAGGGTGAGTGCCAGGCTCACCCACAGCCGCTGTGCCAGCCTGCCAGTCACCGGGGGCCTGTCTCCTAAAAGCAGATTCTGACTTCGAACAACAAGATGCCGGGGACCCAGTCTCCCTGGAATGGCCGGATCAGCAGAGGCAGCTTGGGGTGGAGGAGGAGCCCTCTAGGGAAGAGGGTTCCCCGCCCAGCGGCTCCCCAAGCGCACCAACCCCTACTGCCCCACTGTGTCCCGCACACCGGCCAGCCTGCAGAGCCGGGCCCCGGGACGCAGCCTCACCCGGGTTCTCCTGGCTCCAGGACAGGGGAAGGGGTAGCCGGCGGCCCTGGTGAGGGTGTGGATGGCGGCAGGGGGCGGCAAGGGGGGCGGGGGCTGACCAGTAGCTTTATTCAGTATCATCTTTTCCAAAGAGTCGTGTATCCTCAAGAGAAAAGGGAAGAACTCTGCAGACCCGAATATCCAGCTATGGACCTGCCCACCTTCCCCCCACAAAGAGCATGACGGCCGATGCCCAGGACGCACCGGGTCACCTGTCCTGCCCCGCCTCCCTCCTCCTGCCGCTGACCTGCAGAGAGAGCTGGGGCACAGCGTATGTCCTTCTGAGCCTTGAGCTCCTCCGTCTAAAATAACAGGGGCGATGGGCCTGGAGACATCACACTGAGTGACGTCAGACAAAGAAGGGGAAATGTCATATGACATCCTTACATGTGGAATCTAAAAAGGAAAGATACAAGTGAACCTGCAAAACAGAACGAGACTCGCGGACTTCAAGAGCAAACTTACGGTTGCCTGTCCACTCTGCTGTATTTAAAATGGGTAACGAACAGGAACTACGGTACCACTTCGGGAGCTCTGCTCCATGTTCTGTGACAGTCTGGATGGGAGGGGAGTCTGGGGGAGAATGGACACACGCAAACGAATGGCAGAGTCCCTCTGCTCTCCACCTGAAAGCATCACAACAAGGGTAGTCGGCTACACGTGCTGGCTCAGTCTCTTCAGTCGTGTCTGACTCTTCGTGACCCCATGGACTATAGGCCACCAGGCTCCTCTGTCCATGGGATTCTCCGGGCAAGAATACTGGAGTGGGTAGCCATTCCCTTCTCCGGGGGATCTTTCCATCCCAGGGATTGAACCAGGCCCCCTGCATTGAAGGCAGATTCTCTTACCACCTGAGCCAGCAGGGAAGCCCTAATCAGCTATAACCCAATACAAAATAAAACGTTAAATAATTTGAGGGGCATCCTCCTCTGCCGACAGGGTCTCCCAACCCTGACCTTCCAGGCGTGCTTCTTCCCCTCTGACTCCCTCCATCCAAGGGGCGTCCCTGGTCCTCCTGCCAGCCCAGCCCAGCAGTCTCCAGAACAGAAGAGGAGAGGGTGATTTATAAGAGGAAGGGCCAAAGGTCGCAGAGCCTGTTGATCTGTTACAGGTGATGGATGCTGGCGGCTGCTCCTCTGTCCTTGTGGCTGATTAGAAAGCGTCTCTGGTGGAGGATTAAAGGGGGTGGGAGGGAAGGGGGCAGAGGAGGATCCGGCATGGCCAGAGAGCTCAGGGCACGGCCAGGAAGTCCACCCTCCACTCAGGTGGTCCTGCTCTCCATTAAGGGGGAGGCAGGGAGCTGTGACCCAGTGCTGGCTTCTCCCCATCACACTGCCTGGCACCAATCCACCAAGTCTGCAGAGTCACCGGGCGAGGAAGGTGGTGCTGCTCCTGTTGGATGGGTGAAGAATGGAAGCTCAGAGAGGTCGAGTAACTTGCCCAAGGCCACACAGCTATAGGCAGAGCCAGGACTGGGACGTAGATTCAGAATGAATCCTCTGTCTCCCCGGCCATGCACTTCCTGCCGTGGTTTCCAGGGTCCAGGGTGATTCTGTGAAAAGGGCACGGGAATCAGGAGCTCATTCAAGCCGCCTTCTACCGCAACAACTGCCATCAATAAGCTGTGTGACCTTGGAGAACTTGTGATCTCTTCTGCGGCCTCAGTTTTACTCTCTGTAAAGTGGATGATACAGCACTTCTCAACTAATGTGATCAGGGATCACTGGTCGGGGGGGAGGGTGGTGACGATCAAAATACAGATTCCTGGCTCCACCTCCAAGTATTCTGATTCTTGGTCAAGACTGGATGATGCTGCTGATGGTGGTCTGTGGAGCATGCTCTGAGCAGGTATTCACTTGTGGGTTCCTTTCCGATCTCAAAATGCATTACTGTTAGAAGCCTGGGGATGAGGGGAGGGCAGAGAGGAATCCCAGACAGTGATCAGGGCTTGTGTGGACTGGACTGTGGACTGTGCTAGTCACTCAGTCATGTCCGACTCTTTGCGACCCCACAGACTGTAGCCCGCCAGGCTTCTCTGTCCATGGAACTCTCCAGGCAAGAATACTGGAGTGGGTTGCCTTTCCCTTCTCCAGAGGAACTTCCCAACCCAGAGATTGGACCCTGGTCTCCTGCCTTGCAGGCAGATTCTTGACGGTTTGAGTCACAGGGAAGTCGTGATCAGGGCTTGCTCCAGACCAAACCTCCTAATTCCCACCAACCCTGCAGAGGGTGTGCTGGCCTACATCCTGTGGAGTTCCTCCCCTAACAGCTCCCACCCTCCACCAGGTCTGGCCACCCGCTCTTCTCAGAACCTCCTGTCCATGGGAAGCCCCCTACCCCATCTGCCACACCCGGGACACAGGGCTCAGTGCCAGCCGACAGCGGGCAGCGGCGATGAGAAGGGGCTCCCGAGCCGCCTGTGCGCTGGGGTCTGGAAATGTGGCTCCGACCCTTGGGAGCTGTGTGACCCTGGGAAAGTTACTAGGCCTCCCTGAGTCTCCATTTCCCGGTCTCTAAAACAAGAAGAAGCCTGGAACAACATATAGGATAACACTGCCCACGGTCAAGGCGCACGCAGGTTGGACCCACACAGACTCACAGGTGTAGACGGGTGTATACAGGACACCCCTGGAAAGGTACGAGAAGCGGGCGGCTGCATCTTCAGCAGGAAGGCAGGTCAACGGCAGAGAGAGAAGACAGTGGTCCCCAAACACCTTTGCGGAGTGCCTGCATTTCTTCCTGCACGCTCGCGGTATTCTTCCGAAAACGACCATCTCCCCGGCTCACCCGGGGCTGAGGTTCGGTGATCACACGCGGCTTGAGTGTGACGCCCGCTGTATGGTAAGTGCTTGGCACGCTGCCAGCGCTTCCTCGGGGCCCTTCCTCCGCCTCCTCCCTCTCCAGCCTGGCTCTCCCGGCCCACCTGCTGGGCTCCTGAACCCGAGTGCTTCTCTTCCTTCTGCTGCCCCTTTTATTTATTTATATTCCCTTCAAAAGGCAGGCGGGTGTGTTGGGACCAATCCATCCACGTCACTCACTCTGCCACGCTGCCCCGCTCCATCCACCCTGCTCCCCCTCGCTGAGACCAGCCGCGTAAATTCCTTCTGGCTATTAATTAAAAGCAGCCTCTTCCTTGGAGTGAGTGTACTTGCCGTAAATTAATAGCGGCCTTCTTAATCAAATCTTATCTCCTCCTCAAGCCATAAACACAGGGAGCTGGAGTTGGTATCTCTGGGCACCCAGCTGTGAAATTTAATTTCTGATGCTTCAGCAGGCATCGTGGGGTGGGTGGGTACCTATCTGGGGGGGGCAGCCCCACCTTGAGTCCTGGCAGCAGGCCCCGGCCGACCAACTGGGTATACTGAACCGCCTCCGCGGATGTTGAGAGGCGGAGCGCGCTTGGCTCTTAAAACCTGATGGTGCAGAAGTTTAATCGTCGTGATTATAATCCCTGGCATTCATATAGCTTATATTTTCATACATTTTTATCCCATCTGATTCCCATGACAGCTCTAGGAGGGAATGGGCTGGGAGTATGAACATCATTTCAGAGACAAAAAATGAAGTCGAACATGTTTTTCAGAGTCGGATCTGGATGGAACGCTTGCTCTGCCGCGGTTTGGCCGCCACTCTGACCCTCCGGTGCTTCATCACCTCAGGGGGATTTGTCCTCTGGCTTTAATGTGAAAATGGGATAAAATGTCACATGTAAATGGTCTGGTACAGCTCCTGGTAGGGGCCACACAGGATAAAGATCTCTCTTTTTTTTTTTTTTTTTCCTGGCAGCACTGCACAGCATGTGGGATCCCTGACCAGGGATTGAACCCCCATTTCCTGCAGTGGAAGCGTGGAGTCTTAACCACTGGACCACCAGGGAAGTCCCGGAAGCATCTTCTACTAACTGACCCCCTCCCAAGATCAAACATCTAGCCACAAACGAAAGCATAGACCCTGACTCGAATTCTACACCCTTGGAATTCCATCTTGCAACTCTGGAGTCCGGGGTCACCGGGCTGAGTCCCTGAGCAAATTCCACTCAGCCTGCTTCCTCCTCCCGGCCAGCCGGACGCTCCCCCCCACCCCATGTGAGCCCAGCAGCCACAGGCCAGAGACGGAGCCAGGAGCTGCCCGGACGTGACCACGGATGCGCCAAGACAGAGCCTGGACGGAAGACGCCCCTGCCAGCCCTGCAGCTGCTGCTGAGAGGCTCTGAGCGGCCCCCACCCGGGGCGGCCCCTTGGCACCGGCCCCCCACTCCGGGGTCATGCTGGCATCATCGCTCTGCTGAGCCACTGCGCGCCTCCGGCGGTGGTCCTCGGGCCGTGGGAAGCCTGGTGGCCGTCTCTGCATTATCTCTGTCACCCTCCAGGGGCTCACGTCATCCTGGCTCGGGTTCATTCACCGACCCAGACGGGGCTCCACCGCCACTGTTGAGCTGCTCGCTCGTTCGGAGCCAAGTGTCCCGTCTCTCCAGGCTCCTCCGGCCCTTCAGGAAATGAGTCTTTCTGTCTGGGCCCAAGCGGCCCCACCCTCAGCTCCTGGGCAAACAGCCCGCCCCAGGCTTCCCTGGAGTTGGCTTGCGGAATTTCCCTGAATGAGCTGCTCCCGGCCTAAAGCGGGCAGCCCTTCTCCTTTCAAAGTTTTCTCACTGCCTTTGAGCTTGGTATAATTGCTTGAGTTTTGCTAGAATCTACACATTTGTTCCAGATTCTTGACACCCACAGGGCAGAGCCTCTGCAAGAAACTCCGCTCCAGGCGCCTCTCTTCTCAGTCCCACGCCCACTAACCCCAGCATCTCTAAAGCCCGACCGTCTTAGATTACGCTTATGCGGTAGTTCCCAAAGCGGGGCTCCCCGGCACAGCCGAAGCGGCAGCACCTGGGAACCTGTTAGAAGGGCGGCTTCTGGGGACCTCCCCAGACCCCAGGATCAGCACCTCGGGGGTGACACCACGCAGTCTGCCTCTGAGCCAGCCCTCCAGGACAGTCCAGTGCATTCGCAAGTTAGAGAATGTCCTAGGGCAGCAGTTCTCACCGGGGGTGATGCAACCCCCCACCCCCGCCACGGCAGGGCAGAGGTCTGGAGACGTTTTTGCTTGTTACAGCGGGCATCTAGCGCGTGCAGTCCAAGGACGCTGCTAAACTTCCTCCTATACGGTACAAGACAACTCCGCTCCCTCAAGACACAGAATGAGCCGGTCCCACGTGCCGAGGTGCTGAGGCTGAGAAATCTTGCTCCTGGCCCATTCGGGCCAGGATGACTCCGCCAGAAGAGGGAGAAGATGTCACAGTGCCCCGCGGACTTCCCAAGGGCCAGGATGGCACAACCCTGGGGCGGACTCCTAAACACAGGGACCCCCTTCTGCACTGTAGGTGCACACGAAGCCACTTCACTCCCACAGCAGCCCTGGGAGAGGGGACCCCTCCCAGTGACCCATCTTACAGACGGGGAACCTGCGGCCCACAGAGGCCCAAGGACTCACAGCTCGTTCACGGTGCGGAGGGACACCAGAGCAGCTAAAGCCAGCGTCGGCATCCTCGCCGCCAAGGCACCCACGGCTCCCTAAGTGGAGATGCTCACTTGTTACTCAATGATCTATTTAAGCAAGGAAAAAAAAAACTGCAGGCACTGCAACCACTCACTCAGTCTGTCCAGGAGCAGTTATTTAGTGCCAACGACACGCTTGTCTAGCGGCTAGCGGCTTTATGGTGACTCTGTATTTCCAGGCCACCAGGAATGCACACTCCAGCCGGGAGAGATTAAGATTAGCACACTCGGATGCACACGTGCACACACTCCTAGAGGCTAAGGCAGCATCTCTTTTGAGGGGCAGAGAGGATAAGGCAGCATCTCTTTTGAGGGGCAGAATTGTAGGTGCTCGGTGCATTTAAAGACAGAATGGAAGTGAGGGAGGCCCTGAGGGAGAGCTGAGCCTGGAGGTGAGGCTCAGATTTGTGGAATTGGGGAAGGGAGGCCAGTGAAACAGGAGGAGCACAGGGCAGTGAATGGGGCCTCGAAACAGACAGCGGTTACCCTTACCACTTAACCAGTGATGTGGGCAAGTCCCTTATTCCTCAAGCCTCAGTTTCCTAATCTGGGAAATGGGGGCCTTGCCACCTGCCCCACAGCAAAGGGTGGGGATGAAACAGGGAGTCATGGAATAGCTCTGTTCGCGGTGCTGTTCCTACATCAGCCCTGACAGTGTGAGTCGCTCAGTCATGTCCAAGCCTGTGTGACCCCGTGCACTGTAGCCCACCGTCAGCCCTGACACAGGGTTGATTTCTGTCTGGTCACTGGAGACTGGAACCTCCCTGGCCTAAGGTGTCTGGGCTGTAAGGGAACTGTCCCCAGCCACAGGGCAGAGCGGCCGGTTCACTCTGAGCAGCCCTGCAGAGCCTCTGCGGCGGCAGGTGTCACAGAGGTGCTAAGTGCCATTGGCATCTAATTATGTCTGTGTCCTTGCACTTGTAATCAGGTGAACTCAATAGGGGCTGGAAAGGGGACAGCCTTAAAGAGAAAGCAGCCAGCTACTGGCCGCAAATGTCTGCAAACACGTTCGCTCCTCTCTGGAATGTGGCCTCTTCCAAACGTCCAGGGGTCTGGGGGCAGCCAAGTGCACAGATAGGATGCTGCCAATTACAGACTCTTGAAAGTTGGGGCCAGCATCTTGGCTCCACAGGAAACAGGGAACCAGCAGGGTCCTTTGAGAAAGGGAGGGCGTTTGATGAAAGAGGACATTTAGCAAGATGGCTGAGACAGCTGTCCGCGGGATGGATGGAGAGGAAAGGCCAGATCAGAGGGGTCAGCTTGGTGGAATCCAGGCGTGAGCGGCCGTGGGAGGCTGCCAGGGATGTGTGAGAACGGATAGCCCTGGCAAATGATACCCCCGTCCCAACATCCACTTCCTGGGTCGGAGAAGACGCCCCAAGGCCCTGCTTCCTGGGTCGGAGAAGATGCCCCAAGGCCTGTGGGTCCCACAAGACACACGCCAAGGATTCAACATCCCCCGTCCGTGGTAGAGAATGGCTCACTCTGCCCCTTCAGACTCTGGGCCATTTGACCCAGAATTCTCAACAGTCCAAAACTTTAGAAAATAAGGATCTAAAAATCCCAGGAGCCAGAGGCCTGGCCAAATCTGCCCTTCCCCCGCCTGCCCTGCTTGCTAGGTGATTCCTTGCCTGCTAGCAGCTGGTTCTTTCTGCTCCTGATCTGCAGGTCACATCCAGAGGGCAAGGCAGGGGTCCTCTGAGGTCCGGAGAGTCCACAGGGGACTAGGGATGGTTGGGGCATTGTGCCTCGGGAGACAGAGCTGCCTCTTCTGGGCACCCAGCCCTCTCTCTTGGTTAACAGGACACCCAGTGAAATGCCAGTCCATGGACTGTTAGAACTGGGGTTTTCAATAGTCCAAACCTACAGGAAGGACTTCCCTGGTGGTCTAGTGGTTAGAATTCTGGGCTTCCACTGCAGGGTGCACGAGTTCAATCCCTGGTCGGGGAACTAAGATCCCACATGCAGCATGGTACGACCAAAAGAAAAAATAAAAAGAAGCTTGCAGGAAATGTAGCATATATACGTGTGACTGACACTTGGGACAAACTTACACTAAGAGATGGGTCCTTGTCTGTCTGAATTTACATTCACCTGGGCATCCTGTATTGCAGCTGGGACCCACTGCACCTGGAGATACCAGGGGTGCAGGACCTAGGCAGGGGAAGAGAGCACTGCATCCCTGGGGCCCCCCCCGCCCCCCGACCACGGCTGAGACCGCTCATCTGCGACACGGGGACAGACCGCAGGACAGCGATCACGCGGCCGTCAGGAAAACCTACAGGCGAAAAGTACTGAGTGCTAAAAAGCGAAGCGGGGCCGGGACCACAGCAGTTGCTGCTCAGCTGGAGATCGGAGGCCTCCAGCGGCACACTCGGCCCCTCTGTGGACACAGGGCGGGCGCCTCTCACCGGCCAGCCTCGGTTTCCTGCCTGGGAAAGGAGGGAGTTGATTCCCATGGTCACTTTCTAATTAAAAACCTAATGACTCTAGGGGCCTGATCTGTCAGTAAGGATGCATTCAGGAAACCGTGGCATGTCCCACCAAGAGCTCCTTAGCACAAAAGGGAAAAGTAATCCACAGCCAGAAAAAAGGACTGTGTCCTGCAGCCCGCAGACACGCCTCCATGACCTTAGCACCACGTGTGGCTCGGGACCATCAAGGCCGAGCTGTCCCCCTCATGGCGGAACCAGAGGCTGGGCTACACGCTGTTCACTTGTACCTGCCTCTAAGATCATTGCTGTCATTGTTCAGCGGCCAAGTCACGTCCGACTCTTGTGTGACCCCCTCGACTGCAGCCCACCAGGCTCCTCTGACAATGGGATTTCCCAGGCAAGAATACTGGAGTGGGTGGCCATTTCCTTCTCCAGGGATCTTCCCAACCCAGGGATCGAACCCGTGTCTCCTGCGTTGCCAGGCAGCTTCTTTACCACTGAGGCACCTGGGAGGCCCTGCAGGCAGGATTATACCTGCACAGTTAGAATGTGTAAGAGCAGGTTTTATCGGGATAATAAAAATAAAGATGATCAAAATGGGGTCAGACCCCATCTGAAGAGGGGGCAGCAGAGGGAGAGAGATGGTGGCTTTTTTATGTTTCAGGCAGGCCAGTTCATGGAGATGCGACGGTGCCCTCCCGCCGTCTCCAGACCCCTATTAACACCTCCAGCCATCTGTCTCTGCCAGCATCCTGCCTGGTTAGCCCGCCTGCAGAACTGCGGCTGTCTGGAGTCTAACCAGGGCACGCCTGGAGCGGAGCTCCGGAGGGAAGAAGGGTGGAGCGGGCAGGGCGGGGCGGCTGGACCGAGGGTGAGGGCGGCTCACCGGGGCTGCACAGATAAGGAAGAAAGGCTGACCGGACGGGCAGGCACGCCCTGCTGGCTTCCGGCCTGTCCCCCTCCAGAGCGAGGGCCCGCCGTGTGCCCCACACGACACCACGTGCCTGGGGGAAGGAGCGGAATGAAGGGTCATGGACTCGCGGCCCGTCTGCAAGGCCTTTCCCCCGACTTCCAGGTGTTAGAAAGCTCTGCTCGCAGGAACAGTGTTTGCACCACAGGGGCAGGGTGGGGGCGGCGGTGTCCACTGAACGGTGATTCGCTGGGCCCTGCAAGGCTGAAGCGGCAAGGGGGCGTGGAGCCCCGCTGCGGAGCCTGCTCCTTCTAGGGTGGACGGTGAGAGGCCCTTCAGGCGGGCTTCCCCGGGCTCTCAGGATCCCGCGTCCTGCACGACCGGGCCCTCTCCTGGCCTCCCCCTCCCCAGGGCACAGAATGGGCGCCTCCTGCAGGTCGTCCCTCAGCAGGCGGGAGGCCCCGGCCTGTCCTCGGCCAGGTGCGTGTCACCTGGGGCGCAGGTGGGGCTCTGCGGGCCCTTCGCAGCCTGCAGGAGCACCCACGAGGGCAGGGCCCCAAACAACCCCCTCTCCAAGGTGCCCCAGCCCCCGGCCACGCTTGTGGCCGCAATTGCAGCTTTCCTCCTCAGGAAGCAGGCAAGCTCCACCCAAGGGGATGAGGATGGTGGGTCAGGGGGAGGAGAAGGCTTCCCCTCCAAGGCCAGGGGGCTACCGGGGGCTGGACGGCATCTGCTTTTCAGGCACCCGGGGAGGACAGCGGTGGCTCGGGACCCCTGCTCCCCAGCACCTCCCAGGCCTGCCAGAGTCGGGACGCCCAGCTTGGCAGGAGCGGACACCGGGGAGGGGCAGATGGCAGCCGCAGTTGGACCTCTTCTCTGCAGTGCCCCCCCAGTCAACCTATGCCACCCACGTGATGCCTCTGATCAGATCTGGGGTTTCTTACATGCAGTAATCGGATCACAGGAGGTGTTAACTGGATTAGGCAGAAGGCTTCCAAGAGACACAGGCGGGAAGTGGCTGTCACACCACTTGGGAGCCTGGGCTCGTGACGAGAGCTGGTTTCCAGTCCTGACCTCCCTTCTCCTTGTCCCTCTTCCCGGGCCGGACAGGGCGAAGGGGCACGCAGAGGGGGCTTGGAGCTGGCCCTGGCTCTGCAGCCCTCTTCTTTTAATTAATTAATGTATTTATTTATTTTTGGCTGCGCTGGGACTTCAATGCCGCACACGGACTCTCTCTAGTTGCAGTGAGAGGGGGCTACTCTCTAATTTCGGGGTGTGGGCTTCTCACTGCAGTGGCTTCTCTTGCTGGGGTGCACAGGCTCAGCTGCCCCACAGCATGTGGGATCTTAGTTCCCAGACCAAGGACCGAACCCGTGTCCCCTGCGTTGGCAGGGAGATTCTTTACCGCTGGACCACCAGAGAAGTCCCAGACCTCTTCTTAATGTGTCCCCGTCACCTCCCTTACCCACCCGGGTCCTGTCTCAATGTCCTTCCATCTTGGAGCACAGACAGTGTAGACTTTGCTTTAATCTCCTTTAACCTCCACGGGGAATTTACAAGGTATTGGTCTCAGCACATCCATTGAACAGAAGGAAAAGCAGAGGCTTAGAGGTTAAAGAAATGACCCTGTAACTCAAGGTTAATCAGTGATGAGTTACAGATCCCAATCCAGGCTTCCCTGCTTTTATTTCCATCTCAAAAACCATCTCCCTAAACCTAGTCACCTCCCTTCCCCCCAACCCTAACCCAGCTTCTGGGTACCAGCCGTGGACTGTCCAGCCTCGCCAGCCTCTGAGGCTGAATGCTGGCCAGGGAGCAGGCAGAACTGGTGTGGATCTGTGGGCTCCAGAGGGAGGTCAGACACTGGACCACTGCCCGATGCCCAAGCACCTCTGGCTGGAGTGTGGCCTTGCTGGCCGGCACCAGAGGGCCTGAGCCACACGTCATCATGCTGCCCTAGATCAGACGCCTTGAGGGTCCCCCCTCCACACACCTAAAAGGTCCACTCTTCCCTTCTGCTAATTCCCCCTCCTCCCCCACCATAGGAACTCTCGGCATCTAATACCTACAAACTTTACTTATCCTCCTATATTTCAACTTATGTTACTGTCTTCCATCTGAGGTCCCAGGAGGAGGGCTGTCTGGGGTACAGGTGGACCACATCAATATACTTCAGCATCCTACCACTGTACATGTAAGATTGTCTCAAAATACAAGAACTTCTTATTACTTAAAATACTGACCACTTTAGAATTCTAATTTCTTTGCTGTTATACTGAAAATGTTGTCTCAATGCACTTTCTCTCATTTGATTAGAGTTGATTTATATCGTATTAGTTTCGGGTGTACAACAGAGATGCAAGAAGCCTCTAGAAGCTGAAAAAGAGCAAGAAAACAGATTCTCCCCACAGGCTCTAAAAGGAACACAGTCCCCTGACACCTCAATTTTACTCAGCAAGAGCTGTGTCATCTTTCTAACCACCAGAACTATAAGATAATAAAATTCTGCTGTTTTAACTAAAAAAAAGAAAATTATCTATCCTGTTGGTTATCTCCCGATCAGAAAGTAAACTCCACGAGAGCAAAGAGGTTTGCCTGTTTCTTTTTTTTTTTTTCCACGACAGACGGGATCCTCAGCTCCTGGAATAGAGTCCAGGATCTGGTGGGTGTTCAGTGAGCGTTTGCTGAATGAACGAAGCTGTGGGAGGGGAAGGGGCCTGAGACGGAGCGGCGACGCAGGAGAGCGGGGAGGACGCACCTGCGCTTGTGCCAAGGGGCAAGAATGCGGTGCGCTGAGTGCGGGAAGCGGCCCTGGGCACGGGAAGGAACGTGCGAGTGTCAGGGGCCGGGGGTGGCCGTGGCTGCAGCCTGAACGGGACGCCCCGGCTGTGTGACTGTCAGACATGGAAAGCAGAGAGCAGAAGGTGTGTGTGAGGCAGGGGGCAGGCGCCGCGGGCCCGGTGGGCGGCAGCGTACCCTGCCCTGTGCCCGGTGATTCTCCTGCCCTCTGGCTCCTGATGGAGGGTGAGCCCAGAGGGCCCTCGGGCACGGCATCAGAGCCCCCCGAGGCTCCCGGGAGCGGGGAACAGGGCCCAGAAACGGCCGCCCTGTGTCAGCGGCCGCACGTGTGGCCCTCAGCCCCACAAGGACGCGGCCGGGGCAGCCTCGGGAGGCTCAGCGGAGTGGCCGGCACCGCAAGCTGCTTCTTGATGAGGTGCGGGGTCCTGGGAACGCGGCCTGGGGCCTGGGCCAGCCCCAGATGGCCCCAGCTGCTCCCCACAGCCCCAGGGATGGGCTGGAAGCTGGAGCTGCCACTGGTGGGGGACCAGAGGCATTCTGGGGAGGGTCTGGGTGGGGGCAGTGTCCGTGCAGGCCTGACCTGGCCCACCACCCTCCCTGCCCCTTCCCAGGCCCCGGCCAGGGCCTGTCCTCCCGGAATGCAGGGAGGCAGCCAGGAGGGCAGCAAGGGGCTAGGGAACGGAGCAGGGTGTCGGGGGAGGAGCAGGCCCCATCCTGTCCCCGTCCTGCTGCCAAGCAGCCTGAGGGCGTCATGAACACGGTCCGGGCGTGCTGACCAGGAAACCCTTGAGACACAATATTGCAGAAATCAGAGACGCCGGCCTTTGGGGACGGGGGGGGGGGAGGAGCCCATGACCCAGAGGGCCTCCCAGCTTCACGTCCCAGGCATGCCTCCCCCCCCCACCCGCTGCCTGTCCTGACATGCTTGGCCTGTTCTGGGCACATTCGCAATGTTGGGCGGCCTGGCTGGAGGCAGTGGGAGGTTTGCAAGATAGGGGTCCTGGGAGGCTCTGGAATGGACCCACAGAGCAATCTGGAGCGCCAAGGGGGCCAGAGCCAGGGCCCACGAAGGGGGGTGGGGGGTGACGTGGAGGCCTTGGCAGCCTGACAGCGTGATCTGGGATCAGCATCGGGTTGGGAGTGTCTGGGTCCCATCCTTACTCTGACTCCTAGCTGGGTGACCTGGAGAGGTTGCACAGTGTGTTTTGGAAGTTCAACGGCGTTCCACACCCGGCCTAGAGACCTGGGACAGGTCACTTCCCTCAACCTCGTAAGCCTCAGTTTCCTTATCTGCAAAATGGGTCGGCAGGAACAGGAAGTGTGGTCATCTCCCTATCCGGATGAGCTGCTTGTATCTGCGCATATTTGTCTATTCCATCTCTCTGTGGGTGTCAGCTGGCTGACAGAAGGCCTGGTTCGTGCGGTGCAGGGTCCGGAGCCCGTGGCCACCTCCCCTCCCAGCAGCTCCCAACACTCGTGAGGCCACCCTGACTCTGATGGCCCTGCCCCCATAGGTGATGAGCAAGGACAGGGATGGGGGACAAGGACAGGGGCGGGTGCCAGCCTCCACTGACCTTCCTGCCACAACTCTGATTGGCCCTCGGCCTCCACAGCCTCCCCGTGGCAGGTCCCTGGGGACGGCTCCGCGTCATCGCCTGGCAGCAGCTCAGCAGAGGAGGGAGATGAGCGGGGTGGAGCAAGAGGGGCGATCTCGGCCTCTGCCATCTGCCTCCCTCCATCCCCAGCCTAGGAACGCAGCCTAGGAACCCTTGACCACTTCCTCCAGGGCCCTGGTGGGCAGCTGGAAGCCCAGGGACTGTCTCCTGCCTCTGTTAGGTACTTGGTCCACACCTGGACTCAGCTCTCCTGTGCCCATGCCTGCCAGTAGCCAGGCTGCGCCTCCGCTCACCTGAGCTTCCTCTACCTTGAACACTCCTGACTTTTGAATGCCTTCTACTCTTGCCTGCCTGCCCCAGGGCTGCAGGGGGAAGACTCCCCCGACTCTGGCCACCCTGGACCTCCCTGCCTGGCACGGGCCTCTGGCCACGCCCACTGCTGACTCAGGAGGAGCGGACCGGGCGGAAGAAGGGAGCCTGATGCTGCGAGATTTCTGGGTTGGGATCCAGGAGGCCCACTGTCCAGTCTCAGCCTAGCTATTTACAACTTTTGTGGGCAAGGTATTTCACGCCTGAGACCTCAGTTCTGTAAAACAGGGGCGCATAATATTTGCTTATGGGACTTTTTGGGATGATGTATGGAACTGGCTGGCATGGAGAAGGCCCAGAATCCCTGGAACCATGGACATCGCAGGCCACGCCATTCATCCTGGCTCTCAAGCCCCATCCAGTGATAGCCGTGTACTGGTGACAATAAATGTACATCATGTAAAGGTCTGTGTGTGTGCGCTTGGTCGCTCAGTCATGTCTGACTCTTTGCAACCCCATGGGCTATAGCCTAGCAGGCTCCTCTGTACATGGGATTCTCCAGGCAAGAAATACTTGAGTGGGTAGCCATTTCCTCCTCCAGGGGGTCTTCCCAACCCAGGGCTGAACCCACATCTCTGCGTCTCCTGCACTGGCAGGAGGGTTCCTTACCCCTGGGGCCATCCGGGAAGCCCATATACAGGTCTACCTTCTCTGTATGTACCGATGCCGATTGTGCGGGGAATCTCTACATGTTCACTGGAGTGTTCCCCTTGTACTTCGTGCGTATTATTTTGATTCTGGGCTACCCCTGTGGGGTAAATCTCCTTCTCAGTTTCAACACATGAGAAAACAGAGGCTCGGTGGGCTTGGGTCACTGCGCTGAGGTCACGGGGTCAGCTGGTGGCCGAAGTGACGAGGTGCTCACAGGCGCCCCGGGTCCAGGCCTCTGCTCAGCATGCCTCCGCGGGGCGAGGTGCCGGGGGTCCCCCTTCCCCAACGACAGTCACCACCAACTTGCACGCCGTCTGCCGCCATCACTGTTTGGGGACCGACTGGGCACATGTGGGTGTAAGGGTCAATAAGGGCTCAGCGGCAGCTGCTGAGGCTTGGGGATGGGGTCAGGGGCCAGCCCCAGCCCCCACCCCCGGCCCTCCTGGGTCAGGCCACTCGGCCAGTGACATCGTGCTGGTGGCCGAGGCCTCCCTGACAGCCGGCTGGCCCAGGCAGCCCCGTGAGCGAACCGGTTTTAATTGTTTCTTTCCAGCCTTGTTTACGACTCGATAAAATCCATAACACAGAGAGCGCCTGTCCTCCTCGGCTCCCTGCCTCTGCCCGGCTCCCTGCCTCTGCCCGGCTCTCGCTCCCTGGGGACCCGGCTCTGCTCTTTATAGAAACCACTTGCTAAACTGGACCCACTTTAAACCCGTAATTGTCAGTAAATGACCCTCCCAGCAAAGAAGCTGCAAGTTAAGTGTGAAGCTCTCAGCTGAACGTGGATCGATGGCCTCTGCCTTTGCCAGGGACTCGACCCTCCTCCCGGGAGCGGAGGCCCCCTCCCAGGCCAGCCCCCAAGCCTCCGGTCTGTGTCACCCACGCAGGAAGAGGGGAGGGGCCTGGACACATCACGAGGAGAGGAGTGGACGTGGGTGCCGGCCTGGCTGTCACCAACTCTGAGCCCCCGGGTGAGTGTGTGTGTGTGTGTGCGTGCATGCACGCGCGCTCAGTCCTGTCCGACTCTTTGCAGCCCCATGGACTGTAGCCCACCAGGCTCCTCTGTCCATGGGATTCTCCAGGCAAGAATACTGGAGCGGGTTGCCATTTCCTCCTCCAGGGGATCTTCCCGATCCAGGGATCGAACCTGCGAAACTGCGTCTCCTGCATTGGCAGGCAGCGTCTTTACCACTGAGCCACCCGGGAAGCCCATGAGCACCTCTCTGGCCTCCCCTTAACACTTACACAGCCAGCACGTGGATTCAGCATCAGAGGCGTCAGCCTCTTTTTGAAACGTGGTGAACTCTTCAAGTGAAATTTTAAATAGATCCCCAGTAGATAAGACCACTGAAAACAGACTTTGCAGGTTAAGGGGCAAGTGGGAAATGGAACCCCCACCCTGAAGGCACCAACTCCGCCGCTTTTTAAATTTTGGCTGCACCGGGTCTTTGCTGGGGTGTGCGGACTTCTCTTGCTGTGGTGCACAGGCTGAGTCGCCCTGCAGCATATGGGATCTCAGTGCCCTGACCAGGGACCGAACCCGCGTCCCTTGCACTGGAAGGAGAGGAACCTTAACCACTGGACCACCAGGAAGCCCCACCTCCCCTGCTTTTGGCTTCTCCAATTGAAGTCAGGAGCTTCTGGAAGGCTGAGAGGGGGCCTGCCCCTCTATGAATCCCCAATAACATTTAACACACGTGTGTGGAAGGAGGGGCGGAGATGAGGGACAGAGGGAGAAAGGAAAGAGGTGGGAGAGAGGGGTAAATGCATGATTCACTTTTTCCCCTCTCACAGAGCTCAGATGTGCTCTTCCATCCTGAACCATCCTTGCCTTCCCGGGACTCAGGATAAAATCAGAGGCCTCCCCACGGCCCTTGAGCAAGCCCAGCCTGCTTCCGGGACCCAGAGGGCCAAGCCAGTGGCCCCCAACACGGGGGTCCGGACAGGACACGTGCGCCCCACGCCCTGCTCGCCGATGCCATGAATGCATCTCACACGCCTGTGGCCATCTGTCAAGAGCGAGAAGCTGCTGCTGTGATTAATAAGGTAAACACCCACTGAAAAGCGACACCGCACCCACAGCCACCCGTCACGGGTTTCCGCAGAGCGTGCTGCACGGACACCCAGCAGCACGTGGAGACCCCCGAGCTTCTCCCAGAGGGTCCCTATGCTGGGAGGGGAAGGAGGCCAGTGCCGCTCGGCCTGAGCCTTGGGCAGCCCGACCCCCCCTCACCGTCGGAACCCCCTACCCCTCGCCTTCCCTCCAGGCCGGGAGCTCTGGGTTCCCCTCCAGGAGGCCAAGGCGGCCGCCTGCTGGGCCAGAGGCCGCATCTGGAACGCATCCGCTTCATGAAATTAGTGGCTGTTTCCCAAGCCCTGGTTCCCTTGATCCCTCAAAGGCCTGTTCGTGCTGTTAACAAGGACAGTAATTTGTTCATTAAAAATGAATGGGCCGCCTTCCCCACAGGCCTCCCAGGCGCTGCCGTCCGGGGGAGGGAGGGCCTGGGGAGGCCCAGGGTCAGAGCCACCCCTCTCCCCCTCCCCCCGGCTCTGGTCACTCGGCCTCTGACTCCCTGAGTGACCCCGGGCATGCCTGGGACAGCTTGGGGACCGGTCGTCAGGCAGCCCCGGCCAGCCCCCCTCCTGCTCCGTGACAGGGCTTTGTGGCCGTCTAATCGATGCACCCAATTGCGTCTGGCATCAAGTCCCCGTGCAAACCGCGGCCCATCAAGAGGCATTTACTGTCGTGAAAACACGCAGGCGCTCTCCGCCCGTGGCCGCCAGTCCCACCACACCCCCTGCCCGCGTGCCCTTCCCCTGTCCTTGGAGCAGCTCAGATCCAGGAGTCTGGGGGCGCTCGCTACTGTGCGCTCCAACCTCCGCCCGAGCAGGACTGGTCCACCAGGGAACAGGGGCCAGGGCCTGGGGGCAGGTGCCCGCAGGACCCATCCAGTCCCTGCACCCTTAGCAATGAGCTGGGTTTAACCGCATCGACCTCTTGAGGTGGGGTACGGCGCTAGACAGGGTCCCCCAAAGCCTTGCTCGTCAGAAGCTCAGAATGCGACCTTATTTGGAAACAGCATTACTGCCTCCGTAATCAAGTTAGGATGAAGACACCCTGGATCGTTTCGGGTCAGCTGGGAAAGAATCTGCCTGCAATGCGGGAGACCTGGGTTCGATCCCTGGGTTGGGAAGATCCCCTGGAGGAGGGAATGGCTACCCACTCTGATATTCTGGCCTGAAGAATCCCATGGGGTCCCCACAGTTCATGGGGTCGCAAAGAGTCAGACACGACTGAGCGACTTTCACTTTCTCCCTGGATCAAGGCGCAAACCAGTCCAATCGTGGTGCCCTTCTAAAAAGAAGGAACTCTGGACATATAGACACACCCAGAGGGAAGGTGATAGAGACACAGATTCAGGGAAGGCGGCCATGTGGCCATGGAGGCAGAGGCCGGAGCGATGCGGCCACAAGCCCAGGACTGTGGGGAGGCATGGAAAGGCTTTTCCCCAGGGCTTCCAGAAGGAATCAGCCTTGCCAACAGCTTGATTCTGGCCTCCTGAGCTGGTTCCAGTTGGCCAGTCTGTGCTGCTCTCAGTCCTAAAGGAAATCAACCCTGAATGTTCACTGGAAGGACGGAGGCTGAACCTGAAGCTGATTCCTTCGGCCACCTGATGTGAAGAGCCGACTCGCTGGAAAAGACCCTGATGCTGGAGAAGACTGAAGGCAGGAGAAGGAGACGGCAGAGGATGAGATGTTGGATGGCATCACCCACTCAATGGACATGAGTTTGAGCAAGCTCCGGGAGACGGTGGAGGACAGAAGAGCTTGGAGTGCTGTAGTCCACGGGATCGCAAGGAGTCAGACTCAGCTTAGCAGCTGAACGAACACCACCACAGTGGTGGCAGACACAGGGACCTCACCCGATGGGCGGTGGGCTGGGCAGTGTTGTGGCCACTTGGCTGGGCTAAGAGGTGCCCAGATGGACAGTGGAAGGTCATTGCTGGTGTGCCTGTGAGGCTGCTTCTGGAAGAGATTAGTCTTTGAATTGGCGAAGCATAGGGCCCTGGCCCATATGGGTGGGCAGTGACTGCTCTGTGGAGGACCCCAAGAACCAAAACGATGGGGGAAGGATAGAGCCCTTGGTTGAGCTGGATCATCCATTTTCTCCTGTTCCTTTCTCAGACTCCCGGTTCTCAGGCCTCTGGACTTGACCTTGACGTACCCAACTGAGCCCCAGGTTCCCCTGGACTAGAATACCCCCACGGGCATTCCCAGGTCTGCAGGCTGTGGATGGCAGCTTGCGGGATTTCTCAGCTTCCATAATAACAATGAGACAAATCGTCACATAAACCTCTTTCTAAATATCTCTACATTTGTTCAGTTGCTAAGCCGAGTCTGACTCTTTGCAACCCCATGGGCTGTAGCCTGCCAGGCTCCTCTGCCCTCTGCTAAGTCCCCGATTTTTCTCAAATTCACATCCACTGAGTCAGTGATGCCATCCAACCATGTCATGTTCCGCTGCCCCCTTCTCCTTTTGCCTTCACTCTTTCTTAGCATCAGGGTCTTTTCCAATGAGTCAGCTCTTTGTATCAGGTGGCCAAAGTACTAGAGCTTCGGCATCAGTCCTTCCAATGAGTATTCAGGGTTGATTTCCTTTAGGATTGACTGGTTTAATCATAAATATCTTCATATGGTCTCTTACTTCCATTTCTCTGGAGAATCCTGACTGATACAGGCAGGTCTGGGAAACAGGACTGGAAGTTGGAGTGGTTCGTGCTAAGGTCACAGGTACAGAGCGGGGACTGCGCTGAGCCTGGAGTTTCCAGCCCTCCGCCCCCAAGAATCCCTCTGTGAGTCCCAGAGAAGGAACACAGCCCCAGACTGCAGCCATGCCGTGAAGAGACACCCGGAACTGGGCGGCCTGAGCATCGGAAAGGCAGGGACCAGCTTCCTCCACAGAATCCCCAGCTCCAAGAACAGCCCTGAAACACAGCTTCCGCAGGAGACCTGGTCTCTCACCCGGCATCTGTGACTTTCCAGCTCATGCCCAGTAGAGGCTAATAACTGAATACACAGGAAGAAGGGAAAAAACCAACAAACTCTAAGCACTTTTTATGGAGTTCCTTTGCAAAATTCTCCTTTTGGATGCCAGCCGGAAGTGAAGCTGGATGACTTTTCTCCCATTTTCAGTCTTTTAAATCCCAGGAAACCCACACAAGTCGGTCTGTGTTCAGGTCTGGGCATGGCTCTCAAAGATGGATGTTGGTTTAAGGCAGAGTTTCTCACCCTCAGCACAACGGACGGTGTGGGCCAGGTCTTTCTTCATCACGGGGGTCTGTCCTCTGCATCCTTGGCCTCTACCCACTAGGAGCCAGGAGGATCCACGCCCTCCCACGTCGGGATACCCAAAGTTGTCGGGAGACATTGCCGCATGTCCTTGGGGTAAGTCACCCTCCCTGAGACCGCCGTGTGCTGGCCAGGGTGGGCGCAGAGACAAAGAGAGCCCAGAGCCTACCCGTGGAGGGCTCCCCTTTTGGGGGAGTAGCAGCTGATGGAACTAGGGTTCTGCATCCCAGGAGAGGGGGGACCATTCTGCCAGCGTCTAGGGGCCTTGCCTGGCGAGGGAGAAGCTTCCTGTCGGAGCGGGTGTCCAGGCAGAGGCTGGGCCCCCTGTGCTGGAGGACTCTGTCCTGGAGTGTGGACCCCTCTGCCCCTTGATGTTTAGTCGCTAAGGCGTGTCTGATCTTTATGACCTCGTGGACTGTGGCCCGCCAGGCTCCTCTGTCCATGGGATTCCCCAGGCACGAATACCGGAGTGGGTTGCCGTTCCCTTCTCCAGGGGATCTTCCTGATCCAGGGGTCAAACCTGCATCTCCTGTATTGACACGTGGATTCTTTACCATCTGAGCCACCTGGCAAGCCAATCTTCCTTCCCCTAGAAGACTCTAAAATTCTCTGAACTCCTACTACACTGATGAGACGGAAAATAACTCTTCTCTTCTCTGAAATGCAGCCACCTCTGGGGCCAAAGATGGCCAATGCCCTGGGTTCCCGTGATGCCACCCCAGGCTGGACTGCCTTCCCAGAGTGTCTGGGCGGTTGGGTCCTCGGGGGTCCCCCACCCCACTCCCGAGCTTACCCAGAATCTGTAATCAGAGCAGCAGCCACTGGGGTTCCATAGTTCTGTGCTAGGGACTCTTCAGACATGAGGTCACTATTTCTGCTCCTTGAAACTTCCCTATTAGAGAAGTATTAGTCGTACTTTAAAGAAGAGGAAACCAAGGCCCAGAGAGGTTAAGGAAGGTGCCAGAGGTCACACAGCTTGTAAGCTGTGGGGATTCCAACCCAGGTCTGCCTGGTTCCTACTCACACAGGCCCTGGCATATCTGGATCCTCTGACGACACTCCCCACTTGGGCCACTTCCTGGGAAAACAGAGCCAGCAATCACACCGTGACTCCTTTTCACAGGCGCCCAGGGGAGAGGCGTCAAAGAGGAGGGTGGGGGCCAGATGGGAGGCCCAGCAACACACGGGCGGCGTCACTGGCAGGAGAACAGGGGCTGTCTCAGAGCCCAGGGTCTGGTGGGCAGCGGGTCCCCGCGATGCCACACAGAGGGAGCGCCCGGCCCGGCCAGTTCCTGGCCACGGCAGTGTTTATTTCCAGGGCGGGGCCGGGAGTGGTTTCCAGGTGGGGGTCCTCGGAAAGAACACGCTCACACACGCTCCGTCTCAGGCTGCCCTTGACGGCCGCTCGGGAACAGAGCCCCATTCAGCCCGTGTTCCCGGGAGGGCGGAAAAGTCAACTCAGAGACGGACGCCCTGTCGGAGCCCGGCCCGCTCCACCTTCGCCACATCCTTCGGCGCCACTCCCAGGGGGACAGAGCTCACACGGGGCCCGGGAAAGGGGACTGCCCGGGGGAGTCACTGACCCCCGACACACAGCATCCCCACAGCACCCAGCATCCCGAGAGCCCAGTGGGCGGTGGGCTGGAAGGACCAAGAGGCTGCTGTGGGATTCCCACGGACACCTCTCTTCCTATCCCACGGAGACCTGGGGCTGCGGGCTGGGGACAGCCGGGAGGTCTTTGCAAAATTCCAGGCTAGGCAGGCCTCGCTGAGCTATTCGAAGGGAGTGGCCAGGGGACTCAAGAGAGCAGGGAGTGTGCCAGGTCTAAGCTGCTGGGTGACAGGTGCGTCTCTCTTGGGGACAGCAGGCACGTGGGTGCAGAACCTTGGGGGCTCCGTTTGGGGGCGGGGCTGCTAAGGGCAGGAGACACTCAAACAGATACGTCCAGGCTGTCTGGGGCTCATCACAGACATCTTGGGAGAATCTGTGGGGAACGATGCAGTTGGCACAGTGCCGGCAAATGAACCACGGGGGTGGGGTGGGGGCATGGAACACTGGCCAACACCCCCCATTCAGGGGACATTTGAGGGACCACGGCAGGAGGAGGAGGCCCAAAATGGGCCTGGGAAGGAAAGTCAGAGAGGTAGCCGGACTCCAGGAAGCCAAGAAGAAGGGAGAGGTGGCCATGGCAATGACAGGCTAGAGGCCTAAGTCACTGAAGGGTCTGCTGGGTTTGGCGACATGAGGTCAGAGGCAACCGTGACTGGGAAGGTTTAAGGAGGGGCAGAGGTGGGGGGCAGCGAGGGACGTGGGCAAACGCAGGTGGTATCAGCAAGAAGGCTTGGCAAGAGGGGCAGGAGCAGGCAAGAGAAACTGAGATGCAAGAGACTGGGCAGGTGTGCGCGCAGCGGAGGGACCCGGCAGACAGAGAGGAAAAAGGATGCAGGTGCAGATGCTGGGGGCAGGCGAGGAGGGCAGGCTCCAGGAGCAGGTGGAGGGCCTGGCCTTGACCCCGGAAACAGGAGGGGAAGGAGGGGGGCTAGCGGTCAAGGGGGTCCCCTTCTCTTTGAAAAGGCAGGTGGGGCCACGGTTAAGCAGTGGAGGAGGTGGCAGAGGTGATGACCCACGGCTCCTGTCCCGGAGTTCCCCATGCTCCTTTCCTGAATCGGCCCAGCATCACCTCCTCCAGGAGGGCATCCTTGCTACCTAGCCCTGGATGGCTTTCCCTTCACCCCTCTAAATTCCAGCGCTACCCGGCATACCTCCGTGTCGCAGCCGACACGCCGGAAGCCGGCTCTGGGTGGGGTGTCTGGGTTCCTCACTAACTCTGAGCCTGTGCTGACGGGTGGCATCCACGGGCACATCACCTGTCCCTCTGGGCAGGCTGGGCACACGACAGACGGGCCACGTGTTTGTTGAGTGACTTACAGATCTTCTTCTCCGCACGTACAGACTCAGTCTCCTGGGATCAGCCACGTCTGAGAAAGCTGACACCCACCCTGCTTCCCTACCAACCCAGGGAGGAGACACAGAAGTGCGGAGTCTGCTGTGTTTCTTCCTGATGTTAAAGGATAAAGAAGAGAAAAAACCCACCCACTCACACCAGAGAAAACGCTGGGGCCTTGTCAGAGTGCCGATGAGATCTAACTAGCGCAACGGGGCTGTGTTGGTCGTCCTTTGCAAACATCCTCCTCATTTGTGGGGCACTCAGGGTGGGGGGCATCATGTTTGTTTCTTATTCCTACTTTGCTTCACACCTCGACTCCCCACGGATGGACTCGGGACGAAGGACTGTGCACTCAGAGGCAGTGGGAGGGGTCTGGGAAGCCAGCAGAGGCAGCAGCTCGTGGGGCATGGCGGGGGGGGGGGGGTGGTCCCTGGAGCCCCTCCTCGGAGACAGCCGGGAGGGGCCGCCAGGGGGGTGAAGACCACTTTGGCTTCCAGCCCTTCGGGGTCTGCCTCACTCCAGGTCCTCTGCTATTTTCCATTCATCATCCCTAACCCCTTATGCCAGCCTCTGCAGGCGGGGCGGGCTATTTCCATTTTGCAGACGAGGCTCAATGAGGTTTTGTAAATTGAGCGACGTGACGTGGCTGGTAAACGGTCACATTAGGTTCCCAGCCCCAGTTTGGCTCACGCCAGAGTTCATTTCCTTTTGGAACGCCACCCTCTAAATCCAGGGGGGAATCCAGATTTTCAGTCTGGAGGACGGGGAGGGGAAAGGAAAAAATCAAAGACAGGGCAATCGATTCTCTTACTTGTGGAAACTGGTACTTTTCATTCTGGAGGCACTCAGGCCGAGGGCCTAGGAAGGAGCTGGGTGAAGACCAGGACAAGGAGAAGCTTCCCAAGGCCAAGTCCAACAGAGGGAGTCCCAGCTGTTTAGTCATTCAATCACGTTCGACTCTTTTGCGCCTCCATGGACGATGGCCCGTCAGGCTCCTCTGTCCACGGGATTCTCCAGGCAAGGATACGGGAATGGGTTGCCATTTCCTGCTCCAAGGGATCGTCCCAACCCAGGGGATCGAACCCACACCTCCTGCATGGCAGGTGGCTTCTTTACCACTGTGCCGCCTGGGAAGGCCCTGTGGGGTCCCAGATGGACGGTGAAAAACAACTTCCCACGCTGCCAGGACCGGAAGCACTGGAACGGCCCAATAGCTGGCATCCATGAGGGGCTCCAATATTCAAGGCTCCAACCTGAGCCTGAGGCTAGACGGTGACAGGCGACCATCCCTTCCCCCCTGATTCATTCAACACCCTTCCCAGGAGTGGCCTCTCATCCTACGTCCTCTGGGAGATGAGATGTGTCCCTGAGAGGCAACTACTGACTCAAGTGCCAATGAGAGGTGTGGACAAGGAGTGATCGCGAGTGCTTTGTGGAACGCTCTAGATCTCAAAGAGGGAGGAGAGGAGTTCTCCCCACCAGGATGGTATTGCCGTGGACAAGCCCAAACCAGGAGGCAGTGCTGAGCGGGAGGGAACCGGAGGGTCCGGCTCTGAGCGGCTCGTCCACTGTCGGCTACCTTAACTGTCACCTGCCCAGGTCCTCACTCATCCGTTCATTCAAAGACACGTATGTGTCCAGCGCCTACCACAGACGAGGCACTGTTCTGGGCATTAGATTCACCCACGTGCATTGAGATCCAGGTCCCTGCCCTTGGGGAGGTGACTCTGACGACAGGGGTGACAGTGAACAATACACACAAGAAACAGCTAAGTGATTCGATGTGTCAGAAGGCGACACATGACGTGAAGAGAGAAGGGTGTGAAGCAGGGAGGGGAGGTCTGGGGTGTGGACAGCAGATGCCGGGGGTAGGTCACCGTTGGTTAGACCCCACTGAGGAGGTGAGGCCTGAGCAGACACTAAGGATAAGGACCAAACAGCCTTCCTGGGGGATGAATGCTCAGGGCAGCCAGACCCACCGACTCAAAGGTTCTCCAGGGGGCTGCACGGCGCATGCCGGGAGAATGGCAGTCATCTGGCTGCAGCTGGGGAAGAGAACCTGCGGGGCGGGGGTTCAAAGAAGAAGCAGATGGCCCGCTGCAGGGTCTCAGAAGCCACGTCAGGACACTGCTGGCTTCTGAGCAGATGTAGAGGCTCTGACACCTATCTTTTTTTTTTTTTAAATGATATTTTATAATAGAACAGTTTTTTGTTGTTGTTGTTCAGGTTTTTTTTGTGTCTGTGCTTTTTTGTTTTTTTTTTTTAAGCTGTGACACTTGGGATCTTTAGTTGCAGCATATGGGACGACCTAGCTCTCTGACCAGGGATCAAGTCTTAGTTACTGAACCACCAGGGAAGTCCCTAGGACAGTCTCAGTTCAGTTCAGTCACTCAGTCGTGTCCAACTCTGCGACCCCCATGGCCTGTAGCACGCCAGGTCTCCCTGTCCGTCACCAGTTCCCGGAGTTTACTCAAACTCATGTCCATCAAGTCAGTGATGCCATCCAACCATCTCCTCTTCTCCTCCCACCAGCATCAATCCTTCCCAGCATCAGGGTCTTTTCAAATGAGTCAGTTCTTCACATCAGGTGGCCAAAGTATTGGAGTTTCAGCTTCAGCATCAGTACTTCCAATGAATATTCAGGACTGATCTCCTTTAGGATGGACTGGTTGGATCTCCTTGCTGTCCAAAGGACTCTCAAGAGTCTTCTCCAACACCACAGTTCAAAAGCATCAATTCTTCGGTGCTCAGCTTTATTTAAAGTCCAACTCTCACATGCATACATGACCACTGGAAAAACCATAGCCTTGACTAGATGAACCTTTGTCAGCAAAGTAATGTCTCTGCTTTTTAATGTTTTTTAATGTTATCTAGGTTGCTCATAATTTTTCTTCCAAGGAGTAAGCGTCTTTTAATTTCAAGGCTGCAATCACCATCTGCAGTGTTTTTGGAGCCCCCCTAAACAAAGTCTGTCACTGTTTCCATTGTTTCCCCATCTATTTGCCATGAAGTGATGGGACCAGATGCCATGATCTTAGTTTTCTGAATGTTGAGCTTTAAGCAAACTTTTTCACTCTCCTCTTTCACTTTCATCAAGAGGCTCTTTAGTTCTTCTTCAATTTATGCCATAAGGGTGGTGTCATCTGCATATTTGAGGTTATTGCTATTTCTCCTGGCAATCTTGATTCCAGCTTGTGCTTCCTCCAGCCCAGTATTTCTCATTATGTACTGTGCATATAAGTTAAATAAGCAGGGTGCCCATATACAGCCTTGACGTACTCGTTTCCCGATTTGGAACCAGTCTGTTGTTCCATGTCCAGTTCTAACTGTTGCTTCCTGATCTGCATACAGATTTCTCAGGGGGCAGGTCAGGTGGTCTGGTATTCCCATCTCCTGAAGAATTTTCCACAGTTTGTTGTGATCCACATGGTCAAAGACTTTTGCATAGTCAGCAAAGCAGAAGTAGATGTTTTTCTGGAACTCTCTTGCTTTCAGATGACAGAAAAGTTGCAAACACAGACCAGAGAGTTCCGGTCTACCCCAATACCCTCCTATGGTCACCGTGTCACATCCTACGGGACATCTGTCACAACTAAGGAGCCGGGCCGGCACATCGCAGGGAACTAACCGCGTGTGCAGATTTCGCTGGCTTTCCCTCCTGGCCCCACTGGTTCCAGGATCCCATTCAGGATTTAGCCGCCACGCCTCGTGGGGCTCCTCTGGGCTGTGACGGTTTCAGATGTCCTTTGTTTCTGAGGGCCTGGGCCGTCTGGAGGTATCCCGGTCAGGTATTTTGTGGAAAAGTCCCTCCCCCTGGTTTTGTCCGGGTCAGGGTGTAGTTATGGGTTTGGGGGAGGGCGGTCCCCAAGGTGGAGAGCCGGGCTCACCAGGTCACGTGGCATCAGGGGCACACACATTCCCTCGAGGGGACGTTATCTCCGAGCACCTGGCTGAGGCGGGCTGTGTCGGGCTAGCGTGTGCGTACGCAGTCGTGTCCGACTCTTTGCAACCCCATGGACTGCAGCCTGCCAGGTTCCTCTGCCTATGGGGTCTTCCAGGCAAAAATACTGGAGTGGGTTGCCATTCCCTTCTCCAGGGGATCTTCCTGATCCAGGGATCGAACCCACGTCTCTGGTGTCTCCTGTATTGCAGGCAGATTCTTTTACCACTGAGAACCACCTGGGAAGCCCCCACCATAAAGTCACTTTTTTCAGTTCCTCTTTCCCGATTCTACTCTTCAGAAGCAACAGCACTTGGCACAGCCCAGAAGAAATGGGTCAGTTCTATTTGGAAAGAGCTGCCGTAGCTACTGTCTGGTCTGAAGAGGTTACTTCAGCAGCCTGGGGGCAGGATGACTGTGGCCGGGACCCGTGGAGCAGCAGAGAAGGTGGCGAGAAGCAGCCGGACTCCTCACGTGTCAGTGAAAGCTACTAATTTAACCAGATCATCCTATTGGGTGAGGCACGGGCGTAAGGCAGAGTGAGGTCAAGGATTGCTCCAGGGTTTTGGCTGTAAACAACCACACCTGGGCACTGCCCTCCTCGGAGCTGCCGGAGGACACTGGGTTGCGGAGAGATGGGGCATCTGGTCTCAGGTGCGCTAGCTGGGGGCTGAGGCAGAGTCAGAGAGAGGAGCCCGGAGCTGGAGAGACAGGTCTGGGCTGGAGGGATACACGAGCGCATCGCGGGTGCAGAGACGGGATGAGATCAGCAAGGTGACGAGGACACACGGGCCGAGATGAGCCCCAGGACGCGCTGACGTCAGAGGCTGGGCCAGAGGGAGGAGCCAGCGCAGGACGTGCTGCACGGAGGGCAAGTCCTGACCACGGAGTGTAAGCACCAAGAAACCGCCCTGAACTCTTAGGATGCTCTGGGGTCACTGCCCTACAGGGATCCCCAGACACGGCGCTAAAGCCTCCTGAAATTATACCCACCAGTGCTGCCTGCTTGGGCACACCCAAGGGTTTTTCTGGGTCTGGAAAGGAACCCGTAAATTTCATCAGCTCTTCAAAAAGAGTCCTCGTCCTCTGGACAGAAATTCAAGATGCCCTGAAATGCACCCTGCTCCAAGCCCCGAAGTTGCTTGCCCCATCCTAGACAATGCCGAAAGGCAGTAGATAATCAATTAGTTATCCTGCTACCAGCCTGAATTTCGTCCCGTCGCACGTCCTAAGCGACTGCAAATCCCAGGGGCGGCGTGATTCTCCGTATCTGGGTCACCCTCCGGGTCTCTGACTCACAGGACGCTGAGCTGCTGTTGGGACGCTGATGGCCGGGAGAGCCGATGCGCTGTCGGTTTCCCCAGAGGGGCTGGAGTGAAGAGGGTGGCGTGGGCACAGGTGTATGTTCACGCACAAATGTGTGTGAAGCGTGCAGCTGGTGTGCACGCGCATGTATACGTGATCTGTCTGTGTTAGGGCGTATGGGTACACAGCGTGTGTCCAGGGGTCTGGGAGGGCATGTGTGCACCATGTGTGTGTCAGATGGGGGGATGGGAGGTGGACAGGGCCTGCAGGGTGGAATGTGGGCCCCACCTTCTCAGGATAAACGAGGATCTGACAGAAACATGGTAAAACTCCCCAAAGAACAGGAGATCCACTGCGGGTGTGAATTCTCTATCTTCTGCTCAGACTGAAACTGCATTTTAATAGAAACCGTGCCCGACCAACGCCGTGGTCCCACCGTGCTTTATGCACAAGTCCGCTCAGAGCAGCTCTGATGTGGTCAAGGTCAAGGTCAAGGCTGATGTCCGGCATAGGGGTGAGCTCCTGGTTCTCCTCCAGCCCCTTCCCCTTGGAGTTGGGGCCCAAGGAGGGGGCTCTGGATCATCTCTGCCCCCCGATGCCATGGAAAAGCAAAGACCCCTCTCCCAAGTTCAGGCTTCTGGGGTCCATCCCTCCCTTTTCCTGGCTCTGTGACAGAGGCCAGGCCATGACCCCAGCTTCTCCGGAAACCTTTCTCTGGACTTGACTGGCCCCTTGGCCGACCCACCCACCCTGGTGCCCAGCACTCCTGGGGACCACGCTGGGCCCAGCGTCCTCTCCCCGGCCTGGTCAGGCCTGCCCTGACCTGCCTGCACCTCCCCAGGGCCGCTGGGGCCCACTGCTGCCAGAAAGGGCTGGGTCAGCACCCCTCCCTGGGGACCCCCGGCACCCTGGAGACCCAGGGCCAGGCCCCCGTGGCCGCAGCGCGTGTGGTCAGTGGATGGAGGCCCGGGTCGTGTGTGTCACAGACGGGCGGCAGCTTGTGTCAACTGTCGAGTCCCCTCGTCTGCAAACTGGTGGTCCTGACGCCATCACTCCCTGGGCTGGCCTACTCTACCCCCGAGGGAAGGGCCGCAAAGACCCCAGCAAGGTCAGGGCTCAGACAGGGGCCCCTGTGCCCACTTCAGCCTTGGGGTCCGCCATTCACCACTCACCCCACTGGGACCATGTCCCTGCCAATTCCGCAGGGGGACAGGCCTGCCTCTCCCGTGTCCACTTCCCAAAGCCCACTTGGAGGAAGATGCCCCACGGTCCCCAGGGCGGACAGAGGCGTCTCTGGGGCCAGGCCCTGCAGGACAAGGTGCCCACTGCTGCCCTTAGGACTCTGGATGCTTCGTGGGGAAGGGGAGGGGCAGGACCCCGCCACATGCTGGTCACAGAGACTTTAAATGCCGCAGACCACCGCCCACCCCATCTCAGGAGGGAGGTCATATTACCCGTCAGCCACCAGGGGAATCTCCCCACAGTACAGTTGTGAATTAAACATGCCGCCTAATGAGTTGATTTTATTAGTTTGCAAACGCATTGAGAACTCGTTATCAAAATAAACATCAATTCCTCTCACCCGGCTGCAGCCTCTTCCAGCGGGGAAGATGCACACGGGGCTACGACAGCCGAGACCCAGCAGTGAGTGTGGCTCCGAGTGCGCCCAGGCGGGGTCCCACCGTGCCTTTCCGGGACCCTGTGAGCCGAGCTGGGGTGGGGACAGAGGAGAAGCCGAGGGGAGGGGTTCTGTTGGTGATGACCAGACCCGAGTTGGGGGTGTGTGTCTGAAGTCTGTCCCAGGTCAGGGTCCTCACTCCAGCTGGACTCCTGGAGTGCTGGGAGTCCAGAGGACTAGCCAGCCAAATAATAATAATAATTAATAACAGCAATAATAGCAGCAGTGCTTCTTGTATACCAGGTGCTGTGCTATGCGTTCTAACTAACCCCAGGGGGAGGAAATATGATCCCATTTTACAGATGAAAACACCGAGGCACAGAGCAACTTTTCCTCTGCTCGAGGTCTTGCAAGCCAGGGTGAGCCAGCCATCCTGGCTCTCAGGCTCCACCTCTGTGAACACCCGCCCCCCGCCCCCAGCCCCACTGGGTCCCCAGTGTGGCTTCCTAGTGGCCTGGGAGTGTTTACTCAGGAGACGTTCTCCTGCGGAGTTAAGTGAAGGCTGGGTTAAAAAACAGCAAGGCTAGTTTTCCCTGAAAAAGATCCCCATAATCCTGCGGCTGGGCAGGGGGCCGGAAGATGGACACGCTGACCTTTGGAGGAACCCACTCCCCGCCAGCCCAGGCCCTCTCTGGCTCCGAGCCTGTCTCCCTGGAAACGCCTGTGAGTCGCAGGCCTCCCTCCCCCTCCCCCTGGCCCCAGGCCCCCGGGGAGAGATGGTTCCAGGCCGGCGGAACGAGCCGGGAAGCCAGCGGGACAGGGACCGTATTGTCACGCTCTGCGGTCCGTGCCCGCTTTGGAAAAGGATGCTCTAATCCCATTTCATCCGCTTTCCGTGGCTGTCAGCTGTTTGGAGGCATTTGGGAGGCCGGTCTGTGAAATCGGAGCCTCTGCGCGGCCCCACCCCCACGGCCGGCCCCGCCCCCGCCGGCCTGCGCTCGCCCATCCATCACTCTGTCCTGACCTCTTTGTTGGCCGCCAACCCCCATCCAAAGGCATCCCGGGCCTCACCCCCCTGCCAGCTGCCCACCTTCCCTGCTATTTTGGGCTCACATTAGGACAGGGGTGGGCCAAGTCCCCTGCAAAGAGAAGGGGGGAGGGTACCACATGGAGCGGGGAGCCTCCTGGATTCCACTGGGAAGGAATCAGCTAGGTCTGGGGATTTTCTGCAAGTGAGGCTAGACGAGGATCTCTGAGAAGTAAAGGGACCTGAACTTCTTAACCGAATTTCTTCTCCCGAGAGACCAAGGACCGAAAAACCAGAGAAACACCCAGGGCTCCTGCCTCGAGGCACACAAGACACAGAGGAAAAAAATCCAGCGTCCCTGGTGGCCCCCAAGCTGACCTCTGCCCCTCCCCTCCCCTCCCCTCCCCCCTCCCCTCTACTCTCCTCCCCTCTCCTCTCCTCCCCTCTCCCCTGTACTTTAAACTCCACTGCTTTAGTCTCCCAAGCTCTCATGGCATTTCCAGCCTGGAGGCCTTCCTCAGCCTGGAATGCCCTCCCACTCTCCTCTTTCAGCCTGGTTCCCACCCCACTTGACAACTCAGCACAGGTGGGTTGCCCTGGGATGCCCCCCCAGCCCCGGAAGGCTCTCCCCAACCCCAGGATGGACCCCGGGTCTGTCGGGTCTGTCTCTGTTCCCCCTGAAGGACCTTATGGTGCACCTTTCTTAGCAATCCTGGAGGGGGTTGCCATGCCCTCCTCCAGGGGAATCTTCCCGCCCCAGGGATGGAACCCACCTCTCTTATGTCTCCTGTACTGGCAGCTGGATTCTTTTACCACTAGTGCTACTTGGGAAGCCCTCTTTCTTAGCACTCGATTTAAATATTCTATGGGGTTGTCCAGGTGTATCTTGTCTCCCCCTGGACCAGACTGTGAGTCGAGGCTACACGTGAGGTCAGGAACCAGAAAACACATGAGAGTGGGCATCGTGCAGAGAGCTGACAGAGGCCCTGCTGGCTGTACGAGTCTGCCTGGCATGGAGCAGGGGCCCTGCAAGCATCGGCTGCCTCTACGGCTGCCGTTACTCTTGCCACTGTCAGTTTTATTTCCCAGCTCCCAGTTCCGTGCCTGGCACACAATGAGTGCGTACTTGATAAATGCGAAAACAGAATCTCGATCGTCTGAGATTCTGTTAAGGGTCCTACAAAAGATACAGCAAGGAGACGATCTGAAAAAGCACTGAACACTCTCAGTCGCAGCTGATGAATCTGAGGCCCCAGAAGTAAAGTGACTTGTTTGAGGCCCCCCCCAGTTGGTCTCTGGCTGAGCTGAGCCTGCAACCAGCTCCCCCAGCATCCCGCTGAGCTGTGCCCGCTGCCCGAGGCCCTCCCCGGGGCAGGTCAGCGCTCAGGCCGGGCTCTATGCTCCTGTAGGCACAGTTAAGTCTCCACTGGGGTTTCTCCAGAACTCAGTTCTCAGCATAACGCTTGAAAGACGCTGGCTTAGGGGCTGGGACAGACCCACTGTGGGCGCTCCTCCCCAAAGGAAGAGAAGTCACACAGGTCTTCCTGGCTCCTCTCCTGTCTCCATCCACAGGTGCCTTCTTACCACTACACGTGACCCCAGGGCCCGATGGGTCACTGCCGGGGCTGGTCTAGAGTAAGGCTCTCAAGAGGGTGATGCCCCGCCTGGGGGTGTGGGCAGGCAGGGTAGAGGGCAGGGTGGTCAGCAGCCCTTCAGAGGCTGTTTCTGGGCCACAGTCACGTGAATCTGAGGCCTCAGAAGCAGCAAAAGCACACAGACACTCACACTCACGTATGCGCATGCACACAAATGCATGTGGCCATATCCCTACAAACACAGGTGCACACAGATACACACCCAGACAGTGCACACACACACGCACACACACTCTCCCCTCCCGTGCATCCCAGAGTGCCAGGCTGCACGGAGCAGGGACCCAGTCCAAAGTATGGAAACTACCACCTCCTCCCCAGGGCGCCCTGCAGGGGCCAGAAAGGCTCCTTTGCAGACTGGCCTTCAGACACAGCGAAGGCAGCACCCGGCTGCCCCAGCCCTCCCGGGCCCCCTCCCCTCCCCAGGCAACCCCTCCTGCCCTGAGTGGGGCAGACTCCTCTAGCCCCCGCCCCACAGCCCCATCTGGCTCCAGCCCTGAGCATCGCTGCAGACACCAGGCCGGCCACCACGATTTCACTTCACCTAGGCAGGCTGATCAACTGCCTTTAGGGCCACTGCCCGAGATGCTTAGCCCTGCGTGTGTATCTGTCTCTGTTTTGTTTTGTTCTTGAGGCTGAATCGCCACGTGGCAGCAGATTCTTCTTCTGAAGTGGAGACTTAGCCCTGGGTGTTTGTTTGGGGCTGGGCAAAGGGCATGTTCCAGGATGGTTATAAAGGAAGGAAGATGAGCAATGGGCTGGTCTGGGAGCACAGCTACTGTGGGCAGAAAATTAGGTTGTCTCAAGGAAGACCTCAGTCCAGTACATGAAGAGATGCCTGAGAATTGGGGGCGCGGTGGGGGGTCAGGGGGGGGCGGTGGTCTGCTTAGCGGGCCTGCAGGCCAGCCAGGCGAGGCTTCCTTCCTGGTCTCTGCTGGGTAGGATGCCTGGGGAAGGGGTCGGATTCCAGGCCTCCGGGCAGCAGGCTGGGGGGCCTTCTCAAGTGGGGACAGCGGAGCGTGGATGGGGCGGCTGGGGCAGGCAGGGTGGGCGGGGCAGGAGAGGAGAGAGGAAGGATGCTGAGTGGAGGGTGAGGGTGTCACAGGCCCACGAGGCACCCAGGAGGCACTGGACGAGTTACTGAAGGAGGGGTGGAATGGCTATGGCGGTGAACCCGCTTATGGGTGGGCGGGGGTGGGTAAGAGAGCTGACCTCCACCCATGACGAAGGCAGAGGGCTGCCCCGGGGAGGTAGGGGCCTGGGGTGCCTCTTAGCCGCAGCAGCAGAACCCACATCGCCCTTCCTGATTCTAGACCTTGCAGGGGCCTTCCTTAGGGACTCCTCTGGCCACACTTCCTCTCCGGAGAACTTTCCAGGGAAAAGTCACCCTACCTCTTTAGGTTTGGAAGCAGTCTTACTCTAAGGCAAGCAGATGAACCCAGAGACCCACCTCCCCGTTCTGGTCCCCGGCTCTGGTTTCGAACTCCCGGCCTTGTGGGGCGGGAGGTGGCTGGTGGCGGTGACCGACGGTGCCCGCCCGGAGGCCTCGTCCACCCGGCTGGAGCGGGCTCTCCCCGCCCAGTTTTCCCAGCAGCATCTCCAGGGGACACACGGCTTCAGGGGGAGGCGGGGGGGGGGCTGGTGGTCCCCGCTATTTGCGTGGTTCTCCTGAACGATTTACCGTCCTAGCCAATATAACCTCCTCTCCCGGTGAATTAACTGGCTCTTCTGAAATCATAAATAATTAGTGAGTCCGGCCCGATGCCACTTAACAGTCTGTGTTTTCAAAGCACTTTACAGCCCATTAACTAAAGAATTCTCGAGGCCATCTCCAGGAGAAAAGGGCAAATCAAGAGGAGGAGGTTGAAAAGTCAGCCTCAGGAAGTCATCTCCTCCAGCCCCACTGCCTCTGGGCAGGATCATACCAAAGAAGAGGCAGAACACACACACAACCCTCCTTTGAAGAAGACAGCCAGATGGAACTACCCAGGACAAAACAGGACGGAGTTAAACAAGTCCTAACCAGGGCGGGCTGCTCTCGGATGAATCCACCACCAGACAGAGCGGGCCTGCCAGGAGGCCCTGTGGAATGCAGCGGGTCAGTGAGGAAAGTCCGTTGAGGAACGGAGTGGTGATTAATTTAATCCCAGGCAAAACCGGAGAGACCTTGATCCAATAAGCAGGTTTCCTCACCTGCAAGTAGGGAAAATGGTAATTTTCTAAGCCAGACCCATTCATTAGTCTGCAAATGACACGGTTCTGATACTTAGGAATGTCCCTCTTAATGAGGCCCCCTACCTTGGCCCAGCCACATTTCAAATCTTGCTTCTGGCTTGGGGTATGAATGGCCATTCACGCCCACTTGCCTCTCCCTCTGGAAAGGGAGGTTCATATACGTGTTGATTCTTGTATAGTTTGCCCAAAGAGGATCCTCTTGGCCAGAGGTGGGGTGGAGTGGGGTGGGGTGGGGTGGGGCGGGGGTAGGGTGCAGTAGGTCAAGTCTGGAGGGCAGCAGAAGCAGAAGGAACGATTACTCCTTCATCTCAGCCATTCACAACCACTGACGTTTTCAATGAGGTGCTACTGAAAGCCCACTGTGTGCCCTGGGATTCCCAGATGTCTCAGTAGTAAAGAATCTGCCTGCCAATGCAGGAGACGCAGGTTCGATCCCTGGGTCGGGAAGATTCCCTGGAGGAGGAAATGGCAACGCACTCCAGTATTCTTGCCTGGGAAATCCCATGGACAGAGGAGCCTGGTGAGCTGCAGTCCATGGGGGCCACAAAGAGTCGGATACAACTTGGGGACTGAACACACACCCCGTGTGCCCAGCAGTGCTGAGAAACGGGAAACAAGGAGTGAAAGTTCCTCATCCCCGTCCTATGAACACAGAGAGAGCATTTGTCTCTGGAATCTACTAGGTTGGCTAAAATCCCAACACATCCACTTAGAGCCCAGGAGGGAAAGAATGCCACCCTGCACTCATGGTTCACAGGAACATGGGCCAAGCAAGAAGTCTTCTGCAAGAAAAGTGCCTGGGCAGGTAACGTCCCATCCTCCCACTTCTGCCGTCTTCCCTAAGAACCTTCTCGGTGAAAGCCCAGGAAAGCTGCAGCAGGAGGAAGGCGAGAGTCAGGAGGAGATTCTGATGTTCAGGATACTGAATGTAGTTCCCTATGCAAGTCGCTCAGTTGTCTTCGACTCTCTGCGACCCCAAGGACTATACGGTTGATGGAATTCTCCAGGTCAGAATACTGGAGTGGGTAGCCTTTCCCTTCTCCAGCGGATCTTCCAGACCTAGGAATCGAACCGGGTTCTCCTGCACTGCAGGAAGATTCTTTACCAACTGAGCTATAAGGGAAGCCCATGTTATACAGTAGGACCGTGTTATTTATCCATTCTCTCTATGTAATCACCTGCATCTGTTATCTTACACACCTCCCCCTCATCACCATTGCCGACCACAAGTCTATTCTCTGTCGGTCTGTTACTGTTTCATAGATATGTTCATGTGCATCATATTTGATTCCATATATATGTGACATCATTTGATATTTGTCTTTCTGAGTATGGTAATCTCATGTTGTTGAAAATAGCATTACATCATCCTTTTTAATGGCTCAGTAATATTTCAGAGTATATACATATACATATGTTTCCCTAACACACCAATCACAAAGCCCAGGATACATTTCAAAATTACTCCACATACAAAGAACCAGGAAAATATGAACTACTCTCAAGATTAAAGACAATGGAGAATGACCCTGAAATGAAGATGTTGCAATTAGCTGACACTGACTGTGAAGTAGATCTTAGAAACAGACTCAGTGAGATAAACGACAAGATGTTCTTCATGAAAGAAAAGACAGTATCTCTTTAGTGAGCTAGAAAAGATACATATAATCTATCAAGCCATGTGGAAATTTTAGAACTGAAAACTAAAGTACGTTAAATTTTAAAATTCCGTAGCTGGGCTTAACAGCAGAATGGAAAAAATAGAGGAAATGGTGAACTTTAAAATATACCTATAGAAACCATTTAATCTGAAGAACAGAAAGAAAAAAGATTTCAAAATGTTAGCAGAGCCTGAGGACATGTTGGGCAATAGCAGTGCGTCTAATGCAGGTGTTAGTGACATTCCAGAAGGAGAGGAGAGAACGGGGCAGAAAAATATTTGAAGAAATAATGGCTGACATTTCCCCAAATTTCTGGTGAAGGACAAAGTCCTTCCTGATTCCTCAGGGGAAGACACCTTTTCCCCATTGGTGTGTGTGTGTCTGGGTGTGTGGGGGCGTGCACACACGCACACACTCACAAGCACGTCTGACTCTCTGTGACCTCCCTGGACTGCAGCTTGCCAGGGTCCCCTGTCCATGGCATTTTCAGGCAAGAATACTGGAGTGGGTAGCCATTTCCTCCATGCTCCAGGGGATCTTTCCAACCCAGGGATCAAACCCCCCTCTCGGGCATTGGCAGGTGGATTCTTTACCACTGAGCCCCCTGGGAAGCCCTCCCCACCGGATCATTGCTTCCTATTTCAACTTAACAAATACTCGTGTAGGGCCAACTATATGGCAGAAGCTCTTCTAAAACACAGTAGTGTTTAATCCTGACAACAACCTGGAGAAGCAAGCATGACCCTTCCCAACTTACAGACTGGGAAACTGAGACTCGGAGAGTCTAGGTTGCCTGTCCACAGCCTCAGAGGCAGTCTGGCCCCAGGGTGCTCGCTCTTATCCACCGCCTTAGCTGGCTGAGTCACAGAAAAAGGCATTCCTGCATGGGCCTGACGGGGAGGGCGGGGAAGAGGGAGGAGGTCCCCTCACCCGCCTCCAGGCCCCCAGAGCTTGACTGGGAGGAGAGACTGGGGAACTGAGGCTGCACCCCGATCCAGCTCAGTTCCCTCTCTGCTCTGCAAACGTGGGTTGGACAGGGAGGGAGTCGCAGATCCGGCCCGGGGCCACCGAGGGGACCGGATGCCATCGGGTCAACTCCCCTGCACCCCACGCCTTCTCAGGCCCTGGCACACGAGGCGCCCTCCTGCCCGTGGTTCTGGCTGGGCTGCTCTACGCTCTTCCCTGCTATTTAACGGATCCACAGCGTTTGGGGAATCACGCTTAAATAAGTGATGAATTCTCACAGCCTGCTCCTGTGCTTGTCCCCTGGAGAATTTTCCATTTTGTTTATTTAAAGGGTGATTCCCTTTCATGTTCCTGAATCAAAGATGGCACTGCAGACAGACCATTAACAAAGCAGACCCTCTGGGCTGGTTTTCCAGGAGGAGGATTGCAGGGTGGGGACACAGCTCAGGTCTGCTCCTCCACAGATGGGACTGGGGCCAGCTGGGAGGATCTTAACAATGATCTTAAAATGCAGATTCTGATTCATCACCTGTGGAGCCAGGCCTGAGAGTCTGCACTTCTAGCAAACTCCGATTGGTGCTAATGTTCCAAGCATTGGTCTCAGCCACTCCAAGCACTGGTGAATCCCAAGGCCCCGGATTAACCTGGCTGAACCTGGGGAAGGCATAACCATAGCAACAGTGGTCGTGGTACTGCTGTGAATAGTCACAGTATTTCCTGAGCATGTACTATATGCCATGTCACCCCTGACTGTAGAAAAGAAATCTATCCACAGTTGCAGAAGGATCTTCCTGACTTCCCTCAAAAAATCGCCAGTCACAGGGAAGGAGGAAACTGGATACTGGAGGATCAACATTTTCTAAGCAATATATGTTGCTGCCCCATTTTACAGATGGGATAACTGAGGCTGGGAGAGTATCTCACTGAGATCCTAGGAAGCAGCAGGGCCAGGATTCCAGCTGAGCTGTGCTCTGGCCTTGAAGACAAAGGCATTTTGTACGCGGCTTCTCATAGAAGCAGACAGGCAATGCATTCCAGACAGGACCAGACAAGCCAGTCCCCGTGATGCGGGGCTAAATCCCAGACCTTTCCCCTCCATTCTCCTGCCCACAGTGATCCAGACGATTCACCAGACAAAACCGGTGAACTTCACGGACAAGTTTCCAGGCTTGCTCACCATCCTGCCTCCTCTTGTCTTACCCCCAGAGCCAGAGACAAGAGAACGCCCTGCCTTCTCAGCCCAAGGAGAGGTAGTGGGCGCCCAGAGAAGCTGGCAGGAGGAAAACAGGATCCTGGACGGCCAAGCTCTCTGCGTTTATAGACCAGGAAACGGAGGCCAAGAGAGGGAAGGGGAATCCCTTATAGGTCTGACCAGCGGGCAGGGCTGGCCTCATGGGCCAGTGACCCAAGCTTAGGGGCCCTGAGCTTATGTCAATGATTTGCTGTCACCATCTTGGAGTTCTTAACAATTGATCACCAAGAGGCCTGCATTTTCATCTCACTCTGGGCCCTGCGGGTGGGAGGGAAGTCTTGCTGGAGCCAGACCCTCTTTCAGAGCTTGTCCCCCTGGCGTGGTCACTGAGCAGCGCTGAGCGAGACAGAACTGCACGCGATGGGCAGGCCAGTCCCCTGCATCTCCATAAATGGAGGTCTGTGGAGAGTCAAGGCGTGACGAGGGACCTTTTGAGGGTCGGGGAGGTGACACCCCAGAATGGTGCCTCGGGGGGCCTAACGGCTTGGCTGGGGAGGCGGAGAGAGAGGCCAGCTGTCTTCGGGGCCTCAGTCTCTCCAAGGAAACCATCAGCAGCACCACCTAACACCCGGGGGCTGGGCGGATGCAGGGCGCTCAGCTGTGCCAGCCGGTCCCGGGGTCCCGAGCAACGAAAGCCAAGCTCTTCACTCGGCTTTTTTTGGGAATGGCCACGGGAGAGGAGAGAGCCAAGTGGAGCTGCTTCAGAAGCTTGGCCCAGAAGCCCCAGCTCAGAGGGGAGGCCTGGGGAGGGATGCAGCCAGACATCCATTCCTCTGGGGCCACTGTCCCCGAGGAGACAGGTGTCCCCGAGGAGACAGATGCTGGCATCGGGTGGAGCTTCGGGAGGAATGTAAAGCCCGAGGTTGGGCCGGGAGAGACTTCATCGGGCCCAGCACATGTCAGGATGATGGTGGGGGGGAGGGGAGAGTGTTCTAGAGTCCCAGAAGCAAACACAGGGGTCTGGGCCCCAGGGGGTGGGTCCCCAGGGTTTTCCAATGAGTCTGGAAAAAGGCAGCGTTCAGTCCACTGGGGTGGCCTCTTGACCCTGCAGCCCTGCTCCGTTTGGGCCTCCTGGGGCCCAACTGACAGGGTCAAGTGCTGGCCAGGAACCAGAGCCCCAGGGGAATCTTCACAAAGCTGTCCATGAACACTGCCAGGAAGAGCTTCTTAAATTTTCGGAATTGATTCTACCGGCCTGTTTTGTGGCCAAGAGGGTGGTTGAGGGGGTCCTGTGAGGGTTAAACATACTAACACACGTGGGACCCTCAGAACGGAACCTGGTGGGGATGGCATTCTATCCATCACGGCCCTCACCCAGTTTCAGGGATTCCAAATGCACTTGCACATCTCTGCAGTCAGGATGCATCTTATAACTGCAGACGGAATGGCCGCATCTTCTTTCTTAGTGGCGCGTAAAACACTGATGTGTCTTACAAGTGATGCTCCAGGTTCGACCAAATATGAGACGGTGACAGCAATGACCGTGGTGACCGACATCCCAACTGCATTTCTTTTCAGCTTCACCTCCTTCCACGAGAGCTGAGGTCTGGGGTGCTCAAGTGCCCTCTTCCGTATGGAAACGGGCAGGGAGACCCTACGTGGCTGGAGAAGGCGGGAGCTTGGGGCCCCCAGGGGAGGCTGGTCTTGGGGGTGAACACAAAAGTCCAGGGCAGAGGCTGTGACAGGCTGGCAGAGTCTCCATGGCAGGCAGGTCAAGGGCAGGGTGGTTGGGCCCTGGGTGGGGCCCTGGTTCCCTAATCCATTCAGTGGGGAAAGCATGCTTCCTCACCGACTTGTTGAGAGGACCGGTCCATCCATATCTGGGTCACGGCAAAGGCTCAGTCCGTGGGAACTCCTGTTATCACGCACTGTCTGGGAGATAAAAGACAGTTCCTAGAGCAAACTGTCTGGGAGATGAGCCGGCTGTGTGTCTGAGGTTGAGAGCTGGGGTGGCAGAGGAGTGCCCGGGCTGAATGTCCGGGGAAGGGACTCTAAGAGCTGATGTTCAACCCCTGTAAAGGGCTATTCAGACCCATCGCACTCCAGGAGACCCTGGGGCTTAGGGAGCCAATGTGAGAGGTGATGCCCCTTCCAAATGCACACCCCAGGGGCTGACTCTTGACCTCCCCGTTCCCCTGGCAGAGGCCCTGGCCACGGCGGCGCTGTCTGCACCCAGACCCCCGAACCCAGCCATTCTGCAGCCCACCCTCTCTCCCTCCCAAGCCCCAATCCAGCCAACGTGAGTGTCCCCGCAGCTTAGGTGGAGCTGAGAAAGAGGGTCCAGAGGAATCACAGTCCTGCAGAGGCTGGCTTCTCAGTTAAGGTGGCCAAAGTGCTAACACCGGCCACGGAGTGAAGCCTGCAAAAGGCACCTGAAATCCCAACTGCCCAGGCCCCGTGGTTGAGCACACCCCACTGAGGCCCTTGGCCTCACGTCCTCCTCTGTGGATGGTTAGCCCTTGGTAATCTGACCTGAGAGGCTCTCTGAGCGGCCCTAGAATTGTCGCTCATCCACTGCCTCTTAAGGAGGCTCCAGGACTTTGGCCCAGAGGAGGGATCGGGGAGGAAGACAGACTCTCCCAGACGATGTGTTCGTCACCGGGGTGGACAGACAGGACAAGCACTGCCTGCATTTCCTGCTCCCCTCCTGAAGCGTGCGGAGCGTCCAAGGCTGCCGGAGAGACAGCTGAGGGTGAGCACCCGGAGGGTGGGGCTGCGGCAGGAAGCCCCTTGAGAATGTGGCCAAGCACAGCCTGACCTCAGGGGTTAAACCACCTTGAAGGTGTGCATTTGATCCCCGTTAAGTGCTGCCTGGCAATGAGACGGATGAAAACAGAGCCCCGTGGTGGTGGTGGGGGGGTCTCATCAGAGCAACAGGTCAAGAGAGGGGATCCAGGCTGGAAAAACAGTGAAACTGTGCATTTGAAGACAACCTGATCGTCTGTGTAGAAAACCCGATGGAATCCACAGAAAAGCTACTAGAATCGATCACTCAGTCTGGCCACGTCTCAGACCTGAGTCAAAATCCACTGTGTGCCTATATCCTCCAGACAAACCACTGGAAGTCAAAATTTAAAAAAGCTCTGACAATGGCATAAAAAGCATGAAATTCTTAGGCATACATCTGACAGATGATGTACAAAACCTGGACTGTGAGCCCTAAAACATGTTGCTGAGAAGAAATCAAAGAACTAAACGATGGAGGGGCAGCCCATGCTCGTGGGCTGGAAAACTCAATGTGGTCAGATATTATTGACACCCTTGAACTTGGTCTCTATGACTGATGCAATTCCAATTGGAAGTCCCAGCAGGATTTTTAAAAATCTGATTCCAAAATTCATAGGCAACATTAAGCAAAATATAAAATGCACATGGCGATGGAAAGGACCTAGAAGAGCCAAAACAACCCTGCAAAAGAACAAAGTTAGAGAGCTGACACTACCTGGTTTCAGGACAAAGCAACAGTAACCAAGACCATGTGCTGCTGGAATAAAGACAGACAAGTGGAGAAATGAAGCAGAACGGTGTCCCAAAATAGACCCACACCTACAGGGACAAACGACTTTCAAAGGCACAGAGATAATTCAGTGGCAAAAGGAAAGTTTTCGAAAAACAAGGCTAGAACAATTGGATATCCATTTGAAAAAAAGGAAAAGACACAGATCTATACAGCGGGCAGAGGGGGTGACCAAGGGCCCAAGGAAACTCGGTGGTGGCTCGGTGATGCTTTGAGGCTTTCTACATGTGTCGAGGACGATCAAGTCGTACCCTTTAAATAGGCACAGTTTATTTTGCCAAAACAAAAACAAACACCCAAAGTTCCCTCCCACCCTACAAGTCCTCAGCTTCAAGGTCCCCTGCTCAGGAAGCCTCCGCTGGGGCAGGATGCTCAGCGTCAGCCCTCTGCACACCCCGACCACCCACTTCCCACCTGCACTAGTGTCCTTCACACTGGCCTCGACTGGTGACGGCAGGCCTGATGCCCACGCGTGACCAGGAGCAGCCTGAAGCCAGGACCTGCCTTCACGTGTGCTGGACCCCAGGCCCTATGCTCGGCTCACAGCAGGTGCTGAGAAAACGCTCAAAGGGCCAGGAGAGGCTTTGTGGTCCCGGACACACGAGGCTTATGTTGGCGCTTCTAGCCCAAGGTACTTGAGCCAGTGATGACGTCACCCCTGTCCTTCCTCTCGCTCGAAGGAGGGCTCCGGGCTGGGTTTGTGTCTTTTTTCTTTTTCTTTTTTTAAAGGAAGGACGTTGGGAGCAAGAGCTTCTGCTGGTGAGAAAAGAAGGAAGGAAGGAGAGGAGGTTCCCGCCTCCCACATGCCACACGAACTTCACAGGCCCTGCTAAGGGAGCTTCACCACCTGCCTCCGCGGGGGATGCAGGCAGAGCCCATCAGAGCAAATCGGCTCTGCAAGGCCATGGTCTGGCACCCGGGTCCCTCACACCTCCAGTTTAGTCCTTCTAAAGTGTGGTCCCCGGAGCAGCGGCAAGCATATCATCTGGGAACCTGCGAGAACCTCACGTGCCTGGGCACCCCCCAGACCAGATGCTCTCGGGGGCGGAGCCAGGAGACGGGCCTCCGAGCGAGCCCCCCAGGGGACGCCATCAGGCTCAGGGGAGAGCCCACCACTGCAGGCCTCTCTCACTTCCAACAGTGACGCAGGGGACCCCTGGGGCCGAGGATGCGCTCCCGAGGGTCCATGTGCAAGGCACCCCCCCAAGACTTTGATCAGCTTTTCTTCCGTCCCCAGGGCCTGGCACTGCGGAAGGGCCACTCCTGTGACCCCCATCTGCGTGTCAGCATCTCAGGGGCGTGTCTTTGCTTCTGCTGGGACCCTCAGGCTGGGCTCAGAGCCCTCCCACAGCGGAGGCACAGGAGACGTGGAGCCAGAGGCCTGCTCCCGGCACCCCGCGGCTGGACATTCCGGGTTCCTGGACAGACAATGGGTCCTCACATGGCAGACGAGGTGGCCGGCACGGGGGCATGGACAATGGGCCTGTGTTTCTCCCCCACGCCTTCCTGCAGCCGCTCTCAGCCCGGGCGCCGCGAGGGAGGCTGAACCGTCAAAAGCACAGTGGTGCACCCGACGGGTCCCCAGTGGCGCTGCCCAGCGCCCAGGCCGAGGTCGGGGGCCCCCTTATCACACCCTCCCTCCCTCCCCACGGCCGAACAATGCTCCTTTCTCCTGAAGGCTTCCGGCCTCTTCTAAGCTCTTCATCCGCTGAGGCCTCAGGAGAAAGGGATTCAGTGCCAACACCTCTCTCCTTCTCCCTGACGTCCAGCCTCCGTCCTCCTGGGGCGGGGAGCACGGGCCGCGGCCGGAGCTCCCCGCCAGGCGGCCGGAGCCACAGCCAGAAGCGCCTTGCCTCGCCAGGGCAGATCTCTCTTCATTAGTGCAATCACATCAGCTCTGACAGTAGCGTATTTCCTGCTGCCCCGACGACAGCCATTTGTCACCCGGTGATGCTCAGCCTGGTAATGAGCCTGGGGCAGAGCTAATGAGAGGCGCTCCCCCCGACCCTCCTGGGCAGCTCTGGCCCCGCGCTGGCCTGCCCGCCGGCCCACGGCCCCTGCCTACAGCCGCTCCACCAGGGCAGGGAGGTGGGCTTCCAAACGGGGAGGCCTGGCCCACTGGGCTGAGCCTGCAGGGAGCCGGGCCAAGTCAGCAAGCATCCGCCAGGAGGGGAGACTTCAAGGTTGACGGAGCAGGAAGGCGTGAGTGCGCAGTACGGTCTCAGGGCAGGAGTCCCTCAGTCCAGGGCAGGGAGGGCCAAAGAGCCGTGATGGGGGAGGCTGGCTGCCCCAGGGGAGCCTGGGAGTGCGTGGATGCTCTGGGCTCTGCACCCAGAAGCCCGAGGACGTCACCAGGAGCTGAGGAGGGGAGTGACGAACATTTAGGGCTGCAGGGGCCGGCCGTGGAGCGCTGCTGGGACGCAGGTTTCACAGCTGCCGCTCGGTCGCCCAGTCGTGTCCGACTCTTTGCGACCCCATGGACGGCAGCACGCCAGGCCTCCCTGCCCCTCACCATCTCCTGCAGTTTGCCCAAGTTCACGTCCACTGCGTCGGTGATGCCGTCAAGATGCAGACTGCACTAAGGCCCTGCATCTAAAACATAATTTTCTGTATTTATTTGTGCCCACACTGGGTCTTGACTGCTCTCGGCTCGGGCCTCCCCTGGTTGTGGTGAGCGGGGTCTTCACCGCGGTGCTCGAGTTCTCGCCGCGGGGCCTTCTGTTGGGGCGCGTGGCCTCTGGGTTTGCAGGCTTCCATCCTGTGCTCAGGGGCTCAGCAGCCGCAGCTCGCGGGCTCCAGAGCGCAGGCTCAGTCACCCACCGAGGCACGCAGGCTGAGCTGCCCCGTGGCCTGTGAGATCGTCCCGGACCGGGGATTGAAGCCGTGCTCGCAGCGCTGACAGGCAGGTTCTTAACCACTGGGCCATCAGGGAAGCCCGCTAAGGCCCTGCTTTGCCAGAGGGCGGTTCCTGGTCACCTCGGCTCTCCTGGAAGGTATGTGCGTGTGAGTAAGATAGACCCCTGGGCGGGGGGCACGGTTACTACGGCCCAGCGCCTCTCGCTGGGAGAGTCTTCGGGCCTTCACTGAACACCCGGCCCCCAGCTGTTTTTCAGTCACAGTTCCAAGGTGGAGCTGATGTCTGACGCGTTCAGTGGCTCGTCCTCTGAAAATTAAAAGGGATGGTGCGGGAGGGCCCAGGGAGAGGCCGGGAAACAGGCCCCCTGATGGAAGCGAAGGGAGGACCCAGCAAACACCAAGCACCCAGACAGCTGAGTCCTCTAGGGACCCAGAAGGCACCAGACCAGTCAAGGTGGATGGTTATGGTGGCCCAGGGCCGATTATGACCGGGATACAACTATCTTAGGAGATGGGTATGTATTGATAGATACAACTTTACGGCAACACTTCCACACAAATGGCTGCAATATGTATGTGTAAGGCATCTTGGACTCTTACAGGCGATTTGACCCGAGAGATCATCTCATTCACGTTTTTCAAAGCCAAGTTTTGACATCTATCCCCAGGGGTTCCAGGAAGCCAGGGGGCAGAACGAACCACATCTTCCAGCAACATCAATGGGTTATAAAATACCCTTTGTGTGTTAAAATAGAATTCAGAGAGACTGCAGAATGGAATGCAAAATCTCGGGTATTAAAAAAGGAAAGGGTGGAAAAGGCGGTGTGGCGGGCCCCAAGGCACGCATCCACTCTCCTCCACCCGCATCCACTCTCCTCCACCTGCAGAGCCCTCCACCCCAGAACCCTTCACCGGAGAGCTTGGGAATGCTGGTCTTATGCCCCCATGCTTCCCCACGGAGGACCCGGGGAGCCAGGAGGGACCCAGCGAGAATGAGCCCTGACCTCCGAGGCCACGCGGTGTCACAAGCCTTCTTCCGTCTCTCTGTTGTCACTGTTACCCCTGCAGCACCCTGCTTCCTGGGGTTAACTTCCTTAATGGCGAACAATAATTTATGTCTAACACCTCGCTCCTTGTTGATGAAGGGTTATTATCTAAACTCAAGGAGTTCATAATTAAAGGAATCAGTCATACACACACATCAAGAGATAATTCAGAATCAACAAGACCAAGTGTCAAATGAGACATCCAGGCCATCGGCATCCGAGTGGCTCAGGGGCCTTTGGGAAGACGTGTTCCAGCCGGGGGAGGGAGGCGGGAGGGGTGCTGATGGCCGGGGTGGGGGCAGGGTCGGGAGAGGGGAGAGGCGAGGGTGTGCATAGGGCAGACGGGGGCGGGCTTGGCGGTGGTACCCAGGGCAGGAAGCCACGAGGGCAAAGGTCTATCAGTAGGGTGTGGGGGAGGAGAGACGCAAGAGGTCCCAGCCTTCCGATGCTACTGTTAAGACCCCCATGGGATGGGGCTTCCCTAGCGGTCCAGGGGTTAAGACTTTGCCTTCTGGTGCAGGGGGTGTGGGTTCGATCTCCAGCCCGGGAACTAAGATCCCACATGCCTCGTGGTCAAACAAACCAAAGTAAAACATAAAAAATATGAGCGATATTGTAACACATTCAATGAAGACTTTAAAAATGGTCCACATAGAAAAATCTCAAAAACAAACCAAAAAAAGACCCCATGGGAGAGCAGATGGGGCCTCCAGAAAGAGGTCTGAGTTTCTCAGAGAGGCGAGGCCATGCCAGCCTGCACCTGGTGCCCTGGCCAAGCACCCACCCAAGCTGGGCAGAGCCTGGGGTCACACGAGACGGCTCCCTAGCCCCCAAGCAGAGCGGCGTGGCGAGCGAGTCCCGAACGTGGATGTCTCGACAGGATCAAAAGCTGTGACCCAAGAGGTAGCTGGCCTGCCCTCGCTGTCTCCTTTGGACAAGTCAAGCGACCTTGGCAAGTGGCTTCAAGTTTCTGAACTTGCTAACCAGGTAGTAACCAAATACTTTCTGGCCCACGTCCTTCATAGGTTGGGATAAAGAGGAAAATGAGATGCCTGTGAACGTCGTCCGCAGACTACTGAGTTTCTAGGAAAGGATCCTGTAAAGACATCCACGACAAGACCTGAACAGCCCATAACAGCTCCATATCTGGGTTCCCTGTGGTGTATCTGCATTTTATGCTGGAGGCGGGGAATGTCTCAGCCAAAGAAATGGATCCCTAATAGTGGAAGCTGAGATGCTAACTGGCAGGTCTGTGAAAGATGAAGCGAGCAGAGGTGTTTGCTGACAGGGCACATGATAAATTTGAGCCCCAAAGCTGACTTTGTCTCCTTGACACCAAGATGCCAATAATGACACCGATGTACAACTTACTCAGTGTTTACCACACGGAGCTCTGTCCTGAGCGCTTAGCGTATCTCATTAAACCCTGTTACAGTGCAGTGAGTTTAGGACAGCTGCATCTCCATTTGACAGATGGGAAAACCGAGGCCCAGGGAGGCTGTGTACCTTATGCAGGGTCACTCAAGCAGTAAATGAATTCAGGGAGTCTTCTACGTCTCAGGTCCCTTACGGGCCCGCCCTGTCCCATCTGGACCCTCTGGAGGCACATTCTGAACCGGCCCTTGTGGTTCCAAGCAGGGAACAGGGCACCTGGACCAGACTCAGAACCGGCTTACCTTACCCGGGGACAAGCCCAGGCAGGCAGGTGCCACGGCTCAGACTCTGGGCAACACGGCCCCGTCCCACAGAGGAGTCTGGGTGTGGGGGACCCGGGGTCGTGGCTCCAGCAGGCCCCCGAGAGTCTCCATGTCCACCCCAGAAGCTGAACTCCCCGAATGGGTTGCACTGCGGCCAGTAATATTTCCTCCTCTTTGGATTATCACATCATCAAAATTTCATCACCCCTCTGGGTCACTAATAGCTTCCTAAATGGATCAAACTTTAATTGCTTCTCTCCTCCACCCCCATTCAGCTTAGAAGACTCTGTAAAGCTCAGCCACGGGGCAGCCAGTCATGAACACTGCCCAAGGACCCTCAGGAGGCTCCCCCAATATCTGCAGTCCTCCCACCCCGCCCCCCCCCCCCCCAGGAGGGAGGCCAGGGAAAAGCAGGAGAGGAGGCGAGGGAGGAAGGGGCTGCCCTCCTGAGGACTCACGTTCTGCCAGCTGACGGAACCAGGGCAGAGGTGAGAGCCAGGAAGGGGTTCAGGGGCAGGAGGAGGAACTCCCAGGGCGATTTCCGAACTCCACGCCCGCCCCGGGACCAGACCCTGCCTGCCAACAGCACCACGGGCCTGGCACCTCTCATCGGGAAGACGTCAGTGAAGGAGACTGGACGCACAGGCCAGCCCGGGGAGTGGAAAGACGCCCCGCAGAGCCCTAGGTTCAAATCCTGAGTTCCCGGCTGTGGGGACTTGGGCAGGCAATCACTGGGAGACTCAGTTTACCCACACACTGGAGGTGAAGCAGGGCGGAGGCAGGCAAGGATTGGAACACACCGGACGTGGAGAAACGGACGCCACATGTGAGCTGGCTTCCCCTCTGGACATCCCCAGGACGGGGTGTGCGCAGGGTCTCAGGCGTGTTCGTCTCTTTGCAACCCCATGGACTGTAACCCGCCAGGCTCCTCTGTCCATGGGATTTCCCAGGCAAGAATACTGGAGTGGGACACCACTTCCTACACCAGGGGATCTTCCCCACCCAGAGACTGAATCCACGTCTCCTGCATTGGCAGGCGGATTCTTTACCGCTGCGTCACACCCCACCTAGGATGGGAAGGAGCAACCAAATCGCTCTACTCTGGTGAAGAAGCAAGCGAAAGCGAAGCAAGAGGAAGACAGGGGAGAAATACGGAGAAAAGATACCACGGGGGGGAAACCTGGAAACAAAATGCAACCTGAGATCCAGTCTATAGACCCCTCGGCAGGGCAAACACAGAAGTGCAAACACAGTTAAATTAGCTTATTAAGTGCCTGTGATGTGTCAGGCTCCATGCTGAGTGCTCCACTCCTGTTATCTCATTTACTTCTCCTTATATTACAAACAAGCCAACGGGGCTTGAGCGTCTAAGTGATGGAACGCAAAGTGGCAGGGACTAACCCGAAGTGACAGAGCTGGAACCCAGGCTGGCCCAGTTCCAAGCCACTGGCCACTCTACATGCCACCTCTCAACAGCATAAGGAAAAAAAAAAAAAAACTCAAAGGCAGGGAAGAAACAGCACTGGCTGGGGCGGCTCAGGGGGGCGCCTGAGGGATGGCCCTGTCTCGGGTTAAGTGGCTGCTCTGTACCAAACGCCCTTCTGGAGACCAGCGTCGCCCCTGCGGTTCTGAGGAAGGCTTGGCGTCCCCAGTGTGCGCGGAGACGCTCTCTTTCCAGCACAGGCAAGCCTGCACTCCCCAGCTCCCGTGCCTCGAAAGGGCCACCGTGGGGCCCATGTGATCAGCTCTGGCCAATGCGCTGCAAGGGGAAGTGAGCCCGACTAGAGGATTTAATTGCAGATGCAAGTCTTCCCCTCTCCTGTATTTCAAAAGGTGCCTCCACGCCTGGATGGGCATTACCCAAGCCTCCTACCAGTCCTGCCAATTTCCTCCCCATAGAAAGATGGAGTTTGGATGACAGAGATTCAGCAAGGACCCAATCCCGAGGACAGAATGCTGGAGGCCGCTTTACCTGCAGGGCCAGCGGTGGGAAAAGCTGGGAAGAGGGCTGAGGAAGTCTGAGCACAGGCTCCTGGCTCAAGAGAAACACTGCTCCCGATGGACATGTACACACTGCTATATTTAAAATGGATAACCGGGATCTCCCTACTGGTCCAGGGGTTAAGAATTCACCTTCTTAGGCAGGGGATGCAGGTTCGATTCCCAGTCAGAGAGCTAAGATCCCACATGCTTCATGGCCAAAAAAACAGAACTTTAAAAAAAAAAAAAAAAGAAAAACCCAGACTCAATATTGTAACAAATTCAAGAAAGACTTAAAAAAAAAGATAACCAACAAGGACCTACTGTGTAGCACAGGGAACTCTGCTCAATATTAGGTAACAACCTAAATGGGAAAGGAGTTTGAAAAAGAATAGATACATGTATATGTGTGACTGAACCACTTTGCTGCACCCGAAACTGTACCCCTGGCTCAGGGAACTGGATGAGACAAGCTGGGCAGCCCCTGCCTTGCTTTGCCCCGGGACCCTGAGCAGCCCCGGGGGTCTCTTGCTCAGCCCAGTTCACCAGCCTGGCTCACCGGCCCCGCCTTCCGCCCCCAGCGGACAGGAGCGGGTGGGAGGCTGAGGAAAGGCCAGGATGTCTCAGCAACCAGGCTCGTTTTCCTTTCCATTACAGGCCTTGGGGCCGCCACTGGCCCACTTGTTGCTATTGGCATCCCGAGGCCCCAAATTTATGATGACTCATTCCCCCAGCCTCAGGGCCGTCTGCGGCAACACGCTCCAGGCGGGGCCAGGGTGGAGACCCCACAGGCAGCACCCTAACACCCAGCGTCAATTCCAACTCAGTTTTCCAACTCCCTAAGGGGTCCGGAGTCAGAGGGGGTGAGGAGGAGGGGAAGGAAAGCGGGAGGCTCCAGTCAATCAGAGGATTCCTTCAAAGGCGGGCGAGGAAAACCAGCCCCAGGAAGGAGCACCAACAGAAAGCACAGCTGTCTAACAACCGGCTTGTTTTGTAAGGTAGTGAGTCCCCCGTTGCCAGGGGTATGCAAGTAGAGATCACACGGCCACCTGTCCCAGGCCTGGGGACACGGTGGGACAGCACTGGAAGATTTCTCGTGTTTCAAGTCAAACGAACTGATCCACCAAAGTCCCAAGGACGAAGAACAAGTTCGCTCTCTATTACTGTTTAGCTTACAGCCCGACTGTGTTCCCTGCTACAAGATCGAATGCATACCAATATGCAGTTTAACACATTATTTTAAAGTCGGCCCTTCAGGCACTGTTTAAACAGAGAACGGCTGTAAAGGACTTGGCCTCTTTCCCAGCCTCCCTTTCTTGATGGAACAAGGTTGCTGGCCCCTACTTTGGCCTTCCAGCAGAGGACATAAAGGAGAGGCGGTCGATAAATATTTGCTGTACAAATGCATGAAAGGGAGCCTTTTGGAGGCAGGTATCAGGCTGCCAGCACGACCTGGTTCTCTGGGTGGGGGTCCTGAGTCTGTCCCTCCCAGGCGGGGGCGAGGCTTCTCAGGCCAAGACAAAGCACCAAACTGTGTCGCTCATCGAACCAGAAATGCTCCAGACTGCCCCGCCGAAGCCTGGGGGTGCAGAGGGCGAGGGGTGTGCGGGGCGGAGAGCCACCTTTCTGGCCCTGGGAGGAGGGAAGGAGGGGAACACCCCCACCCCACACCGGGCCCACCGTCACGTGGGCCTCCTGACACATGTCAGCTGAGCCCCAGGCAAGCATGCCACTCGGCCTCGTGGTAATTAGTAAGGAGCCCTGATCAATAAGTTATTTTTTGCTGTCAGTAATTAATAATTACAGCTTAGCCACACCATGTAATTAAACTTTCATCCCGTTCCCTTGAGTGCTGTTGGGCTTTCATTGTGATTACCTCCCAGCACTAAACTTTCTCCCTCCGGAGCCTCCAGGAGCCTCCAGGGCTGCTGGACCTCCCGGCCCTCCCACTGCCTGATTCCCTCAGCTCAGACTCCCCTCCGTGAACCTTCTGGGCCAGCTGGCTGGACCGCAGCTTCCAGCCTCCGGGCCTCCCCGGGATGTTCCAGTAGCAGTGGTCAAGTCTTCGGGGCACGTGAGACATCTTGCCAGGCGCTTAAGATGCACCCACCCTCCAAGTGAGAGTCTGGGAGTCCGGACCAGCACTGCCAGAGGGCCGCCGGGAGTCACAGAGCGAAGTCAAGGAAGGGTCCTGCGTGAGGGAAGGGCGTGCAGGGCCTTTAGTGGGTGGCCAGGAGCCCACTCCTCGTGATCCCTCGGCTTGGAGTAAAAACAATCATGATAACAACAGTGACAATCACCCTTTACTAAGCACCTCCTAGGGCTTTTCAGGTGACTCAGGGGTAAAGAACCCATCTTTAACGCAGGAGATGTGGGTTCAATCCCCGGGTCAGGAAGATCTCCTGGAGGAAGAAATGGCAACCTTCTCCAGTATTCTTGCCTGGAGAATCCCGTGGACAGAGGAACCTGGCCGGCCGCAGTCCGTGGGGCCGCGAAAGAGTCAGACCAGACAGCAGCAAACTTCTGTGTACCAAGCACCTTCTTCTGTGTACCAAGCACCTTCTGTGTACCAGGCTCGTGCTGGGCGCCCCGGGATACCTGCTTCCCTCTTATGGACTCAGCTCTTTACACATCACAGCACTTAGTTTGGGAAATACCCGGGACCCTTGTGACAGAGTTTCAGGGGCAATCGTCAAATGGTAGCTTTCGGTATAAACAGGTAACGTTGCCAGGATCTGAAAAAAACAACGAGGCTCAGTGGAGATAAAGCCTGGCACCGGCCAATGTGAGGTTTGTCCCCAGAAAGGAAGACTGCTCGGCTCCCCTCTCTGTACCACGACTGAAGGACGGGGTTCACGGGCTCAAAAGTGACAGGCAGGGCCAGTGGCTTTTGATGTCTGCGACTCCAAGGACTGCAGCCCGCCAGGCTCCTCTTTCCATGGGGATTCTCCAGGCAACTACCCCCAAAGGGTTAACGGCACGGAGAAGAGAGGCAAAGGAGAAACTCCATACTGAACCCCAGAGCAGATAAGAAGCTGGACCTGCATGCCTGACCCTCCCAACCCGACACACGAGGCAACAGAGCCCCCAGACCTGGGCTGAGAGCAGGTTTCCCCACAATGCTCCGCACGGCCCGCCGCCCAGGAGACAAATGGAAGCAGAGGACCCGGTGGAGGCTGGAAACACTCTCTCGGAGCCAGAGAGCACAAACGGTGCGGCAGGGGATCTGGGCAGCCACTCTCAGGCGGGCAGCAAACAAGAGACGCGAGAGAGGGAGTGAATCAATCAGAGACCTTTACTGCCTCTGACGGGCGAGCCCCTCCCGTCGGAAGCATGGGGACAGAAGGCGGGCCTGGCCTTCAGCAGGGCAGATGCGAGGGTGCTTGGCCTCAGGTGGGGCTGGGCCAGCTGTGGAGGTAGGACGTGGAAACGACTCAGCGACATGCAGGCAGAGGCTTCAGGCACCCTGGGGACTCCTGACAAGCCGGGTCCTGGGTGGGACAAGATCTAGGGAGCCAGCTGCCCAGGGACACCACACCGTGGGGTTGTTGGAGTCTGTGCAGTAATTAAGTTGGAAGCATCCAGACGAGTCCTCCCTGTGTCCTGGCTTTCGGTTAGTAACCCCACTGGCATCTCAGAGCAGAGCTGGGACGGGTCCTAGGGCACACTGACCCATTCCTGTTCTGTCCGCCTCACCATCCTCCCCCGGCCCTCAGAAGGAGGACCCTGTCCTAGGGTCAGCTCTGCTGCAGATGGTCCTCGTTGAAGGGGGAGAGGGGCGGAGAACTCACCTGGTCTGGGTTCTGACTCCTGCCCCCAGTAGCTTGGGCGAGTCACCTAAGGTTCCAGACCTCAGTCTTCCCATCTGTTAAATGGCCAGTAGAACAAGACGGCCTCTGAAGTCCCTGCCTGCTGGGAGATTTTACGATGATCGTAAAAATAATAATAACTTTTATTACCCTACATTTGCAGGGCCCCATTACAAAATTTCTAAGTGCTTTAACATAAATTACGCTGTAAAATCCTCCCCTCAACCCTGTGAGTGGGGGCTGATTATTTTCAATCTCTTTGATCTCAGCTCTCTGGAGCGCCTGACGCTGGGGGCCTGAGGGTCCCTTCTTCCCTGCGGTTCTGGGGTCCCAGAGATGGGGGGGCCCTTTCGAGGCTGGAGACTTCGCGCAGACCGGAGGCCCCCGCCCACCCCGCGCCGTACCCCCAGCGGCGGGTCCAGATCTCCTCCGGAGCCTGGAAGAGGCAAGGCCAGGCCCGGGAAGCTTCGTCTCTCTCCGCCCCCAGCAGGCGCCGCTCGGACACCGCGGACACCGCGGTCTGGATCCGCCAACACCAAAGGCAAGAAGCCGGGCGCAGCCGCCCTCCCCCGCGGGGACCTGCGGGCGGGCTCCGGGGTGCCTGGGTACCCGCCCTCCGGAGCGGGGCAGGGCGGATCACGCCTCCTCCCCGGCCCTGACAGCCCCACCCCCAAAGCCGCCGGCCCTTCTCCACCCGGAGGCCGCTCCCGGCAGCTACAGGTCAGAGCGGCGGCTGCAGACACAACCCGGCGGCAGAGGCAGGATGCTGAGTGTGTGTCTGGGGAGGGCGGGAGGGGAGACGGCCTCAGATCGCCCAGGGCACCGCTCCCCGGTGGGTCCCGGGCTGCGCTCGCGACCTCGGCTCGGGCGCGCACCCCGAAGCACCCCCGGCCCCGGCGGCCGGCCAGGCAGCCGGGCGCGGGCTCTGGGACGTGCAGGCCCTGCAACTGCTCTCCCGCGGCGCCCAAGCCCGCACCCCGCACTCTGCTCCGCCTCTTTTCATCTGCCCTGCCGCCTGGGGTGGCCAGCGCGTGCCCGGCGGGGCCTTGCCCGTCCCCGCGGACTACGAGCGGGGACCCAGGAGCCGCCTGAGACGCTGGGTGCAGCCGGGTGCTGAGCCCCTCAAGGAAGGGCCGCCCCTCCCACGCCAGCCCGAGGGCGCTCGCAGCGGGCGGGGTGGGTAGCGCCCCCCTCCAAATGCTCTAAGGCTCTTCTCAGCCTCCCCGAGCGACGCCTCCCAGCACGGACCCCCACCTTCCCTCATTCGGAAGCCACAAGTCTCAACAAGACCGCCCCATCCCCGAAAAAGAGCCCCCAAACTCGGGGAATGGATCCTGAAACTCCCGGGAGAGGGCTCTGCCCCGGCCACGACCGGGGTCCCGGAGGCCGTCGAGAGCCCACCGGGCTCCCGCCCCCCGCCCCCTCTCCCCCACCCCACGTGGGGGTGACCCCCCATACCTTGGGCTCCAGTCGCGCGGATCCGGTGCAGGGCCACCAGCGTCCAGAGGAGCAGTTCCCACATGGTGGCCAGCCTTGTTTTCGAAGGGGATCTCTTCCGTACTGTTTTATAATCCTGGTGGGGTTCGGTCCCCCGCGGCTCCGACCCGGAGCGGTATCCACCCGGGAGGGGCAGCGCTGGCAACCCCGACCTTTCCTCCTCCTCTTCAGTCCAAGTCCGATCCCCGGTGGCGCCCCGGGAAGGCGAGGGGCGAGCAAGGAGACGGAGGAGAGGCCGCTCTCGGTCTCGGGGCGCCTCCCCCCTGAGCACCCCAACTCCGACTTCTCCTCCCGCGCAGGGCCGCCTCGGCGATCCGGCCGGGTCGCGGGCCGGTCTCCGGAATAAACCGACAACTTCGGGAAACTTCCTCCGGTGTCCACGTTGCCCGCCCCCCGCCCCCTCCCCGCCCCCTGGTTGGGTGCTCGGCGCGGACGCAGTCACCGCCGATCCGGGCGCCGGGCCCCCGGGGCCAGGCGGGAGGCGAGCGCGGCGGTGGAGGCGGCTGCGGGGCTTCTTTCAGGGGCGCGGGGTTCGGGGGGCGCGGTGAGCGTAGCGGTCCGAACCTCCCTGGAGCTGAAGTTTTCTTCTCTCTAACTTTGCAGCCGGCATCTGGCGAGGCCGAGCCAACCCTCTTGGCTCCACCGCCCCGGCGTCCGGGGACTCTCGGTCCCTCTGGGGACGCCTGGCCCGGGCGCGCCCTCGGCTCCGCGCCCAGCGGGCTAGCAAACTTTGCGGGTCCCGCGGCCCGGCGCGCCGCCCCGCGCGCCCATGTCCGCGCCGGCTGCGGGGCGGCGGGGACGGCTGCTGGGCTCGGCGATCCCGCCTGGTGGCCGGCGCCCAGGCGCGGAGGCTCCTGCCGGCGCGAGGCTGGAGCTCGGCGGCTCTGCCCTCCGCCGCGCTCCGGCCGGAGCTCTCGGCGAGAGGCGCGGAGAGCCCGGAGGGCGGCCCCGGCTCCGGGGGCGCGGCGCCTACTCGGACGCCCGGCGCGCGCCGACCGCCCGGGCCGGAGAAGCAGCGGCCGCCGCCGCGCCCGCCCCAACACCTCGGCCGCGCCGCCGCCGCCGCCGCCCGCGTCGGCCGCTTGCTGGCCGAACCCGCCGCCCTCGGCTTCCCGGGCTCGGCGTCCGGAGAGCCGCTCCTGCCTGCGCCGAGCGGGAGCTGCGGGGGCAGCGCGAGCCGGGGACGAGCGCGGCGGAGGCGGAGGCGGAGACGCGGCGAGGGGGGCCGAGCGCTACCCCGTGGCCGCGACTGGAGAGCAGCCTGCGCGCGGGGAGGGGGGGCGGCGGCGGCGGCCCCGAGCCAGGCCCGGGAGCGAGCCCCGCGGAAACGCGAGCCGTTTGCGCGGCCGCGGGCGCCCAGCGTCTCCGGGACCCGCCGGAGGGCAGCAGTGGCAACCTGGAACCTTAGCCGGGCGGGATGCGCCCAGAGCCCCTGGGGTCTCTTGCCCAGCCTTCCCTTCCAGCCTCGAACCGGTACCCCCATCTCAGAGGCCTCATTCCACCTCGCTCCCCAGCAGGGAACCCCGACACCCTTCCCGGACGTTGAGTAACACGGGTGGAGGGGGAGCCGGGAACAGGGGTTCGGTCAACTGGTTGATTTCAGTTTGCCCTTCCCAGGTAGGCTTTCAAAAGTCTGGAACCGCTCAGGGCGGAGAGCAGAACGAAGAGAGAGGCAGGAGACTTACAGATGGCCCAGAAAATGAGGTTGGTGCCAAGGCATATGCATCCTTTCTTCTTTAAAAAAAAAAAAAAAAAAAAAAAATTTTTTTTTTTCTTTTTGAGCTCTCTTGCAGAGTAGAAGAACGGTAAATTAGGAAAGAAGCTATAAAAAAAGGGAGCTTGGAGATTTCCTTCGCGCTCGACCAGAGAAGTCAGCTGAACTCAGGAACTGAGCCCAGCATTCCTGAGGCAGACGCCCAGCGCCGGATTCCAGGACTCAGGTACCCAGTCCTGGGTCCTAGACAGCCTTGCTTCCAGGGACCCCTTTCTCCATGAAAATACCCCTTTGTGTACATAGAAAATAATAGTTATGACTGTGTTGGCACAGAGACGAAGATATTAATTTTACATATTGAAACCATTTTCTTCAACCTGAAAGTTCATCGATTTCTCCTGATTTTAAAAGAAAGGAAAACATTTCCCTGCCGCGCTCCTGGCGCTGCGCTGGCGGAGCCGCGTGGCGTCTCCCTGTCCCGTGGTATTTCCGCTGAGAGCAAAGATTCCACCTGCAGGCCCCGCGCTTTTGTACTCTCTCTCCCTGGCGGCCCTTTCCACCCCAGAGGGCATCCTTTCTGATTGCTGTGGAGCAGACACAGCCCTGCCAAGCTTTTATCACTTTTATATTCCCTTCTCACCTGCCTGGGAAAAAGAACCCTGGGCCTCCTCTGAAAGCGGCTGAGAAGCCAGCCTGCTTTACCTACGTGCTTCCATAGCCTAATCAAACAATGTTTCGTGACTCTTGCCCCCACCACCTCCGTGAAAACCTGTGCTTCATCCCAGGCTGAAGTCCTGACTGGCTGACGAGTAAAAGGGGGGAAGCTTCGAGGGGCAGGTGGCCTAGGTGTGGCCAGCCCTCCTTCGCCTTCCTGGCCGCGTCACTGCTGGCTGCTTGGGGATGACCAGCTGGGGCCTCGCACACGCCTGCCTGCGCTCACCACCCCGTCCCAGGGCTCAGGCCCTTCCCAGGCCTCGGGAGAACAGCTGTCCACAGGATGCTGTTACACTCTCCGCTCACAGAGGGGGCCTGAGAGCCGGATTTGCAGGAACCTCTGCTTCTCAGCCAGCAAAGGACCTGCAGAAAGGCTGCGTCTCCATTCTCTGAGAGTGGGCGCTCCCATCCACCCGAACGGCCACCTTCCTCGTGTCCGGCCCTAGACTTCGGCTGCCAGGAGTCTGAGCCGGATGCTCCTAGGAGCTCCGAACAGCGTTTATTTCTTTGTCAAAAGAGACACGGTTGCACAACTGTGCGTAGCCCCACGCACCTTCTTCTGGGAGTTTAATCCCCACAGGCCAGGGCCGGGCACCAACCGGTGGCAGCTGGTGGTGGAGGAGGCTTCCTTCTGTGTCGGAAGCCTCCAGGCGTGCCCGCTCATTAGAGAGTGAAGAGGACGGTACCCTTCCAGCACACCTTTGTCTCCGTCCATCTGAGGCTGTCTGCCGCCTCCGCCTGTACACACACAGACAGGAAGGGAACTGATTTTGCTTCTGAGAGTTTCCCTGGCCCAGGAGGAGGCTGAGTAGGGAGTCTGCCGTGGTGAGAGGGGCCAGTTACGGAGAAAGTCACTTGCAGACACCATGACCTCATTCTTGGCAACAGCGATGTAATTAGAGGTTGCAAGTGGCGCAGTTACAGTGGGGACCCCATCCGGAGGGGCCATGTGTCTGTCCCAGGCTCTCCTCTGCCTCCCTGGCCCCTTTTAATTTGAGTCTGTGGGTACAGCTCTCCCGGAAAGCTCGGCGGGACAGGATCTGGGGCTTTCCCTTCATTTGTACCCCACCTCCCTACATCCCCAGAGCAGGCAGGCCCACAGAAGGCTCTTTCTTGGTGACGCACTCCCCGTCCATTCCAGTCTGTAAATTTGAGGTGGCAGGTGGGCACAGCCACTGAGATGAGCACAATTCATTTCAAATGAGAAGGAAACGCCGGGGTCACCCCGCGGCCCCGCCCCCTCTCCCATTCCAGATGGATGCTGTGCGTTTAAAACGTCATCCTTCTCGTAGAAAAACCTTTGCAAGGGCCCCAAACAGGACCGCGCTTTCTTAGCCTCCCATCCCACACATCCCAGCCCGTGCAAGAGCATTACTGCAGAACTTGGCCAAGGAGCCTTCGGTGTGGGAGGTGAATTACACCGTGTGCCAGCCAAGAGCGGGGAGCCCAAGCCCAGGACGGTCAGACGGAGCTGCTCAATCTCACAGAAGGCTAAGATCCTCCCCACCGTCCCTCAGCCTCCAGCCCGTCTTCTGCCCCGTCGTACACAAGGAAACCAAAGGGTAGGCTGGGTCGGCTCCTCAATAAGATTATTATAGTTTTTTTTTTTCCCCTATTTTCTATTATCTTAAATGTAACAACGAGAACAGAGTGTTCTTTTGCAGGGCCAGGCGAATCCTCCACCCACAGGGAGCAGGCGGGCAACAGTGATGCTGCAGAGGTAGACACGTGTGCCCTCTCCCGGCCCCCTCCCTGTCCCCACTCCCTCATCCCTGCTTCCCAAGGTGCTCCAGGGGCTGCCCGCAGCAGGGAAGCCCTCTCCAGGGGTTAGATTGCTGAGGAGGAGAGGTAGAAGAGTGAGCCTCAGGAGGAGGGGAAAAGGCCTAGGCCGGACTCCATCTAGAAGGAGGGCTTCCCCCGGGGCGCTCGTGGTAAAGAGCCCGCCTGCCAGTGCAAGACAAGAGAGGTGTGGGTTAGAACCCTGGGTTGGGAGATCCCCTGGAGGAGGGCATGGCCACCCACTCCAGTGCTCTTGCCTGGAGAATCCCGTGGACAGACGAGCCTGGTGGGCTACCGTCATGGGGTTGCAAAGAGTCGGACACGACTGAGCAACTTAGAACACAGGCCATCTAGAAGGAAGAAGAGAGAGGCCAGAAGAGGGTCAGGGTTGAAATGGTTTTTATTTACTTTTGGCAGCCCCTTGCGGCTTGAGAGATCTTACTTCCCTAACCTGGGATTGAACCCTTGCCCCCTGTGGCTGCAGCGCAGATTCTCAATCACCGGACCATCAGGGAAGTCCCTGAAGCGGTCCTTAAATTACAGGTTTCAGGGCAGAAGTACTTCCCAAACCCATCCTTCCCTCTCCCCCCAGCTCCTCCCCACTCCTCCCCCCTCCCCCTCCACAGCGTCTCACTCCCTGCTGTTCTTGGGGTTGCCATGGGCACAGCTGGGAGAAGTCCCGCAGAGCAGGGACCCTCAGCAGAACCATCTCTGCTCCACCTGAAGGGAACTCAGACAACTAATTGCCTTGAAACACGGCTCCTGGTAAATAATTAATGGCATTCTTTTTTTTGTTTGTTCTGTTCTGAGGACGGAGAAAGGGATGGAGTCAAGTTGATAGGAGAGGTTTATTAGTCTCCATCGGAAAAGAGGGATGCTCTGGGGTCCTGTCTCAGGCAGCTGGGGCTTCCCTAACCCAATGCCACAGGCTGCCCGCTGGGAAGTCCAAGGTCAAGGGGCTGGTATAGTCAACTCTTGGGGAAGGCGCACCTCCTGGCTTGTAGACGGCCGCTTTCTTGCTGTGTCCTTATGTGAGAGAGAGAGGGGATGGGGTTGGTGGGGCCGGGGGAGGGGGGGAGGCTGGAGGAAGGGAAGGAGCTCTGGGCGGGCACACTTCCTCTTTCTTTTAAAAAAATATTTGTTGATTTATTTTTGGCTGTGTTGGGCCCTAGTTGAGGCATGCGGGCTCAGTAGTTGCAGCACATGGGCTTAGTTGCTCTGAGACATGTGGGATCCTAGTTCCCAAACCTGGGGTCGAACCTGAATCCTCTGCGTTGGAAGACAGATTCTGGGCTGTCGGGGAAGTCCCCCACTTCCGCTTCTTATAAGGACACCAATCCCGCCTTTGCTGTCCCATCCTTATGTACCCATCTAAACCCAATTATTAATGTCTCCAAGAGACCCCATTTCCAAATATTGTCACATTTGTGAAGGTTGACAATTGGGGTAGAATACAGTTTACACCGCTATAGTCCCCTAGCCCAAGATCCACCCCATCCTCAATTACGTGCTATAACTTACTGTCACTCTCTTGGGAGAAAGGGCCTAAGAAAATAGCACATGTTCACGGCTGGGCTGGGGGCAGCTTGCTTCTCTGGCTTTCCTGTGCTAAGGCCAGAACCACCGTGGGTGTAGCTATCCATTTACCAAACCCAGGATCTGATTGGCTGCGAATATACCTAAATGGTCTGGGGTTTCATCTTCCATGCCCTCCAAGAGGAGGAAAAGAGACACAGAGAGATGGAGGAGAAACCCACCAATACTGGTGCAGAAATGAAACGCACCTGGCCTGCTAGTCCGGAGCCAGATGCAAGCCAGAGAGAATGGAGGTTAACAGACCACAGGAGACAGCATTTTTAAACAATAAAACTGCTAAATGTAGGCTAGGCTGGGGAAGGAAGTGAACGCATGAGGAAACACAGGCATCTGCTGTATCCAGGCCATTTTCAGTCACTCTGAGCCCCCAGCTCAGCGTGCTGGGGAGATGCAGTCGCGTCTGGTGGAGAAGCAGTGCTCACACTGGACAGGAGAGGGCGCTATAAAGACATACTGCTGGCAGGCCCAGGAAGGAGGAAGTGGGTTGGGGTCAAGTGTGCACTTTGTGGTCGTTTCAGGAACAAGACCAGCATATATTTTCCTCAAGAGTGTCCTTAACGTGTCTATAATACAGGGTAGAGCACCACAGAGAAGCCCGCCTCTGGGTGGCCGGGACATTGATCTTTAAATTAGACAAGGATTTAGAATCGTTTAAGGCCATTCAAAATCACAGAGCGATGAACTCGAACTTGAGCAGGGTTTATTTCATCTGCTTAGTACGGGAGGAAACTGTGGCTGTGCCTTTCAGAGCCATCAGAGGCGAGCTCTCCCAACTTAAAAAGTGAGTGCCTTTGATTGGGCGCCGTCGGCGTCAGGAACACTCACCTCTTGACTGTTTCGAAGCCACGCTACACACGGCATGGCTGCCTTAAGGCTGGGGCCTGCCCACCCCTGAGCCTGAAACGCCCTTCCTCCCAGTGTCCGCAGGGCTCACCCCTCCACCTCCTCTGTGTCTCTGTTTAGATGGTACCCGGCCAGTCAACCACTTTGAAAAAGGAACCCACCCGGAGGGCGATGCTCACAGTCCCTACTGGTAAGGGAGAGACATTCCCCGGTCAGCACAGTTGCTGGCAGGGTGACGTGGCCCGCACATGTGCCCTGCACACGTAGGCACGTGTACACACGTGTGCATGCACACACACACACACACACACACACACGGCCCATGCTTCCTCCGACTTCCTCTCATTTAGCACTTCTGTCTCCATGTGACCGTTTGATCTGGGCTTCCCAGGCGTCTTAGTGGTAAAGAATCCGCCTGCCGATCAGGAGACTTGGGTCCCTTCACTGGGGTCAGGAAGATCTCTTGGAAAAGGAAATGGCAACCCATTCCGGTATTCTTGCCTGGGAAATCCCAAGGACAGAGAAGCCTGGAGGGCTACAGTCCCTGAGGTTGCAAAAGAGTTTAACGTGGCTTAGTGGAACAATAACAATGACCGTCTGATATACCTTAGATTTTAAATACGTGTTAGTGTCTTTATTGCCCATCTTTCCCCACTGGAATATAAGCATCTTAAAGGCAGGGATTTTCACCAGTTTTGCTCTGTGTATGTCAGATAACCACAGCCAGACCCAGTGATAATATATATTCAAGGAATTCAAAACCATGGGAAAATGTATATCAAGTGTGAACAGCCTTTCAATTTCATCACTGTGTCTTTCCTTCCACTGACCTTGCAAATTAGGCTATTTACACCTCAAGTGTGTATTTCCCCATATTTGTATTTACAGAAAACATTACTACTGCCTGAAAATTAACCCAGTCTCCGACTAATGCCTGTAACTTACACAATCACATGTGCTGGTGCTGGTTTAGTAGCTAAGCCGTTTATGACTCTTTGTGACTATGGACTGCAATCCGCCAGGCTCCTCTGTCCATGGGATTTTCCAGGCAAGAATACAGGAGTGGGTTGCTATTCCCTTCTCCAAGGGATCTTCCCCACCTAGGGATGGAACCCGGGTCTCCTGCATTGCAGGCGGATTCTTCACTGACAACCACCAGGAAAGCCTGTACAATTACGTTCATTCATTTAATTTCTAAGAAATAAGGTTTTACAGAATTAGTTATGTTGAAAAGCTGCGTGGATTTTAGGCATGAGGTTGCTTCTCATTACTATGCAATCCATAATGAAAATCATTCCACAGATTGCTTAGAGTTTTGGAACAATCCTGCAGTTACTTCTTCAGATAGTAGAACTAGACTTTGCTCCAGGGCAGGCTGGTAAACTACAGCCTTCAGGCCAGATCCCACCTCTCAGCAATTTTTGTAAATAAAGTTTTATTGGCACCATTACGCCTATTCCCTTCCCTATTGTCTGTGGTTCCTTGCAGTTACTGTTTAATAGCAGAGTTGAATAGTTGGGACAGAGACTTTATGGCTTGCAAATTTTCAGTATTAGTTGCGTGCGTGCGTACACAGTAGCTCAGTCATGTCCAACTCTCTGCGACCTCATGGACTGCAGCCCGCCAGGCTCCTTTGTCCATGGGATTCTTCAGGTAAGGATACTGGAGTGGGTTGCCATTTCCTCCTCCAGGGGATCTTCCCGGCCCAGGGATCAAACCCATGTTGCCTGCATTGCAGGCCGATTGTGTACCACTGTGCCACTGGGAAGCTGCTATATTCGCTAACTAGCCCTTTAGAGAAAAAATGTGCCAACGCTCACTTGAAAAGAACATGATGCGTAGTTCCATACATGTCCTAGATGTGGGGATTCTGAGAGTGACCATCTCGGCTCTTATCGTCTTCTTGCAGGCCTAGGTTTCAGCCTGCCTCCCTGACCCCATCTGAAGCTATCTGAGGGCAGCAGTTCAGGGAGGTGGTATGCTGGTGGTCGCCCTACTTCTGTCTTCTCTCTGGCTAAAAATGGCACCTGGTAGGAACTGATACAATATAAAGAGTGGGCCAGACAAAACATCACTCATTGTTAGTGAAATGCAAATCAAAACTCCAATGAGGAATCGCCTTAGCCTGGTCAGAATGACCGCCATCAAAAAAAGTCTATAAATAACATTAATAAATGCTGGAGAGGGTGTGGAGGAAAAGGAACCTTCCTATGATGTTGGTGGGAATGTAAATTGATACAGCGATACAGCCACCATGGAAAACAGTATGGAGGCTTCTTTAAAAATAGAGTTACTATATGGTTTCCTGGCATCCCACCCCTGGGCATATATCTGGAGAAAACTCAAAAAGATACACGCACCCCCCAATATTCATTGCAGCACTGTTTACCTTAGCCAAGACATGGAAGCAACCTAAACGGCCATCGACAGAGGAGTGGACAGACCTCTTTGGCTCGTTTCTGCCGTCATCCTCTCCTCGCCTCTCTTGATGACATGACCTCTCCCTCATCCCTAAATGGCTGTCCCTCGTTTTTCACTCTCTCTCATTCAGCTCTTGACTTCCTCTAGGTAAATTCAGGAAATGAGATCAGGAAGACTTCCCTGGTCGTCCAGTGGTTGGGAATCCACCTGCCAGTGCAGGGGACCTGGGTTCAACTCCTGGTCCAGGAAGACCCCCCACACCAAGGAGCAGCTAAGCCCGTGCTCCAGGCCACAGCTACTGAACCTGTGCTCAAGAGCCGGTGCTCCGAAACAAGAGAAGCCACCGCAATGAGAAGCCCATGCACCCCAATGAGGAACAGCCCCAGCTCATCACGACTAGAGAAAGCCGACGCACAGCAAGACTCAGCACAGACAAAACTAAATAATTCTTTTAAAAGGAAATCATATCTGTATATCTGAACTTCGTTACTTCCACTGCCTTGTTTTTACTGAGTCTCAGGCTGCCATTTGCCGGTAGAGTCACGAAAAGATGAAACGAGAAACCGAATCCATAGGTCCCTGTTGAGTAAGCTGTGCTTTGGATCTGAGTAGCCTCTTGGAGTGATAGTTGGGCTGGGTGTATTAAGATGCAAGTTCAGAATAACCTCCCCTTAGAACACTGTCTGTATCGGAGCCCCTGCGTTTCTGATGGAACAATGATGCTAGTCTTAGTCTCCTAGCTTTGCAGACAACCTGTTGGTTATCTCTGCAGAGAATCTCTTGTGGTCCTCGTGCTGAAATTTCACCAGCGTGTCCTGTTCCACTCTGGATTGTCTTGTTTCGTTCATCCTGTTTGGTGAGCCCTTTCCTCTGGAGACCTTCCTTCATCTCACAGACGTTTCCTTCCGTTATGTTTTTGATCATCTCCTCCGTTCCATGTGGTTCTCTGTTCCCCCATCCTAAGACTCTTAGTAGCTGGATATTGTACACAGAGGCCAAGCATCTTCCCTGATGGCTCAGTGTTAAAGACCCAGCCTGCAACGCAGGAGATGAGGGCTTGATGGCTCCAGGGGAGGATTCTCTGGAGGAGGAAATGGCAGCCCACTCCAGTGTCCTTGCCTGGGAAAACCCATGGACAGCGGAGCCTGATGGGCTACAGTCCAAAGGGTTGGGAAGAGTCAGACACACCTGGCACACACACACACACACAGACACACATGCACACACACACAGGCACACACACACACGCACACAAACACACATGCACACACACACGCACACAAACACAGACCAGTAACAAGGTCTCCACTTGGAAATGTGGATTCTCAGGCCTCTCCCCAGACATCCTAAATCAGAACGTGTATTTTTGAACGATCCCTAGGTGACGTGTATCTGCATCACGTGTTGGGACGTGCTGCTTTAGTTCACTCTCAGTTCATGTTTGATGGGAACCGAGGCGGCTGCACACCCAGAGTGCATCACTCATCGGCGCCTCTCTCCCTGGCCCCATGCTCTCATCTTTCCAGGTTTAGAAATCAGGTGTCCCTCTTCTCTGAGGTCAGGCATTTCCCAGCTCCCAGGGGATCCTCCTCCTTTATGCATTTGTCCCTCTCTGATATGCTCGGGTTTTTTTTATTCTTTCCTTTCATGGAGTCTTTTCATAACATCTTTAAATAGAAGCAGGTATTCCCAAAGTGAAAAAGCTTCCCTTGACCCTTCTGCCTCTTCCAGTTACCATCCCATTTCTCAACTGCCTTTTCCTGCCAAATTTCTTGAATTCATGCCAAGCAAGTTCTGCTGTGTCTTTCTACATTTTCCCTTCCTTAACCCCTTGAAATCTGGCTTTCGACTCACTGCCTTTAAAAACTTTCCTGAAAGGTCTTCTTGGCCGTGGCTGGTGGCTGCGGCCTTTCTGTGACTTTTGTGACACCTTGGAGGGGGGAGGAGGAGGCAGAGAAGTGGGGGTCTGGGAGTATGACAGGCACCTCTTTCATCACCCCTCTGAGCAAACTCCTCGGCGTGGACAGAGACCCTTAAAGCTGAGCTCGTCACCGCTTCTCCTGCCCACACTCACCACCGTCCGCCCAGTCTCCTCAACTCCGTGGCAGCACCTCCGCTCTCCTGGGTGCTTGCGAGGGAGCCTCTGGGTCAGAGCTGGGCACCTCCCCGTCTCATCCTCACTCTCTCCATCCCCAAGCCTGTGCATCCACCTCCCAAGTCGCCGACGTCCGCACTCCCCGCGTCCCCCTCACCGCCCTGGTCCAGCCGCCCGCAGGCCCCGCCTCGGCCTCCACCGTGGCCTCCTAATGCTCTGCGTCCCTTTCTGCAGCCCCCAACTCTGCTCCAGCACAGGGCGCCCATGATGTCTTCTTAGAAGTCATGTGATGTGATTCTCCTGCTTACAGCTCTTCAAAGAATTGGTATCATTCAGAAATTATCATTCAGTTTTTAGGCAAGGCCTTGCAGTTTGGTTCTTTTTCCCAAAAGAAAGTCCTCCTCTTTTAGAGGTATGTTCTGTGATGTTTCTAAGTGACGTGGTGAGATGCGGATTCTCTCCAAAGTGCTACCCCGTGGGTCAGGGAAGTGAGATTGGTTGTACTGAAGCTGGGTACCCAGGGTTTCGTTGTGATCTTTTACTTTTGTGTGTTTGAACATTTTTACAATGAAGTTATAAAAACAAATTGCAAGGCTATTTTGTTACTCATAAGGCCAAAAAAAAAAAAAAAAAAAACACCAAACCAAAAAACCCCGCTTGTGAAGATACTCCATTATTCATAAAATTCAAACAAAACCCGAAAACACCCTCCCCTTGGCCTGCACATTCCAGCTGCCTGTGCACTATTGAAGCTTTTGGCTTTATCTCTTGCCATGAGCATCCTTCTGTGAGGCTCTGCCCTGCAACCCTCCCCAGTGATCTCCTCCTTTCCTGCCAACGAGTCTTCTCTGATGGGCCTGGAAGCTTCTCCCGTCATTCCCAAGACCCCCTCGTCCAGCCCATCTCCCACAACCCCCACCAGCTACTTGCTGCTTACCGCCCCCCCCCAGCAGACCTCTGTTTAAAACCAGTCTTTCAGAAATGCCCTTTCCAATCCCCAATTTAAATTTAACTTCCCTGGTTTACTTTATCTCTGCACCCTATAATTTCCCATCTCTGCACTTACCGCAGTTTAAGTCTGTTTTCCCCACTAAGCCATGAACTCTCTGAGGGCCAAGTTCATGACTTTTGTGTTTTTCACGTGAGTGTCCACCAACGCAGCGTTGCAAAATGAGTGGAGGTGGCCACCACACCCTCAGTCCCCTTCTAAAGAAGTTCACCCTCAGCCATGAAAGCGAATTAAAATGAAAATACAGTAGCCGGGACGCAAGGATTCAGGTATCTGCTAGGCCAGATAAACAAAGTGATAAGCATGTTTTTCTTTTTTATCATTTTCCCTTTTATTGAAGAATATAAACTGGGAGATGAGATTAAAGCCCCCTGTATTCCCCCACCCTCTCCCACGTGGCCCCCTCTCTTTCTTCCCTAAGTAACCACTATCATGATTTTCACATGGATTCAGTGCGTATTTGTATATTTTTATTACAAATGTGTGCATCCATAAACCATCCCTGGTATTGTTTTATGTGCTTTTAAAAGTGCATGTAGATGACATAATTTGCTACATCATGTTGTCCTGCTTATGTTTTCCACTCAGTGTTGTCATATATATGTGTGTATGCATATATATTATGCATCAGTTCATCCATTTTAACATCTAGACAGCCATCCACTGTATGAATACATTGCAATTTATTTATTCATTCCCTTAACGAGGTACATCTGGCTCATCTCCAACTTTCATCTCTGACAAGAATTCTGGGAAGAATGTACTTGAACTTGCATCTCGCTAGGCAGAGGCGCCCCCCTCCTTGCCATCAGACTGGCCAAAATAAAAGAGGGAGGGCTGGCCATATGACGAGGAGATGGGCATTCTCGTGTGCTGCTGCTGGAGCGAGCAGAGATTGATACAATCGTTTTAGAGAGCCAGTTGGCAATACCTGGTTAGGATAAAAACGCTCAACCTTGTGGCCCAGCGATTCTCCTTTTATAATAAAGCCTTATCATCAAAGCTAAATGATGGAATTCTCTTCTACTCAACAGAAAGCATTCTATATGTAGTAATCCTCCATGCCTCAGAGCTGACAGTGCGTTTGCACACATGTTAACCTAATTTGATACTCCCAGCTGTGGAGGCATGGGTTTCTTTTTGTTGTTTGATTGCCAAGTGTCCAACTCTTTTGTGACCCTACAGGCTCCTCTGTCCATGGACTTTCCCAAACAAGAATACTGGAGTGGGTTGCCATTTCCCCCTCCAGGGGATCTTCCTGGACCAGGGATTGAACCCAAGTCTCCTGCCTTAGCAGGCAGATTCCTTACCATTGAGCCACCTGGGAAGCCCTAAGGAGTGGTATATAGCCCCTATTACAAATAGGGCTAAATGTAAGGGCGTCTAACTATAGTTTGGTGCCAAGGCTTAAATCCAATGGTTTCACTTTTTTGGTCAGTGTATTTTCTTTACACACACACACACACACACACACACACACACACACATATATATTTTAAATAATGTGTTTATTTATATTTTGGCTGCGCTGGATCTTCGATTGAACCCATGCTCCCTGCATTGGCAGGTAGACTCTCAACCCCTGGACCACCAGAGAAGTCCCTGCCCAGGGCGTTTGCTACCGCCCTGCGCTGCCTCACCATGTTTTCATGCCACGAAGAAAATGAACAAGCTCCAGGTCCTTTGTCAGAGATGCTGTTGGTCCCCCAGCCAGACGCCTTCCACCAGGCCTTGGACTCACGCCCTGGGGACTGGAAGCGTCGGTGGCTAACAGCTCACAGCTTCTCCTTCTTTAGAGAATTGCCCACAGCCATCTGGAGCGGACGTACTTGAAGACGCCTGGAAAGTTCCCCCCACCGCCCTCGGCGGGGGTCCCTCAGCCAATGGCCCACGACACGGGGGTTCACAGCTGCCGTTTACCATCCAGAGCTCCCCCGGGGGCAGACGGAGGCAGACCGTCTCTGCTGAACCCACGTCTAAGCCTTGTTTCTTCTTTGCCTTATTCTGCCTCCTCTCTCCTTACACCTCCTCCTGACAGCGTATCTTGGAGAGATCACTTGTACAAATTCTTATCCCAGGCTCTGCTTCCAGGGCAAGGAGTTCTCAACATTTAGCAGCATCGGAATCACCTTCAGGCCTTTGTTAAAGCACAGATTTCTCACCCTCCAAGGTTCTCTTTCTGTGGATCTCCGGGAGGGTCCCAGAATTTATATTTCTCTCTTTTCTCCAAACTTCATACTTTTAAATTATTATTTTTGTTATTTTGGTTGTGCTGTGTGGCATGTGGGATTTTAGTTCTCTGACCAGGGATCGAACCCACGCCCCCTGCATCGGGAGCATGGAGTCTCAACCACTGGACCGCCAGGGAAGTCCCGTTTCCAAACTTTAAACTTTTTATTTTGTATCGGGGTATAGCCCCGATATTAACCGTGTTATGGCAGTTTCCGGTGAACAGTGAAGGGACTCAGCCATACACATGCATGTGTCCAATCTCCCCCAGACTGCCCTCCCATCCAGGCTGCCAGGTGACATTGAGCTGGGCTGTCCGGCAGATCCTTGTTGGTTCTCCGTTTTAAATACAGCGGTGTGTACAGGCAACCATACACTTGTTCTTGAAGCCTGTAGGTCTGTTTCTGTAAGTAAGTTCATTTGTGCCACTCCCTTTTAGATCCCACATATAAGGGATGTCAGAGATATTTCCCCTTCTTTGTCTGACTTCACCCAGTATGACAATCTCCAGGTCCCTCGTCCCTCTTATTTTAGACAGAGGAGCTCACGGCTCAGAAGGACTCACGTTCTGTCCCCGCTTACTCTGTAGGTCTGTTTTCTTATTAAGCTTCTGGCAGCACCATGCAACGTGTGGGACCTTATTTCCCGGACCAGGAGTTGAACCCATGCCCTTTGCAGTGGAAGTGTAGAGTCTTAACCGTTGGACCACCAGGGATATTCCCCCAAGATTTTGCATTTCTGATGTGGCTGGACTTTCCTTGTGGCTCAGATGGTAAAGAATCTGCCTGCAATGCAGGAGACCCAGATTCGATCCCTAAGTTGGGAAGATCCCCTAGAGAAGGGAATGGCGACCCACTCCAGTATTCTTGCCCAGAGAATCCCACGGACAGAGGAGCCTGGCGGGCCACAGTCCATGGGGTCACAGAGAATCAGGCACGACTGAGAGGCTGAGCATGCCGTGCCATTCTAGGGGCCTGACCTGAGACAGCTGATGCCAAAATAAACAGACCCCAGGGATGGGGGTTAGGAGTCGGGTGACATGCTGGCAACGAGGACCCCAGCCCCAGTGGCTGAAGGAGAATTGTTAGTTTCTGGCTTGTGGGAAGCACAATTTCTGTGACAGCTAATAGCTGGGAGGGCACACACTGGCTTTTGCAGCATTTCTGGCTCCGGAGCCATAGAGCAGAGATCGTAATGCTAAAGACTGTGGAATCAAGAGGCTGTGTCCGAGAGCCATTGTTGTGTCAAAGAAAGAAGCTGAGAGGCCCAGGTGATTTCATCTGCAACTCAGAGCAGAGTATGGCAGTCATAGGAACGCTTTGGTAGGAAGAGCCTAATCTCCTGAAGCAGAAAGACTGATCAGGCTGAAAGCCAAGTTCAGTGTCTACTAGTAAAAGACGCAGATCCTCAGAGAAGTTTGAATTCTCAGCCTCAGAGGGTCTGCTGTGCCAAAGTCAGGGCCCTCGTGGGATGGGGAAGGACCTGAGACTGAGGATTGGAATGTCCACATGGTGGGGATTAGGAGTCCTGGAGGAGGCCCTTGAACCCTCGGACCCCTTCAGAAGGGGTCCAGTCCTCCCTAGTTAGAAGATAGTCCATCAACTCGGGCAACTATGCCCTCATGGAAAGAGAACATCCAGGTCTTTCAATGGTCAGAAGCAAATTCTGAGTTGGCAGTGATATCCAGTGATACCACGGCTCCCCTGTTAGAGGCATATCTCAGGGTCAGACAGTACATGGAGTTCTGGGCCGGGGTCATCTCACAGCAGCCCCACTAGGTCCATAGACCCAACAGGTGGTCACTTTTCAGGTTCATGAATGTGTGATCACGATGAATATACTCAGAAGCTGGAGCATCCTCACCTTCATTCCTTGGTCGATGGAATATGTGCTATTTCATTTAGTAGGAAAGAGTGATCACGGTGTAAAAGACCAAGTGGAGTCCTTGATACTGACTGACCCACCCCCACTAGACCAATGTCGTAAATCGAAAATGATATTGCTTATGGGGAGTAAGGGCGGAGAGCAGGGCCCAGAGAATTCCCAGGTGCAGGGGTGGTGGTCTTCATCCTATTCGTGTCGTCTGACGCCTGGAAAACCTCACAGATCGTGGCAGGAGACCGTGGATTTCTACCAACTGGGACAGTAGCAGCTCTAACTGTGCCTGCTCTGCTTCATGCAGTATCTTAAAAAAACAAAAAAACAAAAACGCGGCATCTTTAATACAAGAAATCACACAGCTTCTGGTCTATGATGTGTAGCTAGTGATCGGGCGGATGCACTCTTTTCAACACCCCTTGAGAAGGAGGATCGGAAGCAGAGTGCATTCCCGGGGAACCAACCACAGCCTTGGCCCAGGGCGCTGTGAATCCTCCTGCTCCAGCTCAGAGGGGCCTGGATGTCACACACGTGGTACACTGGCCACACTTCACACTGCAGCCAACGGCGCCGATACTGGAGTTCGAAAGCCTAACCCCGTTGCCTTGAGGAGGGCCAGGTCGTGGTACCGTTCATGCTCCAGAGAACCTCACAGGATCAAGTCGAGCTTGGGCTTTAGTGAAAGCCACATCTGTGCTTCAAGTTCCTCCCTTCCTTATTCTGTGTTCCCCGTTTCCTTCCAGGCTCATCTTGCAGAAGGTCTCCCCCGCAGAACCACTTGCACAAGAATGTTTTTCTTGGGCTCTGCTCCTAGGAAATACAATAAAGGATGCTTCTCCCTCTTAAAGTATATTTCTCGAGGCTCAACTAGCAGGAAAATATGCAGAAAAAAGAGAAACTCGCCCAACCCTGTCACTCCATCTGCCCTTCCTGAGGGTCCTCACTGACAGCAATCTGATGATGTCCCGATTTTGTCACTTTGCTGTGCAAGTCTATCTGTGTGCGTTGTGTGTATACTTAAAATTAAATTGGATAATTTTATACATATTTTTTATGTGACTTGTTTCATGTGACGAAATGTCTCAGAAACCTTTCCATGACAATACCTTTTTTTTTTTTTGAAATGGCTCTATAGTATTGAGTATACAGATGCATTGTATCACAATTTATTGGATGACTTCCCTGTGGGAAAACAAAAGATTTCGTGAAAGATTTCAAGTGGAAGGAAGACAATAGAGGGAATTGTTTTCACACTTGTTGGGAGGCTCAAAAGAGCAGAAGGGGACACTGAGGCAGCTCGGGCATTAATGTACACCCGGAGCTCAGGTCACATAACTGTAGGAAAGAGCAGTCACTCCTCCAACTGGGGACACCTGTGGGAACAAGTGGGGTGACCCTAACCTAAGGCTTGCAGAGGACTTCCCTGGTGGCTCAGTGATAAAGAATCCGCCTGTAATGCAGGAGATGCCAGTAGACACAGGTTCCATCCCTGGGTTGGGAAGATCCCCTGGAGAAGGAAGTGGCAACCACTCCAGTACTCTTGTTGGGAAAATCCCGTGGACAGAGGAGCCTTACGGGCTATAGTCCACGAGGTCGCAAAAGAGTCATCCAACACGACTGAGCAACGGAACAATTAACACACAGAACAAGGTGTGCAGAAGGTGAGTGGGTGAACCCCGAGAGTCACAGTCACCCCGCGAGTCATAGTTAGTTACCCTGCAAGTCAGTTACCCCATGAGTCACAGTTACCCCGCGAGTCACAGTCACCCCGCGAGTCATAGTTAGTTACCCCGCGAGTCAGTTAGTGACCCCTCGAGTCACAGTTACCCCACGAGTCACAGTCACCCCGCGAGTCATAGTTAGTTACCCCTCGAGTCAGTTAGTTACCCCGCGAGTCACAGTCACCCCGAAAGTCACAGTTACCCCTCGAGTCACAGTTACACCGCAAGTTACAGTTTTCATCGAATGAAACTGAATCAGTGAAAAAAACAAAAACAAAAACCTTCCCACTCTTATTTGCATATTTCTGATTACCAGTTAATAAGTCGTTTGAAAAATAGATAATAGCCATTTTTGTATCGTTTAAAATGGTGAATTACTTGTATCTTTTCTTCTGTTCTTCAATTGAATATTTTAGCTTTTCTTAGAGAGTTGTGGAAAAACGCTGTCTCTTTTATGAATTGTTCTTTTGTGGGTAATTCTGTTGTAAATATTTTCTCCCAGACTGTCACTTTGGTTCTGGTTGTTTTTTTTTGTTTTTTGTTTTAAAAAAATATTTGTTGGATTACATTTTTTCCCCTTTATGACTACTACGTTTTTTTCTTAGAAAAGCTTTCTCTACCATAAGAATGTTCTTTTTTTTTTTTTCAAATAATGGTATTAATCTAACACTGTTTTTAAAGGTTAGATTTTGCTTGTGTTTGGACCTTTATTTTGAGTATATTTTTGCCTAAGATGTGATGCAGGCCTAACTCCCCTGCCCAGAAGGGAGCAGATGTAATTACTGACTCTGCTACCCTTTCTCCTGGTTTTGCTGTTGTTCAGTCGATAAGCCATGTCTGACTCTTTGCAACACCATGGACTGCAGCACGCCAGACCTCCCTGATCGCTATCACCTAAATCTTAAACTAAATCACTTTGTGTAAAGGTATCTGTTTTGGGCCTCCATTCTGCTCATTTAATCTGCTTTTCTGTTCTTGTATTGTTACTAAGATATCTTAACAAACACCTGCATATTATGTTTTCCTATTAAATGTTTAAGGCCCATATATTGTGCTTTCTCCAAAATTTCTCAGCTATTTTTGGACATTGCTTTTTCCAAGTTTCCTAACATTTTTCAACATTAGGACTGACTCATCAACTTAAAAATCTCATGTCTGGATTTTAACTGAGATAGCATTATGTGTATATATTAACATAAAGAGAACTAATGTATTTTCAAGGTTGAGTCTTTCCATAGAGGAATACTCTCTCTAAGCCCTCTTTTGTGTCCTGTGAAGTTTTATCATTTTTTTCACGTACATATTTATTAGGTTTATCTGAGTATTTTATAGTTTCTATTGTAATCATGAATGGCATCTTAAAATTCAACTTAATTTTACTTGTTCCAATAGCTTGTCAGTTGATTCTCCTGAATACTTTCAGTTGATAATCCCATCGTATGAAAGTAGTGACAGTTCAATCTCTTCTTTGCCTGTATTTATAGCTTATTTTGGTGACTCAGTGGTAAAGAATCTGCCTGCCAATGCAGGAGACCCAGGTCTGATCCCTGGGTCGGGAAGATCCCCTGGAGGAGGAAATGGCTACCCACTCCAGGATTCTTGCCTGGAGAATCCCACGGACAGAGGAGTCTGATGGGCTACAGTCCATGGGGTCACAAAAGAGTCAGACATGATTGAGCTACTAAACAAAAACAAATACCTTATTTTGTTTTATTCCCTCAATGCACTGGTCTGTACATCCACTACAGTGGTAAGTGGTACCTGTGATAGCATTTAAACTTAACCTGTTTTTAGTGGGGAGGATTGTAATATGTAACTATTTTTGAGAATTGTTTAGTCCATCAATCTTTCATTACTGAGATCATTCAAAATCAGTGAGAGACTTGGTGAAAACAGGAGAGCTTAGCCTGATAAACTTGAAGATACACCGAAAACTACCCTTCCTGGGGCCGTCTGAGCACCAGATGAGGCTGGATGCAAAGCTGATTTATTTTTCCTCTTGAGAATGAAGGGAAAAAATTACTCCCCACCACAGCCTTGAATTCTGCAAAATAAAACCTTGTCATACCTGCCAACACTTTTCATTTTTAATGAGAAAAGGTGTTGGATTTTTATCAAATCTCTCTTTAGTATCCAGTGAAATGATCAGAACATTTTCCCCTGTAATTTGTTAATGTGAAAAATGACATTAATGTGTTTGCTAATATCAAACCATCCTTTCATTCCTAAAGCAAATTAAACTTCGGTATCATGTATTATTTTTTAATACACTGATGAATTTGACTTAGTCATAATTTTTTTCTGTCTCTGAATTTTAATAATGCAATTAGCTTTTAGGTGTTTTCTTGCCTTTGGTGCTACTCTGGGTTTGGTATCTGGGTGGGTACTGATATTTCGTAGAATTAATTTGAAACATTTTCATTTGTTTCTGTGTTCCTGAATAGTTTATATATCGTAGGAATCAACTGTGCCTTGAAGGTTTAGTAGAATTTGCCCATCAGCTTCTTGGGACCAGACCTTGAGCCAGGCATGCCCTCTTTGTCATCAGACTCATTGCCTGTCCTTCCTGCTTTGGTCTGTGTCTCAGGGAGGAATCATTCCAGGCTCACTTGTCCTCTGCTTCCGGGTATTTTGCCCAGTGGGAGGCGCTGGTTGGAAAAATGAAAGAGGAGAAGTCGGGATAAGCAAGGGCATCCCTTCTCCCCTTCTCCTGTGGTTTGGGTAGCATCTCTGACAGCAGCTCCATCCCCTTGGTGGTGTAGTTTCAGTCTCCATTCTCAGCCCCTCCCTCAAAGACCAGATTGGCCTCTGCTGGTGGTACCTCCTCCCTCGTCCTGCCCACCTCCCACTGTTGCTAGGCAACTCTGGGATGTTCCTGGACTCTTCCTTACCTAAGTAACCAATTCCCTATGCTAAACCCCCCTTGGTTTGAAACAAGTAGCATGACATCTGTATTCTGATGATTCCTGACTCATACAGATACTGATTTGATACTTCCTTAATCAGTTTTGATTATTTACTTTTTGGGAGGGAGTCATTTATTTCATGTAGATTTTTAAAAAATTGCTGAGTAAAGTTATATACACTCTTATGCTTTAAAAAATTGTCTCAATTTCAGTAGTTATGCTTCCACTTCTGTTTCTAAAGTTGTTTACTTGCAAGTCTGTATATTTTGTGATCAAACTTGTCAGACGTTTGTCTATTTTATATTAGCATTTTGATGGGGACGTTACATAAATCCTGATTTAATCTTCCTACCGACTTCACAAAAAAAGGTTTCTGTATCAAGAGATGGCAGCAGAAAATCACTCCTTTCTATGCCCGAGAGTGCATACTTACTCAATTGCAGAAATGGTACTTGAACTCAGGTCTCTCTGAATTCAAAATCCAGATTTTCCTCATGGCATCAGGAGAGCCTGAATATTCTGAATGAGTTCAAAAGGATCATTATAAACAGGCTTGACATTTCCTACAAAGAATACGAATTTCTTTTGTAATTGGGGGGGGGGAAAGTTAATTAAGCTTCAACAAATAATTATAATAAAAATAGCTTTGAAAGGAGAGAAAATGTCACGGCTGAACAATGGAAAGCTTTGGAATGTTTATTCCAAAAGAGAGCAGCATCCTCACCAGGTAGCCACCTCCAACCTGCTTTACTGGGTCCAGCAGTTAGAACTTGGCTTCCCCTTCCCGCCAGGTGAGATGCAGAAGTTTTCCCAAAAGGTGAAGGTCATCCTTATCACTTTGATGGGTGCCTCTCCTAGCACCACTCAATGAAATACGTTTTGGGGAGATGACCACCTTTCCATGCCTATCACGGCTCTTGTGGTTTGGAAATTCCACTCCACTCTCTTTCTAAAGGATGTGGTAGGAATGGTTGGAGTCACAGAAGCTGAGATTCTCTGCGGAGACGGGGCTGATCCCCACTGGTGGTGTAGGTTGCCCGTTCTCCTCGGCCAGGGCAATGAGCGAAGGATCATTTTCTATGTCGACTTCCTCTTTAGGCCCTGATTTCAGTTTCTGATGGCAAAGAAGCCCTGCAACCTCCTAAAATAGCCTCTTTCTGGAAAGAAGGAATGCAATGCATACCACGGTATGCACATTGATTTCTATTTTTGGTTCTTATCAAGATTTATTCTTCAGCCCTTCAGGTAAACAGTGACCTTGGACACGCCGCCTTCCATATTTGCAGCCTGGGTCAATGAATTTTGGTATTGACCTCGGGGGCCATCAATAGCTGCTTATTGTTCAGATATTTCAATGTCAATAAGTGGCCCCATGGAAGTGGGAGGGGGGCTGTCCAGCCAACCCAGCAGCTAAGAAACCAATCCCCTTTCTCCCGGTTGTCATCTCACACAGAAGGGGGCTGTTCTGAAATTGATTAACTTTTCTGCAGGGAGTAGAAAAACAAACTCCCCAACATTGCCTGAATCCTATAAAGGGAACCTTCTCAGAATTACTATCCATTATTATGAAAGGAGAGAAACACCCATGTGCGTTCTATCTTCTCTGTCTCTGTCACACACACACACACACACACACACACACACACACTGTCACACTCACTCTCATAAGGAGATCCAAAACACTGTGGAAAGAGAAATCTGGTGCCTAAAACAGCTTCTAGGAGCCCATTGCATCCAGCACTTACAAACCCAAACGCTCACCCAGTCTGACCTGATTGAGGAGTAGGCAGGCTGGTACAGAGCTTACACTTTGGCATCTGACCCTCCTAGCAGTAAATCCAGGCTTTATTACTGACAAGCTACAGTTTCCTCATCTGTTTAATGCCAGTAGGTGCCTGGTACTTAATAGGCAATTCATAAATCCAAGTTCTTCTTGTTTGGCTTTGATTCTACTTGCTAAGTGGGGCTGGTAGGGGACCAGCGCTCTCCACCTGGAGTCTCAGCTCTCTGATGGTCTCCACTCTTCACCTACTCCTGTGTCACATTCAAAGGAGGATTAAAAAAAAAAAAAAGAATGAATATGTGACTGAGATTAAATACTCTCTCGCTATCAGATCATGTGTTGACCTGACTTTACGGGCCATGCGTTCAGCTGTGGGTTCACTTAATTGTCCACCTTGGTGTGTTGTTCTGGCTTGGAGGCTCCGTGAAGGCAAGGCTGAGCCTGGAGCGAATTCTCTGGACCAGGGATGGGGGAAGGGAGCGGTGTTCCACTGGGTGGCAGTGGTTCTCCCCCGTCCAGTGGGTGGTGTTGCCCTGGTGATAATGGAAAGAGCTTAGACTGAGGCAGGTGGAAGATGCTGGGAAAGAGAAGAATCCCAGGGCAGGCATTTTACAAACAGGACTTCACGGGGTGCTTGAAACAATCTTGAGTGACAGGCTTCAATATCCCCATTTTACAAATGAGGAAAGCGAGGCTCAGAGAGTTTAAGAGCTGCGATTTGAACTCAGGTCTGCCTGATTCCAGGGGCTTCCCAGGTGGTGCTAGGGGTAAAGAACCCACCTACCAATGCAGGAGACATAAGAGACATGGGTTTGATTCCTTCGTTGGGAAGATTCCCCCAGAGGAGGGCACGGCAACCCACTCCAGTGTTCTTGCCTGGAGAATCCCCTAGACAGAGAACCCGGTGGACGATGGTCCATGGGGTCATAAAGAATCAGACACGATGGAGGTGACTTAGCACACACGCACGCATGCACGCTGCCTGATTCCGGATCCCATGTAACTAAGCTGTTGTGTTTGAAGGATTCTGGGGGCGGAGGAGAAATAGACAGTTAAGCATCTGATTTGGTTAAAAAGTCAGAAGAGATACCCTTATCCTCCCTTGGATCTGAAAGTCTAAGAATAGAAGTAAGCAGTGCCAGCTTTGCCTCAGGCCATTCCTGGCAGAGACCTCAGCCCTGGAAGCCCAGTTTCCCTTTCAGAGTAGATTTCACTAACCACAGGCCGGCTTTGGGCAGATTCCAAAGCCCTTTACCTATTGCCGTCTCTGGATTCATGCTGCCAGAAGTCTCATCTTTAAAGTAGACACCCCAAACTCAGAGTGCTCAGGTGGAATTACTAATCTGCATATGCAAACCGACACTTGTCCTTACACACAGTCCCCTTCGCAACCAAGCAGGATGTAGATCACACGCTAGCCGGTGGTAACCAATGTCATCTGTGGATGGGGCTTCAGAGCAGAGAGCAGGGAGTTTTTCATTCATTGATTTATCAGCTCCACAGATATGAATTATGTGCTTACCCTGTGTCAGACAGAGCACTAGGAAATGGAATCTGGACCTGAAAGGTGAAAATTCGTGTGTTAGTTGGTACAGCAAGCACATATAGAGGCCTTGTTGCGGCTTAGTCCTTAAGTCGTGGCCGAATCTTTGAGACCCGCTTGGAATGTGGCCCATCAGGTTCCTCTGTCCATGGAATTTCCTGGGGAAGATTCCTGGAATGGGTTGCCATTTCCTGCTCCAGGGGATCTTCCCAACCCAGGGATTGAACCCACATTTCCTGCATTGGCAGGTGCGTTCGTTACCACTGAGCCACCTGGGAAGCCCCATATTGATATAGTAATTAGTATATGTGTGTGTGTGTGTGTGTGTGTGTGTGTGTGTGCATGTATGCGCGTGCGTGTGGGTGTGCGTGTGTGTGTGTGTGTGTGTAAGTAATTTATTAACAGGATTAGATTCCCTGGTGGCTCAGATGGTAAAGTGTCTGCCTGGAATACAGGAGACCCGGGTTCAACCCCTGGGTCGGGAAGATCCCCTGGAGAAGGAAATGGCAACCCACTCCAGTACTCATGCCTGGAAAATTCCATGGATGGAGAAGCCTGGTGTGCTAGAGTCCATGGGGTCGCAAAGAGTCGGGCACGACTGAGCGACTTCACTTTCTTTCGTTGCCCACAAGGAACTGAAAGTTCAGCAGAGAAGACAGGCACGCAAACCATGTGAGACAGTAAGGAAAACAGCAAGCTGGAAGCACCCAGTGCCAGATTGCAGCCTACATCTGCAGGCAGAAATGAAGCTCCAAAAAGTGGAAACCTGAGGGTAGTGGCCGATCATCTTTACATCTGATGAGAAAAATATTTAAAAATCTCTGTAAAAGACTATCGACTAAAGCAGAAGTTATAACATGTGGGTTTACACCTTATTAGAAGTAAAATATGTAACAGTAAGAGCACATTATGCAGTAGCAAGATTTTTACATTGTTGGGAAAGCAATGCAAAATGACTTAAAGGTAAATGATGTTAGGCTGAAGATGGGTATTGTGATCCAGAGTAACTACTAAAAATTTGACACAAAAAGGTATTACTTTGGAGGAGATTAAATGAATCATTGCAAAGTAATTAATCAAAAAAGGGAGCAAGGAGTGCATAACAGGAAAAGAACAGGACAAACAGGAATATTGAAAGTAGATAAATTCAACCCTATCAGTGATTTTTACAACTGTAAACGGGCTGAACTGTGAAATGTAAAGACAGAGATTGTCAGAATGGATAAATGCAAGATCTGACTATATGCTGTTTATAAGAAACACAATTTAATGCAAAGTCAGGGACAAGTTGAAAGTAGTAAAAGCTGTATCAGTGCAAATACCAATCATAAGAAAGTCAATGTGTCTAGAGGTGATCAGACAGAGTAGAATTCAAAATGAGGAGCATAGAAAGCATTCCATCACATGACATTTCATATAGATAAAAGGATGGATTTGTCAAGAAGAACTAGCAGCCTTACTGTGTAATAATAATAATACGTGAACAATCAAGAGAAGTAAAGAGGGCTTAGACAAATACACAATAATTGTTGAATACGTTCATGCCCTTTGATCATTCGTTGACATAACAAACAGGCAAAGCATCAGTAACAGATGTAGAGGTTTGGAAAAATACTGACAAACAAGTTATAGTTGAGCAGTACTTCCCATCAACGGATAACTGACGTTAGCAGATCGCAGTTACACTCAGCACCTGTAGGGAACACATGCTTTCCAAATGGACATGAACATTCATTAAGACGGACCGTGTGCTGGATCAAAAGCAAGTTTCAAAGATTAAAAAGTTTAAATGTCGCAGAGTATGTTCTTTAAGCTTTGCCTAGTTAAATTAGAAATGAATAGCAAGAAGTGTCTAGAAAATCTGCAAATACTTGGAAATTAAACAATGTATTTCTAAGTAATCCATTGGTCAAAGAAAAAAATCCTCAAAGTAATCAGAAAATATTTTAAATTACATATAAGTCGTAATATATCAAAAGTTAGGAAATGAAGATGATGCAGTCTCCAAGGGAAGTTTGTAGCCTTAAATGCTCATTATAGAAAAAAAGAAAGATTGGAGTTCACTTTAAGAAGACAGGGGGGAAAAACATTAAAACCCAAACTACAAGGATGGAAATAGTAAAGTTAAAAGGAGAAATCTATAATACAGAAAATTAAAAAATAATAGATGATCAATAAGAATAACAATAGATAAAAATCAAGCAAAAAAATCAATCCTTTGAAATGATTAATCAAATTGATGAAGCCCAACAAGACTTACAAAAGAAAGAAAAAGGGAGAAAAGATGAATTTCCAATGTTAGGAATTAAAGAGGCATCATCATACAAATCCCATGGACATAAAAAAGATGACAGGGTAGTATAAAAGTTGTATGCCAATACATTTGACAACTTGGGTGAAATTGACAAATGATTTGAAGAACACAATCTGAGAGAACTTAGAAAACCCAAATAACCTTATATCAATTATAGACATTGAAATAAAAAAATAAACCCTTTCACAAAGAAAACAGTTCCAGAGAGTTTCCTTGGTTACTTCTCGCAAAGCAAATTGTAGTATATCCATACGATTGGGCTTCTCTGTGGCTCAGACGGTAAGGAATCTGCCTGCAGTGCAGGTGACCTGGGCTCAATCCCCGGGTCAGGAAGATCCCCTGAAGAAGGGAATGCTGCCTACTCTAGCAGCCTTGCCTAGAGAAGTCCACGGATTCAGGAGCCTGGAGGGCTGCAGTCCATGCAGTCACAAAGAGCTGGACACAACTGGGTGACCTACACACACAAGGTCACAATGGGATACGACTCATTCGTAAGAAGAAATGAACTCCTGAGACACACAGCGCCAGGGATGACTCGCCGAGACATTATTTGAACCGACAAGACCAGATATAACACACGGTGTGATTCCACATGTGTTAAGACCTTCAGGAGCAGGAAAAGCAAGCGTAGGGTGATAGAAACCAGAGGAGCAGTTGCTTTTGGGTGAGGATAGTATGGATTGACTGGCATGAGACCTTCATTCCTGAGCTGATTTTGTGTAGGGTGATGATACAGTCATGGGTATGTACAACTGTCAAACCCCATCAAGGTGTTCATTTCATTTGACGTAGCTTGAACCCCAGTATCAGAGAAGGGGGAAGGAGAAGGGTAGAGGGGAAGAAGTAGAGAAACTGTTTTTTTTTTTTTTTTTGAGAAACTGTTTTTTAAGTCTTCATTAAATTTGCTACAATATTGCTTCCATTTTATATCTGAGGTCCTGAGGCATGTGGGATCCCAGCTCCCCAACCAGGGATCGAACCCAGAGCACCTGCAGTGGGAGGCGAAGTCTCAGCCACTGGACCGCCACGGAAGTCCCTGGACAGAGACTTAAGAAAAACAGATGCGATATTTGGACCTTGTTTGGAACCTGATTCAAACCAACCAACTGTAAAAAACCCATTTTTGAGACAATCAAGAAAAACTGATCATGAACTAGGTAATAGAAAGTACTAGATAATGTCTGTTATTGTTATTTGCTAGAAATACCTATGGATGGATATAAGGACAAAATGATGTGTGTCTGAGAGTTGCTTGAAAATGCTCCAGCCAAAAAAAAAAATGGGGGCGGGGGCAGGGACAGCTGAAAGCAAGATGGCAAAATGTTGACAACTATTGAAGCTGAACAAAACATGTATGTGGGTTACATTATTCTCCCTACTTTTGTGTCTGTTTACAATTTTCCATAAAAATGTTTAAGAAATAAAATGTAAGTGAGAAAACTAAGCAGAGCTTAGGTCATGCCCCTCTTCTGTTGAAAAACCCCCTAGCAGCTTTTCATCTCAGAGTGGAATCTGAAAACTTCTCCACGTACAAAGAAATCTATTAACGGGTCAGGAGGTCAATCTAGTGGATCACGATCAGCATTTTTATTATACGAAAGAGAACGCAATGGAACAGAAGAGTAAAGAAGAAAAAATACTAGACACGTAAGAAAGACAAGTGTTGCTTCCTGAAACTTTCTATTTGAGTATGTGCTTGTGTGTGTGTGTGTGTGTGCGTGCACAGGTGGGTATGTTTTTCCCAGTAGATGGTGGAGAAAAGGTTTAAGAAACATGGCCCGAAGTAATATCCACCCCTACACTTCACATCTCCCAGCCTTGGTCCTCCCCACCCCACCCCTTCCATACAAACCTTCTCTCTCCGCATCTGTCATGCCAACCTCTGCCCTAGGCACCACTCCACCGCCTTTTTCAACTTCAGATGTCTGCTCCGATGTTTCCACATCAGTGAGGTCCCCCTGGTTATGTCACGCAATGCCACTCTCCAGCTTCCTTCTTCAGTTTTAGGGCTCAATTCATGGCACTTGCTATTAACTCGGGGCACCGCATACTGCTTCTGAGGTTCTCTGCTAACTAGCTGTCTCCTCACTCCTATCTCCATCCCAGGATGGAAGTCTGATGTAAAGACGACCACAGCTGCATACAAGCCGTGGCCCTGGATAAGCCATTTAATTTCTCCCGGCCTCAGTGTTCTCATCTTTAAAGTGGGGCTAATGCTAGCATGCAGCTCGGTATTCTGGCCGGGACTGAACAGCGTGGCACGTGTTCGTCGTCACCATCGCGTTGCTGGTGTTTCCACAACCGAGCCCCCGCCCTGCCCGTTGCCCCGCCTGGCCTTACTCTGCAGAAGGAAGCTCTCCTCCCCCCAGAGAGAATGGGCCCCCTGATTGGAGCTCTCGTACGTCAAGTGTCTTGTTTTTTACCAGCATCCGCGGTCCAGGCGCAGACCATCATTCCTTGCTGTGCTAGGCAAGGGGCCAGCCCAGTCTATCTGCATCTCCTTCCCATCCCTTTGTTTTCTTTTTGTTAATTAAATGTGGGTCAGCTATTTACATGAATGATAACTGTTGCCATGCCAACCTGGAGAGCATCTTGAAGTGACAGCATCCTTTGCCCTGCTCCAGGAGAAGCTACTCCTCCAGCCTCTCGCTCCAGGCCCTAAGCCTGTGCCCATGCCTCCTCCTCCCCGCCTCCCTCCCTCTCTCCTTCCTTCCCTCTCGCAGGATGCTTTTCTAGGTTTAACACCTGTTTCCTGCCAACCAGCTCCCAGGAGAGCAGGACACAAGGCCACCAAGACTTCCAGGCAGGTCTTAAGATCCGGCCCCCCCAAACCCCGCTGCTTTTTTATGTTCAAAGGTCTCTTAGATCTTCTTCCCACATCCCCCATACATTTAGCATCTATCAGCTGAGAAAATGCATAACAATGAAAACTTACTATGAATTCAGTAATGCTTTTAATGTATTTTATTCATCCTCGCCAACATGAGGAATATTGATACATATATCTAAGAGGCATGTAATTGATTCTGATTCAGGCAATGTTTGGCAGCTTGTGGATTCATAGTCAGCTTCCCTGCCCCCCAGCTCCTTGCCCGCAACTCTGAGAATACCCCTAATTCCCTGCCTATAGATTAGCATTCTGCACCAGCCCCTGCCGCTCAGATCAGGACCCATGGACCCGCATCTCAGGCATCTTCTGGGAACCGACCAGAAATACAGACTCTCAGGCCTCACTCCAGACCTACTGATCAGAGCCTATGTTTGAGCAAGATCTCCAGGTGACTCCGGTGCACGTTAAAATTTCTGAAGGCTGATTTCATACAGGCTGCTAGGGTCACCTACCATCAGTCAATCGGCTTGCTGAGTGCACGGGCGTTGGAACCGGCGACCTGGGTGTGGATCCCAGGTCTTCATCCATGCAACACATATTGGCGGGGTTCCTCCAAGCATCAAGCTCTGGGGTGCACACTGGAGATACAGCAGACGGAAAACCAGCTGTGGGTCCTGCTCTCCGGGCACCCACAGTCAAGCGGGGGAGACACGTGTTAATGAAGGTGTGAATGAAAGGCTCTGAGAGAGTGCACACAGATCCCTCCATCCATTCTATTCATTTCACAGACATTTACATGCTTGAACGCGTGGGAGCCTGTACAGTGGAACTTGACCTACAAAAGGGTAGTCAAGGAGGGCTTCCCTGAGGAAGTGACGCTTGAATAGAGACCTGAGGGATGCACTGGAGTTCAATGAGAAAGGAGTGAGGTGGGTGGTTGCAGAGGGTTTCACGGTCAACAGACTAAATTGCTGCTGGAAAGAAAAGTGCATCGAGGACTGAGAAATCCCCATGGGATGGGACACAGAGCCGTCACTCTTGAACTTACTTAGTGGAAATTTTCTTGGGAGCACTTTGGCTGAGCCAGGGTGCATGGTTGGAGGAGTGAGTGGCAGGGGAGAAAAGGAAGAGGGTGAGCAAATCTGATCTTCCGAGTCTCGTGTTTGATGTTTTCCAGGAGGAGGGCTGGGGGCAGGGAGGCCCCTGGCAAGGATGCCAGCAGCCCCGGCGTTGGTGAGGGGGCTCGCCCTCACCCTGAGCAGAGAGAGTGGAGAATAAAGCAGATGGGTGAGAGACCCTAGAGAGAACTTACCTGGTATATCTCAGGATCCCCCAAGTACATACCTGCGTTGTCATTTTACCCCACGGAAAGTGGCTTTTCAATGAAGTTCCAGACATTGGAATTTGAACATCGACTTTCATTTAGGGTAGTCCAGTGGCTATTAGCAGGTATCAGTGCCAATTCTAGGCATCTGTACTGTGGAGAACAGTATGGAATTTCCTTAAAAAAAAACTGAAAATAGAGCTGCCATATGACCCTGCAATCCCAGTCCTGGGCATACATCCAAAGAAAACCGTAATTTGAAAGATCCATGCACCCAGATGTTCACTGTACCATTATTTACATAACCGTGACATGGAAGCAACCTAAATGTCCACTGATGGATGAATTTTTAAGATGTGGTACCTACACATGATGGAATATTACTCAGCCATGAAAAGAATGAAACAGCACCATTTGCAGCAACTTGGAGGGACCTAGAGATGATCAAACCAAGTGAAGTAAGCCAGACAAGGACAGATATCACATGACCTCACTTACGAAAGAAATCTAGAAAAAGGATACAAAGGAACTTATTTACGAAACAGAAACAGACTCATGGACACAGAGAACAAACTTAAGGTCACCAAAGGGGAAGATGACAGAGAGGGATAAACTGGGATATGCACCCGTGTGTACACACCACCACATACACAAGCGATAACCGGCAAGGACCTACCGTGTAGCGCAGGAAACTGCACTCAGCGCTTTGCAGTAACCTAGATGGAAAAGAGGGAGAAGGCAATGGCTCCCCACTCCAGTACTCTCGCCTGGAAAATCCCATGGACGGAGGAGCCTGGTGGGCTGCAGCCCATGGGGTGGCTAAGAGTCGGACACGACTGGGCGACTTCACTTTCATTTTTCACTTTTATGCATCAGAGAAGGAAAAAGCAACCCACTCCAGTGTTCTGGCCTGCAGAATCCCAGGGGCGGGGGAGCCTGGGGGGCTCCCGTCTATGGGGTCGCACAGAGTTGGACACAACTGAAGTGAGTTAGCAGCAGCAGCAGATGGAAAAGCGTCTGAAAAGAACATATCTATAATCTGAACCACTGTGCCGTACACCTGAAACTAACAGAACATTGTAAATCAACCATACTTTGATAAAAAATGTTTTAAAAACTCCTAGGTGTCTGTAATGGAACCTGGACATTTGCATGCAAATCGTCAATGACAGTCATACACCAGCTGAGCGGGGTTATTGCGGTGATTCCTAAGACTTGACTCATCAGAGCTATGAAATGATGAGGAGGTATCTACACTGGTAGAGTGCATTCAGATCAGATTAATTAGTTAATTACAAATAAAAAGACCCATTAAGATCATTAGGAACACTCAGTTGATTTAGCATCCTAGCTGTAAACCCCTCATAGCTTTTCTCAGGACTGTCTCACTGATGGGTGAGCCTGGCTCTCACGGCCTGATTAGTGAAGCTGGATCTGCAGGCCTTCATTTATGTAACAAGCATGCATTTCCAAGTGGCTTGGTGGTAAAGAATCTGCCTGCTGGGTAGGAGATGTGGGTTGAGTCCCTGGGCAGGGAGGATCCCCTGGAGGAGGAAATGGCAGCCCACTCCAGTATTCTTGCCTGGAGAATCCCATGGACAGAGGAGCCTGGCGGGCTGCCTGGGGTTGCAAAGAGGCGTGAGACAGGGCCTCATCCTTGCCCTTTCTTGGGTGTGGGGAGGCAGACAGCCCTGGCAATGACTGGTGCTGGCTCAGGAGCTGGGCTGAGTGCTGGGAACTCGGAAGAAGCACAGCTTGGAGAACAGGAAGCCTGAAGTCCGGAGAGGCTCATGAAGACCACCAGTGACCCCATTGGTGCTGCCTGCCATGATGATCGTGGGTGTTGCTGAACTCTGACAAGGTGTTGTTGCTGGTGTTCAGTGGCTAAGTCGTGTCTGACTCTTATTTTCCCAGGCACGGATGCTGGAGCGGGTTGCCATTTCCTTCTCCAGGGGATCTTCCCAACCCAGGGGTTGAACCTGTGTCTCCTGCATTGATGCTGGTGGAGTCTTTACCACTGAGCCACCTGGGAAGCCCCCTGCAGCCCATGCGTCTGCCCAAACCCATTCCCCATCTCCAGAGTTCAGAAAGCATCACGCTGTCCTCTGGCTTCCCAGGGTGCATCCCGTCCCCACCGAAGGAGGAGGCCAGCTGGCACTCCTCTCCCCCATTGCGGCTCTACCCACATCGTATCTTTGCTCAGTGTTATGTTTCAATTAACAACCCCAATCCTCTGGATCCAATTTCTCATTTGCCAGGGTTATGCGTAGTGAAAATACTCACTCTGATGATAAATATTGGCTGCGGCTCTGTGCTCTGCCCAGGGCCCCGGCTCTGCCCACGCGGCATAATTAAAAAGCCAGCCACGTGGGCACATGGAAAGCCTGGATGCCCCCTCAGGCCACAGAGAGGACACGGGAGGCCGGCGGACCCCAAACAGGCCATTAATGCCGGACTGGAGCCACCAGCAAATACGGAACAAAACAAATGAAGCCGAGGGAGAAGGGCTAATAAATCTTGCCCAAAGTAGCTTTCACTCGGGCCGTGAGCTGTGACCGGGGGTGGGGCGGGGCTCTGGGGAGCCTGCTCTGGAGGTGGCTCACTCTGCCTTTGCTCTGAGCGCTGGTCCCTGGACCCCCGCGCCCGGGGGACGGGCACCACCCTCTGCCTCACTTGCCGTCTCACCCTGCCATGCCGCTGGGGCTCCCGGGAGAGCCTCATCTCTGCTGCTTCCAAGCTCTCGATGCACGCTCTCGCTCCATCCTCAGACCTTCCTCCAGCGTCAGCCCGACCCACCACCGCCTTCCCACCCGCCCGGGGGCTTGCTGCCTTCACACCCCTTCTCCCTCCCTCTTCTCAGGATCTCGGGTGGGCTGGGTCGCAGCGCTGAGCGCGCCAGATCTAGCCACGAGATCGGTGGTCAGAGACAAGGGCCCTGGCCCTTCGGCTTTGCAGAAAAGAATTTCCACAAAGACAGAAAGCAGTGAAGCAAATAAAGCGGTCATCAGGCGGAGAAAGAGCGCGGTACCGCTGGGTAGCCACACCGGCAGACTCAGAGGCCGAGTCCCTGGGTTGCTGAGTCAGTCTTGTGGCAGTCTGCGTTACTTTTGTGGGGCATTTCTTCTAGATTCCCTTTGGCCAATCATTCTGATTTGCCTGGTTCACAGTCCATATTTGGTACATCTCAGAATCCTCCCAAGTGTGCCCACGCATCTCTTAGCCAAGATGGATCCTACTGCAAAGGCATCTGGGTAGAACATCCCTTGACATGACTCCCCTTTGGTCTCCAAAGAGCCTTTTCTGTGCCTGTGTGGTCGGGGAGGTCTCCTGACTTCAGGAAGGAGAAATATGTGGTCTGAGCAGGGCCCAGCCCCCTCCCTTAATTGTCCTGGTGTTCTTCTCTTGGATTTCCGGTCAGTAGGGAATGACTCTCCAATTGCTTTACCCTGGGGAGCGGGGGGCAGGGGGCGTTGCCTGACCGTGTCCTGCCTCACTCACACCCGCCTGTTTCTCTAACCTCCTGTCTCTTCCTTTTTGAGAAGCCGGTCTCCCAAGTCGCCGCTTCCCAGCAGCCTTTCCTTCTGCCGCCTTCCCTTTGTAGTTTGCATGCGCCTTCCTGGGGACCCCGCCCGGGTCCTGGAGGAGCAGACTTCGTCCTTGAGCTCTGCCCCGCAGTGAGCTGTGTGACTCTGGGCCGGTTGATCCCCCTCGCCGGCCCTCAGGTCCCCATCCACGGGGCAGTTTCCTCACACCCCTGCTCCGGGGATTAAATGAGGACTTGGTGAAGGACAGGGAGGCCTGGCGTGCTGCAGGCCATGGGGTCGCAGAGTCGGACACGAGTGAGCGACTGAACTGAACTGATATGCAGAGGGGTCTGGTACACGGCGGGTGCTCAACAAGCGTCAATGGGACAACCCTCCTATCTGCCCCTTTCGGCCTGGACACAGTTGACATGGAACCTTCTAATCCTCAGGTTGCCAGGGGTATGCTCTCTGGCATATCTGGCTCAGATGGTGGGTCTTCCCATCTGACTGGGGGTGGCCCCTGCTTCTGTCGTCCTTCCTTACAAGAGCTGACGTTCGGACCTACGTGCCGGGGCTGCCGAATTCTTGACTCTCGGGGGAGCTGGGTCAGTCATCGGGATGGGTCCCCTTTCTCCTCGTCCCTGGGAAGCTGCTTGACCTCCAGCTGGCTGGGGCCCCCACACAGTTGTTTGCAAGGATTGCAGAAGGGCTCTGGGTTACTTGCTTCTGGTCTTCAGGCCTGATTTGGGGGTGGCATATTTTCCCCTGAGCCCCCAAGAGAAAAAAAAACTAATTCTGTTTTCCCAACGCTACGGTCTGAGCTGCTTCTGCCCACCCTAGTCCCCTGCCACACACCCAGTTCCCTAAAGGTCAGGGCTCCCCTGCATCTCTGAATGCTCAGCCTGCCTTCAGGCCTCAAGTCACAGGGCCTCACACAATCTCTATTTCCAACAATAGGGAGTTTGTTAAATTACAGTGCCATGAGCACATTTATAATATATTTTCAATGCCAAAAAGCAGGTTTCAAAACAGTATGTAAAGTAAGAACTATTTTAGATAGAAAGAAAAAAAAAAACCCTTCAACTATATTTGTATGGGAAGAAGATTGTCTGGGAGAATATACACTAAAATGTTAGCAACGGGCTTTTTTTTCCCTGAGTGGTGGGCTAACAAGGGGTTTTGATTTCCTTCTTTGTGCATCTCCGTCTTCTTTGATTCATTTACAATGAGCAGATATTCCTTCCGTCTCAACTAAATAAACAAATAAAGAAAAGCACCACCCTCGGAGGCCTCATTTGCATATATTTGCATGCATCCCATCAACGCCATCCATCAGAGCTTGGCGCCTTCAGCCTTCAAGAGTGGAAGGGCCCCAGAGTGCCAGCATCCTTTGTGGTCCTGGGGCTGCCATAGCGAGTAGCCCACACCTCCTTGGGAGGACCCTGGCATCGTCCATCCCAGCCCCCCAGCCCAGCAAACCTCCCCCACCAAGCCCTCTAGCCTGCATCCGAGTCTTCAGGGCAACGATGGCCGTGACACCATCTCAGAGGCAATAACAGTGCTGTTGTCACATTTCCAACCTGGAAGGCGTCTTGCTTCCGCTCCGCTGGCAGCGCTTTCGTGTTATTCTCACTGCTTTGACCTTAAGTGGTGGATTTTCCTTTCTTTCTCCTTTTCCTCATGTTCCGCCTCTCCTCCCTCCCCTTCTCTGTCTTGGCTGCGACTGTCTGAGCCAGGCATCTGAGCCGTCTCGAGCTTGCCTATTTTTGTACTTTGTGAAACTAGGGGATACAAAGGGCCAGGAGTCCAACGCCGCGTCTGGGTCCTGTGGTGATGCATCTGTCTCCCCGCCTTGGCTGGGGCCCGATCGCACCTCAGCAGCAGTTGGGGAGCATTAGCCGGGGGACCATCACATACACTTGGGTCGGTTCAAGTCTTATCTAACCCTCCATCGTGGGAAAAAATGATTCATTCAAAACTACACACACAGAGGATGGAAAGTTGGCTGAGAAGCGCTGCTGTCCTGCTCTTCGATCAGCTGTACCGGAGACGGCCCCCAGCGACTTTAGGTGGGCCAGGATCTCCCTGGATCACAAAACCCCAAGCCCCTCCCTCTGTCCTGGGGCTCCATGACAGCCCCCAGCGTCAGGTCACAGTGTGGGGGACTCTGGTTACGCCCTTTATAGAGCTGATCTCACTCAGCCCCTACCCAAGGACCGGCAGGTTACATCCTGAAACCTCCGCTGTCTCCACTTACCAGCCGTGTCATCCAGGTTGAATGACTCAGCATCTTGATGCTTCGATTCTCCTCATCCATCCCCGAGGACAAAATAACCCGTGCCTCCTGCGCTTCCTGTGAGGACCAGATGAGTTCAACCATAGGAAGTCATCAGGACAGCATCTGACCCTCGGGGGGCATCCTGGTCAAGTCACTGTCTGACTTCCCTCCTCTGACAAGCTGGGGAGCGGGGAGGGGAAGGGGTGGTCATAGAGCTGAAACGTGGAAACGTAGACTAGTATTCCATCACATCACTCATCACGATCTCGATAATCCATTTGTGGTCTGTCCATTGTCTCTAGCATCTACCCTCATCCCACCGTGGAAAACGAAGATGGAGACGCAATCCTTGCCTGGCTGGTGAGCCGCGGGTGGCAGGACTGGCAGTTTTTTCTGTGTGGTTCCAAGCCCCCTGGAAGCCCTCTGCTGGGCCTGACCTGAGTCCCCTCTCCCTTAGGTTCCTGGTCCTGTCCTGCCCGTGGTGGAGGGTCATGCTGTCCTTCCGGGGGCCACGGCTGGTTATTACATTCTTTCTCCTCCTGAGACCCCGCCTCCCCACCTGTCCTTGGGGGGCCGTTTGCCCCCTCGCTAAATTGCTCTGGGTTCAAGATGGTGCAGAGAAAGAACTGGGTGTCGGGGTGGGGTTTCTCTTCAAACTTCTCGCAGAGTTTGTGGAAAGAACACGGAGGGGCCCACCCGGCAGATTCCACACAAGTCTCACAAGCGTTTGCTGCGGGAGCCTCTGGTGCGTCTGGCTGGACGGTGAACCCCGCGGGGTGGGCCTGTGTCTTCTGCACGTCTGGTATGGTGCCGGCCGTGCATCCCACGCTGGACAGATGGCAGTAACCCCCGGTGATGCCCACGGATGTGCGGCGGGCAGAGCCAGCCTGGGCGCCTCCTCCTCTGTTTCTGGAGGTGGAGATGCAGGAGGGCACCCTCTGCGTGGAGCCTGGACGCGCCTGGTCCCTGGCATCTGCCGACGGGGCTCTCTGGCTCCGGGAGGGGGGCAGACACGAAGCCCCCACCTGCGGCAGCTGCTCTGTCTGTGTGAACAGAGAGGTTCCAAAGCTGTGTCCACAGTGTGGCCCCCACCTCTCCCTCCAGTTTCCCGTTGTCTGCGGGACTCCCAGCCAGCGTCTGAGCACGGGCCCAGGGAGGGACGGGGAAGTCTGAAGTCATGTAATATAAGTCTGTGATTTTGTGCGGCTCCCAGAGCAGGTCTGGGCTGGGGGAGAGTCCCCTCCTAGGAGGAGGTGACTGGTCACTGGTGGAGCTGGACCCCTGGAGACATTCTCCAGCTGCTCCTTGCTGCCCCCCGGTTCAGGCTCATCCGGCAGGGCCCCTCTCATGGCCCGAGGGACACGTGGACCTCCTCCCACGGCTGGGACGCACCCACGAGCATGTCTTGCTGAAGCTGTGGGTGTCGGAACTGTGTCTCCTCATCAGACGCAGGTGCCCCCAGGAGCTTGACGTGAAGGGCTCTACCCTGAGGCTCTCTGGAGCCTCGTTCTCCCCCCGACCCCCTTCAGGGCAGCCCAGAGCCCCTGTCTGTGGCTCAGTTCACACGTCAGAGCATCCCGTGAGGGCAGCTGAGGCTAGGACCCCACCTCCCCTGACTGTCTTTGCCCCAACACCTGTTGCCCCCACCAAGGCTCCTATCCCGCTCGCGTAGGTCCCCATGGTCAGGGCGGGCAGACAGGCTTGGAGCCCTGCCCACATGCTCCAGGGAGCCGAGAATCTCAGGATTTACCAGTCTGACCCCCATCTGCCCCGGCCACCCACCGCAACCCACAGCCACTCACACACACACATGAACACACAATCACACGCAGTGCACACAGTCATACATGTATGCATGTACACCATGTATCGATATGAGCACATATAATCATTCATGCTCACACACTCACACATACATCCACACACTCACATATACATGCACACACATCATGCATATGTACACACACACACAGCCACACATGCATGTACACACACACACACACACACACACACACACACCCAGCCACACTTGCACACACACAATCATATATACATATACAGTCACAACACACACACACAGACATAAACCCAAGTCACACATACATCATGCATGCACAACCACAAACACATGTACACACACTCACACCGCATGTCCTGGGTTTGGGGGACCTTGGTCTCCGCTCCCCGTGGACCCTGGGACTCTGGGGTATTTGAAGGTAAGGGGAGTTTACGTTCGGCTGATCAACAAGCCCACCGGCCTCAGCTCAGGGCCAAGGTCCCGCCGAGGGCGCCACCCCTCCTCTCTCCGCAGCACTGACACTTCTAGGGAGAAGGAAGTTCTCCGAGGAAGTTCTCAAGGCTAGAAATGGATTTCTCGGTTTCCACACGCCCTGTGCTTCCAATCCAGGGCGTGCAAAGACGCAGCACCTGTTTCACTGACCCTCATCGGGTGGTGAGTGAGGCGGCGGCTGGAATCACGGGGAAGGGGCAGCCAGGGGCTCCCCAGTGTCCTGGGGGCCCAGGAAGAAGCTGACTCCAGAGTCAGCGCTCCGTGTGACTTTTGAAGATGCACAGCCTGGTTTGTGTTTCTCGGTTTGGTTTTCCCCCTTGGCAGCGTCCTGCCTTGACAGGAGGGCTTAACCCTCTGCTGACTTTCCTGGAAGGGGCTGGGTCCACTTTTTTTGTTTTTTTTAACAAATTAGCCCCTGGAGCCCCTAAAGAGCCCTGCCCAAATTTCTTGCCTGGCCTCTAGTCCATTGCTATTGATTACGGAAGGTTGAGAACCCTGGTCGGTGTCAATACCTACCTCCCGGGGCGGTCATGAGTATGCAGGGCATGGATGCTCATGAAGTGCCTGGAATGGATGGTCCCTGGCACCAGGCAGCCCGCAGCCCCCACCTCATCAGCAGACACCGGGCTCTCTGTCCCCCAGATCAGTCCTGACCTGGGTGGACTCTGGGCAGGTCGAGGACTACTTCCCTCTTAGTCCTGAGAAACAGAATTTGGAGGCCCTGAGCCCCCAGGATGAGGATGGTGGGACGGCCTCACCGATGCAATGGACATGAACGTGGGCAAACTCCAGGAGATGGTGAGGGACAGGGAGGCCTGGCGTGCTGCCGTCCATGGGGTCACAGTCGACCGGGCAACTGAATAGCAACAATGGCCCCAGCGTGGGTCTTGGGCTGGGTGTGAACGTGGACCCCTGAACCTGGTCCATTGACACCCGGGAATTGTCTGGCCGACCTCGGTACCCTGGGGGACACACCTGACCCGAGGAGCAGGGGCAAGCCCTCTTGGCAGGAGGACACTGCACAAAGAAGGTGGAGACCCAGCTTCTCAATCACAGACCTGGGCTTCAGCCCCATTCCCACCGTTCACCAGCTGTGGCACCTGCCGTTTCTCATTTAACCTCTCTGACCCTCGGTATCCTCATCTATCCATGAAAGATGATACTCAGCCCCTCATAAGATTCTAGTAGAGATGAAATCAGTTCAGTCCAGTTGCTCAGTCGTGTCCAACTCTTTGCCACCCCATGGACGACAGCACGCCAGGCCTCCCTATCCATCACCAATGCCTGGATCTTGCTCAAACTCACGTCCATTGAGTCGGTGATGCCATCCAGCCATCTCATCCTCTTTATCCCCTTCTCCTCCCGCCTTTAATCTTTCCCAGCTCTTCCCATCAGGTGGCCAAAGCATTGGAGCTTCAGCCTCAGTATCAGTCCTTCCAATGAATATTCAGGACTGATTTCTTTTAGGGTTGAAAATAGAGTTGAAATAGAGATGAAACATTAGTACCTAATAATAATAACAGTAATAGTCAGCAGATAAGAATTTGTTCTTAAAGGCTCTGTTAAAAGTAGGTAAAACTACACGAGACAGGAAATGTGTGATTCCGATGCTCCCTTTTCCAGGCTGGGGGCCTTTTTAAAGAACAACTTTCGACGGTCGACGGGGCATCTTTCTGAGCGTTAGGAGTCCTGCAGATTCACAGCTGAGTTCCACTCTGGTTGATGGATTCAGGAAAATTCCTGGTGGGTAATTATATTCAATAAGGGCCTGCCAATATAATTTTCTGTCAATCGGCACTTTGTGCTATGGGAGGCAGAGTGGACTCGGGGGTCTCCAGGGGGAACTTAGCGGACGCCGGGCCCGCTTGAGCACCAGCCGTGGAGCTGGGGCTCAGGGGGGTTGTCTCGTCCTGATGACCCGGGAGGCCAGGCCGGGTCTTCGGCCAAGCAGTGCTCTGATCCGAGCCTGCTGGGATGACAGCGGAGCGACGGGCCCTGGGAGCCGTGAGGACGCCGGGTGGAGGAGGCAGGTCCGGGAGCTTGTAGGGGAGACACGGCCGGCCCCCGACTGCCCTCCGAGATGTCTGCGTGAACTCCCCGGGTCCTGAGAACCAGGACGGGCCATTTACCAAGCTGACTGAGGTTTTATTAACCTGCCACCCACCAAGGCGAGTAAATCAAACAAGCCCACGTTATCGAACTGCTGGCCTCAGGAACACAGGTGCTGTCTCTGCTCCAAGCGTCCGGCTGCGTGGCTCAGCAGCAAACACGGCCGCCTCTCAGCAGTGACAGGTGCAGACTCAGGACGCTTAGACAATCAAATTAGATTTCTCCTGGGCCCTGAAAGGCACTAGCAGCTTCTTGGGGCGTCTCCTGTTGTTGGGGCTTTGTGTCACAGCAGATCTGTTGTACTCACTTCACTTTGCTCCGATGGTGTTGAAATGAGTTTCCCTTTCTGGGTTCAAACCCACAGTCGACAAGGAGGTGTCCCTGGGTGTGTGGGTGGGGCAGAGAGGGGCCTCCTCTTGCATAAGAAGATGGGAAGTCCGTTCCAGACAGTCAGTGCTCCTTAGGCCCAGGCGTCTCCGTGCTCTCCTGCTTATTAAGTACACCTCCTTCCTTATCTGCACTTCTGGAGTATCCTTTCCCTCCTCCCTCCTCCCCTCCCTCCTCCCCCCTCCCCTCCCCCCTCCCCTCCCTCCTCCCCTCCCTCCTCCCTTCCCTCCTCCCTGCCCTCTTCCCCTCCCTCCTCCCCTCCCTCCTCCCCTCCCTCCTCCCCCCCCCTTCCTTGCTTCCCTCCTTCTCTTCCTGATTTCATGTATACATATGTCTTAGTCCTTTGGAGCCACTATAACAAAATCCTACACACCGGTGACTTAAGCGGAATTTTGTTCCTTGTGCTTCCGGAGACTAGAAGTTCAAGATCAAGGTGCCAGTGTGGCAGGTGAGGGCCGTCTTCCAGGCTGCAGACTCTATACGTTTTCACCTGGTGGGAAGGCCTGGGGATCACTCCTGAGCCTCTTTTTTACCAGGGCACTCATCCCATTCGTGAAGGTTCTGCCTTCATGGCCCTAATCACCTCCCAAAGGCCCCACCTTCCAACACCCCTTGGGCATTAGATTTTCAATGTATGATTTCTGGAGGGACACGAACTTTCAGACCATAGCACTGTATGTATTTATATATCCATCTGTCTATTCACTTGTTTATCAAATAATTTTTGAATGCTTGTGCTAAGTACTAGGCATCGATGGAAGAGGGGAAATGGCATTATTCTGGCCGTATGTCAGGTTGCATTTATCAAAAGTGGCTGCAAAAATCTCTCCCCTCCCATAAGCTCTTCTTCTGTGTCATCCTGCCATCCCCACGTCAAGAGGCAGGGTCCACGCCCCTCCCCTTGAATCTGGTCTCAGTGACTCACTCGTAGGTGGTATCTGGTATCCAGCAACTGCAGCTGAGTCAAATGACACTGAGTGGCTTCCAAGACTGGACCAGAAAGAGTCACACAGCGGTCTCTGCGGGCCGTATGGGGTTCAGATGCTCTCAGACTACCGTGTCAGGGGGCCACGTGAAGATGCTCTGGTCAACAACCCATCTGAGCTGCCAGCAGCAGTCAAGTGGGAGGCATGTGAATGCACCCGAACCTTGGATGTCCAGCCTAGTTAAGCTTTCACATGACCATGCTTCCTGGCCGACACCGGATTGCTGCCACCTAAGAGATCCAAGTGGGAGCTACCTGGCTGAGCGTTCTCCAGATTTCTGACCCACCAATCATGATGAAATGCAGCAGTTGTTTTCAGCCACTGAACCGGAGGGCCATTTGTTACACAGCAGTCACTGACTGGGACATGCCCTCGTGGAACTTACAGTCCAGTAGGAGACAGGTGTTACAGTCCAGATGTTAAAGTCTCCTCCAAATTAGCATGAAATTATGCTTGATGTCAGTGCTACCTCGAAAAACTCCAAGGGTACAGGGAGGGCAGGGAAGATGCCCTGGGGAAGCGCTGACTGGGAACTAAAAGAAGGAGGGCCTTCATGGGGGCGGGAGGAGGAGTATTCTGGCCCAAGCAAAGCCCCCAGGGCAGCAAGGAGATGCTGCAAGAAGGCCACGGATGCTACAGGATGGGGGACAGGGGACGTCAGAGAGAAACCTGGGCAGAGTCTTGGCATGCTGGGAATTCGGCCACAGTCATGCCTGGCTGTACCATGGTGAGCACTGTCTGTTGAAATGACGTGTGAAAATCCCCACCATCCAGCAGAACCCAGGTGCCCGAGGGGGTCGCTTTCCTGCTGAGGGCCCTAAAGCCCACCTCTTCTGGAAAAGGACGCCACTCCAAATTTAACCGCACGACCTTGGGTAGGTCACTTCACCTCTCTGGGGACCGGCCTTGCCTAGTTGATTTATAGGTCCTTTCAAATTCCGTGAATCTAAGAACCAATTCTGAGATGAGCTTCCCATCACGAAGAAAGCCCTCGCTAAAACTTACATAAATAGATTAAATAGGCCAATGACATGAAATTACATTTAATATGATTCATTATCAGCACGTGCTCTATACGGAGCTCTCTCTTTTCTCCCTACTGCCTGCCTTATTTTCACGGCAACACAAGGGGTCAGGAAGGCCGTCACCGAGCAAACATGCCAGGGTTCCCTGGGGAGAGTCTGGTCGTGAGAAGCTATTGCAGGAAAATTAACGCCGTGTGCATGGCCGTGGGCTGGCTGCGGGCCCGCCTGCCCACTCACTCCCCCAAAGGTGCAGCCACTCCTGGTCTGGTGGGCTCACCTGCCAGGCAGAGACGGGTTTACAGTGTCGTCAACAGCACGGGGCTCAGCCTCCAACTCAGTATGGTTGAAAATGCAGGGAGTGAAAAAAAAAAAAAAAGAAAATGCAGGGAGTGGTCGGGCCCCTGTGTTTGGCATCATTTCCTCTCTGTGACTTCGGTCCTCCCACTTGACCTCTGCATGCAACAATTTCCTCTACAGTGGGGATAAAAATGCCCAGCTCTCAACCTTAAAGGGGCGCCATGGAGATGAGACGAGATAATTCCTGTCAACGGTGGTCAGCTAGGTGCCCCGCGCACGGTCTGTGCTGCATAAACGTTGACTGTGTTTTCCCAGCCCTCTTCCTTCGAATCTTTTCTCGGGTAACTGGAGTTGCAACACAGCTGAGATGACAAGTGTCAGGCCCACAAATACTGAGGTCTGCTGTCTGTCTTGAAGGGTAATTGACTGTTCAGGAAACACAGAGTAGGTTTGGCTCCTGGCCATGATCCCTCTTGCTATTTTGATGCTGTCCCCGGTAAGAGATAAAAGCAGAAACACAGCCGTAAGTAATGTTTAAAGAGAGGTGCCCCAGCCGGGTGGCTCCAGGTGACATGTGGAGTTACTCGTGGAATAACCGGCAGGGTCCCAGCCCTTGCTGGGAATGCATGCTTGGGGCTTGAGTGTGAGTGGGCAGACACACATACCTCATGGCTGTGTGTGTGTGTGTATGTGTGTCTGTGTGTGTGCGCGCCTGGAACGCTAACTCCTGTTTCCTTGACACAGTCCTGCTCTGCTTTCCAAGATGAAAAACACATCACCTCCCCCAGCCGCCGACTCCCTCCCGTCTGATGGGGGTGAGGGGTGAGAAGGCAGAACGTGGGAAAGACAGGGCGTCCGGATGAGACAAGGATGGTATCAATTCTGGACCAGCATCCTCATCCCTAGCCTGCCAGGCACCTCACAGGTCGGGGTGGGAGGGGGGCCATGTGTCTTCAGAGCAGGCAAAGATTGAAAAAAAAAAAAAAACAAACAAAAACCAAAACGGTTGCGTCCTGAATCCATCTAGACAGTAAATTTTTGAGTCCCTATAAGCTAAAATCAATATTGGCACAACTGTGTGTCATTAAAAACTAAATGAACATGACAAAGCCAAACTGCTGCCTATTAAACAAATGAGTTTTCTCCCCGCACAGGCACAGCGGGTTATTAAATTCTTTATTACAGGAACATCACCATTTGAAGGGGGTAAAAAGCCATCTTTATGAGTCATCTGTATGTGTGAAGCAGCCCAGCCTTCCTGTGTTCACTGCCCCCAAAGACGGCTCTGGCAGTTCCCGACCTGGTCCCCCCACAGGGAGAGGCAGCTTCTCAGAGCCGCCAGGAGGAGCGAAGGGAGAAGGGTGGGGTGACGCGGGCATTCACTTGCGTGGCATAGGTCCCCCTGATCCTTACTGATTCTGTCCACAAGCACTTAGCAAACACCTGCTACATGTCTGACTCTTCGAGGCCCCCCTGGACTGTTGCCCACCAGGCTCCTCTGTTCAAGGGATTCTCCAGGCCAGATCACTGGAGTGGGTTGCCACGCCCTCCTCCAGGGGATCTTACCAATCCAAGGATTGAAACCCCGGTCTCCAACACTGCACGCGGATTCTTCATCATCTGAGCCACTGGAGTGACTCACACACTTCCTACATGTCAGGCGTTCTGCAGGGCGCTGGGGACACAGTGGTGAACCAGCGCCGCTGCAGCCAACCCTACTGTGCTAACTCATCAGCTTGGATGCTGGCAACTCCATCTCAGAAGACTCAACTGGCCGTGACCGACACGCCAGTTATTTTCTCACTTAACATAAAGTCTGCAGGCAAAGTGGTTCCAGAGTTGTATCATGATCCAGTGATGGGATCAGAGGCCCAGGTTTTTTCCAGCTTTGTGCTCTGCCCTCGATCCCTCATGGTTGCAAAGTGGCTGCCATAGCTCCCAACCTCTTGACCTTGCACTCAGCTATATCCAACAGCAGTTTCTAATCCCACATGTGATTGGATTAGGGAGTGAAACCTTTTCCAGAAGCCCCTAAAGTTTCCCTTCAGGTCCCACTGGCTACTGGTGGTGGGGAGTGTACTCAAGCTCTGCGTGAGGAAGGCTGAGATGTGAGTCACGTGAGATGCATGTGAATGGTGGTCCACAGGCTCCTCAAGAAATGCTTCTCTATTTTCGAGGCATCTGTGATACGCTTGGGTCCTCACCTGCTAATGCCCCCCAAGCCTGCTTGCTGTGTTGATATAAAGAAAGGAGATGAAAGAGAAGACTTGCAAAGATGTTAAGGTTAAGAAGATGAATGGGACCCTTTCTGAGCAGACACCCTGTTCCTGGGGGGTGTGCAGGGCTATGCTCCCACTTCCACTGACAAAGTGAGGACACAGGGCACTCCAAGCAGCCTGACACATACCCACCAGGCTCTCCCGTTTGCACTAGGAGCTGACTGGTCTTCCCTGCTTCAGCTCGGGGTCAGGTGCCACCTCAGCCAGATCCAGAAAGCAGTGATTCAGGACTCAGACAGCACTTCTGTGTACCTTGTTGCTCTTAACATTCACAATGACCAAGCAAGGTAGACGCTATGGTCTCCATTTCACAGGTGAGGAAACTGAAGCATCTTGCCCAAGTTCAAATAGTATTCCTGGCAGGACTTGGACCAGAATCCTACCCACTGACTCATAATTCCCTGCTATATCCTCCAAACAGCTGTGGTTCCCAGTCTCTGCTCTGAATAATTTCGAGGACTGCAAGCTGAACGAAAGGGCTCATTCTATTGGTAAGATAGAATAATGACTGTTTTTTCTCAATTTGTAGATAGAATATATTTGTACATATGATTTCTTCAATTACAAGCTCTTTCTCAGTTTTCTTTTTGGTCTTTAACACATCATCTTGTCATCAGTACCGGAATCTGATGTTAAATGGGATATGATTTAGCATGACATTACATATCTAGATCCAGTGTCTCAATGGTTCACAGTGTTTTTTGCATAGATTATCACATGCTCTTCTATGCTTTATGCCCAGATTAGTGGTTTGAAAACCAAAAATGGTTGCAGAGTTGCTTTCAGACTCTGAAAAGTTAATCTGGACCTCAGATAGCAAGTTAGTTTCATATCAGATTCTAGCATGAATTCTAGCATGACTTTGGGAGTGATTGTTGGAATGGATGTGGGGCTGCATCTGGACTCAGATGTGGGGGGAGGACAGGGGCTCCATTATTTATGCCTGCTACAGGCACAGGCCTTGGGATTGCTGACATGCTTACCGTTTGCACAGCCTCACCCAGACCCGTCCTTCCTGCAGAAGAAAAGAAGGCGGTTTCAACCCTTCTTGGTTTGGGTGCCTCTTAGAGTGAAGAACTGGTGGCTCAGATGGTAAAGAATCCGCCTGCAATGTAGGAGACCTGGGATCAATCCCTCGGTCAGGAAGATCCCTTGAAGAACGGCATGGCAACCCACTCCAGTATTCTTGTCTGGAGAGTCCCAGGGACAGAGGAGCCTGGCGGGCTACAGTCCATGGGGGTCACAAAGAGTCAGACGCAACTCAGTGACTAACACTTTAGAATGAAGAAGGTGTTGGAGAGAGGACAAGCTAGCCTCATTTCCCCTGCCTGCTTTAAGAGGTAATTGTGATGGCATAAAAGATGATCACATAATATTATTTAAACATGCTTTTTAATAGCCACGAGGATGGCCAAACTCCATTTGCAGACCGTGGCCACGACCTCGCAGAGGGCAACGACTTGGGAAGATGAGAACAGTGTTGGCAGGGAGCCCCTCGGCATCCTTGCTGGAGGAAGTTCAGAGCTGAGCCTCTCTGGAGGTGACACCGCAGCTTGTGGGGTGTGGACGGACGTGGACGGAAGTCCAGCTGCCCAGGGTGGCCGGGGACGCGGAAGCAGCGACCCCTTCTGGCCAGCAGAGGAATGGCATGGGCTTTCCAGTGCGCGTTGGAGAGAATTTAGGGCGAGTCTGTGAGCAAAGACAAAATGCGACCCCGCAGAGCAGGCTCTGGGAGGGGAAGACGGATATGGGGTAAAAAAGAGAGTCTGAGATGGGTTGAGACTTTAAAGTCAAACCGAGGGAAACTGAGTCCCTTGGGTTCAGCTTGTTGTTCAGTCGCTAAGTCGCGTCTGACTCCTTGTGACCTCATGGACCGCAGCACGCCAGGCTCCTCTGTCCTCCACTATCTCCTGGAATTTGCTCAAACTCATGGCCATTGAGTCGGTGATGCCATCCAACCATCTATCTCATCCTCTGCTGCCCCCTTCTCCTCCTGCCCTCAATCTTTCCCAGCATCAGGGTCTTTTCCAATGAGTCAGTTCTTGGCATCAGGAGGCCCAAGTATTGGAGCTTCAGATTCAGCAACAGACCTTCCAATGAATATTCAGGGTTGATTTCCTTTAGGATTGACTGGTTTGATGTCCTTGCAGTCTTGGGTTCAGGAGGGAGGTGTTTATGGCATCTGATGGCTGCTCTAAGCTGGAAGAAGAGAGTGTGAGATGTTCTGAATTCCAAGGACAGGGACTGGTGGCATCCTGGGCTGCCCCCAGCCCTGAGGATCAGCTGAGGGGCCTTCACTCTGTAAGCACTGCTTTTTTTGTCTGAATAAGGGATTTTAAGTGATTACAGATGCCTGGGGAGTCAGTGAATGCTTTGAAAGGTCCATGGGTTCTGTAGAAATTGTTTGTGAAATTTAGTGCGTATTTATGTACATTTTATTTTCCTAGGGAGAAGGTCCATAGCACTCGTCAGATTCTCAAAAGCTTCTGTGACCCCCGCGAAAGAGGATTTATTTAAAGTATTTGTCTGGAAGGAGGATTATCCTATAAATGGTATTGGGATAACAAGCTAACCTTTGGGGGAAAAAATAAAGCTGGATTCTCACCTAACTCTTTACACCAAAATATATTCCAGATGGAGCAAAGATTTCAATGTTACAGAAAAAAAAAAAAAAAGAAACAATGAAAGTTATGGATGAAATTTGTGTAAATAGCTTTATAACTTTAGTGTTAGAAACCAGTTTTCATAACAAGACACGAGATCCGAAGTCATTTAGGACAAGATGGATGAATCTAGCATAGAGAAACTAAACTTAAGGGTGAGGAAAAGAAAACAAGGAACATATTGAGGTCAAAACACAAGGGACAACAGGGAAAAAAACATTTACAGTACAAGTCAAAGGACAAGAAACCAATTTATTAATGTATAGAGAGCTGGGGCAATCCATAAGAAAAGAATCATGATAACAAATATAAAGAGGTATATAGGACATAGGCAAGCAGCGCCTCTGAAAAGAAATACAATGAGCCAAGAGACAAAGGAAAACAACGCCCAGCAACTCATTAAACAATTAAGGAAATACAATTCGGTACCCAAATGGGATTACCATTCTTACCTTCGAAGACTGAACAAAATTTATATCGAATTGTATTTTACGACATGGATGTTTTATATTTTATTTGGTCTGCCATATCTTAATATTTATATTGTGTCTGGTTTTCAAGTATTACGAACAACGTTGTCAAGAACAATTTTGTAGCAAATCTGTGATTCTTTACTTAAGATGGATTCCTAGAAGGATCATCAGCCTTTAGCATCTTTTAGCAGATCTGACCCTTTCTAAGGCGATTTGAGTAGACAGGCCGGAGCCAGAGTCACAGTACGGGGTTCAGAGCCCTCCTGGGAACTGCAGCCCTGGATTTGGAGATTTTAAAAAAATGTTAAATAATGTTCCATGAACATGTGTTATGTGCCAAGCAGTGCAGCAGACATTTCCACACTTATTAGGTGTTTTGTTTCACCCTGAGACAGCCTTAAGAATTGAGGTGAGCATTTCCCTCCCCCGCCTTGTGGCGATGAAGAAACAGGATCAGGAAGGTTTAGTTACTGGCCTGAGGCTGCACAGTGACGCTGGGATTGGAGGCACGGGTCTCTGGCTTGAGAGTCTGTTTCTTCTTGCTTTGTCTGCTGCCCATGGGAGGCAACAGCTGGTGACTTGGTTGGAGGCTGGGCAGCCAAGGAGGGAAGAAAGTCCACTGGAGAAGACTCGAGTCTCTTGGACCAAACCAGTCACTCAACCCTGACTCATGGGAGGGACTGGGAGGGAACCCAGTTCATGGGAGGACTGATGCTGAAACTGAAGCTCCAATTCTTCGGCCACCTGATGCAAAGAGCTGACTCACTGGAAAAGACCCTGATGCTGGGAAAGATTGAGGGCAGGAGGAGAAGGGGGCGACAGAGGATGAGATGGTTGAATGGCATCACTGACTCAATAGACATGAATTTGGGTAGACTCCAGGAGATGGTGATGGACAGGGAGGCCTGGTGTGCTGCAGTCCATGGGGTCTCAAGGAGTCGGACACGATGGAGCCACTGAACAATAACAAAGGGAGGTGGGGGAACCCCAAAGACAATGTTCCTATTAAGGGTTTTCTGGAAGCTTGTTCCTATTCCTCGCTGCCCAGAGGTGTAACTCTCCAGGGAAGGTTCTTGACAAGGAATGGGTGGATGGATATGAAATAGTAAAGGGCATGTGAGGTCACCAGTCTTGCTTTGCCTGCTCCCAGCCTTGACTCGTTAGGTGCACTTAAATGGGCCGCCCGTGCAGGACCTAAGCTTCCAGTCACCAGCAGGCGTACACAAGTTCACACGTAGCTCAGCAACACAAAAGAGGCTTCCATGGTCCCCAGGGAATTCCAGACCCTTGCCCACCTAATCGTTCCTCTTAACCCTTCTATGGGGTCTTCCCCCAACAAAGCCAGTTCGTCCTCCCCTTCACACTTGCCCAGACCAGCCCTCCCTAGATCATCCAATTAAGGAATCCTGTTCAGGTCACAGTTTTAGAGAGCAAAAGGGCGGGTCTGATGTTACTTTTCAAATAAATTCTATAGCTCCAACAAGTCAGAAGGAGTTTGGAGGCTCAGTTAATTTTCTAAGAGGAATCACTCTCTGCTCTATCACCGTGTCTCAGCTCTGCTGTAGCCAAAGGAGATAAACGATGATTCTGGAAGCAGCCGGTGTAAGCAGAGAGATGAATCATTCCCCCATGTCTGCGACGGACAGTAACTCACTTCCCCTGCTCCGTTGTTATCCCAGAGTGGATACTGGTCCAGGTTATTCCAAATTTTTTTGGTGAGTCCTAAAGACACAGCACAATCAGAGCCAATTTTGTTGTTGTTTAGTGGCTCAGTTGTGTCTGACTCTTTGAGACCCCCATGACTGTAAACCGCCAGGCTCCTCTGTCCGTGGGATTCCTCAGGCAAGAATACTGGAGTGGGTTGCCACTTCCTTGTCCAGGGGGTCTTCCTGACCCAGGGATAGAACCTGTGTCTTCTGCATTGACAGGTGGATTCTTTACCCTGAGCCATCCGGGAAGCCCAAGAGAGGATGTATCAAAAGCCTTTAAAAAAAATGTACATGTTTGACTCAGCAAAATTGTACTCCTACAGATTTATCTTAAGGAAATAACGTGATGTGCTCAAAGATCTATGTACAATATGTTCTTCACAGCGTCTTTTATACTGTCGGCAGATTGGAAGCAAACTAGTGTTCAATAAAAAGAGACTGACCGGAAAAATTAATGTGGTGATTAAAAGCTATGCTGGAGGAAGGATAACGATGGGGCAGAAGGTCACTATATGACTGTTAGTGGGCTGGGCGGGGAGAACAAGCTGGAAAGCAATATGTACAATGTGTCCCAATAAAGAACAATGTTGAGGATGGGGAGAGAGAACGAAGTCCGGAAAACCTGTGAACCAAAAATGTTTCCCTCCAGGTGATGGATTTGCGGGCAGTTTTTCTTTTCCTCATGCTTTTAGGCTTTCCACGTTTACTGCATTGTCATAAGGAAGACCATTTTTAAAAAGATGGTTCTGGGAGAGGTGCTTTTGGTGGCTGCCTGAGGACGCATGCTTCAGAGCAAGGCAGCCACCCGGTTGGGTTCAGGATGCGGGTGGCCATGCAAGCTGGTGTGCCGGGGAGAGGTGAGCTGGCCTTTGGACTCATCACCTGTGATCGCTCTTACCTCTGATCCACAGGGGACAATCAGTATCCCAAATACCCAGCCTGTTAGACACAGTGTTTGATGGAAGATCGAGTTCCTCAGATTAATGCTGGGTTGAAAAATGACCCACGAGTCCCGGGAGAGAGAGCAGAGCTGGAGAAAGCTCGGTATTTATAACCCAGTCTCCCGGCTCGGGGTCTGGACACTGCACAATTTTGACAGATGATTCTCATGAGAAACTTTCGGTTTCCATTTGATTATAGGCTCATAAACACAGATCGCAATTGAGCAGAGTTAGGGCTCTGCTTGCATTGGAGCTGCCAGGGCTCAGGAAGCCCTTCCGGATGGCTCTGGCGTGCCTGTCACCTGCGGGGTCCCGAGATGCTCTTGGTTCTGGGAAGCTGCCCTTGGTCATGTCTGTGTTCTGATGAAGCTCTTTGAATTACCCACCTACAGCCTTGATGTGGGCGCCTGCCTCTCCTGTTATCTGGCCAGGGGTGTGTCTCTCCCCTGAATCATCCCATCCTACCCGGCTTTGGGGGGTAGCGGGTGCCCAGCTGGTTCTAGGAGGCTGGTCTGGGAGCTGCCACCTGCTTTTGATCTTCTCCACTCCCTCATTCATTCATTCATCATTTGGTGATGCTGAGCAGGGGCGATGTTGGTGGCAGCACGGACCGTGGTGACAAGAGAGGACGTTGTCATGGAGGCACCTTGAAAGCAGAGCATTCAGGATGAGGGGTGGGGGGAACAAGAGGTGTGCAGGCTGATTCTGTTTCTTTCTTAAGTACTGAGGGCGGGGTGGGGCACAGTTGCTGTTTACTGAGGCGGAGGAAGCTGGAGGAGAACCTTTGGGGAAATGTCACTTCTAATCTGCAGCTTTGTCCCAGGGGCTCCCCACGTGCCAGCCCCCTGACCCAGGGCTCTGATGCGTCACTTTGTCTTTTTGGTCAACCCCCTGCATCTGCCTGCCTTCCCTTGTTGAGGCATCATTTGCAGAATGCTCTGGAGAAGGCCACGGGCAGAGGAGCCTGGCAGGTTACAGTCCACAGGGCCACACGGAGTCGGACACGACCGAGTGAGCACACACGCACGCTGAATCGCAAACGCTGCTCTCATGCATGCGCCCCGCCTCCCAACCCCTCCATCTGCTGTGACCCCCAGGGCAGTGGGCTCCAGCCAGAGCCTGAGGTGACCTTCCGGCCCCACCGCCCAGCCCTACCGCGGGATCTGGGCACCTGTGGGCACACTGCCGCATTGCCTCGCCCTGCAGCTCGGGCTCCTCCTCCACGGAAACCCCCGGGCCCCCAGCACGGCTGCACCAGCCTCTGGTGTGGACCAGCTGCTGGGTCTCTGCTCTTTCATCCCCCATCCCGGGGGGCCCTGGCTTTGCTTCCTCAGCAAACACATCTGGACTCATCTGACCACATGACCGAAACATCTGCCTCCAGAAAGCGAAGGAGACAGCAGCCCTTTTGTAATCACTCCTGATTGTCTCCAGCCCCAGGGGCTCTCGCCTCTGGGCCCTGGGTTTAAGGACATTCATGTTTCTAGCGGCGTATTATGGGCTCTGTGGTCCAGGTGGCGGCAGGATGAAGGGGGCGCAGAGGCTCCGGATGAACAAGAGGACTGAAGCAAACCTGTCCCCGCTGTCCCTCGGAAAGGGACAGACACCCACGGGAGGAGGCGAGGTGACGTGGCAGGTACCTAGCAGACCCCTCAGCCTCACTGCTTCCGGGATCTCCTGCTGCCATCTACCCACCAGGAGGGCCATCCCTTCGCTCACGGGCGTTTCCTGATGCCCTGAAAGCTTGCTTTGCCAGAAGTGGGGGAATGAACTCCCACCTCCCAATTAGCCCTTGACAGCGGCCAAGGGGAGGGAGTGTAGAAGTGCCCAGTCGCCTTGCCCCTGGGTGGGGGTGACTCGGAGGTGTCCACCCTACAGGTCTCCTGGAGATCCGCCCGGGAGGAAGTTCCAGTTGCCCCAGGAGGAGCAAGTGTGATGACCTGCTCCTCTGGTGGGCTCCCAACCCCTCCCCTCCCCTCCCCTCCCCTGCATCACCTCCCTCCTCCCCTCCCCTCCCCTGCATCACCTCCCTCCTCCCCTCCCCTCCCCTGCATCACCTCCCTCCTCCCCTCCCCCTTTCCTCCATCACCTCCCTCCTCCCCTCCCCCCTCCCCTCCATCACCTCCCTCCTCTCCTCCCTCCTCCCCTCCTCCCTCTCCTCCATCACCTCCCTCTCCTCCATCACCTCCCTCCTCCCCTCCCCCTCTCCTCCATCACCTCCCTCCTCCCCTCCCCTCGCCTCCATCACCTCCCTCCTCCCCTCCCCTCCCCTCCATCACCTCCCTCCTCCCCTCCCCCTCTCCTCCATCACCTCCCTCCTCCCCTCCCCTCCCCTCCCCTGTATCACCTCCCTCCTCCCCTCCTCCCTCTCCTCCATCACCTCCCTCCTCCCCTCCCCTCCCCTGCATCACCTCCCTCTTCCCCTCCCCCTCTCCTCAATCACCTCCCTCCTCCCCTCCCCTCGCCTCCATCACCTCCCTCCTCCCTCGCCCCTCTCCTCCATCACCTCCCTCCTCCCCTCCCCCTCTCCTCCATCACCTCCCTCCTCCCCTCCCTCCTCCTCTGCATCACCTCCCTCCCCCGTGCCCCACCTAAAGGGGCACCAGATCTGCCTCTCAGGAGCGGCTCTAGGGTGAACCCAGACTGAGCCCGTGATGGCAAGTGTCAGCATCTGTGGCCTTACAGGTCTTTGTTTTCTGTTTCTGAAGTAGACGATGCGTGCCCAGGGCTCGGGGAGGGGCCTCAGTGTCTGCTCACCTGTTTCTGGCTGGGTCTGCATTGCTGGGCGGGCTTGCCTGTGCTTGCAGCGATCGGGGGCGCCTCTGTATTTGCGGCGTGCGGGCTTTGAACAGAGGTGGGGTCTCTTGTTGCAGAGCGCGGGCTCTAGAGCGCAGGCTCCATAGTTGCAGCAACAGGCTGAGTTGTCCTGAGGCTGTGGGATCTTCCCAACCCAGGGATGGAAGCTGCTTCTCCTTCACTGGCAGGCGGGTTCTTTACCACTGAGCTGTCAGGGAGGCCCTATGGGTTGTTTTAGGACAGTTCAAAAAGGCACCAAGAGCCTGTGGGTGTTCTGGGGCCTCAGCAGAGGGGAGACGCCCTGGGGCTGGGGTGAGCACACTCTAAGCAGGATGCCCTCAGCGAATGGGTCTGCCCTGGCCCAGCCATGATGTGACCGAAACCCAGCACAGGCTCAAAAAACCAGCTCTTTATATGGTGAGACTCCACCATCCCAGGGGAGAGTTCCTCCCTCTTCTCCATCTCCCACAAAAGCACGATCATGCCTCCCTGTTGAGACTCCAAGCCATGTAGACGTCTGTTCTCTGAGTCAGACATTTGGGCTGGATTTAACTGGCTAGTACTCTTGCCTGGCAAATCCCATGGATGGAGGAGCCTGGTAGGCCACAGTCCATGGGGTCGCTAAGAGTCGGACACGACTGAGCGACTTCACTTTCACTTTTCACTTTCATGAGCTGGAGAAGGAAATGGCAACCCACTCCAGTGTTCTTGCCTGGAGAATCCCAGGGACGGGGGAGCCTGGTGGGCTGCCATCTATGGGGTCGCGCAGAGTCGGACATGACTGAAGCGACTTAGCAGCAGCAGCAGCAGCAGCGACATTGCATTGGGCTTCCCAGGTGGCGTTAGTGGTGCAGAACTCACCTGCCAGTGCTGGAGACAGAAGAGATGTGGCTTCAGTCCCTGGGTCGGGAAGATCCCCTGGAGGAGGGCATGGCAACCCACTCCAGTACCCTTGCCTGGAGAATCCCACGGACAGAGGAGCCTGCCGGGCTACAGTCCATGCGGTCATAAAGAGTCAGACACGGTGGAAGTGACTTAGCATGCACAACATGGTATTAACAGAAAGTGACGGGTTCCATACCAGCCAGATGGAAAGGGGTCATTCTTTGGCTGCTGCCTTTAGTAAAGTGGGACTTCTGATGTCCAGAACCCCATGAAAGAAAGTGAACATGTTAGTCACTCCGTCATGCCTGACTCTTTGCGACCCCATGGACTGTAGCCCACCAGGCCCCTCTGTCCATGGGATTTTTCTAGGCAAGCATGCTGGAGTGGGTTGCCATTTCCTTCTCCAGGGGATCTTCCTGACCCAGGGATCAAACCCTGGCCTCCTGCACTGGCAGGCGGGTTCTTTCCTGACTGGGCTACCGGGAAGCCCCCAGCACCCCGCAGCCTCATAATTCAGCTGATGGGGTTGCGTCCTGGGTAATGTTGGCATTGACCATGGTGTGATTCCAGAATCAATCTTTTCATTTTACAAATAGGAGAAGTGAGCCTCAGTGACCCTCTCCTATACCCTCAAGGCCCACCCTGTTCTCATCCTCCTTTATGAATGAGTTTTGCAAGTATTTATAATTTACTTCCATCCTCATAGCCCATCTCCATGTCCTTTATGGAGTTTATCAGGGATGGCCAATGTCGACTTTCAAAAAGTACTCACAACCTAGAAGTTGAGGGTTATGTTTTATTTGATGCAAATTTTTAGGACTTTAAGCCCGGAAGACAGCATCTCTAGTGACCCTGAGCGAACTGTTTGGAGGAGGCGGTGGAGGGGGGGAGGAGTCGGGTTATAAAGAAGCTTGCAACAAGGGGCAGGGAGTCTGAACATCAGAAGATTATTGCTAATTAAGGGAGACCAGATATCTCAAGAAATTCAGTGCTTTTCTATGGGAAAACACAAGAGTCTGGGCTCACTGAAGTCACTCCTTTCATATGCATCTCAGCTCTCTGGGGTCAGCATCCTGAGATTTGATTTTTCACATCCTTAGTTCCTTGCTCACCGGTGGGGATGGCAGAGGCTCGGTGGTGGCCGGGTAGCAGGCATTGCTCTTCCTGGGCTCAGAAACTCACATTTGGAGGGCTGGAATCCCTGAGGGCTGCGACATGCTTGTTCACTGACACAGCAGGAAATACTCTGTCTCACGCCAACAGGGAGGGCCACCCATTCCAGGCCAAGTGACAGGACCCCCATGATCCAAAAGAGGGCTGACAATGGAGCAAACCCGTCTGAGACTCGTGTTCAGCTGGTTGAAAGGACACATAAGAAACCACTTAGAGTCAGCTTTTGATCCCTTGGGCCTCCGGCCTTGAAAGGCATGGAGGGGAGCCTGGTTCTCGTTTGAGCAGATGGGCCTGTTGGCAAATATACTTCCTTAGATTCCCCCCTAAACACACAACATCCTGTCCTGGGTGGGTGGCTGTGACACAAGGGACCGAACAGACTTCCAAGAGCACCTGTCACAAGAGCAGCAGCCTCCGCGTGCAGAGCCAAGAAAGCCCTGGTGTGGCTGCCTCTTTGTCTAAGGGTGCGGTGCCTTTAAGGAGTGGGCCGCCTGTAAAGAGCCTGCCGGGCTCCCTGGGGACCTGCCTTCGGGGCGGTGGGCTGGGGTCTGAGGGACCCAGAGGAGACAGGGATGCGCTAGATGGCAAAGCCAGGCCCAGGATGCGTTGCCTCCACGCTTGGCGCTGGGCTCGGAGAGGGAGTTTCTCCAACGCCTGACGCTGATCTGAGAAAGCGTCTTGCCTAACACAGCGGCCTCTTGGTCCCTGACTTGCCCGTTTTTCTTCCCCAGGAGAGGCAGCTGACATCGCGGTCGGTTTGCAATAAGGCTTTACTGAGGTTGCAGAGAGAGAACAGGGTAGGAAGACCTGCCTCCAGGCCTTTCAAAGGATCTCCAATGTCATTCAGCATCTGTAGAGAAAGAGCCCCCGAGACCCCTGACACTCTCTAAGACAGGAGCGACTGCTAGCAGATGGGATGTCGCCACTCCATCTCCTGTGCGGGTGTAGCTTGTGCTATTCCCACCTTCACCTGGGATATAACCTCAGAATGCTTCTTAACACGATGACCCGGGCTGGGACTAACACTAAGTCCCAGAGCTGGCACTGAAGATGGAACTCATTTTCCATGTCAGTTTAGAACTCATTCAGCAGAATAAACCATGCAGCTGTAAAGAAACAAAAACAAATAAATAAATCCTTACCCTTAAAAAAAAAACAAAAACCCATTCACTGACTCAGATGAACTTATAACAGGTATACTTTGATAAGAAATGCTTAATGATTATAAAAACAGAATTTATCGCTCACCTTGCTTAAAAGGTAAGGGCTTGTACCATACCATGCGGCTTCAGATCAGAGTATCACATGATGCACCTCAAATTTGATGCGAGGGCCTTTCTTACTTCTTTATTTTTCGCTGCGCTGGGTCTGGTGGCTGCCTGCGGGCCTTCTCTCGTTGTGGCGAGTGGGGGCTACTCTTCTTGGCGGCGAGCGGCTTCTCATTGCGGTGCCTTCTCTTCCTGCGGACCCTGGGCTCCAGGGCACGGACTTCAGTAGCTGTGGCACACGGGCTTAGCTGCCCTGCAGCCTGGCATGTGGAATCTTCCCAGACAAGAGATCGGACCCGTGTCCCCTGCACTGGCAGGCGGATCCTTAACCACTGGGCCGGCAGGGACGCCCCCATCCTTGTGTGAGTGGGGAGGGTCTAGATGCAAACTTCGCCAGCCCCTCCCCAAAGGGCCCTGGGCTCCCCATCCAGTTCACAAGTCCTGGAAAGAGAGCAAAGCAGATGGGAGCCATGTCTTAGTTCTCTGTAGCGTCTCTCCAACCTACTCCTCCTACTTCTCTTTCTCTCCTGATCTCCACTTAGGAGGGTGACCCTATGACCCTATAGGTTGTCATCTGAACTGGGAGTGAAAGTGAAGTCGCTCAGTCATGTGTAGCCCACCAGGATCGTAGCCCACCAGGCTTCTCTGTCCGTGGGATTCCCCAGGCAAGAGTACTGGAGTGGGTTGCTGTTTCCTTCTCCAGGGGATCTTCCTGACCTAGGGATCGAACTCAGGTCTCCTGCACTGCAGGCAGAATTTTTATCACCTGAGCCACCAGGGAATCTAAACTGGGAGGGACCACTATTAATAATTACACCAGAACCACACACCAAGACGCATAGACATCAATGAATGAAAGATATAAAGGCAAGGTGCCCCAAGCAAACAGGATGGCCATGCCCTTAGACCCTATACTATTGTATGGAAATGTATATTTGTGTGTGTGTGTGTGTGTGTGTGTGAGATGCATGGATTCGCATGAGCGCTCAGTCATGTCCGACTCCTTGCAGCCTACCAGGCTCCTCGGTCCCTGGAATTTTCCAGGCAAGAATACTGGAGTGGGTTGCCATTTCCTACTCCAGATAGATGGGTGTGCCCTGGGGCAATAAAGAGAAAGCCCAGCCTCCCATAGCTGCCCTGTGTCCCTCTGGCTCCTCTTGCCAGCTCTCAGGTGTGAGATGTACAGATGGATGGAGACCCTGGCTGAACTGACAAGGCTCCCGGGGGCTGGAGCAATTAACTGAGCCTTGTCCAACTCTAAGCACAAACTCGGGCCTTTGTAAGGGCCTTTCAATTGCCACTTGAGTGAGTAGCTCTATTCCTTCTCTCAAAGTCAAGATTCTGCTCAGTACTAGGAGATGAGGGCTGGCAATCTGCTAATGCTGGTCCATTCAGCAGGCAAAGTCCCTGATTCTGAGCAGTCCCCAGGGACGCTCCCCTCTAGCAGCTTCTTTCCGGATATGCCCACTTTCGGATCTACTGCGCTGATGAAATTCAAACAGTTGCAAATGGAAGTGACTCTGGAGAGCTTTGAGCTCAACTGAAGTTCCTAAGGGAGAAGGTTTCCTGGGAGGGGAGGTAGAAGGGCAGCCCTCTGGTCAGCTCCATCCAGAGACCCAGATGCTGCTGCTGCTAGCCGGGGGCGCCCAGGACAAAGGGCCGAGCACAGGAGAGAGGGGTGAGCATAACCAGTGCTGGCTGAGCTTAGAGCCGTGTTGAAAAGCCAAGACTCTCAGACCCAAGTGAATGTAGCCCATGGAATGTTGGGGGGTCACTGCATGGAAACTGATCACTGGAACGCCCTCCAGGGGGCGGGGCTCAGGCACTGGGAGGATCAGGCAGCCCCCGGAGGAGCGCCTGGTAAGAGTGCCCTTAAAGCTGCCTCTCGACTGAGATGCTGGGTGCTGATTCTGCAACAGATCCATGGCAGCCAGCGTCCATCACGGAATACCCGTGCCCCCAGCCTGCCCTGACCCGCGCCGGGAGGCGGCTGTGCTGTTCTGCCCAGACGGCCAATAATCTGGAACGTATTAGGTTTCCAATTTTCAACAGATTTTCCCTCCCAAACCCACTTGGCTTCATAGACGCGTGCGCTCGGGTGGGAGGCAGGTGAAACGGAGGTCCAGCCCAGTGACAACCGTGAAGACAACGATACCTGATAACCATAAAGATTACAGCCCTCTTCTTCCTCCGGCCCATGCAGGAGGCCCAGCGCTGCCTTCCTTCCCCTTGGTCTGTCTTGCACTCGCTCCTACTGAGCAGCTGCTACTGTGGCCCCATTCTATAGATGTGAACACTGAGGACAGAGAGGTTAATTCAGAAGGTCCCTCAGCGGGTAAGTAACATGAGGATTGAAGGCTACTGTTTGCCTTTGGGCCTCTCCGGACCTGTCACCCTCGGGCAGAGTAAGGAGAGACAAACTTCCAGATGGGTGGGTTTTCAGCCCTGAAGAAGCTAAGAAAGCTGCTTCGAGGGTGGACTTCCTTGCCCGGGGCTGTTCTTCATTTTCCAGGTTTAGAGGAGGCAGGGTGGGCCTTGGGACAGACGGCAGCATGGCACATCTGTGTTTCTGACCACGTGGGCACAGAACACTGCAGGCTCCTGCCTCCCAGCCCGAGGGTTTTTGGTAGCCATCCAGTCGCTGGATCAGTATAGCAGCTCTGCCTTCATTAGGGTCACAGCAAGAGGAAAGAACTAACCTGCCTGGTGCCCGGGGCCTCTGGGGCCACCGCTCTCTGACCGGATGCCCCAGGCCAGGGCATTGGGTTCAAGGGAGCTGGCCAGGTGGGCGGCATGCATCTGTGCAGAGGGCACGCGTCATGCTTTTTTTCTGCAGAGAAGTGCAAAATCAGCTTTCTGGTGGTGACTGGCTGAACCGGGCTCGGGCAAGTGAACAGCAGGAGGGCAGCGGGCAGCTCCCAGGGCCCCACATTTTCAGCGCCCGTTGAACTATGGCAAACCCTGCCGGCTCAGGCCTCCCTCCACACAGCCGCCGTCAGCAGATGTGGGCGGGAGGCTGGGCATGGGGCTGGGAGGGGGAGCTGGCAGAAGAGCAGGGAGACGGAGAAAGAGGTTCCATCAGACAGCTTGATCAGACGTGACAGGAAACCCTCCTAGGAGTGGCTTGTTGTTCTGTGTTGCTCGGGCGTGTCTGACTCTTTGCAACTCCATGAACTGTAGCCCGCCAGGCTCCTCTGTCCATGGAGTTTCCCAGGCAAGAATGCTGGAGTGGGGAGCCATTTCCTACGCAGGGATCGAACCCCTGTCTCCTGCATCTCCTGCATTGGTAGGTGGGTTCTTTATCACTGCGCTATCCAGGACTTGTTCAGTTGCTAAGTCATGTCCAGCTCTTTGCGACCCCATGGACTGCAGCACACCAGCCCTCCCTGCCCTTCGCTATCTCCCAGAGTTTGCTCAGATTCAGGGCCATTGAGTCGGTGATGCCATCCGGCTATCTCATCCTCTGCCACCATCTTCTCCTGCCCTCAATCTTCCCCAGCATCAGGCTCTTTTCCAGTGAGTCAGCTCTTCGCATGAGGTGGCCAAAGTATTGGAGCTTCAGCTTCAGCACCAGTCCTTCCAATGAATATCCAGGGTTGGTTTCCTTTAGTATGGACTGGTTTGATCTCCTTGTAGTCCAAGGGGCTCTCAAGAGTCTTCTCCAGCACCACAATTCGAAAGCATCCATTCTTGGGCACTCAGCCTTCTTTATGATCCAACCTCAGACTTAAGAGAAACCTAAAGAGAGGGAATGGGATGTCTCTTCCTAATTCCTTTCACTAAAACATCCAGGCCTGAACCTGGATGCTGTCACCAGGATGAAATCATGTTGGTGGGTCCCCATTTCTTAGCTCTGTTTCTTTCTGTGTTGGCTCAGGGAATTGAGGCAAGATGGTGGCTACCAGCTCCCCACCTTGGGAAAAAAAGTTTTTTCTCCTCCATCAAGAAAAGCCAAACCTGATTGTCTTGGCCTGAATTGAGTCACATGGTGACCCAGGAAGAAAGCCTGTGTCCAATGATTGCCACTTCCTGAAGCTGGGGGTGGGACCAGTCCTGCACGAGACGGGATGGGGGAAGGGTGATGGTGCCCGAGACCCGAGACTGGGAGTGTGTTGCCCCAGGAACCATCCCTGCATGTCAACTGGGACAGGGCTAACCTGGATGGGAGAGCGCGGGCGGTTCTTGGACGGAGGTGTGTCTGGAAGCCTGTGCCCCTGGGGCTGAGGGAGGGAGGGGAATACAGAGGTGTGGACAGGCAGACGCTGGAGGATTTGTTCAGAGAAAGAGCACAGTGGTGCCCCCTCAGGAGGGCATCACACGGGAGTCAGTGGGTGCGGGGGCGGGGGTCCCCTTGTTCCCTGGGAGCATCTAACCTGCAGAGCCTAACAGGGCCTGCCTAGCAGTACCGGGACTTCCCTAGCTCTTCGACACCACAAGGCTTTCCATGTCTCGTGTCCTTGGATCTTCCCCATCTTCCGGGGCAGCAGGTCGGGCTGTTACCCTGGGGATCTCCTTTCCACAGGTGAGGTGCCACATGGCAGGTACACCGGCCTCCTCTAGGGCCAAGCTGCGTGGGGTGAATGCTGGGCTCTGCTGTGTGACCTCAGAGCAGACGCTCAACCTCTCTGTGCCTTGGTTTCTGTGTTTGTAAGAGGAGCTGATGGCGGTACCCAAAACTCAGGGTGTGGTGAGGCTGAGATACGTTGGTGACATGTGAGAGGTCGCCCCTTGGCGTGTTGCAGGAAGATCTGGGGCTGGCCTCTGGGACTGTTGGATTCAATCCAGCAGCCGGGCCAGTGGTTTCCAGAGCCCAGGGCCCTGTGCTGGGAAGCTTTGGATAAACCTTTCCATGGAAGCCTCTAGCGCTCTCCTGTGGACACTCCTTCCCCCAGCCAGGACTGCAAGCAAGACAGAGATCCTGCGGGACCACCTAGCTGATGCTGAGCCGGTGAGGCCACGCGGCACTGTTATTAAACGGGCTGGCTGACGCTGCCCATCTGAGCCAAGCCAGGGATGCGTGACCTTGAGGTTTTTCTCCGGCTGTTTCTGCCTGGGTCAAGGCCTCCAGGGGTGGAGTGCTGAGGGTTTGGGCATCTCTTCTTTGAAAGGGCGACATGGGGAAAGGCAGAAGGTGGTGGTTTGGGCAGGTGGACTGATTGAAGGGGGATTGTTTGCCTGCCGTACAGGGGGAGATCTTCGAGCTTGGCTGTCCAAGGCGGGAAACCTCGTTAGGAACACAGACCCCAGGCCTGCCCCAGGCTATGCATCGGAATCTGCTTTAATGGGTCGTTTCCACATTCAAGTTTGAGAAGCTGCTTTGGTCTGGTCCTCTTCGGCCAGGGGAGGTTCCAGTTTCCTCTGGCCATGTAGAGTTTCCACGGAGGTTTCAGAATTCAAGAGTGAGAATCTCAGGTGCAAGTCAGATGGCTAAGCTCTAGCCCCCACCTTCGAGGGCTGGGTTGTCCCATGCAGGCAGCAGCCACTACCTGCTTGGGGCTATTAATATTAAAGCCGGACTTCCCTGGAGCTCTAGAGGTTAAGAATCTGCCTGCCAGCGCAGGGGACGCAGGTTCCTGGTCTGGGAGGATCCCACTGTGAGGCGAGCAGAAGTAACGTAACTTAGATTAGGAGTAGGCCTTCCTACTATCAGGTAGCTTTTGCTTAACAATGACCACTGTTTGCCAATTAGGACCAATTAGCTTTCACCGATGTTTGCCAATTAGGAAATTAGGAACGGGGCGGAAACCCCCAGGAAAGTCCCGCCTGCGCGAGAAGTATTGACCAGTGAAATTGCTTTGCAAACGTGTAACCAATCCGCTTCTCACCCTATAAATTTGTGTAACAGCTTGGGCTCGGGGCGCTCTGACTCGCACCACTGCGTTGGTTGCGGCAGGGAGTCCTGGCTCGAGTCAGTAATAAACTTCCCTTCCTGCGAGTTGCATTGTCTCGGAAGCCTTCTCTCTTCCCGCTCGGGGATTCAGACATCGGGCATAACATTTGGGGGCTTGTCCGGGATCCCTTTACCGGGGGAAGAGAACACTTCCAGGACAGAAGGGAAGGATAGATAATAGCACCGGTGCTCAGGAAAACTCAGGGGGCCCGAAAACCCAGTGCTGTGTTGTCAGCTGTCCGTGTGTTTGTCTTTGGTGTGTGTGCCGGCATTGTCTCAGGACAGGAAGCCCAGAGTAATTCCGGGGCCCTGCTGTAAAGCAAGAGGAGGTATCTGGCACAGGGAAAGTCCAGAGTAATTCCGGGGCCCTGCTGTAAAGCAAGGGAGGTATCTGGCACAGGAGAAAGCTTTCTCTAGCCGGCGTAAGGCCGAGGCCAGCGAGCGCGCTGGAAGGCAGCCGGCTCTGTGGGAAGGAGAGTTCCTCTCCTGATCCCGAGTCTGGTCTGGTCAGGGGGCCCGAAACTGTGTTGTCGGCCGACGTTTGTCTGTCTGTGTGTTTGTCTTCGGCTCTCCGTGTTTGTCCGTGTTTGTGTGTGTGCCGGCATTGTCTCTGGTTTTTAATTAGACTCTTTTCAGGCAGGAGTTTCAGTGAACAGGCGAATGGATGTGGGGGGCAATTGATGAGTCCCGGCTAGGGCTACACTCTGGCGGACTCTGAAGGCCCTACAATAAGTGAGCCTCAGTAACTAGAGCCCAGCCAGGTGAAACTCTCCTTTCACTATGATTGTCAGCAGCTGTTGCAGGAGCAAATTCTGGCAGAAGCGCGAAAACGGGTCCCAGGGGTCAACGGGAGGCCAACCGCCCAGCCTCATCTCATGGACGAGGGGTTTCCTCTGTTGCCGTCTAACTGGGATTTTGAGCGAATGGAAGGTAGGGAGCATCTCCGAGTGTACCACCAGACTCTGATGGCAGGCCTGCGGGCCACAGCAAGAAAGCCGATTTAGTAAGGCAAGAGCACACTGAGAGCCCGGCAGCCTTCCTAGAGAGGCTAATGAAAGCTTTCAGGACACCTATGGACCCCCAGGCTGAGGAGTCAGTGCTGCAGTTCTGTTAGCGTTTGTAAATCAGGCAGCACCAGATATTAGGAAGAAGTTGCAAAAGACAGAGGGATTGGGAGAACAGACGATACAGGATTTACTGAACCCCAGAAGAAAGGGAAGAGAACATCAGGAAGGAAGATAGAGAATATAGAACAAGGGAAAACCGGAAGAACCAGAGGGAGCTAGCCCAGACAGAATTGAGGGAACCTCGAGACCCCTGGACGGGAGAAAAACAAACCAAAAAGGCAGGCCCTAAAGAAAGATCAGTGCGCCTACCGCAGAGAACAGGGGCACTGGAAAAACAAGTGCCCTAAGAGGGACCTGAGGAGAGGTACAACCCAGAAAGAGAAAATCTCCCCTGGAACTCGAGTTCTATATGCGGGGGGAGACAGTGACTAGGGGAGTCAAGACTCAGCACCCCTCCCCAAGTCCTGGGTAACCATACATGTGGAGGGGAAACCCGTTGGCTTCATGATAGATACTGGTGTCCAACACTCTGTTTTAAATCAAAAACTGGGACCAATGTCTAAGAAAACCAGCTTGGTGCAAGGAGCCACGGGGGCAAAAAGATATTATTGGACCACAGAATGAAAAGTAGATCTGGGGACCCACCAGGAGTCCCATTCGTTTTTGGTGATACCAGAATGCCCAGAGACTTGTTGTGGCCGATGGCATTCCCTGTGGATGCAGTCATGAGGAACTGGAAAATTCTGCTGAAGATTACATGTTAGATCTGAGGTATGGGGACCCTGAAAATCTGGAATTACCGTACCTCTCTATGGTGGAGATCAGACCCAGAAAGTTACTCACTCACAGCTGTGGCACTTTACTTTGCTGATCAGTGGTGGGCTATTGAAAACATCAGTCTCCTCTAGAGAGAGGCTTAAGCAGGTGAGAACTCTTGGGGAGAGAATGGTTATGGACTCGGACAGCCGATACATGTCTTATCCCTAGCCTTAAGAGATGAATAAACACCCGTTGGCCTGGGCTGAAACGGCAGGGATGGGGCTGTAGCCAAACAGACATCCGGTCGTCATCGAGCTAAAGGCCTAGGCAACTCCTGTGAGGGTGAGATAGTACCCCATGAGCCAGGAAGCTCGGCGGGGGATCACTTCCCACATTCGACGTCTCATGGATGCTGGAATTCTCAAGCAGTGTCAATCCCCTTGGAACACCCCCTTACTACCAGTGAAGAAGCCAGGGGGGACAGATTACCTGCGAGAAGTCAACAAACGGGTGAGTGACATACACCCCACTCTCTCTAACCCGTACAGTTAGAGCAGTTTGCTGAGCAGTTAGAGCAGTCCTGAGCAGTTTGCTGCCTGAGTACACTTGGTACACTGTGTTGGACTTGAAAGATGCCTTTTTCAGCCTACCCCTGGCGGCCCAGAGCCAGGAGGTATTTGCCTTTGAGTGGACCGAGGAGGAAGGCCAACTGGTAATCCCACAGAGGTTCAAGAGGCTCTGAGTGAGGACCTCTTCGAATATCGGACTTGCCACCCAGAGGTCCTTCTGCTACACAATTAATAGCCCGGCAAGAGGTCACCTGTTTGGGGTATAAGATCAGGCAGGGGCAAAGGTGGCTAACCCAGGCCATGAAGGAAACAATATTGCAGATGCCAGAGCCCAAGACCCCCCGCCAGGCGAGAGAGTTTCTGGGGACAGTTGGATATTGCAGACTGTGGATCATGGGGTTTGCTGAGAAGGCCCAGCCCTTGTATGAGGGAAGTAAAGAGACCCCAAACTGGACTTGGACTGAGCCAATGAAACAGGCTTTCCAGACACTCAGACGGGCCCTAAGCCGTTCCAGCTGTTTGTAGCTCCATGATTGCAGCGAGATACTGGCGGAGGCCGTGGCGGCACGAAAAGACTTACTGATGTACCCCTAGACAACAGTGAGCTAGTATGGATCACCGATGGGAGCAGCTATGCAAAAGATGGGCAAAGGAAAGCGGGAGCCGCCGCGGTAGAAGAGTACAGTTGTGAATATGGCTCCGAAGTTTTATGCACTGTGTGGCTTTGGTGGGGTCTTATCTGACACACACTGTTGTTCCTCTGGATTTAGTGAAATGTCGTACATGCTTGGAGAGGAGAATACCTATCTGTGGCCCTCATCACTGTATTTGGCTGCCTCTGCCAGTGCTGAATTCTTTGCTGACATTGCTCTGGCTCCTATGGAAGCTGCTAAGTTTCGAATTCTGAGGGATACAGCTCCCAAAATGTATACAAGGGGGTTGCTCCTCTTTGCATGAGACAGATACCATAAAGTTTGCCTGCCTTGAACGTACTGTTGCCGATTCCGTGGTGTCTGTGTTGAATAAAGAGAAGTGTAGCAGTGCCTCTCAGGTCCTCAAGAGACTTGGATTTAGAGGTGTATGGAAGGGCATCATCATGGTCAGCACTCTGACTGCACTACAGTGGTTTATCTATGATTCTGTGAAGGTCTACTTCAGGCTCCCTCGCCCTCCTCCCCCTGAGATGCCAGAGTCTCTGAAGAAGCTTGGGTATGGACTGAATAAAATACAACTAGACGAGAGATAATCCAGGCTTGCAAAGCTTGCCAGCTGATGAGAACATGGAAAAAGCAGCACACGGGAACGAGGTACCGAGGGGAAGAGTCAGGGCAACACTGGGACATTTCACTGAGGTAAGGCCAGGCAAGTACAGGTATCGCTCTGGTAGATACCTTCTCGGGGTGAGTGGAGGCCTTCCCCACTAAGGGAGAGACAGCAATAGTGGTTGCTAAAAAGATCTTAGAGGAAATAGTGCCTAGGTATGGGCTGCCGGTGACTATGGGCTCTGATAATGGACCTGCCTTTGTGAGCCAGATTGTACAAGGGCTGGCCTAAGCTCTGGGGACGAAATGGAAGTTATATTGTGAATATAATCCCCAGAGCTCAGGACAGGTTGAGAAAATGAATCAAAACGAAGTTGGCAATAGAGACTGGCGTGGACTGGGTGACCCTCCTTCCCTTCGCACTCTTTTGGGCGCATAACACCCCTTATGAGAGATTCTGTATGAAAGACCCCCTCCTGTGTGTATTAGAACCTACATGGAAAGGCTCTTATGTTGTTCTCCTTACCACTCCTACTGCTGTAAAGGTCGACCGGATTGGACCCTGGGTTCACTGCAATCACGTGCGGCAAGCCACACCAGAAGAACAGGAGCAGAATGGAAGGCAAGACCTCACCCGTACTCGTCTGCCGGGAGGTCTCCTAATTCTCCTGCTGATTATTGCAGGAGCTGAAGCTGTGTAACCTCTTGTGGTGGGCCCCGGGAACGGGATGTAGGAAACAGATTTGGTAGACCCGAGTGTGGCGCAACCCGCAGGGCCAAGTACCTCAGATATGGGTGAATCAAGCTTTACTATCTCTGCAAGGCCAAGGGCTTTCCTATGAGCTGCTGTAGATGACTTGATTTTTCTCCAACAGAGTAGGGTCTGCGAGGTTTCTATGCAGACCATACAAGAGTGGTAAGAGAATCAGTCATTTAGAGAAGTCTTTGTCTTCCTTGTCTGAGGTGGTCTTGATTAGAAAGAGAACGGGAAGCCCAGCAGAGATGGTTTGAGTCTTGTTTTCAACTACCCTAATTTCCACCCTCCTGGGTCCACTTATAGTGTCAGTGGCCCAAGATGGAAAAGAGGAAGATTCCTCTACTTGAACAACAGACGGGGGGAATGTGAGGCGAGCAGAAGTAACGTAACTTAGATTAGGAGCAGGCCTTCCTACTATCAGGTAGCTTTCGCTTAACAATGACCACTGTTTGCCAATTAGGACCAATTAGCTTTCACCGATGTTTGCCAATTAGGAAATTAGGAACGGGGCGGAAACCCCCAGGAAAGTCCCGCCTGCGCGAGAAGTATTGACCAGTGAAATTGCTTTGCAAATGTGTAACCAATCCGCTTCTCACCCTATAAATTTGTGTAACAGCTTGGGCTCGGGGCGCTCTGACTCGCACCACTGCGTTGGTTGCGGCAGGGAGTCCTGGCTCGAGTCAGTAATAAACTTCCCTTCCTGCGAGTTGCATTGTCTTGGAAGCCTTCTCTCTTCCCGCTCGGGGATTCGGACATCGGGCATAACACCACACTCTGAGGAGCAGCTAAGCCCGTGAGCCACAGCTACTGAAGCCTGTGCCCCTAGAATCTGGGCTCCGCAACAAGAGAAGCCACTACAATGAGAAGCCCGCACAGGCCAACTGTAGAGGAGACCCTGCTCGCCACAATAGAGAAAGACCACGCCCAGCGATGAGACCAGTGCGACCAAAAAGTACAGAAGGAAAAAAGTTTTTCAAAGTTAAATACAAACCAGGTGGAGAAGGACAGGGAAGCCTGTCATGCTGCAGTCCACGAGGTTGCAGAGTCGGACACGACCAAGCGACTGAACAGCAACAACACAAACCAGTGGAAACAAAATACAGTGAAGCGTTTTAGTGACTTGGTGACAAAAAGCACGTCTCAGTGGTCAGCAGCCACAGGTGGCCAGTGGCGACTGCAGAGTGAACGGTTCCCCATCATGGAATATTCTAGGGGCAGCGTGGACGCGGTGGTCACTGGGTGGCCAAGGGCGATGGGTGCCCCACCCAGCCCGGCTCTCTCTGGGTGGCAGGGAGGGTGGCGTGTATGGCAACGTGCAAGTGACAGATGCGTGGGAACTCGGGGGCGGGGGGAGGTGAGAGCGTGGGGGAGGGGCGCGGAGGCCTCAGGAAGCAGCTGCAGAAGAACATCTGGTGCAAAGTCAAAGCTGGCGTTAGTTACGGTGAGAAACACGGGGGGCGTTTAGAAGTCATTTAGCTCAAACCCCACCCCACACCGGGCTTCCTCACCCGCGTCTACTAGAGTAAGGCCTGGAAGCTGGGTTGAAGGGCAGCAGCCAGACCTACAGTTGGGTTTTGGACCCCAAGCCCAGTGATCCATTCGTTTGCTAGTGAGATAGTCAGACAGTGTGATGGAGTAGCCAGTGGGGTCTTCACCGGGAGGAAGGTACATATGGGGCTGGGGGATGGGCGGCCGTGCAAAACGCCCCTTTTCAGAGCCCGAGAACTCGCTTCTGCTGATTCCTGCTGAAAGCCACAGAGTGAACTTGGAGGTGGATCCTGCTCCAGCCAAGCCTTCAGACAAGACCCCAGCCCTGATTGACACTTTGACCACTGCCTTGTGAGACCCAGAGACAGACTATCCAGTTAATCCACACCCTAACCCAGAGAAATGCACTGGTTTAAACATTTAGTTTGGGGGCATTTGTAAAATGCATCAGTAGATAATGAATATGTCCATCTTTATAGTCCATGAAGACTCAAGAGCCGCAGTTGAAGCCTTCTCCAGCTGTGGTGTTGGAGAATACTCTTGAGAGTCCCTTGGACTGCAAGGAGATCAAACCAGTCAGTCCTGAAGGAAATCAGTCCTGAATATTCATTGGAAGGACTGATGCTGAAGCTGAAACTCCAATGCTTTGGCCACCTGATGCAAAGACTTGATTCATTGGAAAAGACCCTAATTCTGGGAAAGATTGAGGGCAGGAGGAAAAGGGGACGACAGAGGATGAGAAGGTTGGATGGCATCACTGACTCAATGGATACGAATTTGAGCAAATTCTAGGAGACAGTAGAGGACAGGGAAGCCTGGCATGCTGCAGTCCTTGGGGCTGCAAAGAGTCAGACATGACTTAGCGACTGAACAGTATGTCCACAGGGGAAAAAGATTAGTGAAGGAAGGCAAATTGGCCCTGGCAATCAAGTGGTGCAGTGAGTAGGTTGGTGGAGTTGCAGGAGATGGAGAGAATGGAGGGGGACCTTGGGTGAATGATTGGGTCCTGCCAGGCACCCTTTCCCGTGGGCCCCTAGGAGTGGCCCTGGGGGCAGCCTCTGGAGATTTGTGGGTCCTCAGGTGGGGGATGGCTCTCCAAAGTTTCTGCTCCCAGGGCTGGCGGGCTCTCACTCCACATTCTGTCCACATAACCATAAATATTAAAAGGCACCAGAGGAGAGATTGGGAAATCGGGCTGTGGGCAAGATACTGCTCTGAGCAGGGAGAGAAAACGAGAAAGAAATTTCTTTCCATCCCTGCTCCGATATGGTTATTGCAAAAGGTGCTGCGGTGATAAGGAGCAGGAGGCCGTGCTCTGCGGGCTCTGAGCGGAGGTGGTTCCGTGGGGGTCACCTGGAGAGGTTGGGGACAGGCATCACCTGGCCCTGGGTGCCAGCCTTCTTCACAAGGCCCCTGAGGATTGGAGCCCCTCCCCAGAACATCCCGGATCCCTGTCACTGAGCAGAGCTCTGAACCAGTGCTGATGGTCCACACCGAGGAAATCAAAGATTTTTCTTGTTTAGTCACTAAGTCATGTTTGACATTTTGCGGCCCCATGGACTATAGCCCGCCAGGCTCCTCTGTGCATGGGATTCTCCAGGCAAGAATACTGGAGTGGCTTACCATTTCCTTCTCCAAGGGATCTTCCGACCCAGTGATTGAACCAACGTCTCCTACATTGGCAGGCAGATTCTTTATCACTGAGCCAGCAGGGAAGCCCAAAAATCAAACATAAGGTAAAATGAAATAAACTAAAGCAAACAGAGCGCCCACAGGTATGCGAAGCGTTTGGGGCGCTCTCTACGACAGTCCTAGTTCCAGAGCCGGGAGGGGAATCCAGCGGGCGCTGCAAGTCTTTCTCTGCATTCACGACAGTCTTAGTTCCAGAGCCGGGAGGGGAATCCAGCGGGCGCTGCAAGTCTTTCTCTGCATTCACATTTCCCCCAGACACTTCTTCCCATCCACCCTCTTCTTTTGCATTCTTGCTGCCAGCACCCCATTTGCATACAGTGCATCACCTGCCCGTTCAGTGATCTCAGTGGATTTATGATGGATCTTGCTTCCCTAGATCACTTCTTGTTTAAAAATTTCCCATTTGTCCAAAACCACTGGTAGGAACCCCAAGTCCAGGAGTGCTGGCCAGACCCCAGGCCCTTGAGTAGCCCTTTCAATCACAGACTTTGAGGCCCACACCCCTGAGCACCCACTGCTCACCCCACGACCCCCTCAAGTTCACCCAGAGCTCTGGTCTTCTCCCACACTCCCGGGTGGCCTGGCAGATCCTCACCAGCCCCCAGCCGACATCCTTTCCTGCACAAATTCCACCCCTCCTTCAAAACCCAGGTCAAATCTTACCTCTCAGCAAATCCATCCTTGACAATTGAAGCCCTAAGTGCGTTCTCTGTCCTCTGGACTTTGATGCAATTTTAGCCTGGGCAGTTCATTTGTTAATTAATCATGCACTGTGCAGCCTTGAGACATTTTTGTTTTTTTTCTCTTTTAGCCTTGCATTGAGAGTCAACTCTTTGCTGTGTGTGCTGGGCTTAGTCACTCAGTCATGTCTGACTCTTTTCAACCCCATGGACTGCAGCCCGCCAGGCCCCTCTGTCCACGGGGATTCTCCAGGCAAGAATACTAGAGTGGGTTGCCATGCCCTTCTCCAGGGGAATCTTCCCAAGCCAGGAATCGAACCCAGGTCTCCCACATTGCAGGGGAATTCCCTACCGTCCGAGCAACCAGGGAAGCCCCTAACTCTTTGGGGCTTTTAAATTTGCTTGTTTACCCCATGACTTCCTGCCTCTTATGGTCTCCTTGGGGGTGGATACCATGATTATGACCCTTGGGCTCCCCCAGGAGCCCAGCCCCTCACAGGGCCAGTCTGGGGTGAGAGGGGTTTTTGTTGGATTTTATTTTCTCCTTCCATAGGTCCCGGGATATGGTCCAGCCCTAGTGTCTCCATTCACTCATTCATTCACTGACGTCGCCTTTTGGAAGGCATCTTTTCAAGCTAGTCCTTAAGTGGCATTTCCTTGGGATTCTGCCTGAGCCCTCTATTTTTCTCATAGTCCACCTGAGCCCTGAGGATTTGATGCTTTCGAACTGTGATGCTACAGAAGACTCTTGAGAGTCCCTTGGACTGCAAGGAGATCAAACCAGTCAATCCTAAAGGAAATCAACCCTGAATATTTATTGGAAGGACTGATGCTAAAGCTCCAATACGTTGGCCACCTGGTGTGAAGAGCTGATTGATTGGAAAAGATCCTGATGCTGGGAAAGATTGAAGGCAGGGGGAGAAGGTTGAAAGCAGGACGACAGAAGATGAGATGGTTGGATGGCATCACCGACTCCACGGACATGAGTCAGAGCAAACTCTGGGAGATACTGAGGGACGTGGAAGCCCGGCGTCCTGCAGTCCATGCCGCAGAGATGAGGACAGGACTGAGTAACTGAGCGACACCTGCCCCTGGGTAGCCTCAGCCACATCCTCTTTCTCTGCTCCTGCGTGCAGGCTGACGGCGTCAGGATCTGCCCCTCATTGCTCCCCGGCCTAGCTCCCTGTGGAACCTCTTAAGCTGCACGTCGCCAGGGTTCAGCCCCATGTCTTTCAGAGTCAGACTCTGTGAGTGTTTCACTGGATGCATGAATACATGAGTGAGTGAATGAATGAATGGTTTCTCTTCGCTGTGTTTCCATTGCCCAACCAGCTCAGACTCCACCATCGCAGCCTGTTACCAAATGCCCACTGAGCTGCTCAGCTTCTACCTGCTCATCTCCTCCTCGACAGATGAACTTTTCTCTTCCAGGCAGGTGCCTCTGTGTAGGCTCCTTATTCTTACTTCTAGGTGGCCTCTCTCTGTGTTTTAACTCTCCTCCAGAGGCTCCAGGCCACCCTCTCTGCCATCCTTCCCTCCCCTTCCATGGTCCAGCTGCCTGCCATTGCCCCTTTGGCCCCCACAGATGTTATGAGATGGGTGCTTCTCATCAAAGGTCTGTGGGTGAGGGTGATGTGTCTGGTACCCTCTCTTGCTCAGTGATGATGGATGGATGCCAGGGTGCTCCTATTCCCCTCTTTCCTCCTCTTCTCCCTCATGTTGGGGTCCGTGGCACCATCTGGGTTTAGAAACGATGCTCCTTGTCATGGGAATGAAGCGTGGAACTGGGTCCATCCCATCGCTCCACCAGAAGGATTCCCATTGGGGCAGCTGGTACCATTTCAAATGGATGAGTCAGTTTTCTCAGGAGTCGAGTCTCCTGGTTGGGGGTAATGACATCCCCCCTGCGGGGAGGGGGCCGGGAGCCAGGTCCCAATGTCCTCGTCTCCCTGCATGTTTGTCAAGCGAGGAACTGTGCTGGCTTGGCCTCCTGGATCCATCAGATCAAAGAGTTACTGGACCCGTTCCCCGCGGCTCCGTGGCCCCTGCTCCCTGGTTCCAGCCGGTGTGCCTCAGGGCGGGAGGGCAGTGGGCTGCAGTGAGTGTCCGTCTACCCAGGAGGGCGAGCCTCGCTCCACGCCTAGGTTTGCAGGACAAACAGCAACAAGGGCAGCGGGAGAGAGACTGGGGTCGAGGAAAGGACAGTTGCAGAATAAAGAGTGTAAAGAGCGCGTGATCTGAAGTCAGAAGATTCAAGTCAGTCAGATTCAAGCCCCCCCCACCCCCTCCCCCGGACTCTCTGTGTGACCTTGGAGAAGTCACTTTTCTTCTCTGAACCTCACTCGCCTCATCTGTCAATTGGCAACTCACAATGCCTCCCTAAAGGACTTCCCTGGTGGTCCCGTGGTTAGGTCTCCGTGCTTCCACTGTAGGAGGCGCGGGTTCAATTCCTGGCTGGGGAAGATTCCACATGCTATGCCACCAAAAAGAGAAAGGATTAAAAATATATATATGCCTCCCCATCAAGGGTGGCCATGAAAGATCAATGGGAGAAGGCACGTGGATGAATTTTACAAAAGCTCTCTGCATGCAAAGCATTTCCATCGTTCCAATCTCTGTCTCCTACCCGCTAAGATAGAAACCCACGGTGATATTTAGAGGCTTCGAGAACCAGATGAGGGTTGATGACTCCTGCCACCCAGGCTCTGGGGATGTGGAGGGAGGTGGGTGCTGGGGGGATGACACGGGAAACCATACATTCTTTCCCCTGAAGTGCAGGGATGGTGGGAGCAAAGTCTGCCTCACCTGACTTTGCTGCTGTTTGTTATTCTTGGGCAGAAAGTCCTCCACCTGATTCTGCTTGAAGCAGGGCTGTCCGGGGTGATGCCGTGACAGTATGATGGATGGGGACCAGGCATGGTTTTCGACACCGCAGCACAGAGGCTGCATTCTTTATCTGGAGCCGCCGGCGGGAGGCTGCAAATAAGCTCTCCAGTTCCAGGGATCCCTGATAAAATTCCATTCCGGCCCTGCAGATGCAGGCTGGATTCAATCTCCCGGCAGGCTGGGGAGGCAAGGGGCGTGTGGGCAGGAGCGCACTGCCTCTGGGGAAACAGTCCCCAAGCCTGGGGGCTCTCACACCAGAATTCCATGAAAGTCACCCGTCTGGGTCTGAGCAGAGACTCAAACCATCTCTGACACCCAATTGTCTTTTCCATTTGCAATCCGAGGAGAATTACAGTGGGCCTCGCTGAAGCCCAAGAGGCCAGGCCCTCGGGGCTGGAGTCTCTTCTGTGTAATTGAGATGTTAGCCATCCCTTGGGGGACAGGTTCAGGGGAAGCCAACTCGGGTTCCTGGCTGCTTCTTGGCCTCCGGCTGACTCATCTGGACCCTTCGATGCCCCACAGTGAATATATCACCCCCAACCCCTCAGAGATTTTGAAAAAGTTGGCTCAAACCCTCAGTGCTGTGCCTGCAGCCATCCCTGGGGACATCATCTGTGCAGAAATGGACATAAAACCCAATCCACTGGCTTCAGGCACCTTGTGAGTTTAGTGAGACTTGGGGGGTGTGGGTGGCACCCCTCGAGCTTCCAGGCTCCCTGGGTCACACCACCCCACTGATCCTGGCTCTGCCTTTCTCCTCCATCCTTGCAGTCGACCGACTCCGCCTCTGTCTCTACAGAGGCGGCTGTTCCCCTACCAGGCTCCCAGGACCCAGCTTCTATCTCGAGCAGCCTGGCAGAGGCAGGTCTCTAAGAGGAATCTTCCGACAACTGCTCAGGGAATGAGATAGCACCCCTCTTGCCATTCTCATAATTAACACGCGGGCAGCTGTCCTGCCACCAGCCAGGTGCCTTTGTGTGGGTTTTTCACGCAGGGGCCCATTTGATCCTCTCGGTGACACGGTGCTCTCCTTGCCCCATTTTGCAGAGGAGGAAACCAAGCCACAGGGTGAGTTGAGTCCTGTGGTGAAGGTGACACAGTGAACCCAGACCATCTGGCCCGGGTCCTCCCGTCGTGACCACTACCCTGGATGCAGACGAGCCCCTGCGAGCGCTCCCCCAGGCAGCAGCGCCCCAGGACCCTTCTAGAGGAGGAGGCAAGAGACCCTGGCAGACCCCAGTCACATCCTGGCTCCTGTTAAGAACTTTGCTCCCAGTCATCCCACAGGGCATCACTTCCAAGGGCAGTGGCTCCCCAGGTCAGGGCTGCGTGACCTGAGTTTGCACCCAGTCCTGGCTCCCTGGGGCTTCCCAGGTGGCTCAGTGGGAAAGAACCCACCTGCCAATGCAAGAGACGCGGGTTCGATCCCTGGGCGGTCAGGAAGATCCGCTGGAAAAGGGAACGGCAGCCCACTCCAGTATTCTTGCCTGGGCAGTTCCAAGGACAGAGAAGGCTGGCGGTCTAGGGAAGGCCATGTGAAAACACAGGAAGAAGACAGCCATCTACAAGCCAAGGACAGAGGCCTCGAGAAAACCAGCCCCGCCGACGCCTTGGTCTTAGATGTCCAGCCTCCGGAATTGTGAGAAAATGCATTTCTGTTGCTTATGTGGTCCAGCCTGTGGTGCTTTGTTAGGACAGCCCATCATCAACCCAGCCTCTGACCAGCCGGCCAGGTTGGTGGGCCGCAGCAGGTGGGTGGAGAGAGCAGAGCAGGGCAGGCGGGGAGGGGGGACGGCCCGTCCTCCTAGCAAGATGCAAGTCTGGCCTCTCCTGGGGTCGGAATGAAAACCGGAAGGGGGGGGAATCAGGACTTGGGCAGGAACCGTAGGAGCTGGAAAACCATTGTGTGATGCCGGAGCTGGCACGCTGCCTTGGTTCACCCTGCCAGGCAGGGTCTGCTCAGCCCAGCCCAGCCGACCTCCCCTCCCCTCTCTCGGACCCTCCGGAAGGAGGAGGGAGCAAAGCCTTTCCTTCCTGTTCCTTCCGTGTCCATCTTGAGGAACTAGCTGTCTGGGTCTGCCGGTCTCTTTCCTAGATGGCACCTCCTCCAGATGCCCGCTCTCCGTCCGTACCCCTGGTCTTTGCCAAGCCAGCTCTGGTTCCTCCTGATCTCAGCGTCCTCCTTCAGCTTGAGCCTGTCCTTCCACCGTGTCCACCCGGTCCAGCTCGTCCACACCATCCACACCATCCACATCCCTGACTTGTCACATCCCCTGGTCCCCTAGTGAATCTGTCTCCCATGGGTTCATCTCTGACTCTCAAGTACCTGGAATGTAGGAGTTCAGGCTCCTTCCAGGGGAATATGCCCTTGTTCCTCCTGCAAGTGGGGACACAGGGCGTGTTCTTCCAGCTCGGTCGTGCGTGGGGCCTGGTGCTCCTTGATGGGGTCTACAGGGCGCCCTTCCCATCTCCTCCTACTGGCGTCTCCTCCTGGCCTGTCTCTTAGGATCAACAACCCAGTTGGGAGTGCTTCAATATGAGTCCTTATGTGGACTGGATGAGATTTTTGATTCTCTGTTTCTCATTTATTAAAAAAAAAAAAAAATTACATGTTCAGCAACATTCCCCGCTCTGTTCTCTGCAGGACGGGAAGGAATCAAATGTTTTCTTATTTCTCTCTCAACATAAATTTTGTGTCAATTGTTTTGCTGCTTCCTCCTCCTCCTTCTCCCCCTCCTTTCTCTCCCCGAACCTCCCCATCTTCCTTCCTCTCCTCCTCCTGCTCCCCCTCTTTTCTGATGTGTATCTTGGGTCAACTATTTTTCTGAAGGTCGGTGACCTCATACGGAGAAAAGAGTCTCCAGTTCAATAAAGCAGACTATAGGATCCCATCTGTCTCTCAAACACGTGCTGTGGCGGTCATTCTGGTGTTTCCTGCAGGGAAGGGGGCAGGACAGAGGAAGAGGGTGGTGGAGGAGCTCGGGCCCAGGCCCTGGCCCCCTGGACTCCCTAGGGCATCGCCACTTGGCCCTCGTCCCCGCGAGGCCGAGCCCCTCCCGCCCGTTCATAGCCCCCGGCCCAGGTCCTGGCCCCCGGAGCCGCACCCCACTGGGCCGGTCTCTGACCTCCGACCTTGCTGACGCGCACCCCCTCTTCCTGACTCAGCTCCGAGCCCACTCCCTGGGTGCCCCTCCACCTGCATGTGGCTCCAGCGGCTCTCCACGGAGACAAGGCCACCTCCTTCTCCTAAACCGTCCTACCCAGGGAAGCAAATCGCCTGTCCTCCTGGTTCTCCCTGACCCTGGGCAGGCCCCTTGGTTTTCTCTTCATTAGAGGTGACCGAAGCTCCGATCCCCCTTGATGGAAAGTTTCGAAGAGGCTGAAAGGGTTTCCTGGTTCCCCCACCCCCGGAGTCCCGAGGAGAGGAGGAGACAGACCAGGAGCTCAGCAGAGGATGCTGGGGGTGCTCTGGCCTTGGGTCCTCAGAAAGGCCCGGATGGGGGGCTGCGGGGTCCGGGCGGGGCGGGAGCGGGGCTCCCGGATCAAACCAGAGGACGCGCCCGCTCCGACCCCCGCCCTGGGGTAGCACACCTCCCAGCCTCCGGGCGCTCGGCGCTCCCCCAACCCCACCGCCCGCCGAGGCCAGCTCCGCACAGCGCAGGCGCAGCCACGCCGCACCCGGACAGGGGATGCAATCAGACTCCGGGCTATTAGTCCCCAAGTGGTAATTGAAGTGGGCTGATTGGACCTATCTATTAGGCCCGGGGAGCTGTGGGGAGACGGCTCCCAGAGCATTTCCTCCGCCTGCTAATCTGTCTGTCTGGTATTTTATCTGGAGCCCAGAGCCCATGCTTGAGCACTCAGACATTTTACGGTATTATTATTACTTAGCACTTAAAACGCACTTCATCAATGAGAGGGCCGGGCGGCCGTGGCCGGAACGATAAAGCACGGGGCTGCGGATACAGACAAGGATCTCGCTCGGGCCTGTGTAATATTTGATGCCTGAGTCTTTGGTCCCCTGTGATCTGGTTATTAGTTATGTCTCCTCAAGGAGAAAACCAACCCTCTTTCTCCTGATAAATGGGGGCTGGGTAGACAGGCGGCCGGGGGTGGGGGAAGGACACACTCAGGGGCGATCTTAGTGCGGGCCTCCCAGAAGCTGGGCTGGGAGAGGGCACTCAGGGCAAGGAGCGTCTGTGGGAGGTGGCCCGAAGACCAGGAGCGGCCGGAAGCCGATGCGGGATGCTATGCTATCGCGAAGGTCACTGCCATGAACAAAGGGCGTTCAGCTCCACGGGGGAAGTGGGGAGATGGTGAGGAGCACCCCAAAGTTATTCCGCCCCAAGGATCGAAGAAGCTAGAACTTGAGTCCTCCGGTTCCAAGCTGATATTGACTGGGCGGCTCCCAAGGGCATTAGCTCCCAGCCGTTTGACCTTGGACCCTGCGTGTGCTGAGAGAAGCCCCAGCTGGGGACTCATAGATGCTGCTCCAGTGGGTACCCAGGAGATGGCAGGGCGCTGGCAGGGCCTGGTGGATGGGCCGTGGGGTCTGGGAAAAGGTGTTTGATCGAAGAACAAGCCTAGGAGAGGGGCCTTCTTCGCTCCTCCTCTCTTGCCAGCCCTGACAGTCCCTGTGAGTTAGATAGATTGATAGTTTGATAGATTGATCCTGACTCAATATCATGGTGGCCGGTGCGGGCAATACCAGGGCCCCCGCCCAGCTGCTCTGTGCCTTTCTGGATCCTGCCACAAGTGGAGCGTTCAAGCACAGGTAGAGAGTGGTTCAGATTCAAATGCCAGTCCTGGTGGCTCTGGACGTAAAACCCTGGCAAGTGACTTACTGTCTGCGACCCTCGGCATCCTGACCTGTGACATGGGGGCGCCACCACCCTGCACAATTGTTTTTGAGGGTGAGTAAGGTACTGTCCACAGAGCGCCGGTCCTATGTCTGCTACAAGGCTCCATTTGCGCTAAGCTGCCTCAGTCCTGTCTGACTCTTTGTGACCCCGTGGACTGCAGCCCACCAGGCTCCTCTATGTGTGGGATTTCCCAGGCAAGAATACTGGAGTGGGTGGCCATTTCCTTCTGCAAAGGGTTGCATGCGTGCATGCTAAGTCACTTCAGTCGTGTCTGACTCTTTTTAATCCTATGGACTGTAGTCCACCAGGCTCCTCTGTCCATGGGATTCTCCAGGCAAGAATACTGGAGTGGGTTGCCATGCCCTCCTCCAGGGGATCTTCCCGACCCAGGGATCGAACCTGTGTCTCTTATGTCTCCTGCATTGGCAGGAGGGTTCATTTGCCACTAGCGCCACCTGGGAAGACCAGCATATGTCAATTTCCCTCCCTTTTGACCCCCTGCCCCCATCCCCACCCAGGACCTCACTTCCTGTTTGGAATATTTTGAGTTACGAGAATTTCTTCCGAGGCTCACATTGGTGGAGTGGGTGAAGGACTCCCTGCCTCCAGGACACTTCGCACGCTTTCCATGCAGAAGGCAGGACGTGCCCTTTACTGGATCCTCAGACAGCCTCCTGCCTGATGCCTGGGGTTGAAAACATCCCTGTACTCACCAGGCCAGGGCAGAACCGCAGAGCATCCCTGGAGGAGGCAGTGGATGCAAGCATGTAAATATCTTTCTAAAACTCCTTCCCCTTCCCGCAGATGTGGGAGTCAGGCACTGCTGCTCCGGGCTTGAGGTTCTTCTTCAAAGGGCATCCCCTGTGGGCAGATGGAAAACTTGCTGGGAAAAGCTTTTTCTTTTTTACTTAGATATTTTTTTCTCCTTCATAGAATTCTTACTCCTGTCTCAACCCCTAGCTTCCACAGAGCAATCAGGGAGCCTCAGGGAACCAGACATCTCCCGCTGCCTGGGGGCACCTCCTGCAGGAAGTCTTCCCTAATTACCTCACCGCCGCCAGCATCCCTTCTCCGCCTTCTCTTCTGCCTTTCTGTTTTTCAGGCTTCTGGCTGCCATATGCTTGATTTGCGGGGGTGGTGGTGGGGGGGTTGCCTTTAAGGTCTGAAAAGTGTGTGTGTGTGTGTGCAGTGGGGAAATTGACATCTATTGCTCCAGGGAGATGAGAGGGCCTGGGAGGACCGGAATCAGCCCCCATGCTTCCACCGAGCCTCCTGCAGGGCCCGATGGATCCAAGGCCTGGGTGCAGGGGCTGCTACTGCCCGCTGACCAACGGAGTGAAGCCGAATCTGAGCCCACCATGAGGCTGCCTGCCCGGCCCAGGCAGGCTCCAGGCAGGAGCCGGTGTGTCTGAAGCAGAAGGGATCCATCAGGGCTGAAAGGGCTGGCAGCCCTTCATCATATTAAAGAGCAATTCAGTGCAGATTAAGAGGACACAACATCCTTTCTCTTGGGCTTGGGGAAACCATCCATCCCCCGGAGCCTCTGGGCGGGGGGCAGGCAGTGGAGCTCCGGGCGGGAAGGGAGAGGACTCAGGTAGCCTCGCCGGGTTGTGCCTGGAAATGAGGCCCCGGTGGGTGTGGCCTCCCGCTCTTCAGTGGCTCTGGTCCCCGCCAGGTGCTGAGCACCTGGTTTCCTGTCTGGGGCCGTCTTCTCAGCCAGAGTCCCTCAGATGCTCAGGGGCCCTGGTTCTTCCACCTTAAGTTGCGGCACACGGGGACTTTGGTCTTCGCTGCGGCGTGCAAACTCTTCGTTGTGGCGGTGGGATCTGGTTCCCCGACCAGGGATGGAACCTGGGCCCCTCTGCATTGGGAATGCTGAGTTCTCTAGCCGCTGGACCTCCAGGGAAGGGCTGGCCCTGGTTCTCTCTTAAGATCAACTTCCCGCTCCTTCCAAGGTCCGGAGCCAGGCTCCGTCTGGGGCCCTGCCAGGCATCTACCTCCTCCGTCTGCCCTTCCCGCATCACCAGCAACCAGGGCTCAGCCGGAGCTTCGGGGAGGACCACCTCTCCCTGGAGGGCTGGCTGGGGAGGAGGAGGCAGGGATGCCCTACGTACACTGTTCTTTGGAGGGCATGTGAGCGGCCTGAAGCTGGGCGCTGCGCTGAGCAGGCGGAGCGGGGCTGGGGGAGAGCTCTGCTCAGGAAAGGAAGGGCAGAGAGGAGGGAGTGGGCATGTGTGGATGCCCTTCTGTGCTCCCACCTCCAGGCCAGGCCCCTTTCACGCGTCATCTCCTCCTATGACTCTAGCATGGTGCTCAGGGGCTCGAGCTGGTGAGTCACGGAGCTGGGGTAGAATCCTAGCTCCCTGGTTTCTGCTGGGTGGCCCTGGGTCAGTGGTTTAACACACCTAGGCCTCAATGTGTTCACCTGCCGTTATTGTTTAGTCACTAAGTCCTGTCTGACTTTCAGAGTCCTGCCAGGCCCCTCTATTCATGGGATTTCCCAGGCAAGAATATTGGCGTGGGTTGCCATTTCCTTCTCCAGGGGATCTTCCTGACTCAGGGATCGAACCTGTGTCTCCTGCAGGCAGATTCTTCAGCACTGAGCCCCCTGGGAAGCCCGTGTTCATCTGTAAAGGGTGATAACATTCCCCGCTCCGAAGATTAAACGAGGTCCTATCTCTAAAGCTGCTGGCAGTGGTCCCGACATGTGGACACACCCCTTAAATGTGAGCTCCATCCGCTATCAGTACCCCTGTGATGTAGAAGTCACTGCCTTTATTTCTGCTGAAGGTAGCTGGGGCTCTGAAATATTCAGGCTCGCACGAGGCCACTGAGTTAGAGGCTGGCAGGCTGAGATCCGGCCCAGGCCTCTCAGACATCCTTCAGCCTCCGCGGGGAAAAGAGATAAATGAGCCCGGGCCTTGAGAGGTGCCCGCCTGCCCAGCCTCGTGGCAAGGGCAGAGAGGCACGGCGGCCAAGCTCCTGGCAGCTGATGCCGCCGGGCGGGGCCCTTCCCTGGGAGTAGGAGGAGAAGCCCCTCCCGGCTGGGCTGGGATGGGGACGGGGGCTCTGCTCCCGGGCTGCAGACTGTCTCACCTTGTGCCGGGCCGGGGGCTCTGTCCTTCAGCGGCCCAGGGAGGGGGTGGCAGCGGGCAGGATGGGGAGGCGGGAGGGCTGGGGGCTGCAGCCCCCACACCCCTCCCTTCCTCCCTCACGGCAGAACTGACTCTGGGTAAACAATTACAGTCTATTTACCTCAGACCATATGGTGCTGGGAAACAGGTGTGCAGGTAATGAAGAGCCCGGCTCCAATTAAGCGTCTGGGAACCCGGCCGGATTCCTGCTGAATCTTTTGCTTGGGCTGAGGCCCACTTACAAATGAGAGCTAAATGGGTCCGCGGCTCAATAGAGGCAGAAATGGAAGCTCAGAGGCACCCGAGATGCCGGGCTGGGCCATGTGGGTGATGCAGAGGGTGCGGGGCGGGCGTAGCCAAGGGTTCCCACCCGCCCTGATCTGGCAGGGAGGGCCGGTCTCACCTGGGCCCCCTGTGGCAACACCAGTGTGTCTGAGAGTCAGGAAGGGAGACGGTCTCTTGGCAACGCCCACCTGGTACCTGCATCGATAGGGACGGGGGTGGGGTGCAGAGCAGGGACTTGGCACCCCACCAGACTCCTTCAGCCTGCCCCCCGCCAAGCGCCTTAGGTCCCCCTCTGCCTTAATTGCAGAGCAGTCGATACATTTGTTGAAGACTTGCTATGTGCCAGCCCCTGAGCTAAGCAGACACACACAGGAACCAAATAGACAAAGGCCTTGGTTCCACTGGGTTTACTTTATGAGGATGGAGGTTTCAGGCATTTTAGTAAAGAACCCACCTGCCAGTGCAGGAGATGTAAGAGATCCAAGTGTGATCCCTGGGTCGGGAAGATCGCCTGGAGGAGGGCATGACAACCCACTCCAGTATTCTTGTCTGAAGAATCCCATGGACGAGAAGCCTGAAGGGCTACAGTCCATAGGGTTGCAAAGAGCTGGACACGACTGGTGAGGCTCAGCGTGCACACACACCCAGGGGGATGGAAGGATAACCCACGAGTCAGAGGGCACAAGCGAGGTCATTTCAGGGAGCAGGCAGTCCCACAGGGAAAGCCAGTCCTTTCTTGCAGGTTGATCTCCTCGCCATCCTGCGGGCCCAGCTCAAGGGCCCTCTATTGGGACATTTCCCTGAGGCCTCCAGCGGTCAGTCCCCACCTCCTCCAGGCCCTGGCCGTGCCTGTCCCCACTCCGATCACTCCGGCGGCCTTGCAAACAGCTGCTTCTGCGTCCCTCTCCCAAGACATTGACTCTCTCCAGGGCAGGGCGAGTGCCCAGCTCATGGCTATTTCCAGAGCATGCTGCAGGGCCAGGCAGGCAGGAAGAAGCTCTGGGAAGTGATCAGCGGGATGGTTCAGACGTCTCCATTTCCAGCTTCCCGGGAGGTTTATCTGACCTGCTGAGAAGACACTGGCCACTCCAGCCTGGCCTGAGACAGTGGACAAACCGCGACTTTGGAGGGTGCCCAGCTGTGGGCAGGGGCCTCGGTGCCTCCTCTGATCTCGGAGCTGGGCAAGGTGCCTCACAGTGCTTTGGAGGCTGCAGGCTGAGCCCGAAGGAAGACGGACAGCTCCTGTCCCTGCGGCGGGCTGATGGGAGGCGGACGGGGGCACATGTTCCGATGAATCTCTCGTGTCAGATTTTATTGCAGAGCGGTGAGTCCGCGTGAAGCGGGGGAGGCGGAGGAGGCATCGTTTCTTCTGGAAGCCCCGGCTGGAGTGGCTGGTGAGGAGAGAGGCCAGAAATGGAGATTTTTCATGCCCTTCTGCTTCCTTAATATTTTCACTTTCTTCTAAACTTGGATTTATGCTTTGCTTTGGGACTTGCCAAATCAGAATCAGCCCCTTCCCCATTCTCCCTGTTGGGAGGAGGGAATGTCCTCTGCCCAATGCTGTGGTCCCACTCTTGCACCCCTGGGTCCCACGCCGTCCTTCCTTGAGGATGCTGGCCCCATCCGCACACAAGGTTCTCACCAGCTCTGTCTGATTGTAGAGAGGATGGCTTCCCTCACACAGGGCTCTCACCAGCTCTGTCTGATTGTAGAGAGGATGGCTTCCCTCACACAGGGCTCTCACCAGCTCTGTCTGATTGTAGAGAGGATGGCTTCCCTTGGAAACACAGCTGTGCTGTGGGAAATGGATGGCAGATAATTCCCAGGGAGATGCAGGTTTCAGATGAGGGCCTTGCGCTCTTTCTAGGGGTACAAGGTTTTCAGAGTCAGGATTCTGGGAAGCTCCAGGCTCCAGCCTCCCTTCTGAACACAGAAAGCAGGGAGCAAAGTAAATGGTTTTCAAGGCGGGAAACAAATTGGATTTTTAAAAAATGTTCCGGTTCTAATGATTGGAGGGGTTATTCATAATCACGGAGTAGAAAGTATGTCTTGAAATCTATGTTTTGCGTTGACAGCTTCTCCCTAATGGGCAAGATCTCACAGACGATAGGGTCATAAAACACAGAGCTCTGGCTGGCCCTGCCACTCGTCTGATCTGGAGAGCGACTCTCTCAGCAGCAGGCAGAGGGTATGGGGCCAGGGTCTCCTACCCCACCGCCCCACTCTTGCTGGTCCAGGTTCTGAGACTTTCTCCCAACCAGCCCCCAGCAGGTGAAGAGGGGGGAGAGGAGGAGGAGGGAGCAGGAAGCAGAGTCCATGATGCAGAATGACCCTTGGAGACAGAAGTTTCCAGAATGTCTGGATGGTCTACAGAACACAGATCTCCTGGCTGCTTTGCAGGGGAGAGTTTCATGTTCAAGACAGTCCCGTCAGTCGGGAAATGCCCCTGGGTAGCAATGTCACAGTGGCCCTGAGCGTGGTCAGAGCTGTAAGGAGACTTGCAGTTAACAAAAAAAAACAATCCACGTAGTTTGACTCAACCCCATGGTTCCCAAGTGTGTTTGACAATGAGCCCCGTGTTGACACAACCCCCAGAGGACATTCTGCAGAATCAGCGTTCCCTGAACCCACGGCGGTGGTAGCCATATTATTTGGTGTTCAGTCGCTAAGTCGTGTCCGACTCTTTGTGACCCCGTGGACTGTAGCCCGCCAGGCTCCTCTGTTCATGGAATTCTCCAGGCAAGAACGCTGGAGCGGATTGCCTTTTCGTCCTCCAGGGGATCTTCCCGATCCAGGGATGGAACTGGCACCTCCTGCATTGGCAGGCAGATTCTTTACCACTCAGCCGCCAGGGCAGCCCCAGCCGTATTATTGGGTTGGCCAAAAAGCTCGTCTGGGTTTTTCGTTAAGATGTGAGATGTTACAGAAAAACACAAATGAACTTTTTGGCCAACCTAGTAGTTTCCTAAGGCTGTCATAACTAAGACCCCCAGGATGGGCAGCTTGAGCAGCAGAAATTTATTTTCTCACAATTCTGGAGGCTGGACCACTGAGACCAAGATGAGGGCAGTGTTGCCCTCTTCTCTGATGTCTGTCCTCAGCTTGTGGACGTCACCTTCTGTCTGTCCGTGCGTCTGTGTCCCTGTGTCCTCTTCTTAAAAGGACCCTCGTCTTCTTGGGTCGGGGCCCACCGTACGGTCTTGTTTTAATTCCATTACCTCTTTGAAGGTCCTGTCGCCAGATGCAGTGACATTCTGGGGTCCTGGGGGTTAGAACTCCACCATGCAAAGTTGGGGGGGCACCATTCATCTCATAACAATGGCAATGGCACATTATGACCGGAAACTTGGTCACTGATGGAATCCTGAAGGGCGTGGGGGAGAGAGGTGGGGGCCCTGGCAGAAGGGACTGGTGCCATCGCACTTACACCGTCTAACACACAGCAATGGCACTGACAGTAGCCACTTGTGTGAGGCACTTAACAGATACAGGGTCCTTTCCCATCCATCCATCGTTTGATGTGATCTTCGTGATAAATGGTGAGGTGGGAAAGAAAGTGAAAGTGTTGGTCGCTCAGTCGTGTCTGACTCTTTGTGACCCCATGGATCGTAACCCACCAGGCTCCTCTGCCCATAGCATTCTCCAGGCAAGAATACTGGAGTGGGTAGCCTTTCCCTTCTCCAGGGGGTCTTCCCAACTTAGGGATCGAACCTGGGTCTCCCGCATTGCGGGCAGATTCTTTACCGTCTGAGCCACCAGGGAAGCCTGGTTGGAGGTCCCATTGTTATTACCACTTAACAGAAGACATCTATGCTCAGAGAGGCTGTGTCACTGGTTTTAGGTCAGCCAGTAAACAGTGGAGTGGAAGAGTGAACCCAGATGGGCTTAAAGAACCAGATGTGAGGACCAGGGGCAGCTGGGTCTCCCCTGTGCCCTGAGATGGATACAGCTGTAGTTAGCAGCAGAGACAAGCGCCATCTCAGAGCAGCTCAGAGGCCCTGCCACCCTGGAGCCCAAGCACCCACGTGCGTGCTAAGTCATTTCAGTTGTGTCCGACTCTGTGCGACCCTGTGGACTATAGCCTGAAAGGCCCCTCTGTCCGTGGGATTCTCCAGGCAAGAATACTGAAGGGCTGGCCATGCTCTCCTCCCGGGGATCTTCCCCACCCAGGAACCAAACCCGTGTCTCTTGCGTCTCCTGCATTGGCAGGCGGGTCCTTTACCACTAGCATCACCTGGGAAGCCCCGCAGGTGGCATTAACTCTGATGAGGCTGGCACATGCTGGGGTCCACACTGTCTTTGCCAGCTTGGATGGAGAGCTGTCTTGGGACTTCTCAAGGGGTTTCAGGCGAGCCTGCCTGCCGGATGCTCTAGGCACCTGGCCATTAGAGCCGGGAGCCCGCCAGGGAGGATAAGCCTGAGAGTTCTTGGCTGTTGCATGGGCCAGACCAGGTTAGAGAGGATGGAACACAGAGCACAGAGCTACGCCAGGCCTGAGGTCATGGAGACTGAGACACAGGGGCGTCCGATGGTTAGCATCCCCCAGGAAGGAGAGATTCAGGGGGGTGGGAGCAGAGAGATGGCAGGTCTGCAGCAGGAGAGGGTGGTGATTTAGCGGCACCCGGGAACGGCAGACTCGTGCTGTCCTGGCCCATCGTGGCCAGCACACCTGCTCTTTGTCTCCCGGAGCCTCTTGGCAAGTTTCCTGCCAGGCCGCGAGGCCCGCTTTTCGTTGATTCTTCTTCCTGGTACCTGGACAAAGTGCTCGTGGCTCACTGTCCCCACCCCTGTCAACTCACCAGGCACGCTGGCTGGGGACATTTAGTCCAAGATGCTTGACAAAGGAGGTGCAGTGGTTGTTCAGAGGTATAGACAGGAATTCCAGGCCCGAACCCCCAGGTCTGAGCTGAGGAGCCTGGACAGTTGCACTGTTTCCTTCTCTGCTCCCTGCTCCATGAGGACACAGCAAGAAGAGAGCCTTCTGCAATTGAGGAAGCAGCTCTTCACCAGACACCAGATCTGTCTGGGGCTTGACCTTGGGCTTCCCTGCCTCCAAAACTGTGAGGAGCCAACGTTTGTAGTTTCGTCTCCCAGCCTATGGCATTTTGTGGCAGCAACCCAAAGAAAGATGGCACTGTTTCTCTCTGCCTCCACTCTGCAGACATGTACCCCCAAGCCCCCCTCCCTTTCCAAATCCTCCTACCCTCCCGCTGCATCCCTTTGGCCAGTCTAGCATGGGAAGCAAGAGGCTGACCCTCGCCTGCCTCTTAAAAAAATGGAACCTCTCTCTTCAGTCCACTCTTTATAGCAAGCGGCAGGTCCTGGGATGGGAGTTCAGACTTGCAAGAGGCCGGGTCTTTGAGGTCAAGGATAGAGCTCTAAGGAGCAGGTGGGTGCATTCTTGGCAAGGAGATAGTTCTCCAGCTGAGGTTTTGGGCCGCTGATGGTTTCACCTGAGACCCTGCTCCCAGAGCAGCATCATGGCTCCAGGGTCCCTGGTCCCTTCTGAGAGAGAGAATCCCGACAGAGATCCAGGCATTAGCTGTATCCCTAGAAAAAAAAAAACAAGGCAGGTTCCAAGAAAAGCAAATAAGCCAATTAAGAGCCTGGCCCATTCCGGCAGCCGGGGCATCATGGGCTCTCATCTTGCAAGGCTCTCCGTGGCTTGGCTGCTGGGAAGGTACAGTGCGTCCCAATTACACTCTCCTCTGCGACAGGCGGTGTCAGAAGATTAAAGAAATCAAGCCAAGTGGCTCTTCAGCAGTCCCTCCCGCAAGAACGAGACAGCCGCTGTGTGAGGCGCTCAGGATACCAAGGTAGTGGCTAGCAAGAGAATTTTCAAGGGGCCCGTGCCTTCCGCAGCCGCCTTCACCAGCTGCATGTCAGCACTGCGTCTGGGCAGCCTTGCCTGGGCTCCTCAGATTCATTTTCTTCCCTGTTGGCACAGTTGAGCAGAAGAAAACTTTGTAAGCTCGTCTGCCTCCACGGCCCCATCGCCCCACCACGTACACCCTCCGCTGCCTCCCAACCCCGCTGTGCACAGCCCTTCCCCATCAGAAGACTTTCCTCCAGTTCGTTTTCTCTCATTATTTGAGATTCCTTCCCACTTCCCTTCCTCGCTCTCTTCATTTCATTCTGCCCCTTCTCATCTCCTGTTTGGTCCCCGACTTTCTTTTCTTCTCCCTCCTTAAATACGCACCAGATCTCAAGGAAAAAAAGAAGCCACTGTGTGCTTTTTTTCCTCCCTTACCCCCCCACCCCCACCCCCGCCCCATCGTCTTTGGAATCATAACAGTGATAATAACGACCTCTTCCTGAGCACTCACGTCTTGCAATCCCTGCATGGAGCGCTTCTCTCATGTGACCTAGTTTATCCTCAGCAGATGTTATCAGATAAGAAAACGATGCCAGGTGGCTCCGTGGTGACCTGTCGCAGGTCACACAGGTGGGAAGGGTGGGGACCAGGATTATGAGCTCAGCTGCTGACGGCAAAGGTGGCTACAGACCTGCCGCCCACGCTCTACCCTGGGGAATGGAAGAGGAAGACATGGTTAGGAAAGAATTTTGGAAGACGCCTCTGAGAGCATCTTCTTGAGACAGAGAGGACCAGGCGTCAGGAGAGGAGGGGGCACCAGGGTGGCAGGACTCTGCCCCCCGCCAAGCTCTCATCCATGCCTGCCTGATGTAGAGAATTTCTGCTGCAATGGATCCTAGCTTAGCCAGCTCAGGCAACTGTTAGAAAATGCCATAGACTGGCAGCTTAAACGATAGACATTTATTTTCCACTGTTCTGGAAAGTCCATGATCAAGGTGACGGCAACGTAGTTTCCCACTTAGGCCTCTTCTCTGGGCCTGGAGGTGGCCACCCTCTTACTGTGTGATCATATGACCTCTTCTCTGTGCAGCCTGTGTGGGGATAGGGAGCATTTTGGGGGAAGAGAGATCTGGGATCTCTTCGCGAAAGGGCACTAATCTCATCATGGAGGCCCCACCCCCAGGACCTCATCTAACTCAGTTACCTCCTAAAGGTGATTTTGTCTGTTGTTTAGTTAAGTTGTGTCTGACTCCTCTGCAACGCCATGGACTGTAACCCACCAGGTTCCTCTGTCTGTGGGATTCTCCAGGCAAGAATACTGGAGTTGGTTGCTCCTTCCTTCTCCAGGGCATCTTCTCAACCCAGGGATCAAATCCGGGTCTCCTGCATTGCAGGCAGATTCTTTACCACTGAGCCACCAGGGAATTCCTTACCTCCCAAAGACCCCACCTCCAAACACTGTCGCACTGAGGGTTAGGTGTTCAACATGAACCTGGGGGGACACTATTCAGTGCACAGCAGGCCGTCACCCTGATCAGGGAATGGCGCGTCTTTCGGGTAGCAGGACGATGGTCAGAGACTCCTGACCCGCACTTTCATCACTCATGGAGGGGTGGGGTCTGACAAGTCGTGTGGCTTGCCCAGGATCACCTGGATGAGACTGGCGCCCAGCCGCCCTGCCCTCCAGCCTAAGGGTCGCTTGGCATTCTTCTGAACCCTCAGCGTCTGGGGGGCCTTGGCTCAGACCCAGCCCTCTGCAGAAGGGGCGCTCTGATGACAGCGCGTCCGTCTATGAGCAGAGAGATGCTGAGGGCGGGGCGGCGGCGGCGCTGGCTTTGACCACGGCTTCTGCTTGTGGCGGCCTGAGGATGTGACTTGTGATTTTGGGGGTAGTTTCTCTAGAGTCACCGCACATGTCGCTTCCTGGAGATGGTGTCTGTTGCGGGGGGTGGGGTGAGTAGGGGTGCAGGGGGTGGGCAGGATGCAGTCCCTCCCTTGCCTGGCCTCCTCCCTCCCACTTCTGTCCCACCTGCAACTGAGCATCAGGGCAGGGCTGGGGGTTCAACAGTGGCCACGAGAGGAAAGCACACGGGAGGCCTGCACAGCTAATGTGGGGCGTCTCCATTACCGCAATAACTAACCACTTAATAACTGACTTCCCCGCTAATTTCTAATTGAAACGCGGGACCCTATTTCCGGGCGGAGAGTGGCAGGCTCAAGTCTGGGCGGACATCTCCAGGGGCCCCCCGGCTTCACGTGGAGAAAACCGTGGGGCCTCCTCGGGCATTCTGCTGGAATAGGCCGAGGCGGCAGTGCTTGTACGGCTGCCAGGAACCACAGCCGATGATAAAAGCCATGAAAGGTCAGCTGGGAATAGAAAACTATTTATGTTAAATGTCACAGATTAAGCCGCAGAGTGGGCCTCGGGTGGGGAGCAGAGGGTGAGGTGAGAAAGACTGGTCACCGTGCTTGCCTCTTGAGGGGCCTCGAAGGGGCGGGGGGCCTTGAGAGGTAGAGGATGGGGGTTTCGGGGGGAGGGCTGGCGTATGCTTGGTTTCCGGCTGCTCCAGCCTCGGGAAGCGGGTGGATGCCAGCAGCCACAGGTGATTGGCCAGGCTGACCACCCATCTAGGTTGCTAGGCGACCTGAGTGCAGGTTCGGGGAGAGAGGACCCAGCTAGTCTCCATCACATCATAGTGGAAGGGGTCTGGGGTGTCTCCATCACTTCAGAGAAGGTGACTTGGGTGTATCCTCAAGGTCCGTGCAATGGACACTGAGTCCAGGCAGACTGCTCTCACGTAGAGAGGGGACCCAGGCCGGCGATCATCCTGGGTTTGGCATGGCTGTGCTTAATCATAATGGAGATTTAAAGCAACACAAATCAGCCAAGGAGGTCACAGAGACAGGACAGGCCTTCTCTTCTCCAAGGGTCCCGGGTGTGGGGCTCTGAAGGGCGCGAGAAGGACTGCCAGGGTGTGATGCTCCCGGGAGGGGCTTTGGGGCTCAGCGGGGCCTGGACCAAGTTCTGAAACGGCAGTGCCGCCCAGGGAAGCAGGTAGCCTGCAGTTTCCCCACCATGAAAGCGCTGGGGCTCCCAACCTGGGCCTGAGCGTCCGGCAAGAGTCCCCCGCGTGGTGTCTGGGCCCCATCCATTCACGAAAGTTACCTTAAGATGGAGTCTCCACTGAGAGGTGGAAATATCCCCCAGAAGGCCCCATTGGAAGAATCACTGCAACTACACACACTGCCTACCTGGGGATTGCTCATTTTGCAGGTTGAGGCAGAGCCTTAATTTCCATATTTTTCAACCACCCAGCTTGCGTCTGGACCTCCCAGCCGTTACATGAGTTGCTGCTTGTACAGGGGCTAGAAGCACATTTTAATATCGGAGTAAGCGAGCATAATTAGGAAGGTAAATCTAGTGGAAAAGCACACTCAGGCTAAATAAATAAGTACCACCCCAAAACTTGTCCTTCCATCAAGTAACAAGAGGGTGGGCTGCGGGTCTGGGACACCCATGACTTGACTTTCTTCCATCCGTTAGGACTGACTGTACTGTGTGAAGGGACCTCGGATAGAGAAAGGCTTTCCTGGTGGCTCAGGGGTAAAGAAACTTCCTGCAGTGTAGGAGACTCGGGTTCGATCCCTGGGTCGGCAAGATCCCCTGGAGGAGGGCAGGGCAACCCACTCCAGTGCTCTTGTCTGGAGAACCCCATGGACAGAGGAGCCTGGCGGGCTGCGGTCCACGGGGTCGCAGAGTCGGACACGACTGAGGAACTGAGCAGAAGCAGCAGGTGGACGCCCCTCCATCCCACCCTCCGGGATGGGAACCAGACTCCACGGTAGTCTAACAGCCCCTCCCCTCACCGCTTCCTACATCCTGGTTGGTGGCAGGATGCCTGGGTTGGAAGTGACTTGACGCAGATGGACCAACGGAGGACAGGAGGGATCAAGAGAGGTCCCAGGAGGCCAGGGAGTCCAGGTGGGTGGGCAACGGGTCAAGATGGTGGGGTGGGCTCTGGTAGACCCCAGGAAGGGTTAGATTCATGCTGGGCATCCACACACACGTATCTCCAGCCCGGTGTTTGGCCCTGGAAATACGGGGTCGAAGGAGACCGTAACTGAGGCTCCCAGCGGCTCACAGCGTCCCCAGGAGCTTACAGCACGTGAGGGCTGTCACCAGGAGACAGGGTGCGCAGGGCTCAGGGCGCTGAGGAGGACGAGGGGGAGGCCGAGCTTCGCCGAGGCGGCACCTGGGCCTTTGGGTCCTCAAGGAATGTGTGTGCTGTGCTCTGTCGCTTCAGTTTTGTCCGACTCTTTGCGACCCCACAGACTGCATGAAGCCTGCTAGGCTCCTCTGCCTATAGGATTCTCCAGGCAAGAATCCCGGAGTGGGTTGCCATGCCCTCCTCCAGGGGGTCTTCCTGAACCAGGAACCGAACCTGCATTTTCCTGCGTCTCCTGCATTGCAGGTGGATTCGTTAGCCCCTGAGCCACCTGAGAAGGCTCCCTCGCAGGGAATAGCGGTCCTGAAAGGCCTGGGCTGAGGGGGTGGGAAGAATGGAAAGGGAAATTTGGGGAAGATGGCGAGGGGTCTCGAAATCTGTGTTTAACAAGTTAATTGGAAATTAATTCTGAAGGCGCAGGAGAGCTTAGCCACTGGTGCTGAGCAGCAAAATGAGAGGACGTGGTCTGGATTTCAGAAGGAACACCCTGGAAGCTGCAGGGAGGACGTACTAGACACAGGGGCTCCCAACCTGAGCCCCTGGGAATCTTCTGGGGGCTTGCTGAACCGAGGATGCTGGGCCAGGCCCCCAGAGCTCCCGGTCCAACAGGTCTGGAGAATTTGCATTTCTAACGAGTGATACTGATGCTGCTGGCCCAGGAGGTATCTTGGGAGAAGCTCTGTGGTAGAGAGAGCCAGGAGGTGGGGAAAGAGATGGTAATAAAATGAAAGGTGATGAAGGGATGGGTAGGTAGACTCACCCGCTGGGGAGGGAGACACAGGGCCCAGATGTGGGGAGTGGGTAGCGGAATAGCGATACAGTCTTGAATTGGCTGAAGCAGCGGGTGATGGACAAAGGCAAAGACATACACAGCAGGGAAGCCAGGGGCGGGATGCGAGGCTCGGTGCCCGGCAGAAGCCAGGCACAGGGGCCGAGGTCAGAGTGCCAGCTCAGGTTACTGAGTGGGGGCCTCATTCAACCCCTCCGCCTTCAGGCAGACTTCAGGTCTGGGAGGTAGCTGCAGCTCCTGGTGGGCCTGGATTTGAAGGTCAGGAGGATGCAGGGGCGGCGGGTCAGGCAGATCAGGCCTGGAAATAGCACTGCTGTTGCTGCTGCTGCTAAGTCGCTTCAGTCGTGTCTGACTCTGTGCGACCCCACAGACGGCAGCCCACCAGTCTCCTCTGCCCCTGGGATTCTCCAGGCAAGAATACTGGAGTGGGTTGCCATTCTTTCTCCAGAAATAGCACAGCTAGGAGAAAACGTGATTGCCTGCATGCCCTGAGGCTCCAGCCCAGAGAAAGCGCCGGCTGCTGGGCCCTGATCTGCAGCCCGGACCCGAGAACATCAGAGCACACAGCCTCCATCCGAGATCCAACCTCCATCTGAGACCCCAGGGACACGGGCCCTGCTCAGACCCAATGCCAAAGAGGAAGCTTCTCCTGGGGAGGGTGGGGAGTCTGGCCCAGGCAGAGCGGCACACAGTCCCTCCCATTTTCTTTGCCAGCAGCCCCGGGGCAGATAAGAGGGCTGCAGGGGGGCATGGGTGCTCAGACAGACCCAGGAAGGTGTGGCTCGCAGTCATCAGCTGAGAGAGGCCAAGCACACAGTTAGCTCCACCAGCTGTCTGGTTCCCAGGCCTCTGTTCCGAGTTGTGCCTGTTCAGTTGTGTCTGACTGTCTGTGACCCCGTGGACCGTAGCCTGCCAGGCTCCTCTGTCCAAGGAATTATTCCGACAAGAATAGTGGAGTGGGTTGCCATTTTCTCCAGGGGATCTTCCTGACCCAGAGATCGAACCCGCATCTCCTGCCTCTCCTGCAATGCAGGCAGATTGTCTACCGCTGAACCACCAGGGGAGCCCCTCGGATGGGACGATGCCCGTTACAGGTGTGGAGCCGGTGGGGGCGGTCAGCAAGGCAAGGGACGCCGTCAGGGGGCGGCAGTGAGCTCTCGAAGCACGCTGTCCTGCTGGCAGGGGGCAGAGGGGCTGCCGTTCTGCAGAGCCCACCCTGTGCCTTCCTTTCTTTTCTCTTTGACATTTTAAAATTTTATTGGCTGCACTGTGTGGCATGTGGGATCTTAGTTCCCTGACCAGGGATCGAACCTGGGCCCCCTTCAGTGGAAGTGCAGAGTCCAAACCACCGAACTGCCAGGGAAGTCCATCTTTGAAACTTTCAAAGAGCTCAGCAGACCCCTAGAGGCACAATCAGAAGGGAAGTTAGGAAGATGACAAGTTTTTTTGCAGGGGAAGGGGACAAAAATCCCAAAACTCTCCGGCAAGGATTCTCCTCTGAGAGCCAAAACACCAAGGCCCAAACTCACCCTACGATCACCACCCCTAGAAGCTGACACTCACTCAGCATTTACTCCAGACCTAACTCGGATTCACATGCATCATCCAGTTCTCATGACCCTGGGAGGAAAAATCATCGTTATCATCCTGGAGATGAGAAAACGGAAACTCAGAGCTGAGTATCTGACCCAAGATCACCCAGCAAAGACTGGAGATGGGGGTGTCCCCTCTCAAAACCCGTATTAGCGACTCTGCCAGCCCAGCGGCTGAGCTGAACCATACTCAGCGCTCCCCGGGCAGGCGGTGGGTGGGTGTGGGCTCCTTGCCCTGTGGCACCAAGAATCACCTAAGCTGGTCACACCAGCTGCGTCCCCAGCAGTTAGCCTTTGGCAGGCTGGCCCAGGGGCCAAATCTGCCCTGCCACCTGTTTCTGTATGAAGTTGTGCTGGAACACAGACTTCCGCCCATTCATTTAGGCACTGCCCTTGCCTGCTTCCTCCCTCCAGGGCTGGCTTGAAATGTTGCAACAGGGAACATATGGCCCGTCATACCTGCAAGATTTACTCTCTGACCCTGGGCAGAAGGGTGTGTCAGCCCTCTGCCTTCGATGAAACCGCCAGCTGCCTGAGTCTCGCAGAGCCCGGCTGAGATGACGCTGAGAGCGATGTGCGTGTAGGCGTGCATGCGTGCCCGTGAGTGTGCGCGTGGCCCCGATGGCGTCGGCGACACCCGGCACTGGAAGAGCAGGCGTGGGTGCTGTGTGGGCAGCGAGCTCCTCTCCAAGGGAGCTGGATTAGAGGCTTTTATAGTCGGAATGGAACCGTGGCTGCCGCCACCGCCGCTACACCCATTTAAGTCATTTTCTCCTAATTAAGCAATTATCTCAGATAGAGCTGCTCCCATCTCCAGGAACTTTTTTTCTGGAGGGTGGGGAGGGGCGAGACAGAGGTGCAACATTTGGGGAGACCCAGATATAGAAATGCCCTGGCTGTGAGCCGCCATGCCTGGCAGAGCTGATGGAGACGGCGGGAAGGGAGAGCAGAGCAGACTTCAAAGGCTGGAAAGTGACACGCTGACCCTCCCTCACCGAGCGTTGCCAGCCCGAGCCAAGCACACACATGGCAACTAACTCGTCACAGGAGATCTGAGCCCACCAAGGTCTCTGGGAAAGAAGAGCTGGATTTAGGGTGGGGACGGGTCCTTTTAAGTCAGCAAGGGTGAGCCTGCAAAGGCTTAGAGGCCAGAAAAGGGGAGTTGGGGGTTGGGGTGGAGGGCTCCATCTTTATGTTGCGGAGGGCAGGTTGGACCACCCAGAAGAGCCAGTCCCAGAGCAGGAGACTACCCTGTCTTCCTGCAAAGACTTCACACAGTCATGGGCAGGAGTAGTTATGGGCTCAACACTCCTCCAGACAGACTATCATAGATTCCCCCAACCAATTCTGGAAGCTGAGCCTGCAGCCTAAGTCTGGGATGGCCTTCAGTTCAGTTCAGTCACTCAGTCATATCTGACTCTTTGCAACCCCATGGACTGCAGCATGCCAGGCCTCCCTGTCCATCACCAACTCCCGGAGTTTACTCAAACTCATGTCCATCGTGTCGGTGATGCCATCTAACCACCTCATCCTCTACCGCCCTCTTCTCCTTTTGCCTTCAATCTTTCCCAGCATCAGGGTCTTTTCAAATGAGTCAGATCTTCGCATCAGGTGGCCAAAGTATTGGAGTTTCAGCTTCAACATCATTTCTTCCAATGAACACCCAGGACTGATTTCCTTTAGGATGAACTAGTTGGATCTCCTCACTGTCCAAGGGACTCTCAAGAGTCTTCTCCAACACCACAGCTCAAAAGTATCAATTCTTCGGTGCTCAACTTTCTTTATAGTCCAACTCTCACATCCATACATGACTACTGGAAAAACCAAAGCTTTGACTAGACAGAACTTTGTTGGCAAAGCAATGACTCTGCTTTTTAATATGCTGTCTAAGTTGGTCATAACTTTTCTTCTAAGGAGTAAACGTCTTTTAACTTCATGGCTGCAGTCACCATCTATAGCAATTTTGGAGCCCACCAAAAGTAGTCTGTCACTGTTTCCGTTGTTTCCCCATCTATTTGCCATGAAGTGATGGGACTGGATGCCATGATCTTAGTTTTCTGAATGTTGAGTTTTAAGCCAACTTTTTCAATCTCCTCTTTCACTTTTATCTAGAGGTTCTTTAGTTCTTCTTCGCTTTCCTCCATAAGTGTAGGGTCATCTGCATATCTGAGATTATTGATTCCAGCTTGTGTTTCATCCAGTCCAGCATTTTGCATGGTGTGCTCTGCATATAAGTTAAATAAGCAGGGTGACAATATACAACCTTGACGTACTCCTGTCCTGATTTCCTGGTGGCTCAATGGTAAAGAACTCGCCTGCCAAAGCAGGAGACACAGATTCAGTCCCTGGGTCAGGAAGATCCCATGGAGGAGAAAATGGCAACCCTATCCAGTATTCTTGCCTGGGAAATCCCATGGACAGAAGAGACTGGTGGGATATAGTCCATGGGGTGGCAACGTGTAGGACCTGACTGAGCAACTAACCACACACGGAGATAGAAGAAAGGCAGAAAGGAAGTGAGGAAAGGCCTTTGCTCTTTTGGGGACGGGTAATCATTTGCATGCATACTCAGTTCTTAGTCATATGGCTCTTTGCAACCCCATGGACTGTAGCCTGCCAGGCACCTCTTTCCATGGGATTTCCCAGGTAGGAATACTGGAGTAGGTTGCCATTTCCTTCTCCAAATCATTTACTATAGTTGAAAAAAAAATTTTAAAGTCTACCATTGAGAGAGGTGTTTCTGTGATAAACAGGGTGGACCGGACTGTTCCCATCCCCCCTTCCAGCAGATTATTGACTGGACCGTCATACAGATCTTTCCATGGGAAACAAGAAAATATCAACCTTGTTTTTCCAGTGGAAAAACATCACCAGTGACTAAAGGCCTTTGGTTCCAAGCTAGCAGGCATAGGAGTCAAGTCAGGTCCTGCCTGGGGGTGCCCAGGTTGGCAGCCACGAGCACGATGGAGATTGTGCTGGGACTGCTGAGTCCCGGCTTGAACTTGGGATGGATCCTCATCCTCCAGGGTGACCACAGACCTGGTACCATTGGCCTGGCCTCTGTCGGTGCTGGGCTCGACCCACGATGGAGATGCAGCCGGCGTTCCTTCGAGCTGCTCCTGGTTGCTTCACAGTCGAAGGGTTTGTTGGAAGGATGTCAGGAGGGGTATGGTTGTGGGGGTGCCCAGTCGCTTCCCAGTGGAGCATGTGGCAGGCGGGGAAGCTGAGGACCACAGAGGGAGACCTCGCCTGGTGGGTGAAGACCCAGGGAGCCCAGAATGAAATGCATCAGGTTCAACCGATGCTTTTGAATTGGTGCTGGAGATGAATTGAATTGATTTGGTGTTGGAGATGATTGAATTGAATTAGTGTGGGGGAAGACTCTTGAGAGTCCCTTGGACTGCACGGAGATCAAACCAGTCAATCCTAAAGGAAATCAGCCCGAATATTTGTTGGAAGGACAGATAACTGAAGCTCCAGTACTTTGGTTACCTGATGCGAAGGGTCAACTCACCGGAAAAGACCCTGATGCTGGGAATGATTGAAGGCAGAAGGAGAAGGGGGCGACAGAGGACGAGATGGTTGGAGGGCATCACCGACTCAAAGGACATGAATTTGGGCAAACTCTGGGAGGTGGTGAAGGACAGGGGAGCCTGACTGCTGCAGTTCATGGGGTTGCAAAGAGCCAGACAAGACTGAGCGACTGAACAGCAAGGGCACAGAGTGGTCCTGATGCAGCCACCTTTCCAATCTCCTTCTGCCTGAGTCTAGAGATCCAGGCAGCTCAGACCTCACCCAGCCCTGAGGGTTACAGTGGATCAAGGCAGAGAAAAGCTCCACTGTATTTATTTATTCCCCAGAAGTGCAGAGGGGCCTGCATGAAAGGAAAGGGCACAGCATGTAGAGACCATAAAAGGAGAGTTTAGTTTTTATGCAGTGGTAACCTGGGGAATTAATTCCCGGCTGACAGAGGTCACACGACAGTCACTGAGTTTTAAACAGGCAGAGAAGACCCTGGGGAAGCAGGGAAGAGGCGGCCAGCGCTGGGGAGGGGCGGAGCAGGGTGGGGTGAGGGGTGGGGGGCAGTGGGCTGGTCCCGGCAGGTGTGGGCGCCGGAGCCCCATTTCCAAGTGAGTTAGGCAGGGACTTTAAAGGCTAAACTCAAGGCTGATCTCTTTCAGCCCACATTTATCGGGCATCTACTGTGTACCCGGACCTGGCTTGTTGCCATGGAGATTACAGTGTTGGGTAAACTGGGGTTCTGGCTCTTGAGGCCCTCCGTCTTTCGGGGTACCAGCAATTATGCTTGTGGTGATAAGGGCCTTCAGGCATGTTAGACAGAGTGTAGCCAGGGAATCAGGTTGGAGTTCTGCTTCTTTTACTATAAACTCTGCCATCTGGGACAAGATGCTTATCTCTCTGCCTCAGTTTCCTAACAAAGAAAACAGTAGCTACCTCCTAAGATTGATACGGATAGAAGTGGGCCTACTACATAGGGCTTTCTATCTAAAGTTCTATGATGGCCCAGTGCAATTCATTCATTGAAGCAGTCTGGAAAGGCTTCATGGAGGAGGTGACTTCTGATTTAGATTTTTCAAGGATGAAATAAGACCCACATGAGAGGAGATAAGGGGCAAAACTTCTCAGTAGGAGCTCCAAGTTAAGCAGAACCATGGAAGTATGACAGTAAGACTAGAGGGGTCTGCCTGGCACTGAAAGTGTGGTGTCCTGGGGTGTTTTGGCCAACTTTGCGGAGACTCCTGTAAATATGCAAGGCTGAGCTCCGGATCCTAAGCAGTGGGCAGGCAAGAACATCTGCTCAGCTGTCTTATCCGTGGGATCGCTAAATGCAGGGAACTATTTTAGCTGAGGGCTTCCATGGTCGCTCAGACAGTAAAGAATCTGCCTCCAATGCAGGAGGCCAGGGTTTGATCTGTGGGCCGGGAAGATCCCCTGGAGAAGAGAATGGCAACCCACTCCAGTATTCTTGCCTGGAGAATCACATGGACAGAGGAGCCTGGCGGGCTACAGACCATGGTTCGCAGAGTTGGACACAACTGAACGACTACCAATTTCACTATCATTTTCGCCAAAGCCAGCTGTCCCCAGCTTCTGAAGGCACAAGTTAATCAAGCCAGAATCCTCAGGATGGGGAGAACGATGTGGTTGAAAATGTTCCACCAGCCTCATGGAAAAAGTAAACAACAAACAACCAGGTGAGATTAAGTTTAATAGCCTGTTTTATTTTGCCGAACATATGCAAAATAGTAATAACTATGAAGGCATTATTCATGAGCTCTTTTGCATTCTCTGCTTTAGACTGTGATGGAAATCTGGTGTGTAATTGACACTTAGCATGCATCCGTGTGCTAAGTCACTTCAGCCGTGTCTGACTCTCTGTGACCCTATGGGGGTACATCCCCAGCTCAAAGTCAAGTGCTCAATAGCTGCTTGTGGCCTAGGCTACCCTGTCCGACGGCACTGGAGTAGAAAATCCCTGAGTGAAGCTCTTCCTCTGTTGGAGATGGCTCTCCAAACACACACATTTGAAAGCAGGGGCTTCCTGGCCGGCTGGTGTGTGCTGAATCCTTTAACGTGGACCAGGAAGGAAGCCGCTGGAGGTGATTGTGGAGTGGGGTGGGGGTGGGCCAGCAGGAGAGGGCGGGGTTTCAGGGCACCCCGTACAGAAGCTGCTCCTGAAGGGCCTCTCATAGCCCTAAGCCTCCCACTCCCGGAGCCAAGGTTGTGGTTCTAGGAACGATCAAAGGAAGCCACTGGTCTCGAGGGAGGCGCCTGGGAGAGCTCCAGCTTCCGTGGTGGTGGAGGGATCTCCCGCGCTTCTGCCTGTCACACGTTTGAAAAGACCCGAAGCTAAAGCCGCCCCTGCTCCCCAGCACGCGGACACTCCCTACCATCTGCGGACCGGAGCTGTGATCACAGAGCCCACCCGTTTACTCACTGCTTGCTAATGTGTGAGACCCTGTGTTTCACACGCATGAGCCCAAGTGAGCCTCTCAACCACCCTTGAGATCGTTGTCGTTCAGTCGCACAGCCGTATCGGACTCTTGGCGACCCCAGGGGCTGCAGCACGCCAGGCTTCCCTGTCCCTCACCATCTCCCTGACCTTGCTCAAACTCATGTCCACTGAGTGGATGATGCCATCCAACCATCTCATCCTCTGTCACCCCCTTCTCCTCCTGCCTTCAATCTTTCCCAGCATCAGGGTCTTTTCCCTTAAGACTGGTTCTATTATCTCCTTGTTAAAGATGAGGAAAGTGGGGCCCAGAGAGGTTAAGCGGTTTCTCTGAAGTCACACAGTTAGTCGGGGCGGGGGTGGGGGAGCAGTGCCCGGGATTTGGACCTGAGTTGGACTCCACCGAGGTGCCAGCCATTCACCCCTGCCCTGCGGGTCTGCTTTCACCTGGAACCTGCATCTTGACGAGGAGGTGGAAAGCGGGGAGGCGGTAGCTGGTGACAAGGAGGGGGATGGCCGCGTCTGGCACCGCCACACAGCCGGTCGGTCCCAGATGGCGGAGAACTGCATCAAGCGTGTGGCAGGGCTGGAACAGGACCGAGCGCAGACAGGCTCCATGATGAGGGTCTCCGCCGCGCCTGGAAGGGAGGGAGGGAGGGGGGAGCACAGAGGGAAGGGAAGCCTGTGACCTCACCGGTCGGGCCATCGGCCAATGACATCACCAGGAGGGCCAGGAGCCAGGCCCGGCGAGTTATTTATGGAAAAGGCTGGCGGCCAGGCGCAGCAGCCCCTGAGCCGGCTCAGATGTGGCGGGATAAAGCCTCCAGCTGGCCCAGTGGGGCCGCTAGGGCCTGGCGGGCGGACGTGGGGGCAGGAAGGCTGGAGGAAGCTGCCAACTGGCGGGGCGGGAGGGCTCCTCGGAGCCTCCCCGGGGGGAAGGGCAGGAGTCCCTGGGCTCCTCCCTCCTGGAGTCCACCCACCCCTCTCCACCCTTACTCTGGGTGAGCCTCGAGTCCCTGCAGCCCCCCGTCATGGCGGAGGAAGGGGTCACCCATTCACATCTCAGAGACCAGATGGGCTCAGAAAAGACAACCGGGGGATTTCACCGGCTCTGCCTTTGTGACCACGTGCGTGGCTGGTGTGTGCGTCTTTATCAATGGGGAAGACTCGCTCCCTGGGTCCTCGGATGCTGATGGGCACCGGTGTACAAGTCAGATTGTGAGTGTGCGGATACGTGCATCTCTGAACACTGTGCATGTGTGTGTGTGTGTTTGCACGAGGGAGGGAGAAGCGGAGAGAGTGAGTGAGAAGCGGCTGACAGGAAGAGAGGTGTCCCTAGAGGAGAGGCATCCCTGCAGGAAGCTGGGAAATATAATTTCCGTGGAAGACACAGAAGCACCTACTGAAGTTTCAGCAAAACTAGACAAACCTTTCAATCCATTTATCAAACATGCCTGCAGCTCTGCTGCCTGGGCAGGAGCAACAAGAATGAAATATTGAGCAGAAGCAGCAATCGTGGGGCTGGAGGAGTCCAATAAATAAGGGGTTACTGTCGTGCTCACCCTGAGTCGGCGGGGTCTGCTCCAGCAGGGGCCTCCGCCCATCACGTCTGATGGTCCGACAGGCACTGCCTGCTTCCCTGGGGTTCTGACAATAGGCCTTGGGGCAGGAAGCCAGGGGGTCACGGAGACCAGTTTGCCAAGCCCTGTGCAGGTGAGCTTTGGTGTGAGAACAGCACGGGGCCTTCCTCCTTGTGCCGCTGGGGCTTGCAAACCACCCTCCTTCCCTTTAAAATCCTACACAAAGGAACAAGACTCAGGTGATCCCCACAGGGCTTGGGGGGGTCAGTCTATGGGCCCCAGTCGGGAGCAGGAGGGGCTGCAAAGGGGGGCCAGGGAGTGACTAATGGGGCTCCTGCACCCAGATCCCAGGCTGCACCGTCTACTGAGAACCCACCCCCCGACCCAAGCCCACGTCTTGACAATTTGGCCTTTTGAGTGGTGGGTGGTGGATAGACATCTCGGCACATCAACCAAATGGGGAACCCACCCTCCAATACTTCTGTGCCCCCTCCTTCACACCACCCCCTCCTTCATGCCAGAAAAGAAGATGTATCTTCACACAGGAATTTTCAAATCCTCCTAACACATGAGCCCACAGACGAGGAGGTCTGTACTGACCAGTCCACCTCCGAGTCCACAATGGGCAGTGGCAGTAGTTTCTGCCTCCCCCTCCCCAGCCTCACACAACTCGGGGCACCGCCCCGCACCCCACTGCTCATCATGTGGCTTCTCATCCCTGGACCACCACCTGCTCGTTACCTAACCTGCATCACTGCATCCTGATGTCAGGAGCCGAAACGGCAGGGGACTCCATCCAGGGCAGCAGCGGCAGGAGGCCATTCTCTGAGCGCTCTCGGCCGAGACGGGGGCATGGGAAAGGCACAGCTGAGTGGCTCTCTGGGTTGCCAGACTAAATACCTGGAATGCAGGAAATAGGATTAAACCTCAGCAGGAAACAGAGGGATAAAGGTTAATGAGGGAAGTGGGGAGTGCACGCAGACTTGCTGTTCCCAAGGACAAAAGGACAGCGCCTCGGCTCTGTGGGAGCAGCCTCAGGTCACGTGGTCCACCCTTCTGCTTTTACAGACCCAGCAGATGGGAGCCCCACTTCCTCTAGAAAGTGGAAAGTTCTTGGAACGCAAAAGCCCTATCAACAAGTTGCTCTTTGGCTGCCTGGATCACCTGCCTCATCATGGTTTCTGTTCTTATTTCCTGTTCCCCCGAGAACGTGGATTTTCTTATAGTTCTTGTGAAACCCAGGTGGGGCTAGTGGTAAAAAACTCTGCCTGCCAATGTGGAAGACGTAAGAGACACGGGTTCGATCCCTGAGTCAGGGAAGATTCTCTGGAGGAGGGCACAACAACCCACTCCAGAATTCCTGCCTGGAGAATCCCATGGACAGAGGAGCCTGCTGGACTCTGGTTCGTAGGGTTGCAAAGAGCCAGACACAACTGAAGTGACTTAGCACGCATACACGTGGGACTAGGCAGGAGGCTCTCGTCTCCTCTGAACCTAACTCAGTCCCTGCCTTGCATCTCTGTTTTCTCACGCATCCTGGGGACTGCAGGAGGTCTGTCTTGTGACCCGTGCAAGAAGCAATGTCAGTAGGGTCGTGTGACCTGGTGAAAGCACGTGGTCGGCAGCTGAGACAAGCCTCTTACTCCAAAGGCATCCTTTTCTCCTTTGAAAGGATGTGGGTGGCAAGGCAGGAAAAACTTCCCACCAGCTGTCACTCTGGAATTTTCAGGACCTCTGCATCCAGGGACAAGAGATGGGGCTGAGCCGGGACAGGGTTGGGGGCTGCTGCCTGGTTCTCCGGAGCATTACTGTTTGGCCATACTTTTCATAAACCTGCAAGTGAATGCCCTTCCAGATGGCTGGCCCCCTGGGACCCCACTCTCCCCCCAGCCCTGTTTCCAGGCTAAGTGTGGGGAGGGGCCGTGAGAAAGTTGCCAGGGCAGGCGTCCAACACCCTCTTTCCTCTGCCTGCGGAAATCTTCAGGGAGAGGAAGGAGTCATGTCCCTGGGGCGCTGGGGTGAGGCCCCACAGCATCAGAACCACGAGAGGCCCCGCGCCACGCGGCAAGCCCTGCTCCCCAGCCCGCCGTCTGCACCCCAGCTGCCTGCTCTACAGGCTCCTTTAAAGACTGAACATCTGGGCTTCAGCCAACCCTCCGATCCAGGGCGGAGGGGCTGTGCTTGTTGTGAGCTGGTGAGGCAAGAATGTCACTTCTTCCAGGAGGATCTTTCACCAGTCTCTTCATTTTCTCATGGCTTTCCTTAAGGAGATGAGTCCAAATGATGATCAGGATGACGACGACAATGGGAGGTCACCCTGGGCTCACTCTGTGCCGGGAGACCGTTCAGCCCTTCACTTGTATTCTCTCTTTAAGTCGTACAACCACGCTACAACGTGTGGCTTCCCCGGTGGCTCAGATGGTAGGGAATCTGCCTGCAATGCAGGAGACCTGGGTTTGATCCCTGGGTTGGGAAGATCCCCTGGAGAAGGCAATGGCAACCCACTCCAGTATTCTTGCCTGAAGAAGTCCAAGGACAGAGGAGCCTGGAGGGTTACAATCCATGGGGTTGCAAAGAGTTGGACACGACTGACCGATGAACAGACTTGACACACTAGGAAGTAGGTGCTCCTATCCCCATGTTTCACGTGGGGAAACTGAGGCTGGGGAGAGCTGCGGGACCTGACAACATGCACAGGTAGTGAGGGAACTCTGCTGGGCCCGATCTCTGAGAGGAAAGTGGCGGAGAAACCTAAAAGCCAGCCTGAGCAGTTAGTTCTTCTCGGGGCCAACGGACCAGAACTTTCTGGCAGAGGACACAGAGCAGGTGTCTCATCCCGGGCTGCCTGGGACTTCTTGAGTGTTCTCGCTGAAAGCCCTGTATCTGAGAGAGCCTCCTAGTCCTGGGAGCATGGAGACAGTTGTTCTGCGCCCCACCCACCACCCCGAGAAGGGCGAACACAGAGGAGTGTGTCGGATGGGTACCTTGATGCGGTAGCCCCAGCCTTTTTGGCACCAGGGACCAGTTTCGTGGAAGACAATTTTTCCATGGATTGGGGGTAGGGGGATGGTTTGGGGATGATTCAAGAGCAGGAAGGTTTGAGCTTCTTTGAGAATCTAATGCCACCGCTGCTCGGACCAGAGGGGGAGCTTGAGCAGTAATCGGAGCAACAGGAACTGGCTGCAAATACAGGTGAAGCTTCGCTTGCTCACTTGAGGCTCACCTCCTACTGTACGGCTGGGGTCCTAGCAGGCCAGGAGCAGTACTGTTCCTTGGACCCAGGGTTGGGGGCCCCTGCCTTGATGGGCGTTGGACACCCACCTGCCGTGGGGGTTTAAGACTATTTAAGGCTGAAGTTCATGGGCAGGATGAAAGATGCTTGCAAGGGGTCTTCTGGACAGCTCATCTGAGGCTCTGAGGACCACCAGCTTGATCCTCTCCTTTCTTCTCTAGAAATGATGTATAACCCCTGCCCCTGAAGTCTTTAAGAAAAAAAAATTATTTGGCTGCACCGGGTCTTAGTTTAGGCACGCAAGATCTTTAGTTGCAGCTTGCGGGATCCAGTTCTCGACCAGGGATCGAACCCAGGCTCTCTGCTGTGGGAGCTCGGAGTCTTAGCCTCTGGACCACCAGGGAAGTGCCTCCTGGACCAGCCTTTTCCCAGGTCCGCACTGGCCGAAATATGCCCCACCCCGCTGATACCCGCCGCGCCGGCTCTCACCCTGACCACACCAGATCCCCGAAGATAGTAAATGGAAAGACACTGAGGATCGTTTCAGCCTCTTGTCTCAGAGGGGGCTGAGCTCACTGGGAAGCAGTGTGGGGGGGTCGCTTATTGCCCAGTGCAGACCCCGGGCTGCTGGCGACCCAGGGTGGTGGGGAAAAGATGGGAAGAAGAGGAGGAAGGCAAAACTCCCGGCCAAAAGAAGTTCAATCAGATTTGTAAAGGGCACAATTTACAAATCCGTCACATATTTTACTAGGCTGGGATTTACGGATTAGCCTGTAATACTTAGGCGGCTTTTTGTAATAAAACCCTGAGCCCAGGCAGCCTTGGGGGAAGTGAGGAGGAGGAAGGGACTTCTCTCTCTATCTCGCTTTCATTTTCCCAGCATTTTTTGATCTAGGCAGCCCCATTAATCTGTGCTTTATCTGCCTATGGAGAAGGATTGAGCTCTTTATTGGATTTTTGTCAAGAATAAATGATTTAGTTTGGGATATTGTGGAAGCGATTTTTGTGGTATTACACCATCTAATAAATGAAACAGCAGGGATCAATTCCTTTCTTGCAATGTGTTCAACAGGCAGGGTGAAATATACCCCACAATTATTTGGTATTGCACTCTATAGATATTTATAACTGAGTAAGGCTGCATGTATATGGGTCTGCCCGGTTGTGGGCACCTGTCCGGCCAAGATGTGATTCATCAGGTCTAAAGCACGAGACTTGGGACCCACGCGACAGGCGGGCCAGATACCCAGATCAAGTTCACTTGAGCAGACAGGCCTGAGTACTGGAGAGGAGTCAGGTTTAGGGGTGAAGGCTGGAGGCGCCAGATGATGTTTACTAAGACCCTTGGCTGGAGTGCTTCTCCTGGAGAGATGGGAAACTGACAGGAAGGGAGGGATGTCACGGCCACAGCAAGCCTGACAGACTCCCAGGGCGGGGACACGGTTCAGAGGAGCCAGGGTTCCATCCGTCCCTGTCCTGGGTGTCCTGGCCCTCTCTCCCAAGACGACACTTCAAGGGAAGAGGTCTGGAAATACTTGGAGTTTGAAGCTGGCTTTCTGCCCAGGTAGGCTCTTAAAATTTATATCCCTTCATAAGGTTTACAAATATTTATTGAGAGCCTATTATACAACAATGCTTAGCACATGCCTGGGACAGAGTAAGCCAGAGATAGATAGTTGTTCACAGACTGACTGATAAACAGAAAGCTTTCAAGATGCCTGTCTCTCCCCCAAACCCACGTTGTTCTCATCAGCAGAAACGGGGAGTACAAAGAGGGAACAAGATATTAGGGCAAGATCGCCAAGCCCATTCACTCAAGCCCCTCCTCTAGAGAAAGATTAGAATTACTCCAAAAAGGGCGAGGTCAAGCGGGATTGTTGCTGTGTTCAGTCGCTAAGTCATGTCCAATCCTTGGCGACCCCAGGGACTGCAGCACACCAGGCTCCTCTGTCCACTCTCTCCTGGAGTTTGCTCAAATTCATGTCCATTGAATCCATGATGCCATCCAACCATCTCATCCTCTGCCGCCCTCAATCTTTCCCAGCATCAGCATCTTTGCCAATGAGTCGGCTCTTCACATCAGGTGGCCATGGTATTGGAGCTTCAGCTTCAGCATCAGTCCTTCCAATGAATGCTCAGGGTTGATCTCCTTTAGGATGGACTGGTTGGGTGTCTATGCTGTCCAAGGGACTCTCAAGAGTCTTCTCCAGCACCAAATTTCGAAAGCATCTATTCTTCAGTGCTCAGCCTTCTTTATGGTCCAGTTATTACATATGGACAACCACAGTCAATGGGGTGATAACAAAAACCAGTGGGGTGATGACCACAGCCAGTGGGGTGATAACTGCAGCCAATGAGAGGATAACTGTAGCCCACAGGGCTGTGATGGGCTGGCTAGGTGAGATCCTCCCTTGAGACTCTCGTATTATTTGATTGTACAAGGTCTGAGCTGTGCCTTCTGTCCCACGTTGAAGTCATTGTTAGTAGGTCTGTGTCCCTGTTTATGGGCTTGGAGTGTCTGATCTCTGAGTTACTGATTTCCTTAGGGGATTCATTTCCTTGACAGGCTCTGTCTCCCTGCCGCTTGCTCTGTAAACGTCGGCAGTGACAGTGAGACCTTACAGCTGTCTCAGTATCCTTCGTGTCATGTTTTTGTCCTATTTTGGACTGTCTCCACTGGCTGTGGGTTTTTTTTTCCTGCCAGTCAGAATTCTTGGAGCTTGATGGTGATGGGAGGGGAGTTTTAAGTGTCTTAGGCATGAAGAGTCTCTTCCTGCCCCCTTTGCAAAGAAAGAAGTAATGCTATGTGAGCCCAATTAAAAAATCCCGGACAGTTTCCACCCCTTTCCCCGACAGTGGCAGCTCAGAGGTTTTGTGTGTGCGTGTGTGATCAGCTGCTCAGTTGTGTTCAGTTCCCTGTGACCCCACAGACTGTAGCCCGCCAGGCTCCTCTGTCCATGGGATTTTCCCGGCATGAGTCCTGGAGTGGGTTGCCATTTCCTCCTTCTGACTGTTGGAATAATCCACATATAGTCATGCGGATGGATCACAAGCAGAAGCTAGCTGTGGTCAACAGTGGAGGCTGGGGTTGAGCTTGGGGTCCTATGGCATTATACCATTTGCTCAGCTCCCAGCCAGGGGACAATTATGAGAGGTTTGCTTCTGACTCCTGAGGCTGACTTCCAGAAGGTCAACCTGGGTCTTGGCCTTGGGCCCTTTGGGTTTTTTGATGTTCCTCTCGATATGCTCACTTGCTCACATCCCAGTGGATATGAAAGCATCAAGCAAGCGTTATTATTTCTACTACAGACTCCTTTGAAAGCTAGCTCCTTGGGATATAACACCTTTGTAGCAAGACAGTTATTGTCATCCCAACGTGTTATACCGAGATCTTGTCTTCAGAGGGAGTTGCCACTCTTGTTAGAAAACAAACATTTCCTACATCTCGGCGGAGAGCAGTGCTGTCTTCCGGCCGTGGCTCCGTGTCATCAGGGATGCTACTGTTTCTCCCGTGTTCCACATCCCCTGCATCGGAAAATCCTGTGGGTTCTACCTCAGGTCGTCCAGAATCCCACCCCCGCTCCTCTCCATTCCTACCGCCGCCACCCTGGCGGGGCCACGAGTATCTCCAGCTGGCTTTCCCGATTCACCTCTGCCCGGGGCAGCCCACTCTCAGCCAGCAGCTGGAGCTCAGAATCCCTCTCGTGTCCCCTCTCCCCACAGCAGAGATCAAGCCCTCACCGTGGCTTGAGGGACAGCGCTGACCACCGTCTCCCTGCCCATTCCTGTTGACCACAGTGGGAGCCCTGCCAGGGCGGCCACACAACCCAGGCACGCTCCTGCCTCAGGGCCTTTGCACTGGCCACCTGTTCCCCGGAAATGCTTCTCCTACAGAGATCTGCATGGCCGACTCCTTTATGTTCTCCTACAGAGATCTGCATGGCCGACTCCTTTATGGCCTTGAGGTTTTTTCTCAAACATCAGGCGGCATTGTATAGAGATTTGAGGACAGGCTGGAGCCACGTTGCCTGAGCTCACAACCCTTTCCTCCCACCCACCAGCCATCTGATGCTGCCAGTGTTATTTCAACTCGCTGTGCCTCAGTTTTCTCATCTGTAAAATGGAGATAATAAGGACATTCATTCACAAGGTATAATGAAGATGAAACAATGTAACACTTGTAAAGTACTTAGAAACTGAAGCTGAATAAATATGATATAAGTGAATAAAAGGAATAAATCAAATGAGGCTGACATGGACCGCAGTACTTTTTTTAACATTTATTTCTTCATTCATTTCATTGCATCAGGTCTTAGTTTTGACAGGCAGCGTCTTCAGTCATGGCATGCAAATTCTTAGTTGCAGCATGCAGGATCTGGGTCCCCTGCATTGGAAGCGTGGAATCTTAGCCCCTGAACCACCAGGGAAGTCCCCTGGACCACAGTAGTTAAACATGCAGTCAGTCCTCACCCAAGCTCCCTCCTCTTGTACTTTCATCCCATGGCATGCGTCACCTCTAACTTCTACATGATCTGCTTAGTTCTTACATTTACAATTTACTGTCTGTCTCCCTGGAACAAAATGGCCACAACATCAGCTCCTAGCAGCGGAAATCTTTGTTTTGCTCACTGATGTGCCTAGGACTACAGGAGGCATTCCGCAAGGTATTTGTGGAGTGAGTAACTACATTCCCTCCCACCCCCTCCCATTATAACCATTTTGAGTGCATGCTAAGTTGCTTCAGTCACGTCCAACTCTTTGTGACCCCATGGGCCATAGCCCGCCAGGCTCCTCTGTCCGTGGGGTTCTCCCAGCAAGAATACTGGAGTGGGTTGCCACACCCTCCTCCAGGGGATCTTCCTGACCCAGGAATCAAAGCCACATCTCCTGAACTGGCAGGTGGGTCTTTACCACTAACACCAACCTGGAAGCCCTATAATCATTTTAGAGACTTTTCAAAAGAATGCGTTTCTGGCTATATAAGGAAGCTCCCACGGTGGGAAGCCAGGCACGGCTGGAGATGCCATACTGAACCAAAGGGAATTCACTGTAAGTCTACATCTTGGGATGGGGTCCTCCAAAGCTGACCCTGAGATAAGGTGTGCGAGTTTTCTGCGGTCGTTGGACGACTTGTTGCAAAGCTGGTGGCGGAAGACAACACAAGTCTTTTATCTTACAGTTTCAGAGATCAGAAGCCCGAAATGAGTCTTAGGTGGGCAACATCGAGGAAAACACAGGGCCTGCCTTTCAAGAGGCTCCAGGGGAGGATCTGCTCCTTGCTTTTTCCAGCTTCTAAGGCTGCCTGTCTTCCTGGGCTGTGGCTCCCTTCCAGCCAGCAATCCTGTCGCTCTGAGTTCTGTTACCCTCATCACACCTCTGACCCTCCTGCCTCCCTCTCGTAAGGACCCTATGATTACAAGGGACCCACCTGAATAACTCAGGATACGCTCTCTGCCTCCAGATCTCCCCTTAGTCATATCTATGGACTCCCTGCTGTTGGTGGTTGTTTAGTCGCTAAGTCATGTCTGACTCTTCGTGACCTCATGGACCAGGCTCCTCTGTCCATGGGATTTCCCAGGCAAGAATACTGGAGTGAGTTGCCATGTCCTCCTCCAGGAGATCTTCCTGACCCAGGGATCAAGCCCAAGTCTCTTAAGTCTCCTGCACTGGAAGGTGGGTTCTTTACCACGAGCACCGCCTGGGAAGCCTGTATATATGTATGGTGTCAGTGGTTTAGTCGCTAAGTCGTGTCCGACTCTGGCGACCCCGTGGACTGCAGCCCACCAGGCTCCTCTGTCCATGGGATTTCCCAGGCAAGAATGCTGGAGTGGGCTGTCATTTCCTTCTCTCTCTATATATATCTATACATAGTCCTAATCTATATATATGTGTGTGTTATCATATGTGTAATATCTACACATGTGTGTACACATGTATGCACATGTGTATGCATACTGGTGGCTCAGTGGTAAAAAATCCACCAGCTAATGCAGGAGATGCAGGTTTGATTTCTAGGTCGGGAGACATCCTTCCTGGAGAACGAAATGGCTGTCCACTCCGGTATTCTTGCCTGGGAAATCCCATGGACAGGGAAACCTGGCAGGCTACAGTCCATGGAGTCACAACTTAGTAACTAAACAACAGCAACAGTATAAATATTATATATATACACACACACTACGTAAAAATTCTATAGACTATATACCAAATGATTATCAAAAGCTATGGCAGAAAACAGCTTTCATTTATAACATAATTCTAATTTATTTCTACATGGAGAATGTTTTATTTTGTACTTGGAAAAGGTTTTAACATCAAGAAAGATTTTAAACTACATGGAATAAAGGCAAATTGCAGGGAAGATGGAAAATCCATACATGCATAAAGAAGGAAACTTTTGATACATTTCTTCCTAGTTCTCTTTCAACACACGTGGCTTGTCCTGAATATGCAATTCTAAGTTCTCATTTTTTTTAACTTACTCTTATACCATGAGCATCTTCCAGGCCATTAAATATTCTTTGCATATGTATTTTTAATGGCTGCATAATATTCCTTCACAGCTATGCCATCACTTATTTATCCACCCTCCCATCAATTGCGCTCCTCACTCTCCTCATCACCGTCGGTTAAAACCTTAACTACTTGGATGAGAAATGGTGGCTTTCGTGGTCTCCAGTCAATGGCTGTATATCTGGAACATTTCAGTGAATATCGAAGTTGCTGCTTCATTAATATAAAAAGGGCACAGAAAGCAGATGAATGTCTCCGTGACACATCCCCCTGGAAGGAGCAGGCTCCCTCAGCATTGTGACCTCCTCTCAGTGCTATGCATGATCTCGCTTGGGTCCTTATGTCTTCCCTGGCCCCCCAGCTCCTGGCACATACCCTGAACAGAGCCAACTTACCCATTACTTTCTGAAAAAAAATAAGTTTGGGCTAAAAATAGGGTTGGTATAAGAGCTTAAATAATTTTCCAAAAATAGACCTTCCTAGGCTTGGTGGTCCGTCCCTTTCTATGGGAAGCCACCATTTGGCCAACAAAGATGGTGTGTGGGTTGGACCGGAACTGTCAGGAGTCAACAGAAGCAGAGAGAGAAGGGGGGGTTCATTATTTTAACAGGATTTCTAAGCACAATACTAGGGGTGCCTCCTTGCAGTTGCTCTAGTGGATGAGGGAGAGCGGGGGCTCGGGGGGCTGGGCAGGGGTGCACCAAGGGACAGCCCGCCCCTGCAGCTTGGCATTTTATACCCAGTTGGGAACTGGGGCCACGCATCTCTGGGGGAACAGGAGAAGCACTGACCTATTCTGGTTTGGTATCAACTCCATCACATTGGTAAGCCTAAAATAGCTTTCCTGTCTTCAGAATAAAAGCTTTTGCACTGAGCAGAATCTGGGAGAAGAGGTTAATTGAGGGTTGACTCACAATCTCAGGTTTGCAAAAAAAGAGGGTTAAGTGGAGACCTTTCGTAGCAGTTACTTACCCCAAAGCTCCAGCCTTTCCACCAGGCCGATGAAGCTGCCAGGGAGGGCTGAACCCTCCCCCAGCTCCATCTTGGTACCCAGGAACTGGGATGCTGAGTCCTACCCTCAGGGAATTATAATCTGTGGGCACTTCGTGATAAAGGAAAATTGTAAAAATCTGGTCCAGCTTTTTGGAGACTCCAGCTTCAGCCTTCCTTTCTTCCCCGAGCAGGAACGATGGATGACTGCATTAGTGACAGGGTCCACGGGACTTCAAAGTGAGATGGGGTTCAACTCACGAAGCCAATATGAAGCCAGCCATTGTTCAGGGGACTGTGTGTACGGAGCTGGATAAGACAGTCTGTGCGGTCATGTGGGTCTTGGTCTAGAAGGAACACTAGAAGGAACACAGACCTGAAAATAATTACAGTGGGGAGGGAGGGGGAGGCATACTGCTCATTCATTTATTCACTCAGCAGCTGCGGTCTGCAGTCTGCCGGGCATCACATTATATTGCGGGTTCCATGTGTCACTATGGACGTGGTCCCTGCCCTCAAGCAGCTTATAGCCCAGCAGGCAATGTGGTGCGTGCCTGCTAAGTCGCTTCAGTCTTGTGTCCAACTCTCTGCGACGCTATGGACTGCAGCCCGCCAGGCTCCTCTGTCCATGGGATTCTCCAGGTAAGAAACCTGGAGTGTGTTACCAGTTCCTCCTCCAGGGGAATCTTCCCCACCCAGGGATCAAACTCACGTCTCCTGCAGCTCCTGCATTGCAGGTGAATTCTTAACCGCAGAGTCATCGGGGAAGCCCAGGCAATGTGGACATTGAACAAATACAAACACAATACATCTTTGATTTTCATTTGTGATGAACGCATTAAAAGACATGCAGGGGGACTTCCTGGTGGCCCAGTAGTTAAGACTCTGGGCTTCTGATGCAGAGGGTGCGGGTTCCACCCCTGGTTGGGAACTAAGATCCCACATGCCTGCCACGTGGTGCAGTAAAAAAAACAAAAAGACAGACAGGGAGCTGTGAGTATGATGGAGGAGAGCTTGTGAGCTTAGATAATTTCCCCGAACAGGCTTTCCTAGGGTCCCTGTCTGTCCTCTTCTGTTTGCTGTGTGTACACACACCCTCCTTCTTCACCGGGCCCTGACTCTGGATCCCTCTGATCCCCCAGGTCCTGGCTGCCTGCTGGTGGGATGGGCATGGCCTGCAGCCTCTGGAGTGGGATGCTCGGTTTCAGAGCCCGCCAAATTGCCTCCAGGTGCCTCGGTTTTCTCCTCCATACAATGGGCAGAATATCCATGCCTAGTACCAAGGTTAGCTGTGCGGGTCCAATGGATGGATGGAAGCATGCCTCACACATGGTCCGTGGGCTGGAAGCTGCTCTTCCCACTATTTGTTTTGCGTGATGGCTAATTTCATGTGTCCACTGCACTGGGCCGAGGGATGCTCAGCTTGCTGGCTAAACATTCTGTCTGGGTGTGTCCACCAGAGTGTTTCTGGAAGAGATTAGCATTTGAATTGGTGAGCTGAGCAGAGCAGATGGTCCTCTCCAGTGTGGGTGGGTCTCCTCCAATTCACAGAGGGCCTGAAGGGAACAAAAAGGCGGAGAGCTTGAATTTACTGTCTGCCTGGTTAGCACGGAGATATCAATCTTGCCTCACCCTTGGCACTGCTGGTCCTCGGGGCCTCAGATTCTGACTGCAACCTTCATCATCGGCTCTCTGGCTTTCAGACCTTCAAACTACACTGCTGGCTCCTGGCTTCTCCAGCTCACAGACAGCAGATCATGGGAAGTCTCATAATCAGCCTCCATGATCATGTGAGCGAATTCCATGTAACCTATCTTCCTATCTGTCTATTTCTCCTGTTGGCTCCCTTACTCTGAAGAACTCTACTGCTTATGATTTCTCCTCCAAAGCCTTGTGACACAGAAGTTAGCACACAGTGATTTATGGCTTATCGGACAGAACATTTAGCGGTCTCACCCCTGGGTCTCACCCCGGAGCATGCAGCCAAGCCGCCTGGAGGGCTTGTTATTAATAGAACAGATTGTTGGACCTCACCCAGCGTTTCCGACTCCTTAGGTCCAGGGCTTCCCTGGTGGCTCAGATGGTAAAGAATCTGCCTGCAATGCAGGAGACCTGGGGTTGATTCCTGGGTTGGAAAGATCCCCTGGAGGAGGGCATGGCTACCTACTCCAGGATTCTTGCCTGGAGAATCCCATGCAGGGGAGCCTGGCAAGCTATAGTCTATGGGGTCTCACAGAACCGGACATGGCTGAGTGCACTTTCAGTTAAAGAGCAGGGCCTGGGGATGCTTATTTCTATCAAGCACCCTGGTAGTGATGCTGCTGGTCACGGTCCGGGGACCACACTTAGAGGACCACTCAAACGCAGACTTTATTTGCATAAACCTATAAATAGATCCATAGTTGAGCACCCACAATGTGCCTGCCCCTGTGTTAGGCACTTTCACATATATCTCACTTTATTATTTGCACAGCTCAGCAAGGCCCACTTCATCTTCTCATTTTTGGAAGATGAAGTTACCAGCACTCAGACACAGTACATGACTTGCCCAAGACCATGTGACTTGGAAGTGACGGAGCTGGTCTTGAGTTCTGACCTCTGGGTGTCCTTTTCAACGTTCTGCTCTCTCCATGGCTTTTGGAAACTGATCTGGGGACAGAAAGAGTGCCAGGAGGAATCTGATGAGGAGGAGGAATCTGACGAGGAGGAGGGAACTGTCTGGGAAAGGTGTCCTACAGGCAGATGAGACCATAAATGTGTGATGCTTGTTGTGGAGATGAGAGAAATGCACCCAACTAAGAGGTCCAGACAGGCTCAGCCAGTTAGTTGCAGATTTGGAGTGGAATCCGCCATAGAGTTTCCCTGGCAGCTCTCGGGGGCTGGGGACCTGGAACTCTGGCCTTGGTGACTCCCCGTGATTCAGGAGTGGCCACACACCCCCAGCTGAGCTGAACAAGGTAGGCTGTTCCCCAGCCTCTCCCCCACCCCTGCCCTTCCTCCCAGCAGCCCAGAAAACAGATTGTTGTCCATTAACAGGAGAGCAGCATCGCTCTGAAGCAACCACTCAGCCACTAAGACTTAGACATCATGTTACAATTTTGACAAATAGGACACAAGTGCCCGAGGTACCAAGAGCCCTCAGTCCAGTCCCAGCCGCCGGCCTGAATGAGGAAGAGGGAATGGGGGTTTTGGCTAAGAGAAGCCCAGCACAGGGGGCCCCTCCATGTGCCACTCTGCCAGCCTTTCATCTGCAAGGAGCCTGGGTTTGCTTCCTGAGTCAGGCCTGGCCCCATGGGAGCTGACGGCCAGGAGAAGGAGACTGCGGAACAGTGGAAGACCTCACTCTTACCACCAGCTTTTAATCTCACCTGCAGAGCTGCATGACTCTCCCTAGTCCTGAATCCAAAAGCTTCCAGGGTGCTGATTTGCATGTGATTTGCATACGATCTGCATGCTACCCTTTTTCCTCCCTTTCTCTGTGGGATTGAAAGTGAAGTGAAAGTGTTAGTCGCTCAGTCGTGTCTGACTCTTTGTGAGCCCATGGACTGTAGCCCGCCAGGCTTCTCTGTCCATGGGATTTTCCAGGCAAGAATACTGGAGTGGGTTGCCATTTTCTTCCTTAGGGGATCTTCCCGACCCAGGGATCAATCCTCTCATGCATTATAGGTGGATTCTTTACTAGTGTGCCTCTGGGGAAGCCCCCAGGTCAATTACCAAGTAGCAGAAAATGCCACTTGACGGTAACCTCCATGGGTATGATCACATTGGCTTTTGCATTGTTTCATCCAGTGTCCAGTGTCTGGAACACAGTAGGTGCTGAGAGAGGGCAGCTGTGGACCAACACGTGGAGGAACGGGCGCTGGCTGTGATGGGATTGACTGCCCATCCTCCTCCCCAGCCTGCCATATTGGGCGTTAGAATGCAGTGTTTCTGGCATTGGAGCAGAGACTGGATTTGGGAAAAGGACTTTTTTCCCCAGTGAAAAAGCATCCTCACGCCCCTTGATAATCAAACTCCCTTCCTTGGCAGAGAGGATGGAGAGGAAGAGAAAAACTTTCACTCCACAGAAGGGCATCTGCCAGTTTCCCACATAGAGATGGGATTGAAATAGCTTTTTCAGATCCTCCCGTTAAGCTGACACATGTGGCCCCCTCCAACCCTCCACTGGGTTCCCTCCCAGCAGCACTTATCTCGGCTCCAACAGAACGGCTCTATCTCCCTGCGGCTCACGGCTGTCTTGCTTCACAATAGAGAGAGGCTCCCTCCCCAAAGAGGGTCTGGTGCAAACAACATCAGAATACAGATGGGTTGGAGTGCTGGAGGGTGGGTAGGGGAGGAGAGGGAAGAGGAGGTGAGGAGAGGACCATCCCTCCAAGTCTGCATCAGTCTGCCTACGCCTGGGGACATGTCCTTGGGGATGAGAAGTACAGGGCCGGGGCTGAGAGTGATCTGGAGATGACACAGCTAAGAAGCATAGCTTAAAGTTGTGGAAGGTAAATGCCACTTCTAGGCCAGCACTGCTCCCCAGGCTTGGGAAGGAGATAATGAATTATTACCCAAGGAAATGAAACTGCTAATAAATTCAGAAGCAAAGCTGAGGGAGGTTAAACTCCATTTTTTAAAGGGAGCTGATGATTTATAAAGTTCCCTCTCTCCTTGCCTCCTGGGGCTCCATCAGGGACCCTGTTCCTCCTGTCTCCGGCACAGGCTGCCCCCGACACAGTCCCCGGGGCCGGGTTTCCAGCTTTTCCCCCATGAGACACGCCTACCCAGTGGCAGTATAAAGCCCAAACTGGGCTGAGATTTGGGCCAATTGATTTTGAGAGTTCAGTCCCCAAGGACTAAGCCAGAGGAAATTTGTCTTTCTAAGAAGTCTATTCTGACCTTTGAGAAAACAAATGAGAGGCAGAGCGAGCAATGGGCAATCAGGCTCTGGAGCTTGGCCCAGGGCAAGGGGCAGCACCCACGTGGAGTGACCAGTCATCTTTGCCTCCCACCGATGGCCCCGCCTCCCAGTGGCAGCCACGCCTCCCACTGAGGGCCACACCCCCATCGATGGCCACGCCTCCCACTGAAGGCCACGCCTCCCAGGGGCAGTTCCTCTTTGGGGACTTTTTCAGGCTAACTTTTTAGCCCTACAGGTGTCAGGCGTCAATCCTAATCCTTCCTTGGTTTCCATTCCCAAAACCTTGCCCCCCCCGCCCATCTCGGCTCCCCTCCTCTTCGTGAAGCCATCAGGTCCCTCGCTGCCTGACCTCACTGCCCGATTCCCCGGCGACAGGGCTGTGATGTGACTCGTGGAGGCCCGCGAGCCTTCAGGTGGGTAGGACGGGCCCCGCAGCTGCCCAGGAAGAGGAAAGGAACACGGCTCTAGCGTCTGTGCCGTCACCAGTACCTGGGAATCAGGGAGGGGGCAGCGCAGGTAGAGGAGGGCAGGTGGAAGCTTGCAGCCCTGCCTAACTTCCCCTGCCCTGATGCAGCCCCAGCTCCCGAGGGAAGGCGGAGGCTTTCCAACCCCCTTCCCCCACACTCCTGCCCGGCAGCAACGATTTAAACGCTTCTTGAGTCCTGGAGGCACTCAGTTTCTCCAATGAGCCCATTCCTACAGCCTGCCCCACACCTTCCGAGGGTGTGACGTAGACAGAGACTGCCCTGGTCAGCTGGTGGGCCTGCCTCCAGCAGAATCAGGCTCCAGGGTCCCCTTCTCAGAGTCTGGGGTCTGCAGGAAGCCTCTGTGCCAAGTGCTCTCACAGCTGGCCTCAGCTAGGACCAGGGACACGAGTTCGGTGATGGGAAAGCGACTCCCCCAGCCCCCCTGTTTCTGGTCTCTTCTGTTTCTGCCAGCTCCCAGGAGGATAATACAGCCTCCCTATGGAAGCAACAGCTCTGGCCAGCAGGCTCTCCGTGGTCTGAATAGCCCACTTCCACCGAGTATCAGGTAATTTGCTTGCAGCCTGTATTATGTAGACAAATCAGGCTCTGTTGGACTTCAGGTGTCCCAATTACCTGAGCAATTTGCATGTTTATGAGTGAGGGGGATTGAACACCAGCTCAAAGCAAATGGAAATGTCTGACTTTGGAGGCCCCGGAAGCCCTCCTGTGCCCCTTTGCTCACCACCGCCAGGATGAGGGGCGGGGAAGCCCGCAGCCTCGCAAAACCACAGAGCTGGCGACGGAGGAGTCTCGACCCGTCTCAGGGCGTGACCTTACCTTAGTTTCTCCCCCAGGATCTGTCAGAAACCCAAAACAATGGCGCTGCTAAGAACAACTCCAAAGAAAAGTGAGAGAAGAAAGTGAGGAAAATCTTTATTATTGATTGCTTATACCTAAGGAAAGAGAGGAGAGAGAATTCCCTGTAGCCCAGCCAGGAGATGAAGAGTTAATCCTATAATCTAGTCTGCCAGGGAGAAGGAAGGACTGAAACTATTTTCAAGCTGAATCGTGCGTGCAGAATGCTTGATGCCTGGGGGTGGAGCCCAGGATCCTGACTGTTTGAAAGCACCCATTGGGCGCGCTCAGAGCGTATGGAGCCCTGTTCTCAAGGTTCCTTGGAATTCCGAAGTTCCCAGGGGCGTTCTGCTACCTTCTGTTAAAGAAAGGATGATCACCCCCTTTTAATTTCTTCTGTGCGCCAGCTCCCCTCACCCAGGCCACAGCTCCCCACTGGGCTCAGTGAAGCACCTGCAAATGCCCGGTGACCTTTTCAGAGTTAGACCAATTACACTCCAGTGCAACAGCTTAAGGAATGCAAAGCAGCCCATGCCAACTCTTCTAGTTGATCTGAGTAAGAGCCAAAGCCACCCCGCGGGCCCTGGCTATGTACTGGAATCATCTAGGGAAATTTTGTAGCTACCGGTGCCTAAGTTCTATCCCCAGGGAACGTGATTTCACTGGTATTGGAGACAGTGGCAGTTTTTAAAAGCTCCCACCTGACTTAAACATGTATCAAAGCCTAAGAACTGCTGAGCTGGAGGATTTGGGAGTTTTGAATTATTGAATGGTGAGTCTTTGGGCTGAAATTGATCAAATTTGATATTCTGCTAAAGGGAAGGCACGCTTCATGTTCTATTTACCTGGTAGGCTGCCATCATGAAACAAAATAATGGTGGCAAGGTTTTCTTTTGGATATTAGTTTGCATGTGTGTGTGCTAAGTTGCTTCAGTTGTGTCTGACTCTGTGACCCTGTGAACTGTAGCCTGCCAGGCTCCTACATCCATGGGGTTCTCCAGGTAAGAATACTGAAATAGGTTACCATTTCCTTCACCAGGCAATCTCCTCGACTCAGGAGTTGAACCTGTGTCTCCTACTTGGCGGGTGTATTCTTTACCACTGAGCCCAGGAACTATACTTAAGAGACTACACTGGTATTTCATTCATTCTTTCCAATCAGGTACCAGATGGGTATCATCCCCATCTGACAGATAAAGAAACTGAGGCTCAGAGATGAAGACACAGCTATCGAGTGTTAGGAGACAGTTATCCTTGGGCCTCTCACATTCTGTTTTCTTGCAAGCAGACTTGCAGGCTACCTCTGTTCTGATCTCTGTAAGGATGCTTGCATGGTGAATAGCATCGAAAGACATAATGCCACCCTCTGCAGTCCAGGGTAGGCATGCTGACTGTCCACTTTAAAAGACTCAGGTTCCCTAAGCTCGGGGTTTGTCTCCCCTCACACACTCTACAGTGTATGCCCAGGTACCACCTGGCCTTCTTTGCAATGCCTTGTGGGAACTGTGGCTTAAGGAACAGTTGCAAAAACACCACCACTCTGGTTACCCTGGTTGCTGTGATAAATGGTCCCCTATCTCTGACTGGGTGAGGTTCATGTCTTCTGCTAACATTAAGGAAACTGTAGCAGGGCAGGCTAACATCTTAACTTGTGGTGGACTGGGCATCTTAATTTACTTCTGTTTTGAAAGCCTGTACACTTAGGAGATGGATAAGCCAGAGGTGATATTAAAACAAAGCAAAATACATATTCCAGATCAGTGATTGCTTTTCCCCTAGATAGAAAATAACAACACAAATCAGTTCCTGTTTCATTCATTCATCTTTTTTATGAGCTGAATAAACAAATTCAATCTGCAACATGGATTAAAAGAAGGGACTTCCCTGGTGGTCCAGTGGTTAAGGCTCCACTCTCCCAATGCAGGGGGCTGGGTTTGATCTGTGGTTGGGGAACTAAGATCCCACATGCTGCATAGCATGATCAAATAAACAGATATCTAGTGAATTCAATTCCTTAAATAGATCCAAGGCTTTAGAAAAAAGTTACAAGAAAGGTAAACTTTGGGTACATAAGAGTACTCTAGTGGTTCCAAATTCTACTTGATTTTAAATTCCATCAAGCTATCTCCTTTTTTCTCTCTGAGAACATTTCAACTGATTCTATCAAAACAGCCTCTAGGCTTGATAAGCACATCTGGGTCTTGGCTTTGCCTCAGCACCAAACCCCACGCATCCTATTGTCAGACCCTGATCACCCCTTTTACCTACCCATATTCCAAACTGCAGAGAGACGATTTTTCCTCTTGTGTTAACACTACTGGCCCCTTCGTTGGTGACCATTTCCCTTTGAGGTCAGAATCTTTAAAGGATAGTTTATAACAAGACTGAGTCTCTTCCTCAGCCTCTTTTAACCCAGTTCTTAACTTAAACCAATTCAGTTATTAGGTAAGCATCATTTCCTTTCATACTAATTATCTTCTCCTCTGGAGGAGGGCATGGGAGCTCACTCCAGTATTCTTGCCTGGAGAACCTCATGGATAGAAGAGCCTGGCAGACTACAGTCCACAGGGTCACAAAGAGTCGGACAGGACTGAAGTGACTTAGCACGCACGCATGCACACCTTCTCGTCTAATGAATAAGAATTTAATATGCGACAGTAATTTCTAGTGCCATCTTCATTAGAATTTTCAGCTGCTAATTATTATTATTAAAATTATTAAAACTAACTACTATTTATATGCCAGGCACTTTTAAAGTGCTTTATAAAGGGTCTTAAATCGACTCAACAACCCTAAGTATTTTCACTCGAAGAAAATGGGGTTTCCAGGAGGTTGGATGTTTTGTCATCGGAGCAAGGAAGTGGTAAAGCTGGAACTCAGAGCTATGTCTGTCCAGCCCCAAAGCTACACTTTCCCTCCCTTCTACCCCAGCTGCCCTTTTTGTAAACAATTTTCTTGAGATATAATTCGCAGAGCATACAATTCACTCATTTAAACAACTCAGTGGCTTTAGTCTATTTTCAGAGATGTGCGCTTCCGTCACCATAGTCAATTTTAGAACATTTCCATCACATCCGAAAGAAACGCTATCCACTCTCGTTATCACCCTCCGTCTCCCCATCATCCTCCTCAACCCTAACCAACTGCCTTCTAGTGAAGCCTCTTTCTAAAAAAGCCAAACCTTTCTTCCCTCTCCATTGCGTATCAGAGTGTATTTATATTCATTTGTAAATTGATGACTTCTTTGGGTTACTGAGAAGGTTAAGAGTTGCAAAAACAACAAAAAGCAACCCGTGTGGCTTCTCACTCATATTCCCCAGGTTGGTTTTTTGTTCCTCGTTCTGCCCAGAGACCACCAAGAACCTCAGAAGGGCCAGGGGCCGCTCAGGTGACTGTGCCGCTGCCTCCCGCACCTGGTGCCGGGAAGTAGCTCTTAGATCTGCGGTGACGGCCTTTGAGGATGGGGACCCCAGAAAGCTTCTTCCTGCCTGGACTCAAGCCTTCCCTCTATGACAGAGAACCGCCCTCGCCCTCTCCCCTCAGACAATCCCACCCCCCTGAAGTCGTCCCTCATCAGTCCTTCCTGTGAGGGCTGGCTCCATGGCGGGGCTGATCTTGCCCAAGGAGGGTCTTGTCAGCAGCAGCCTAGTGTCCATCCGACTTTGCAGGAAGAGAGGTCTGTGTATGTGCCCGTTTGGAGAAGGACTCACGTGCTTGGAGATTGGTTGGAGATACAGGGAGCCCCGGTGGGGTGGGGAGCATGCGGGGAAGGGACACAGGGAAGGGAAGATGAGCAGGAAGCCAGGAAGCCAGCGCCCTGGCAGGAGACTGGCTCTCCGTGATGTAGGTAAATTCCTACATTTGGTGAGGGATCCAAAACGGTCCCATCTGAGGGTTACAGGCAGGTGCCCAAGGCATCTCCTGTAGCCTAGCCCTGTTCTAACTCCTGCATGCATGTGTGCACACGTGCATACACGTGCATATGCACACACAGGCACACACATGTGCATGCATGCACACACATACACGCACATGCACAGACACACACGCACACACAGTGAGTAGGATGGGAATGCAGCCTCCACAGAACACAGTCCTCCATCCCTGGGCTCTCCTCCTCCCGACAATAATCAAGGCTCACCTTTCCGTAGTAATGAGAAGCAGCAAGGTGTTTGATCCACCTTTTACCTACATCTTTTGCTTCCAAAGCTGGAGAGTTTCCCACCAGGCTTTGCAAAGAGTATAGGACCCCAGACAAGATCGCTTGTGGGTGGACTTGCTCCAGGATGAAGGAATAAGCTCCTCCATTGCTTTGGATCTAGAGGAAGGGACCTCAAGTTTGCAAAGCTCATCAGAGAGTCTGGCTTTCAAGCTTCGACCTGACTGTTCTTCCTGCTCCACCCACAATCACAGGCCCTGGAGAGTCCAAGGCCGGCAAGTAGCCTGGCTGAGTTGGAAAGACCAGTCATCTTCCTCAGTTGATCCTTTCAAAGCCCGTGTGCACTGGGGGCACCTCTTCTCCAGGAATGGAATAGAACACTGGAGTTCTGGGCAGCCCAAGGCCATGTCGACCTTGTTGCAGGATGTTCATTCATTCATTCACTTATTCATTCATCCTCGGACTCGTTCATTCATCACCTTCAGGGCTCAGGAACTGAGGGGACCATGGCAATGAGACAGTGACAAATATGCAAACCTGTCCGCCTTCTTTCAAAGACCTCAGTGAGTCCAACATGGTCTAGAATCCCTGGTCCACCTCCTCAGCGGCTCCTTGCTCCGTGCCTCTGTGTATGTCTCCGCACATCAGTAGACTGCGAGCTCACTTAGGAGAAGACCCGCGGCCCTGTTCACCGCTGTATCCTTGTAACCCAGCATCGTCCCTGGAACCCAGAAGGCGCCCGATAAATACTTGTGAATGAATGGATGGATGCGTGCCTTGGGGCAAAAGGCAGATCCTTGTATGTGTTTTAATGTATTTCTATGTCTCTGTTTTTGGGTATCAGTGCACATAATTCTGTATCTGTGTCATTTTTTATACTGTATGTAACTGAGTATGCGTGTGCATGTGTGTGTGTGTGTGTGTGTGTGTGTAATTTGTTAATAGACAGTCTTTCCTTCACAATATTTCAAGAGAATGAACATTTCTGCTTCTGGTATCTGACTTCATAACCCCAATCTGCATTTTCCACTCACTTCCAGCTCCCAGATTTTCAAATATTTATACTCCTATATTTAAAATCTGTGAGATCTTTCTCTTTCTCACCCTGCTCTCTCTCCCTCCTCCCCACCCTGCCATCAGCTCTTCCTCTCCACCTTATTTCCTCTTTTCTCCCAGATACATACAGGTGTTGGTGAAGAAATTGCCCAACAGTTTCACGTCCAAACTGGGGTCATTGAGGGACACAAGTGAGCCACCACCGTGATCCTTTGACAAATCCTGGATGTTGAGCCCAGCCGGGGGTGCATAGAGACCCCAGTGCCCCTCCCCCAAACCTTGGTGGCTCTGAAGAGGGTCTACCCTCGAGGAGGGAGCTTCCTCCGGCTGCAGCAGAGCTTCTTAGGAGGAGGAACTAATTGGTATTTGTCCAGGGCTTCAGCCAGAGGCATTGGCTAATTACCAGGGTTGCCTGGATTTGTGGAAGCTTAGGGTCTTGTTTGGAGAAGGCAATGGCACCCCACTCCAGTACTCTTGTCTGGAAAATCCCATGGATGGAGGAGCCTGGTAGGCTACAGTCCATGGAGTCGTGAAGAGTCGGATACGACTGAGCGACTTCACTTTCACTTTTCACTTTCATGCACTGGAGAAGGAAATGGCAGCCCACTCCAGTGTTCTTGCCTGGAGAATCCCAGGGACGGGAGCCTGGTGGGCTGCCGTCTATGGGGTCGCACAGAGTCGGACACGACTGAAACGACTTAGCAGCAGCAGCAGGATCTTGCTCAGGGAGGCTGAAAGACCCTGATGCTGGGAAAGAAGGGGGCGGCAGGATGAGATGGTTGAATGGCATCATCGACACCATGGACATGGGTGTGAGCAAACTCTAGGGGATGGTGAAGGACGGGGAAGCCTGGCGAGCTGCAGTCCGTGGGGTCGCAAAGAGTCAGACACGACTTAGCAACTGAACAACCATGATGTCTTAGAGCTCTGACCTGAAGGCAGAGGGGACCCCCAGGCGGCCCCTCTCCATCCTGCTGGCTGTAGCAGAGCCTGACCAGCAGAGATCTACCAAGGGCAGTATTAATCCCTGGACCTGATCGGTTAGGATTTTGAGAAGTCCTAAATGAAGTGAGGGCCTGTTGACTTTCAGTGTGAGAGTCTCATGCTCAGGGATCACTCAAATACTGAATACTGTTCTGAGGAACTCAGGGTGTGGCTTCTGCTCTCCTCCCCTGTCTGTGGATCAATGAATAAGGGAGGCTGATGTTCTCAGTTCCACATCTGGGCCCATAAGGGCCTTGCCATTGCAGAGCCAGTGAGCCAAAGACACACAGACGCGCGTGTGGGCACACACACACACACACACAAGAGACGTCCCGAAGAATGGACAACAGAAAGGGCCAAGATGGAAGCCATCAGGACAATTCATGGGGGCAGGTGGCACCTGAGGTCTCCCTGTGGTCCTCTCCCCTCTGGGCTCTTGTTCATCTTGCTCTGGGCCCTGGGAGGTTGACCTGAATGAACCACTCCCGTGCTCCGTGACTTCCAGCTGGGTTCAGCCAGTGGAGCCCCGGCCAGAGATCATGCGGAGGGAGGAGAAGGAGGCCAGCTGTTCGTTGCTCTGGCCATCACCCTGGAGTGTCAGCTCTGGGTGCCCGAGTCCTTCCCCCAAAGTCCAGTGCTCCTCTCGTGACAGCCTCTGCCCTTAGGCTTCCCTCCTGAGTTATGGACTGGTCCCTCCTCTCGTCCTCTTGGCTTGGGGTGGTCAAAACTCCACTGCCACCACCCCTGGATTCCTGGCTCCTGTCTGCCCTCACCTTGTCAAATAATCCCTTTTTAAGTAAACCCTCCCCAAATGACCTAATCTGAATGTGTCTCCAGTCGGCGCTATAACTAAGAAATAACAGGGTGGATCAGGGAGATCTGTTACCTTGAATTGGACTTGATCAGGGACTCGGAGCCTGTCAGTTTGTCTTCGTTATTGCTAGCATATGAGTGGATGCAGAAATGCTGTCTCTCCCATTTAAAAAATATCTCTTTACTACTCTCCCTAAAACTACGGGTTTCCTAGGTTGCTACATGCATGTGTGCGTGCTAAATCACTTCAGTAGTGTCTGACTCTTTGTGACCCCATGGACTGTAGCCCACCAGGCTCCTCTGTCTATGGGATTCTCCAGCAAGAATACTCCAGTGGGTTGCCAGGCCCTTCTCCAGGGGATCTTCCAGGCCCAGGGGTCGAACCTGCGTCTCTTATGTTTCCCGTTGGCATGTGGATTCTTTACTACTAGTGCTACCTGGGAAGCCCAGTAGGTTGCTAGACGCACTGTAAATCTGGGTTTCTCAAACCAGTAATCGTCCCAGAGGGGCAGAAGTGTCAACGGGTTATTGATCAATAAATAACTTTCAATAGTTTGTTGATAAGCCACTGGGTCACTTTTTGACACCCATCTTCATCTTGAGGGGAAATCTCATAAGAAGCAGCTCAGATTGCTTGGAACTTTTATTGACCTGCTGTGACTTCTGACTTCATGGAAGTTGGCTAGTGGCCAACAGTTATGAGCTGAACGTAGGCGGCTCCGTCATATTCTGAGTGTCAGACATGGTGCGAACAGTCATTCAGCAGATCTGGGTATACAGTATTGAACAGCATAAAAGAAGATTGCGCTCTGGCCTCTTCCTTTGGAAAACATATCTTAACGAGGTGAGACTCCTTTCAGATTATCTCGATTCACGCCCTCTTATTATAGAAAATAGAAAAAAAGGGTGAAGAGCTTCCTTTTTGCTTTGCTATTACTTCATTTCCACAGGACAGAAGTGAGCCCAATCAACAGCAGCTTCTATTGCTTAACTATTTTCAGAATGACTGGCTTAAGAATAACTAGTCTAGGGACCTCCCTGGTGGTCCAGTGGCTAAGACTTTGCACTCCCAGTGCTGGGGGCCTGGGTTTGATCCCTGATCAGGGAACTAGATCCCATGTGCTGCAGCTAAGATCTGCTGCAGACAAATAAATAGTTTTTAGAAAGAAAAACTAGTCTAAAACGAAGCAATTTGTGTTGGGTAGATGTGCCTACCCCCCATCCAACACAGTGGGTTCTGAGCCCAGTAATTCTGTATTCCAAATTAATTTCTTTTGTCATCTAAGCATGCATGCTGTAATTGCCCTGCAGAATTTATATTTTCCTCCGCCCTTAAAATCAGAGGGCTCCCCAGGTGGGGCCAGTGGTAAAGAATCTACCTACCAATGTGGGAGATACAAGAGACGCAGGTTCGATCCTTGGGTCAGGAAGATCCCCTGGAATGGCAACTCACTCCAGTATTCTTGCCTGGAAAAATCCCATGGACAGAGGAGCCTGGCAGGCTACAGTCCATGGGGTTGCAAAGAGTCAGACACGACTGTGCACATATGTAGAATAATAGAATAAAATCAGAGGAGCCAAGATCTTCATAGATTTATTTATGGCCGTGGAGAGGACCTGGTAACTCTTGCTTTGAAAAGCAGCCAGACTCAAGTCATCCTGTAAAACCTTGGGACTTTGAGTGTTCGCCTGCCAGGATAGAGTCAGATTGCTTAGTTCTCCTGTTCCTACTCCCCCAGCCTCCATCCACACCTCCTCCCAGAACCGGCTGCAGAGGAGCCAGCCAGGATGAGCTGGAGGTTGTCAGGCTCGGACTGGCCAGGGGCCCAGAGGGGCGGGTACCAGCTGGGGCCCTGCTTCAGCGAGGCAGTCTGCGCTGTGCACACCGGGCCGGGGGTGGCCTTCCCACCCAGCCGCAGCGGCTGCTCGGCTAGAAGCTGTCCGCGGTGGATTCTTGCCACTCATAATCCAGTCTTTACGGGTGGGAAGAAGCCTCATCCAGACATACTCGGGGGGTGGAAGGCCCTCACTTGACCTTCGTGTGTCCTTTCCTACAGGAACTCTGGGGACACTGGCCAAGTTCACTTGGTCAAAAGACTTTGCTTCCACTCTCGCTGTCTCACCCATCATTCAGAACTTAATGTCTTATATGAAAACACAAACGGTAGTGAGAGAATAGAATCCTTGGAGAAGGTGCCCGGATGGAAGGGCTTTAAAGTCCCAAAGTCAGTAAGCAGAACTGCAACACCTTTGTAGCCAGCAGTGTGAACCCAGGAGGGTCTGAGGGTTGATCAGGGTAGGGGAGAACCATGTGCGTCCTGGGGCCAGAGCTCCCGTCTCATTCATCAGAACTCTTCCAACCTGGACTTACTCTCCCTGGTCCTGCTGCAGATAAACTTCTCTTAGCTGGTCCCTCTACACTTGCAGGCTCTGGGTATCTCAGATTCACCCATTTAGTTGGATTCTTGGACTTAGAGTTCTCCCAGAGTCTTATCAGCTATGACTCTGTCATTTTTCAGCTCCAAGGAGAGCAGAGCAACAAATAACACACTTTGGTGTTTGCACGATGGATATAGATTTCAATCAGGAAGAGCTTATTGACGAGAAGGTCGTGAAATGGACAGTCAAGAAGAGTATTGTACCTGGACTTCAGAGATGTCTAAACGCCAAAGGATCTGTCTTTATCTGGGGAGACCATGGAACCAATGCAGTATCTATGCTTCTTGGCCCATAGCTTCCCTAGAGGCCTCATCTTTGGCTTAAAACAAAATGTGGAGGCATCTGCTTCTAGGACAGTGTGCTCCTTGCTTCCTGGGATCCTGGAGCAGAGATCTGGCTCAGTCAGAAATATTGCCCCTTTCCAGAGATGTCGTCAATACGGGCAACAGTCAGGGAGATGGAGACAGAGGATGGGGAACTGTGGTGATTTTCACCCAGAGCTGGAGAACCGTGTGCCGCCATCAGGTCGCACAGAACAAAGTTCAACTGTAATCACCAACCCACTCGCTCCCCTGTAAATTAACCATGTCACACCTAATTCCTCTCGGAGGTTTAACATCGCTTACCCCCTCCAACTAATGAGGATCGGAAGGACATTTGGAAGTCATCCGGAGCCGTGACCATTCTCCTGGACCCTGCATTTCCAGCTCCAGATGGACTTGATGAGCGTTGAGGGGCACACAGCTGTTTCCAGACACCTGGCTTAGCTTCAGAACCTCAGATCGTAAAAGCCATCTGGCTCATCCGTCCAGTGCAGGGTGGGGTTCTCCCCCCAATCACGCCTGCCTGCGGCATCCCCGTGTGCACCTACATATTTCCAGGAAGAACCAGGAAGATCCGTCAAGATGACGTGGTCCCTGTTCCTTAGGAGACTACAACCTGGGTGAAGGGCAGACGCCAAAGGTGCTGGGGACTCTGCTCGATGTTATGTGGCAGCCTGGATGGGAGTGGAGTTTGGGGGGAGAATGGACACATGTATGTGCATGGGTGAGTCCCGAGACTGTTATACCTGACTATCTCAACATCGTTTGTTAATGGACTAAACTCTAATATGAAATAAAAAATTTTTAAAGAAAGAAAAAATAAGTAAATGTTCCATATGTACTTGAACAAAAAAAGGGCTGGGGATCTTAAATGGCTATAGACTGTGTCACCCCTACCGTAGGACATTCTAGAAAAGGCAAAACTCGGAGACAGTGAAGAAAAAGTCAGTGGTGCCAGGGTTCCTGGGTAGGGGGGAAGAGGTGAACAGGTAGACACGAGGGACTTTGGGGGAAATGAAGTTATTATTCTGTATGTCCCTGGAATGAGGATACTGGACGTTATGCTTGTTTCAAAACCCATACAACGTACAACACAGAGAGTGAATCCTTGTGAAAACTGTGGGCTTTATTGAAGAATTCTGGGTCAACGTTGGGTCCTCGGTTGTAACAAACATACCACACTGATGCCAGGTGTTAATAGTAGAAGAAATGGGGGTGGGAAATCTTTGTATTTTTCTTTGCTTCACTGCTGGCGGGATCTCAGTTTCCCAACCAAGGCCTAAACCTGAGCCCCTGGCAGTGGAAGTGTGGAGTCTTAACCACTGGATCACCAGGGAAGTCCCTCCACTCCATATTTCTGTAAACCTAAAATTGCTCAAAATAATAAAGTCTATTCATTTTTTTTTTGAGTGCAAGGAGGAGTGGGAGAATTCTGGGAAGTTTCCCTGAAAATGGTGAGTTACAGAGCAGAAGAAGGTGACCAGAAGGAGGAGAAGGAAGGCCTGGGAGACCGCCTTGATTTCCCAGAATTTCTTAAAGACGCTCCTGCCCACTCAAAGCCCAAATCTGCCTCTTTCTTGGACCTGGCAAGGATTCCGTTAAGTCAGAGATCCTGCAAGAAGCAGGGTGGGAAGTAAGAGAAAAGAACTTAGGGGAAGATAACCATCAGGGACCAGTTCTCTGGTACCAGAGGCACAAACCACAAGTGCAATTACTCAAAAAAAAAGAACTTGAAATTAAAAAATGATTCCAAGCCAAGGAGGGGAGCACATAAGTTACTGCAGCCCCGAGACATTTATGAATAATACAAATGCCGAGAGGTGGTGAAGCCGGAGCGCAGTTAATTAATATGTACAGGCGTAGAGATGCCCTTGAAAAACAATAGTGCTGGTTCTCCCTCGCTCGAAGTAAAAATATTTCCAGAAAGACTGACACGTTTATTATTTTCTAACATAATTACCTTATTGTGGAGCATTGGTAATGGAACCCATTAGAGGCGTTAAGCACCTGCCCGGCTCCCCTGAACGCGGTTTGGTTCCAGGATGCTGGGGAGGGCAGGTAGGAGGCGGCTGGTGGGGTGTGGCAGGTGGGCGGAGGGGGCGTCCCTGGGGAGCACTGCAGCTCTACCAGCCTGACGCCCCCACCGCCCTGTCCCCCGCCTCCCCCCAACCAAGCCCAGCTCGGCCCTCCGCCTTTGATCCCCTGTGCTGCCTCTCTGAACCCACCGCCACCCACTTCTGGGTGCTTCTGTGAGCTGGTGTGGGCTGGAGGGGCAAGGGTGTGGCCTGGGAGCCCTCCCTCCACCCCCACGGTATAAGAAGGCTGAGAGCAAGTAGCAGAGGAAGCCAGATGGATGGGTAGGGGAAGGGGAACCAGAGCCAAAGCCGTCAACGCGAGGCCAGGACCACCCTAGTAATAGAAAACTCAGCCCCGCGGGTGCTCTCGGGGTTCCTGGGAGGCTGGGACCTCGGGGTCCGGTCCTCCTGGCTCTTTTGAACCAAAGACCCAAAGTCACTTTGCCTCTCTGGATCTCAGTTTCCTCACCCATCATAGGGTGCCCATGCAGCGGGGGGTCCTGGCAGCGGGGGTACCAGGCTTCCAGCGTCACAGCTGCCCAGCATTCTACACACCAGTCACTTCAGACCAGAGGTGGTCTTGTCACTACATCCAGGTCTTTTCCTCTGCAGGCAGGGATGCCCATCTTAACAGATAAATGACCAAGCTACTCTTTCCCTGGAGAGGAATGCTGTGTCCTCCCCCAGCGCCCGCGGGCACCCTGCCCCACCCTGCCCGCCCAGCCCCCCCTATCGGCAGTGGAAACAGAAGCCGCCACAGGCGTGGCCTCCCAGCCCCTCCCTCCTGTACGCTCCGTCCTTGGCATCTGGCCTTGTCCCAGCTGTCCCACTGCTTTTGCTGACCTCTTCCTCTGTACGTCCTTAAACAGTGGCCCTTTCTAGGGTTTTGCCCGTGGCTTTCCTCCCCTCCTGTTTTCCGGCCCTCTTGCAGCTTGATGGCACAGCTACATCTGTATCTGTCCTAAACGCCCGGCCCTGTCTTCTGAGCTCCAGGATTGGTCAATCGAGTTGTCGGGGTGGGGGGCGGGGTGCTCTTTCCTGAGCAGGCCAGGTGCCTCCCAGGATGACTGCCCCTCGGGCGAGCGTGCTCAGAGGCCCCAGAGGAAGCTGTCTGCACCCCAGCGCATCCTTGCCCCCACTGCACTGTTCAGAGACAGACGGTCTTCCCCTCTCAAGGTCCGTGATCTGCCCAGACAGGTGGGCACATGTATAGATGCTGCATCCAGAATCTTCTCTGCAACCCCAGTACCACCTCCACCTTCCTGCTTCTGTTTTAAAATTTCCAGCAGTGAATGAAAGCTGGTCCCACCGAAGAGGGAGAAAAGTTCCCCACTGGGAAGCTTGGAGGGCTGACCCTTCCTCTGCCGACATCTGCTCTCTGGGTCCCGGGAGGACAGAAAGTCCCCATTCTCATTTGCCGGCTCTGTTCCCCAGCTGCCTGGCCCCGTTGCGGGGCCTCCGGTGTGGCTGTTGGCCGAGCTGTTCGGTAGGGCAGCTCCCTCGTGGGCACCCAGCCCCGCTGCCTGACAGGCTGCGTGCAAGGGGACAGGCCTGAATGACTGTAATATGAACCATGAAAGTGGATATTAAAGACTTTATTACAGGGTGAGGAGGCCTAATTGCGACGTTCCTTTCAGGAAGCAGGCGCTGATGAGTTTAAGTTGCAGCACCCAATTATTATAACTCTGTCAGCGCAGAGCAGGGTGGAGGCGGGGGCCCGGGGGAGGCAAGCTGGAGGCGCAATTACCTGCACTTCATCCAAGGCACACACCGCCGGCCTGGAATTTTAAAGAGAGATTGATTCTGCTCTGAGCTTCCCCCCACCGCTCACCACTGTGCTGCTCTGGAGGACGGATCCCTCTCTCTGCCTTCCCTCTCCCCGGGGCTTCTTACAGAAGATGCGGAATTCGTGAGCAACTGTAGGAGACCCCAGCCCTCCTCCCCACTACCGATCCCTGCCAGGAACACAGCCTCGTGTTGAGATGTGAGGTTGTCCAGGGCACCTCAGCGTCAAACGGTCCGGCTCTCATGTTTCAAATGAGAAATCGGACTCGAGAGGATGGGGGCCGGGGATGGGGACCGGCCTGGGTTACCCAGCTGCTAAGTGGCAGAGCAGGGCAGGATCCTTCTGGCCTGATTCTGGCCTCGAACTCTGGCTGCACGTTCCAGGAGATACGCCAAGACACGTGGGGGCAACTGCAGGCTCCTTAAGGAGAAGAGGCAGGTCTTGGTTTGCCTACCAGGCACGTGGGAGTCCGGGGGTGTCTTGGGATGAGCTCACAGAAGAAGACAGTGGAGTCTTCTCTGGGGATGGAAACAGCATCACCAAAACTCGTTGTCACCTTGCTCCAAGAGTACTACGTGTTCTACGGTTTCAACAGTCATGCGTTCAAAGGTTCTTCAGCCCTGCTGGGTGCTGGGCACTGCGGATGAAGGATACAAACACCGTGGTAGACAAGGGACTCACAGCTTAAAAGGGGAGACAGACTCACAAGCCTACTGGCGATTAGGATGCTGTACGGAGAACACTAGTAGGGACGGGCACACACACGTCACCCTCTTTAACCACATAGATGTAAGCGATCGCACATAAAGAGATCCTACAGTGCAGGCTGCCTGGTGCCAACTGAAAGGTGCAGGCTGGAAAGGCTAGAACGACTCAGAGATGAGCAAGCCCTGGTGGACTCACTAGAGAGGCAGGCTCCAACGGATGGGCGGGAATTTAAAAGACAGTGAAGAACAGGTGGAAGTTAGGACTGGGGAGAGAGGAGGTGAGTTCTTTCCCACCTTGCACTAGGAAAGTCAGTACCCAGAGTGCTCACTGCTTTTTATCTCCAGCCAAGAGCATCCAGGTCGCCTGTGCCATGGGGGAGGTAGATTAGCATCGTGAGTATAGCCGGGGGATTCAAGATGCTCCACAACAATGATGAGAAGGAGACAGCCGAAGTCATGAAGACCCTACCTCCTTCTCTTGAACTTGTGCATGCCCAGAGTCAACTTGCCTGATTAACGTTCCCCAGCCAGGGTGCTCAACCCAAAGAAGCCTGATTAACCAGATGTGTCCCATTTTCTGAGACACAGGTCAGGGGGTAGCATGGAAGAGAACAGGTGGAGTCTTTAGACATGCTGTCAGAGGTGCATGTGGAGGTGGATGGATTTGGGTAGATAGTTTGGGAGTTTAGGAGTAATATAGGGCTGGTGCTGAAATAATGGGGGTGTTTTTGGCTTCCGGATGACATGTAAGATGATGAGACTGGAGGAGACATCTAGAGAGAAAGAGAGATTGAGAGACAGAGAGAGAGAGGTGGTGGGTGGGAAACAGGAGAGACAGACAGACGGACAGAAACAGGTGCAGAGAGGAGGTGGGCACGCTGTGGCCCTCTGGTGGGGACAGGCGACCAGCAAAGAAAACGGGGGTGGGGGAAAGACAGAGGACTTTGATGCAATGGAGGTGAAGGAAGAGATGGTTCAGAAAAGTATGGTGTGTGGGATGGAATCCTGCAGAGACACCAAGGAAAATGAGGACTGAAGAGTGGCCGATTTGTCAGTGTAGAGGGTCCTACAAACCTTGTCTCAGCAGGCTCAGAAGCCAGTTGGAAGGGGTTAAAAAGTGAATGGACACAGCAGGGCACAGCGCCAGACAAATAAGTGAACCTTGACCCCTGCCGCATACCGTCCACACCTCAGTCATCACCAGCGGATGTGACCACACCCTGCACTATTAGCTTTTATGTGCAATCACTTACAGTTATGCAAATAAATCACAGGAAGTGGGGTTAGTATGAACACGTCTGTCTGGCACTTTCTACGTTGCATTATAATTGCTGGTTGACTTTTGTTATCTCCCACGTTAAGCTGTGAACTCCTTGAACAGAGAGACAGAATCTTGTCATCTTTTTATCTCCAGTGTAACTAAAAAATGGATCATAGACCTCAATGTCAAATCTCGAACTATAAAACTTCTGGAATAAAACATAAAAGAAACTTTCGTAACCTTAGGAGAGATCAAGATTTCTCATACAAAAAGCATTAAAAAACGGATATTACAAGTCACAAAACACAAAACATTTTAAATTCTCGTCTTCAAAAATACCATTAAGAAAATGGAAAGGTAGACCACAAACTGGGGGAAAAAAATTACAGAACATATATCTGAAGAAAGACCTGTATCCAGAATGGATAAAGAATCCTTACAACTCAATCATAAGACAATTCGATAGAAAAAAAAGAAAAAATTTTAAACAGAAACTTCACCAAAATAAAGGAGTACATGACAAGATGCTCAACATTATGTCATCAAGGAAATGAAAATTAAAACCATAATAAGACCACTATACAAACCTGCGAGGATGGTGAAAATTAAAAAGATATACTTATCACCAAGCGCTGATGAGGATGTGGAGCAAATGGAATTCTCATGCACCACTGGTGAAATAATCTGACCACTTTGGGGAAAAAATCTGGCAGCTTTTAATCAAACCAAATGCACACTTATTACATGATCCAACAGTGTCACTTCTATCTATTTATTTACCTAAGGGAAGTGAAGACACATCCAAAGACTTGAACACTGCTGTTTTTCAGTTGCTCAGTCATGTCCGACTCTTTTCGACCCCATGGACTGCAGCACACCAGGCCTCCCTGTCCTTCACCATCTCCCAGAGCTTGCTCAAACTCATGTCCATCGAGTGGGTGATGCCATCCAACCATCTCATCCTCTGTCGTCCCCTTCTCCTCCTGCCTTCAGTCTTTCCCAGCATCAGGGTTTTTTCTAATGAGTCAGCTCTTCGAATCAGGTGGCCAAAGTATTGGAGCTTCAGCTTCAGCATCAGTCCTTCCAATGGATATTCAGGACTGATTTCCTTTTCGATTGACTGATTGGATCTCCTGGCTGTCCAAGAGACTCTCAAGAGTCTTATCTAACATCATAGTTTAAAAGCAACAGTTCTTCAGTGCTCAGCCTTCTTTATGGTCCAACTCTCACATCCATACATGGCTACTAGAAAAACCATAGCTTTGACTAGATGGACATTTGTTGGCAAAGTCATGTCTCTGCTTTTTAATATGATGTCTAGGCTTGTCATGTCCTGCAGGTCAAGAAGCAACAGTTAGAACTGGACATGGAACAACAGACTGGTTCCAAATCAGGAAAGGAGTATGTCAAGGCTGTATATTGTCACCCTGCTTATTTAACTTATATGCGGAGTACATCATGAGAAACACTGGGCTGGATGAATCACAAGCTGGAATTAAGATTGCCGGGAGAAATATTAATAACCTCAGATATGCAAATGACACCACCCTTATGGCAGAAAGCAAAGAAGAACTAAAGAGCCTCTTGATGAAAGTAAAAAAGAAGAGTGAAAAAATTGGCTTAAAACTCAACATTTAGAAAACTAAGATCATGGCATCTGGTCCCATCGCTTCATGGCAAATAGATGCAGAAACAGTGGAAACAGTGACAGACTTTATTTTGGGGGCTCCAAAATCACTGCAGATGGTGACTGTAGCCATGAAATTAAAAGATGCTTGCTCCTTGGAAGAAAAGTTATGACCAACCTAGACAGCATATTAAAAAGCAGAGACATGACTTTGCCAACAAATGTCCATCTAGTCAAGGCTATGGTTTTTCCAATAGTCATGTATGGATGTGAGATTTGGACTATAAAGAAAGCTGAGTGCCGAAGAATTGATGCTTTTGAACTGTGGTGTTGGAGAAGACTCTTGAGAGTCCCTTGGGCAGTGAGGAGATCCAACCTGTCCATCCTAAAGGAAATCAGTCCTGAATATCCATTGGAAGGACTGATGCTGAAGCTGAAGCTCCAATACTTTGGCTACTTGATTCGAAGAGCTGACTCATTAGAAAAGACCCTGATGCTGGGAAAGACTGAAGGCAGGAGGAGAAGGGGATGACAGAGGATGAGATGGTTGGATGGCATCACCAAGTCAATGGACATGAGTTTGAGTAAGCTCCAGGATTTGGTGATGAACAGGGAAGCCTGGTGTGCTGCAGTCCACTGGGTCTCAAAGAGTCAGACACAACTGAGCAACTGAATTGAATTGAACTAGGTTTGTCATAGCTTTTCTTCCAAGGAGCAAGTTTCTTTTGATTTCATGGCTGCAGTCACCATCTGCAGTGATTTTGGAGACCAAGAAAATAAAGTCTGTCACTGTTTCCATTGTTTCCCCATCTATTTGCTGTGAAGTGATGGAACCGGATACCATGATCTTAGCTTTTGAATGTTGAGTTTTAAGCCAACTTTTTCACTCTCCTCTTTCACTTTCATCAAGAGGCTCTTTAGTTCCTCTTCACTCTCTGCCATAAGGGCAGTGTCATCTGCATATCTGAGTTATTGATATTTCTCCCGGCGCTCTTTGTTCCAGTTTGTGCTTCATCCAGCCTGGAATTTTGCATGATATACTCTGCATGTAAGTTAAATAAGCAGGATGAAAATATACTGCCTTGATGTACTCCTTTCCCAATTTTGAACCAGTCGGTTGTTCCATGTCTGGTTCTAACTGTTGCTTCTTGATCTGCATACAGGTTTTTCGGGAGGCGATATGATTCATTCAAACCCCAAACTAAAAATAACTCACTCAGTTACCAGCAGAACGGATAAATAAGCTGTGGCATATCCACACAACGGAGCTCTATTCAGCGCTGTTAAGGATGAATTGCTGATATGTGCAACAATTACATGACCCTCAGAAAACACGCTGGGAGACTTTCCTGGTGGTCCAGCGCCTAAGGCTCCACCTTCCCAATGTTGGGGGCCTGGGTTCAATGCCTGGTGGGGGAACTAGATCCCATATGGTAAAACTATGAGTTTGTATGGCACAACTAAAAGCATGAGCTCGCATGCTCCAGATAAAGACCCTTCGTACTGCACAAAGATAGAAGATGCCGAGCGCTGCAACCTAAGGCCTGGTGCAACCAAATAGATGCTTCAAAAAACATACTGAGTGAAAGACCCCAGATACCGGAGAGTACCTGCCCTAGGATTCCATTTACATGAGATTCTAGAAAAGGCAAAACTATCTACGGTGACAGAAAGAAGGCCAGAGGTTGCCTGGAGCTAGCAGTGGGTGTTGAATTTGTCTGTAAATCGTCATGAGGATACTTCACACTGTCCTTTGGCTTTTGTGGTTGTGGTTGCATGGTTGTATGTATTTGTCAGAGAGCAAACTGGAATTCCTGGCTGGCTCAGAGGTAAAGAATGGTCTACAGTACAGGAGATTCAGGGGGCATGGGTGGGTTCCATCCCTGGGTCAAGAAGATCCCCTGGAGAAGGAAATGGCCTTTCCTTTTCCAATATTCTTGTCTGGGAAATCCCATGGACAGGAGCGTCGGAGCGCTACAGTCCATGGGGTCACAGAGTTGGAGGCGACTGGGCGACCAAGCACAGGCCAGCTTGTGCCCCAGCTTCTGGGGGAGCCGTGTTAGAGGCCCAGCTTGGCTCTCCCGGCTGGTGAGCTGAAAGTGGGGGACCCTATTTTCCTCCCACAAGGGGCCTTTGTTTGAGGAGCTGGGTCTCGTGCTCCTGGGTTGTACGAGCTCCTGAAGGAACCTTGCTGCTCTGGGAGGTGCTCCAGCTGTTTTCATTCCTTCTTCATTAGCCAAGCAAGCTGAATATGTCTTGCTGCCTGCAAATCATATCTCCATAAAGATAATTTTTAAAAGGGAATGGGACATAGTGCACTATGTAATTTCCAAGTGTGTGGGAATATGCACATCTCCACGAGCTCATAAATGCAAAGAAATAGCCAGAAAGATCACACCAAAATGCCTGTATTGCTGACCTCTGGTTAGAGGTAAGGGGAAAGGACTGTGATTGAGGTAAGTGGCCAGAGGGACTTCAGCCTTAACTCTGGGGCTTTAATTTTTCAAAAGGAGAGTGTCCACTCATATTTCCTTACACTTAGATTTTCAGGAGGCATGGAGAGCTGAGGTGAGCAGAGTTTGTTCCAGCATCAAAAATCAATTGCCTATCTTTGACCTGTTTGGATCAGCTAGTCCCTTCTATTATTTATTGAGCATCTATGTTTCTGGAAACATATGATGAGACAGGGTTCTTCTGTTCTTGGTTTCAGCCCTTCCTTCAGCTCACCCTCAAAGCCAGAGAGCCAGTCTTTGACACCCATCATTAAATATCTGGGGGACCGACTGACTCAAATTTTTAAACCTCGCTTTTGCTGGCTCATAATAGCATCTGCCACACAGCCCCCCTGAGGGATTCTGTGAGAAAACAGAGGCAATGAACATGGCCTAGAGTTTAATAAATAAGAGCTGAGGTTTGTGTTTTATTATTATTACCATATTTTATTGATTTTTAAGACAGTTTTTTCATACTTTAATATTTCCAGAATTGGGCTCGTTTTACAATTGCTGTCGCAATTTATTTGGCAGTGTTTTTTTTCTTTGTTGGTCTATAAAATAATGGCGCATCTTACAATTGCTGGTGTCTTAGATTATAGGAAATATGGTGATAGCATTTTGCCTGTGGCTTTCCTGTGAGGCTCTGTGGATATTTAACCAACATTAGAAACAGGGAGAAAATCTCATCCTCTTCCCAGCTGAGGGAGAAAGAGAAAAAGCAGGAATGATTTAATTAAATCATCACCACCAGTACCCCAACAATAGCGTGTTCCATCTGGCTCAGCTGTCACTTTGAGGAAGGCTCAGCTGCCAAGGAACTTCCTAGGTAACCACTTTCTGGATATTTGCGACCTTGTCCCTGGATGGCCAAAGCTGGTCCCTTGCTCTTTGGTCAAGCAACCTCCATCAGCCTCTTAAGCTTCCCCGCCTGCAGGCTTTCCTCTGGAACATCAAATCATGAGTGTCTTTGGGGAGGTTTTTATCCTTTGGCTCTGTCCCCTCTCCCCCATGCCATGGCCATCTGAAAAGTCTGATGCCACTGTTGTGACATTTACCCATCATGAACCTTTCTAGTACATCTGATGGGTTCTCAGTAACAACCTGAGGCTAACTTCTGCAGAAAGTGATTGCCTTGGAAAGAAAGCAGGAGCTCAAAGCCCATCCTTGATGGGTAACTACGCTGAGAAAATGGAGGGGAACCACGGAAAGGCAGATGGAACCAAACAGACAGGGTGTTGCTGTGTGGCCGCCTTGCCCTTCCCCGTACTCACCCTCCGGGCCCAGGGTTCACTGCTGTTGCAGTCACTACCCACCTTCCCCATGAGCCTGCATCCATCACTTCCTCCACACTCAGGTTCCCTCTGAGAGCAATGAATGGCTTGACTCCAGTTGTGTGAGCTTGCCCAACTTCCAGGGTGGAAAACGGAAACGCTGGTCACCTGCCACACCTCCCAAGACTCAGAGTGGGGAATTCTTGTTGCTTAGGAAGGGACTACAGTTGTTCCAGACAGTTAACAAACGGCCAACCTTCACTCCATTTGTTTCTAGGAATGCGCGTGTTTTCATCACTAGGGACTGACTCAGATGCCCAACACTCAGAAATGTTTCCTGTTTGCTGCAATTTTGTCTGCAATTCAGGCAAGCTAGTCCCCCTGGGGGGAGGAAAGACTTCTTACAGTCCAGCCTGGTGTGTTAAGGAGCTCCTTTCCATACTCAGGGCTAGCAGAGAAATGGGTCCTCTGCACCCCCTAGTTATCCTTCCTGAAAAAGAAGAAACTATAGTGTTTTATTCTGTTACCTAGAGTGAAGTCCTGGAGGAGGAAATGGCATCCCACTCCAGTGTTCTTACCTGGAAAATTCCATGGGCAGAGAAGCCTGGCGGGCTACAGTCCACGGGGTCGCAAAGAGTCAGTCGGACACGAGTGAGCACATAGAGTGAAGTAAGTCAGAAAGAGAAAAACAAATATCGTATGCTAATGCATATATGTGGAATCTAGAAAAATAGCACAGATGAACCTATCTGCGGGGTAGGAATAGAGACACAGACGTAGAGGAGGGACATGCGGACAGAAGTGGGAAGGGGAGGGTGGGCTGAACTGGGAGATGAGAACTGATGTATGCACATTACCACGTGTGAACTAGGGAGCTAGTGGAAAGCTGCTGTGTAGCGCAGGGAACTCAGCTTGGTGCTCTGTGATGACCTGGCTGGGTGGGAGGGAGGTCCAAGAGAGGGGATGTAGAGCCGATTCGTTTTGTTGTACACCAGAAACTAACACAAGATTGTAAAGCAATTACACTCCAATAACAAAGCTACCAAAAAAGATCATCTAGAATCATGAATCGTTGTTTCATTGCTAAGTTGTGTCTGACTCTTTTGTGACCCCATGGACTGAAGCCCCCAGGCTCCTCTCTCCGTGGGATTTCTCAGGCAAGAATATTTGAGTGGGTTGCCATTTTTTTCTCCAGGGGATCTTCCTGACCCAGGTATCGAACCCGTATCTCCTGCAATGGCCTGCAGATTCTTTACTACTGAGCCACCTGGGAAGCCCCAGAATTATGAATTACCGTTTGCCAATAGTGATGCCCAACGAAAGCAATATTTAGAGAAATCAAGACACCTTTCTACCTTAACTGACTCTTCACTTATCAATCACAGTTAAGGTCCGTGGTTCTCCAAACAGCCTACAGCTTGTTAGAAATGCAAATTTTTGGTTTCCTCCCCCAAACCAGGCAAATCAGACACTCCGAAGTGAAGCCCCCGAGGTGTGGTATAATAAGGCCTCCAGGTGAATTTGACATGCTGAATTGAGAACTGTTGGCTTCATCTTGACCTTGACTCCCTTGAGAATCACATGAGGTGCTTTTAAACTATTCAGCGCCTGAACCTCACCCCAAACCAATTAAATCTGCCTGTTGAGAGAAGAGGCTTTTTCTTGTTAAATTTTCCTAGGTGACTCATGTATAGCCAGGGCCGTGGGACAAAGATGGAGCCCACGGTTATGTAGGAGTCTTAACTCATGCTCATCTCTTAGCTCCCTTTTGAGAGTAGATGTTTGTCTCCACTACCGTGAGATTTTTGAAACTGTCTCTGAGATTCTCCCTACTTTTGACAAGCTCTTTCCTGCTAAACTGATCCATCTCAGCAAAGGAAAATCCAACCCATCCAGGGAAACAGCGGCTGTGAGCAGTAGCAGGAAGTTGCCATGTACCTCCTTCCCAGCGTGGAATTCCTGGTGACCAGTCTTTGCTTTCTCTAAAGATGAGTTTTCATGGTGCATTTTGCAAGCATGCCCTCTCCCCCTCCCCTAGCCTGAATCACTGGCAATCAGAAGAGCCAGATGTTGCTTGGGTTAAAAGCAGATGCTATTGTTTAGCACCAAGATCCTTCTCCCTCCGAATTCGGGATCTTGCCCGCTCCCTGGCATCTTTTTCTGCCTCGCAAATGAGTTCTGTTTCCCTACTGGGGGAACACGGCCGCAGGCAGCTTTAGGATTTCCTCATTTTCCTAGTGATCCAAGAGGAAAGAGGGCGTCAGTCACCAGGTCTTGGTGTGAAAGATCCCCAGAAAGTCTTCTCATGGTTTCAACACAGATCAAAAGCCAGGACTGGCTCACTCCCAGGAGCTGGTCCGTGACCAGGTTGTAGAGAAGGTGTGCTAGAAGACACACCCAAAGCTGTTATAGGTCAGTAAAGCCTTTAACCCCTTTTAGGTCGATCTGTTTTACATAGCTGAGTCAATACCTGTGTTTTCTTATGCAGACAGACACTTCCTTATAAAGGTCAAGCTTCCCAAAACTTTAAGCTACATCGCCGCACAGAAAGCCTGTTCAACAGACCATTTTAAGCGGACAGGGAAGTGGGGGAAGAGCTCAAAACCAGGTCTTTTGAAGAACTGTTGGAAACCAGGATGTTTAACAAGGAGCAGAGAATGCTGGGGGCACCAGCTGCCTCGTGTTAATATTCAGACCCTTCAGGCTAGAGAATGTTAACTAGTTCTGCATGGCTTCCCATGCAAAATGATTCCCTAACTGGCCACAGCTTGAGGTCTGAATTCCTTGACGTGGAGTTGAAGCCCTGCTTCCGCTTTCCAGAGCCTTCCCTGAGCTCATCTCTGGGTTCCAAAGGAAGCCAGTGTCAAGGGAATACTGCATGAGACTCTTGTTAAAGGCTCAAGACAGACAATTCAGACAACTTCTTGGTAGATACTGAGCCCAACTCCAACAAAGACAAAGACGATTGAGGGTCTTAAAGGAGTACAGAGAGGAGACGCTATGGGGAAGTGGGGAGGGCCATTCTGAATATGGATTTGGGCCATACTGCATTTTCTTGGGGAATCTGGGCACGGCTTCTGGGGAAGCTGGGCACAAGTTTGGTCCAGTTTCTAAGCACAGTGTTTGGGCAAGTGCTTGGTGCCTCATGGGAGTTCACAGTTCATTGCAGGCACAGGAAGTGAGGATCCTGGGGAGGGCAGGGGAAACGGGATGTCACCTCTGCCTAGCGTGGTGCCCAGTAGCAATATCTGATGGATGGAAAAATGAATGTGTGCAATCATGGTCTCTCATCACCCACCCAGAGAGCACTCCTGTCGGGGCTGGATTCAACCAGCCTGGACTCAACGTGTCAACGTGTTTACGGTCCGTATGGCGGTGTTTTAGAGGCAACGAGACACAATGCAAAGAACCTGGGCTAGATGGAGTTCCGTTCTTGCTAGGTCGTTACAAGTGCAACTTCGAATAAGCTCATTAACCTTGCTGAGTTTGCATTTTCTCAGCTCTCAGATGGGAGTAATGGCAGTGTCCAGCTATTTGGGTTGATGGAGGAATAAATGAGATTTCACAGACCGGGCATCTAGTCTACTCTAGGTAAGATGCTTGAGAAAACTTACTTTCCGCTTCCCCTAAATGGTTGTAATCACTTTATCCTGTTCTGTTTGAAGATGTGAGTTGTTGCCCAAGTGTTTTGGAAGACAGAGTGAATGTCTCAGCTGCACGATGTCATTTATAATGAAAAACTCAATAAAGGCTCTGCTTTTTGGTGAGCAGGATTTCTGAGGTCACTCAGGTCCACGAGGCCACGTTAGACATCCATCTCTCTACATTTGGACCTGCAGGGCAGGGTTTCCCCAAGAGGGAGCCATATGACCAGGGTCACCTGAGGATCACAGTCAAGCCTGACTTCCAGATCTCCAGTCCCTCCTCAGAGTCTGGGCATCTGGGTGTGAACCAGCTGCATGCAGCGATCCTTCTGTGCTCTGAATTTGGGGTTGTAGGATGAGGCTCAACGTATGTCCATCAGGGCAAGGGTATCCCCTATCACCCAGAGCATCAAAGCCTTGCCAGACCCCATGGCCTGGCATCTCCCTGAGGTCGTGACCATCTCCAACCTTGGGTTTCCCTCCTCTTAACCTCTGTAGACTTCAGTTTCCCCATTTTCTGAATGACAAGAAAAGCACTGCATTTTTGTTCTGTGGAGTCACCAGCTGGGTTCAGTCTGTTCACTGAAAGTCCTGAGTGGGGACGCCATAGGCTTGACCACCCTACTCCACACGTAACAGGTTCTTATGAAATGCTGGTCCCCACTCCCCCTGTGTAAGATTTCAGTGAGGGTGGAGAGGACGTTCGTAAACCTTTGCTTCTCAAGCATGGCACCTGACCCAGAGCGCTTGCTAGAAATACAGAGCCTCACTCTGGCCCTGACCTACCGATTTGGGTCAATTGCATCTCACAGGATGCCAGGCGACTCATTTATCCACATTTGCAAGTCTGAGAAGGCCTGGCTTGGTATTCCACAAATGGTAGTTCTTTTTACCCAGTCCCCTGACAGAGCTTACAGAAGAAGAGCTTAAGCAAAGCATAACCCATCTAGATTTCCTTAAAGTGCTAGTCACTCAGTCCTGTCTGACTCTTTGTGATCTCGTGGACTATAGCCTGCTAGGCTCCTCTGTCCATGGAATTCTCCAGGCGAGAATACTAGAGTGGGTTACCATTTCCTCTTCCAAATCTTCCAGACCCAGGGATGGAACCCAGGTCTCCCACATTGCAGGCAGATTCTTTACCCGCTGAACCACCAGGGACGCCCCAGATTTCCATAAGGAACAGTCTAAAACCAACTTCAAAGGCCCTGGCCCTGGGGCTGAGGCTTTCACTCTTATAAGTTTCTAGGAAGGAGTTGTAAGCTGAGAGTAGAACCAAGAAAAGTTCTAAAATTACGGGGTTCCACACCATAAGCAGAGGTAGACTTGGTTTAGTCTTGCTGGGTACTTTGGACAGCCCCGCTCAGCAGACTCAAGCTCATCAATACTTCCAGGTTCTGGAGTCAGGGAGCTCACCTGTTACTCCCACCACTCTGATATTCGGGCGGGGTGAGTCATTGGTTCAGCCTGAACCAGTTGTGACGGTCTGGCTGGCAGAGCAGCCCATGGCCCTGGCAGAGGGGGCTGATCGGCGACAGCTCCCGAGGGTTGACGGCCCACTGGCAGTGCACAGGATGTTCCCACCAGGCCCTGCAGCATCCACTGGGTGCCCTCATTAGCACATAGCCCCTTTCAGTGCCAGCCTGCTGGGGGTGGCCATTCAATTTCCTTTATCCTCAGAGGCAGTGCCCTGGCTGGCTTCACTGAATTAGCCCTGCGGGGCTCAGAGGGAACGCTTCACAGAGAGCCCTCCCAGATGAACTTGTAACATTTAATTACGGAAGCTGGGATATCGCAATGCTTAAAGCCATTTACAAAGCCTGGGAGCTACAGAGCATTCCTACTCCTGTGTCCAGGGAGGCCGGGGCAGCCCGTAGATCATTAGCCGCTGAGAAAAATCTCAGTTTGCGTATTAAGGTCAGGAAATTATCCTTTCGATTTCCTCACTAAATGGCCAATGTACTCATCTTGTGAAGAAAGAGCAATTCTGAGACTCCAAGAGGATGCAAAGACCTCCAGAGGCCATTGGTCCAGGTTCTCATCTCTAAGCAGCTTGACAAATTCAGTCACCAGATAAAGGCCAAAGGCACAAGAGAGACAAAAACTCCCATCATTAAGGAACTCCTAAATGAATAGGACAATAGACATAAGTGCCTAGGAGTAAGTGCAGGGTAGACGGGGAAATTAACGCAAGCTTTGGGGGTATTCCAGGAAGGCATCCAAGAGGAGGTGTCCCTTCCTTGGGGTTTTGAAGAACAAAGGGGAGTCATTCTTGAAAGTGAAGGAGTGGGTGGGCATGAATAAAAGACATTTCAGAAAGGACGCTGCTAGTTCTGCAACCTGTAGGAACAAAGTTTCTTCTGTCCACTTGCTTCTCTCTCTGGAAGATTCTCTCCTGCTTTGCTCCCTCTGGGGTTGGAGAACTGGTCAGCACCTATTCCTTAAAAACTTTATATTGTAAACTCCTCAAGGGCTTCTTTTAGATTTCCAGCAGCATCTGAAAGGGCTGAGCCCATCCTAGCAGAGCTCATAATGGAATCTGCAAGCAGAGCTGGAACCCTCAACACCCGGATTCCAGGTCCCTCTCCCACCGGAGCCAACTTGTGCCCAAATTCTAAACCTTCCGAAGTATGATTTTTTCCCCCATCAATTTAATCCTCATAGAGTTAAGAGAATGAGGCAGGATGAGTGGATTTATGGCCTTCAATGAATTTCAAGATGAATAAGAACAATCACAATTCAAGTCAAATTTCTGGCCAAGGACTTGATCCCTTTCAAGTAAAGAGTGGGCTTGGCCTGCCGGCAGCCACAGCAGCTCCTTAATGGAAATTTAAATGCTAGAAGCCAAGAGTCTGAAGCAAACATCTGGGGAAAGCCGCCACCTCTGAAGCTAATTTTGTGACAGCTCTTTCGCTGCAGTGCCTTGGGAGACCATACATGGCTTTTAATTACTCACAAAAGCTAGAAAAGTTCCTCCTTTTAGACCCACCCTCTATTCAACCTCGGCTTCCCAGGTGGCCCAGTGGTAAAGGGTACACCTGCCAATGCAGGAGAGTTGGACTCGATCCCTGGGTCAGGAAGACCCCCTGGAGGAGGAAAGAACAACCCACTCCAGTGTTCTTGCCTGGGAAATCCCATGAGCAGAGGAGCCTGGCGGGCTGCAGTCTATGGAGTCACAAGAGTCGGACATGACTGAGTGACTCAACAGACAACAGCTACTACAGTCGCCTGCACTTACCACCTTCTCCCCCAGCTCCCTCTGCCCCTCTGGGTGAATCAGCTATTTTCCCATGACCCAGAGGAGGATAAATGAGGGGTTCAGGGGGTCAGGGATTTGCCTGCAGTTGGTTAGAATAAAAGTTAATAGCTGCCAGACCCCGAGGCCTGCAATGAAGGGGGCTGGAAGACGCTTTGCTGATGCTCTGTACACGGGAGCTGGTCCTGCCTCCCTGCCCGCACATCTGGAGGAAAGAGAAACAAGAGCCCTGTCCTCGGGAGCCTCCAGGTTCAACAGGAATCAATGGCCAACAGGGAAGACGAGAGCCCCTGCCTCAAATGCAGGTCCAGCCCTCTGGATATCTGGGGAGGCTCCCTTTGGGGTTGGCGGCTGAGCCGAGGCACAGAGGGCACAGCATTTAAGGAGGTGACAGAGGATGAGCTGGTTGGATGACATCATCAACTCAATGTATGTAAGTCTGAGCCAACTCTGGGAGATTGTGAAGGACAGGAAAGCCTGGCGTGCTGCAGTCCATGGGGCTGGAAGGAGCCGGACACTCCTGAGCGACTGAACTACTTTACTCGCTCTTAGGGGCTGCACTTCCTTGCATGACCTTGACAATGAGTGCCTCCTTATGTGTCCGGGGTTGGGGGGGGTGCCTCTTTTGCCCCTGCCCTTCCCCTAAAGGCTACTCTCAGTTGGGGGAGGGGAATGGTTTCCAGATGCAAGAACAGTCTCCTCTTTGAGATGCATAAGGCCATTCTTACCTCAATACATCGGTAAAGAAGTGACTCTGGGCACAAGTAACCTCCCCTCTGTGAGGGACCCGGCCCTCTCATGGCGTCTCACACCATCTTTCTCCCCCAGCCTGCCACCCCAGCCGCTTCTTCAGTCTCAGCTGGTGACTCTGCCTCTTTCTACATCAAGTGCAACTCGTCAGGAGTGTGGAAGGAGAAGGGGAAGACCCAAGTCCTGTGGGAGGAAGCCCGGGTGGTGACGCCCTCCGCCCCAGGCAGCCACCCCTGGTCACGGGATGGTGCCCGGAACTCCAGCCTATCTAGCCAGCCGTGGTGCCGGCACCTCTCAGGGGCAGGGTTCAGTGGTCCAGCCCTCCCCCTCCACCACCACGCTGAGCATGGACGCCAGATGGGCATTCAGAAAACACGTGGTCTCACACTTCGGAAGTTACAGTCTGAACCCCCAAGACAGAAACGTCTCTCAGAGGTGTCGGTGGAACGAAACCAAATCTCTACCAAACCTCCTTTTCTGGCAGGATGTCTGAGAAAATCCAAAGGAGGGGCTCCTTCCTGTGCGTGGGGGAGAGCTGGCGCGGGGGAAGGTCTGGTCTGGTCATCTCGGGCCACCTGGACCTGAGCCACTGAAGATGCTCCAGAGGTGCGGTACCCAGCACCCTAACGACCTCGACTTCCTGGCTCCCTGCCTTCCTCAGGGGGCGACTTGGAGTGGGATGAGGAGAGGCATCTGTCAGCGATGACTCCGCGTCAGCTCGCAGACATGCACTCCCTCTGGAGCTTGGGCAGAGTAGAGCCTCGTGGCGTCGTGAATGTCTGGCGTCTGGCGCGCTATGGCTGTTCTTTGGCTTCAAGGTACCTGCCAGGAACAGAGTGAGGACTGGTGAGCTGAGAAGGTGCAAGATTGCAACCGCGCTTCTATCTCTCCTGCCTTCCTGTATCCTCACGCTTTGCATCTCCTATCAAGAGATGAAGTCTACCTCCCACCTGCATTGGTTTCCCAGGGCTGCTATAAAAAAAAAAAATTACACCATAGACTGGGTGGCTTAAGCAACACAATTTATTCTCTCGTGGTTCTGGAGACTGGAAGTCCACAGTCAGGGTATCATCAGGTCCAGGCTCCCTCCGAAAGCTCTAGGGGACAATCCATTCCTTGCTTCGGGTGGATGCCATCAGCCTTTGGTTTCCTTGCTTAGAGCTTCCTCACCCCGACCTCTGCCTCCAACTTTCCCGTCTTTCCCACCGGGTCTGCCTCTGTGTCTTTTTCTTCTTCTAATAAGAACTCCAGTCATTGGATTGAGTGTGTTAGTCGCTCACTTGTGTCTGATTCTTTGCAACCCCATGGACTGTGGCCCGCCAGGCTCCTCTGTCCATGAGATTCTCCAGGCAAGAATACTGGAGTGGGTTGCCATTTCCTGCTCCAGGGGATCTTCCTGACCCTGGGATTGAACCCAGGTCTCCTGCATTGCAGGTAGGTGCTTTACCATCTGAGCCACCCAAGGAAGCCCCACTGGATTGAGTGCTCACCCCAAATTCAGAATTATCTTGTCTGTAGCCTTAATTACACCTGCATGAAATCCTACTTTCACATAAGGTCACATTCTGAAGTTCCAAGAGGACGTGAACTTTGAAGGGATGCTATCCAACCATCCCGAGTCTGATCTGTCCTTGGGTCTTGCTCTGGCCGATAGAACATGGTAGAAGTGACAATGTTTATATATAAGGCTGTAAAGCTTTTGCTCTTGCCCTCTGAACCTTGAGACCACCATGGACAAGCTCATGGAAGATGAAGCACAGCGTGGTGAGGGGGTCGCCATCAAGCCATCCCAGTGGCCGGGCTGAGGACGCTCTGAATCAGACAGCTCCTGGCTCAGCCACCCAGCTGAGCTCCTGAGCCCACAGACGTCTGGTTCGCATTGGTGAAGACTCCAGACCAGCTTGAGCCCAGCCCTACAGAATCAGGACTGAATACGTTGTTATCATTTGAAGCCACCAAGCTTGGGGTTACTGGTTATACAACAACAGGTGACTGGGTTCCAAGATGTGACTGGTTCCAGGTCAAGGCAGGGAAGCAGATGCCATTTCTGGGGGTCTGCTGAGTGTAACAAAAACTAGTGGCTTACGATCTGGGCCATCCACTAGTGACCTGGCTGCCCAGACATCTTCTGAGCCACCCTCAGAAACAGTCACCGATGCTGCTGAACTCAACCAGTGTATTCACACCGCGCACCTCCCAGCATCCCCCTGCTGTTCGCTGAACATGGAGCCACGCACACGCTGGTGCCTATTCAGGGTACGGAGGTGACCGCGGTGATCACAGCAAACACCAGAGTCAAAGCCACCTAGATTCAGGGGGAAAAATGAGTCATCGCGCACCAGCCTCTCCATCTTCTGGAGCGTAAGGAAAGGTCTAATCCTCCCGTGCCCCAAAGTCACGTGGACACGGAGAAGCTGCCAGTGTGAAATCGCAGAGATGGGACCCCCTACCTGGCCGGGGCCACCGATTAAGAGTCCAAGAGCCAGCCATCAGCGGGAACCTTGAACATGCTGGCTGAAATTAATCACTTGCCTTGCAAGGGTATTTATTTTCTCCTTTATACCTGGAGAGAAATGGGCCGTGAACTGGAAATTTCCAGAGCAGTAGGCTGAACTTTTTGTCTGAGTGGGAACAACTTTCTTTTAAAGTGCAACCATTTGCTCTGTTCAACTCCACCATTAAAGGACAATGGCCAATTTTCTGTGGACCTGGGATGTCGGTTTTGCCTAAAGAGTGAGTGAGCAGGTAATTTACTAACCTGGCTGCGATTGCCCGTGAAAACAGGTTATTTAACAGGATTTAAATACTGTGCTCTGAAGCTCAACAGCAGTGAGGAGGCAGCTGGAGAACAGGAGCCGGGTCTTTTCCTCCCAGTTCTTAATGACTGAAGACGGGAAAATTGGGAGTGACAGATTACAGACATGCAGAAAGGGACAAGACAGAATCAGGGTCAAAGAGACGGGTGGGATGACCCCAATCAAGAGAGGGTGCCTGCTCTTTTTAAAGTGATATTAAAACAGGTGTGTGTTCATTCAATTGCATATCCACCAGTTTCATTCAACAAGTGATTTTGTTAAGGGGTCTGCTGAGCTCAAGGCTCTCACATTGGTGTTAAACCAAAGCAGATGGCAATCTTCGGGGCTTCCTGGAAGAGGCATTTGCAGGCAATTCTCAACCTAATTTGTAACACTTCTGCCGATTGTTCCTTAGCATCCTCCTGCCCTCTTCCCCTGAACCTGTGGCTTGTTAAATGAAGGCGTGAATAGAGTATGGAATTAGTGCCAGGAAGTTATTTCCTCTGTTTACTGACTCGGGTTATTGTACACTCAGTTTTCCCATCTACAAAATGGGAATCATTACGCCCAACTCCAGCGATCATCTGCAGAATTAAAGAAACGTGTGGGTAGGTCTTCCCGCACAATATCAAGCACACGTGAGATGAACACAAGTGTCCGTTTCCTCTCTCTTCCCAGTCGACCTTTGCCAGGCTACACTGCTCTCTAAAACCTGCCCAGGAGTTTGATTCTTCCAGAAGGCTTGCTGCTGCCTTAAAGTTGCTGAATTAGGGGGGACTCTGCCCTTAATAGCATTTGGAGTGGCCCTGCCCTAAATGGCACGGAGTGGTGTCTCAGAGTGAGTGCTGGGACCAGACTTTCCTGGTTCCATGACTCAGGGGTTGTATGAAATTGAACAAGATATTTAACCCTGTGAGCCTCGGTTTCTCATTGGAGTCACAGTAGATACTTCCCTGGGCTCCCCTGGTGGCTCCGTGTCAAAGAATCCGCCTGCCAAGGCAGGAGACGCAGGTTCAATCCCTGGGTTGGGAAGGTGCCCTGGAGAAGAATAGGGCAACCCACTCCACTAGTCTTGCCTGGAGAATCCCATGGACAGAGGAGCCTGGCAGGCTACAATAGTCCATGGGGTCACAAAAGCTTAGGACATGACTGAGCAACAGCAACACGCTTCCTAGGACCTTCAGGGTTAAACGAGGTGGCCCATATAAAATGTGTCCTGGGGGCCAGGCTCTTAGTACACGTTAAGTAAGTGGCAGCTGTCAGCCCCCATCTCTATGACCCATGACCATGAACGAGGGCTGTCTCCTAGAGGATGAGAAGGCTATTCCACTACTGCCCTCGATAAAGACATCTTTGTCTTTATTTGAAAAGCAGAATCAAACCACTGCTGCTAAAGCCCACCCCAGCAAAGGCGCTGGCTGCCTCCTTGGCAGAGCCTCGCACCTTCCAAGCAGAAAGAGTTTTACATCCAGGCTTAATTTGCCCAATCGCTCCACAACTTAGGCTCTTCCAACACACACAGAGAATTTAAAGAGAGACTGTACTGGCTGAGGGAGCGCAAAATGCACGATGATCGATACATAGAACAGGGGAAAAACGTCCTTCCCCACATGACTCGAGAATGAATTCTCTGACCTCTTTCTGTTGCAGCCTCACCTCCTCTTTCCGTCCTGCTTACTCTAATTTCAGAATGACTTCTTCTTTCCTTGCAACAGCACTATCTGAGGTAAATTGGAGGTGGGCAGGAGGAAGCCAGGGTGGAAGAGCCATACAATACCCCAACGATACACTTTCCAAACCCCAAATCAGGACCCACAGCCTGAGAGGGTTTGCGTGTGAGTGTATTCCGGAGGTGGCAATCTGAGACTTTCGGTTGCTGAAATATTGGTATTTCAGTGGTTTATGGGCATAAAGGAATAGTGTTCTTGAAATCAGAGCTGTTCTAAAAAATCCAGGGTGCGTGGTTACCATGTCAGGTCCAGGGAATCTAACGTTGAATTTTTCAATTTCCCGCAAAACAGGAAATCAGAAGCAAGTAACACACAACAGTGGGAATCTCTGGGGGCCCACTGAGAGTTAGGCTTGTTGTAGGAGATACAGTCCTCTATCAGAGTTGCTCACTGCCCTGGATATCAATGATTAGGCATTATTATTTATTAATTGTCACTAACTATTGGCATACTATTTGCCTGATGGATATCTCCCCAGTTTTATCCTGAGCTCCTTTTTTTTTTCTGTTTAATATTTACTTTTATTTTTGGCTGTGCTGGGTCTTCATTGCCGAGTGGGCACGGGCTTTCTCTAGTTGCCAAGAGGGCAGCGGCTACTGTTCAGCTGCAGTGGCTTCTCCTGTTGGGGAGCTCATGTTCTAGCCCACGGGCTTCAGCAACTGCAGCACTCAGGCTCAGAAGCTGCGGCTCCCAGCCCCGGAGCACAGGCTCAAAGACTGTGGCTTACGGGCGTAGGTGCCTGGGAACATGTGGGATCCTGGTTCCAGACCAGGGATGGAACCCACGTCTCCTGCCTTGTTAGGTGGATTCTTAACCCCTGGACCACCAGGGAGGCCCCTATCCTGAGCTCCTGATAGCAAGAGCTCTTCAATGTCACACTCTTAGTGAAGTCTCAGTAGATCTGCTGAATGAATGAACACAACTTTATCCCTGGAATGTGCTCTTCGTCTTGGAAGGAAGTAGGCAGGAGAGGCAGCACTGAGAAATCTTCTCCTCCAGTTGGGTTCATGATGGCTCTCTCGGCAAGTGGCTGCCACATTGGAGGAACCAACAACCGTGTTGAATTGCATTTGGGGGGGCACTCAGCACCCACCCCAGATCCCACAGCACCACATGCTCAAACTCCATCTGTTTCCTTTCCTGGTTCCAGCAACATAGCCCAACCTATACAGAATCCAAAATGCGGTGGGGACAAGGATTCGACAGGCTCACCCCCCACTGCCCCACCGCAGTCAGCAGGGAGCGGGCAGTCAGCGCTCTCAGCCCCAGCCTTCTCGCTGCATCTCCTTCCCATCCTTGGGTTGGATTAACACCCTTGCTCCCTCCTGAAGTTCTGGACTCCTCTGTGTCTCATCTCCTGAGTGAGCTGTCGATATCCATCAGTGGTGATGCTCCAACCTGCCCCATATTAAAAAGGGATGGGCGGAGGGGGAGGGATGGTTCTGGAACACAGGGTGCGGTGGGGAGGGGGAGCAGAGAGGACAAAACACGTAGAATTATTCTAAAAAGCAATTATATTGGAACATGATTATCAAAATATTATTTTTAAAGAAACATACCAAACCTGTAGCAATTTGTAGTTTGAAAAACAAATGCATGGTAATTCATGTGCTCTTTCATTAATACATTAATCTTGTATTTTAATATAGCTCTAGCTGCAGGCCTAATAACTACTGTAATTTCAAAGTAGCGATGAGCATAAATAATGTTTTGAGATACCTGCCAGGGCTGTAGCATGATATGAACATATCTGTGTTTTCTGTTGGTGCAGAAGTTTCAAGGGCTGCTACTATTTCTATGGTTTGTCACCTATATTCATAGTTAAGGGAAATGATCACTTTTATTTAAGGTTAATGAAAATAAGGATGTATGTTTTCCCACTCTGGTTCACAGAGCCCCTGAATTCTATCATGGCCCAGAATGCAAGCCCCATCAGGTCAGTGCGTCTTTCGTGGCTTACACACAGCATCTGTTTATTTATCCCCCAGGTGTGTCTGACTCTGCGACCCCTCGAACTGTAGCCCACCAGGCTTCCCTGTCCATGGAATTCTCCAGGCAAGAATGTAGGAGTGGGTTGCCATTTCCTTCTCTAGGGGGTCTTCCCAACCCAGGGATCGAACCCGGGTCTCCTGCATTGCGGGGGGATTCTCTACCATCCGAGCCCCCAGGGAAGCCCCTTTCCTAGTCATGTCGCAGAGCCCCCTTAGCCTTTGGAGGCCTCAGGAAGTGTGGGTGGGGGCAGGGGTGATAACCATTCCCACTCATCGTGGAATGAACCAACACTCCACCTTATGGTTTATCTGCTTGATTCAAAATAGATGCCAAGCTCCTGAGGACAAAGACATGGGCGGCTTGGAGCTCTGGTCTACCCCCAAGCAGTAGAAATACCTGTTCTTCTGAGTCCAAGGTCACAAGCCAACAGCCAGAGAGGGCGTCTCTCTATGTGTCTCTATCAGCTCCTTCATCGGCTCCCCTGGGACCCTCCCTTCCTCGAGCCCCCCCATGCCCCAAGAGCTGCTGAAGCTTTCCACCATACTGGGGGATACCCTTGGGTCCTCTTGCATTCTTCTCGAAGCCACACCCATGACACAGAGCCCTCAACCCCTAGAGGCTCAGGGCTGGAGAAGACCTTAGTCTCTTTAGCCCAGCTGTGTCACTTCACACTCAGACAAACGGGCTCCGAGATGCTGAGCAGTTTGCCCAGGGTGGTCAGCCAGGCAGCCTCGGACATAGGCTCTACACCATGTTCTGTGCTTACCTGTCCAACGCTCCTTCCATTCTGCCCTTGAGAAGCTGAGGCTGGAGGATGGGCACCCTCATCTCTGAATGGGCTTTCTCTCCTGGTAACAGTTCTGTTTCATCACCTGGAATGGTTAACACAAGGCATTTTCAGGGACCCCTGTCTGCCCGCTGCAGGAGCAGACCTACTGCCGGGCAACCCCTGGCTCTGAGCCCCCACGGGGGAAGGAGAGGAGCTCCAAACCCCTCCCCGAGGTAGAAGGTGGGTGTAGGAATTTGGGAGAAGCCCAGAGACAGGTATTGTCTCAACCCCAACCCTCTTAGGGAATGGCTGCCCAGCAGGAGGGGCTGGACTCCAGAGTCCGGTGGGTGGAGTGTGGTGGGAAATGGGGAGAGTGCCAGGGCAGCTTGGCACTGCGCTGGAGCAGAAGGAGGAAGGGTGAGAGGAGTTCCAGGCAGTTGGGCATGTCACATAATTACAGGAGAAAAATTAGGCCAGAGCCTGGCTCTCTCTGCCTCTGTCTGAGTGATCATCGCCCTTATTATAAAGCAACTAATTATTAGCCTGGCTCATTAGCAATTATAAATCTCTAACTCCAGAACTTCATTTAAAAAATGACAAGTTAGCCCTTAATCATTTTCCCAACTGCCTCAATCACGCGTGATGTTAAGGGACCCAGTTCCCGTGGTCCTTGGGAGCCGTGCTGGTCCTCAGGTACTGGGATGGGTAGGGGGTGGCCCCTGACTTGTTCCAGAAACCTGAGAGTCCCTGCCTGGTTGCAGTCAGACATCCTAAGATGTGGGAGGGTAGAGAAATAGTGGCAGACTGTCCTCTCCTCCCGCTTTCCAGTAAAAACAGAAACCATACATTTATTAAGCATTTCTGTGCACCAGCTGCTTGGCCTGCCTTGTCAGGTTTAAATCTCTCCGTCATCATTGGAGCTGGTACCGTTCATCCCCATTTTACTGACGTGGAACCTAGGTCATGACTTCTGTCTCATAGGTTGAAAGCCACCAGCTTGGGGAGTAAACCCAAGGTGGCCTGACTCAAAAGCCATACCTTTAACTACGACGGCAGGTTCAACCAGCATCCTCGAGGGTGGAGAGACCGGCTCTGATTAAGGAAGAGTCCTCGGTAGGTGATGACCAGGGACGTCTAAGCCCAGATTCTCCCCCAAACTTGCTGGCCTGATAGAGCCTATTGGATCCTGGTGTCTCTTATCAGTACCCACGGTAGGTGGGTAGGAGGAAAGAAGGAAAAACCCCTCCCAGTTCCTAGTGCTGACATTTTTCATTATCCTACACGTGGCTTTTCTAGCCTCTTTCTCCTTCTCCAGTCACTCCACCCCTCACTGCTTCTTCCTCTTGGGCAGTACCTGGAGGATGCGATGACGTCGAAGAGGCTGCCTGAGAGCAGTGCAAGGTCGCATGCCCCTTCCCATCCTTTGCGGCTTTCCTTCTGGTCTGAGGGGCTGCCTAAGCCAAGAAGAGCTGCCTCCCATGGAAGATCCAGAGGTGGGAGAGCACGAGAAGACAGACCCTGAGTCCTCAGACCTACAGGAGGGAGGACACGCCCGGCTGGCTTGTGAGACCCACCACGAAGTCAGGCTGGTGTGGTTAAAGGAGCCCAGAACAAGAGGGGCCAGGGGCTTGGCTCTACACCAGTCAACGGTGATGGTTATAGGGGGAGTGTTTCCCCACCTGCAAGGTAAGGAGAATGGCTTAGACAGTTCTTCCATTGCTGACATGGATGGACGTTCCAGTAAAGAACCTTCTGGTCATCACAGCCAGCAATTCAAATAGTACCTACATTCCGCGGTGGGAAGCTCATACTTTAAAGCATGCAGGTCACAAAATTTAATGAGTGATTTCCATGACCCTGTGTATCCGAACCCATATAATTATATGGCAGCGAAGAGGATGGGGAGAAGCAGACAGTCATAAGTTAGAAGAGTGGGTGCGAGTTATTCACACCATGGGTTAAAATCTAAGGTCTGTAAATTACAAGGACTCAAGTGGTGAATAGCTTAAGATGAGCAAGTCCCACCAGGATGCCCGCAGAGTCTGGAGGAGGTCCCATGGAAGCCCATTCCTCTCATCCTACAGACCTAGGAAGGCTTCCCAAGGATGAGAACCCTCCAAGTCAGGGCCAGCTGAGCAAGCAGGGTGGGTGTCCAAACGTCCAGTTCACAAGGTTCAGTCATTTGACTGGAATGTCACCAGGAGAGAAGTCCTGGGAGGATGGGAGAAGTCCTTTGATAAGCAGCTTGAGGAGGGTGGGCACGGTTGAGCTGCAGCGACCATGAGACTGCTGTGTAAGGAGGGCGGTTACCTGCAGGACTTCTGCATCCTTGGGGGGCATGTAAGCCTGGGGTCAGCGGCAAGTTGCCACAGACACTCATGATACAGGCTAATGGTCCTTAAATGCATTATGTGTATTAACTCGTTTAACTTTCATAACAACCCAGATATCATCCCCATTGTATAGATGGGCAAACTGAGACATCCAGCCTAGGAGCAGGTGAGTCAGGATTTGAACTAGATGGTCTGGCTCCAGGGTCCCCTGATCTTCACCACTAGGCTCTGCTGTACCTTATTGAGGAAGCTGAGCCCTGCTTGGAAAGAGGCAGTGAAGGGGGCTTTTGCGGCAAAATATTGGCTTTACACTGTGTTAATACAGGCGGTATCTGCCAAGGTGCCCACATGCCTTCATCAGAGCCTACTCCCCTCCCATGAGATGCTCCTGGGGACGAGGGGTCCCGAGAGAAGTGAGCTCCTGGTAGGTCTGGACCATCCCTGAGTCCTCAGCTCCCAGCAGCACCCTAGCTGTCTGGGGACACAGGATGACATGGAGCACAGCGTCCTCTGCTGGCTGGAACAGGAACGCATCCCAGGACAGCCCAAGCCAGAAGGGAGCCCGAGCTGATCGGCCCCCTGGAGTGATGTCTGTTAGACGCTGCAGGAACTCCTGGGGCTTCAGGAACAAGGAGAAAGTGGGGGAAAGGATAAAGATGAGATGGCCCCACTGCTCAGCAAAGATGTACCCTGAGTTCACGCTGACACTCCTGGGGGGTCTTCACCTAGGCCAGGGGTCGGTGGACCTTCTTAACTGTCTCTCAAGCACGGGCACCAAAGGTGACCTCCACCATGACCCCACTGAATGGAGTGGGGGGGTTGCTGGTGTTGACAGTTGACCCCTAGAGCTTGGTGAGAGCCACACAAGTGATCTTTGAGGGTTTAAACGACATCAGTGGGTGAGCAGGGCTTCCCTGGTAGCTCAGTGGTAAAGAATCCGCCTGCAATGCAGGAGACGCAGGTTCGATCCCTAGGAGCTCCTAGAGGAGGAAAAGGCAACCCATGCCAGTATTCTTGCCTGGGGAATCCCGTAGACAGAGGCGCCTGGCGGGCTACAGTCCACGGGGTTGCAAAGAGTTGGATACAACTGAGAGACCTAACAACAGCGAGTAAACAGCAGAGGAGAGGCTCTGAGCTGGTCAGGATAAGCCGAGTGGGCCGAAGCGGACCTGGGCGGCCTCTCCTCCGAGAGAGCTCTCTGTCCGCAGTGGTGTGCAAGAGAGGCTGGGCAACCCCCTGGCAGGAATCAGGCACTAGATAGAGGAAAGACCGCAGCGTGATAACCAACAACCTGATAAGGTAGATTCCATCCACCCATTTTCCCCTAAGGAACCGAGAGGTTAAGTAACTGCCCAAGGTCACTCAGGGCTGGGACTCCCCGAGGGTTGAATCCAACTGCAGAACCCAGGCATTTATAGCTGTTCTAGCCACTCCTCTGTACTCAAAGGGTGTGGCCTGCCTCCGCAAGCTTGGGTTTTGCTAGAAGACCCTCTATAGCCCAGAGGCCCCAGCCCCTTGCCACTCCCTCCCCCACCCTCACCCCAGGCCTCTGGCAGGTTTCATTTATTAGGAAAACATGGGGATGGTATTCCCTGAGTCAGGGCTGATCGGGGTCCAGCCTTTCTTTTTCTCCTGGGCTCCTCCCTGAAGCTCTGAACCCTCACCTCCAGCAGCAGACAGGGTGCCTCTCCCAGCTTTCAGCCACCCATGCTGTCAAGTTGGGCTTCTAGAAGCCACGGCAGGTGATGCCTTCCTGCTTGGGAACCTCTCAGCAAACTGACAGGTAATTGGTCCCTAAATCCCCTGGGGAGACACGGGGAGGATGAGGAAAAATTACGGCTGTGGAACTGAGTCTTAAAAATTATATCACCTTTGCTGACAGCGTAATTACTCCTTTTTCCTGAGATTTAGTGCAAATCTCCAATCCTTAAACAGTTGAGGGGTATTTTAAGGCTCTGCCTTTTCTATTCTCTCCTTCCCCTTGGCCTGAGGAGGCTGGTTTCCTGCCATGTGCTGTCTTCTCTGCCTCTCCTGGGACACGAGGGACCTGGGCCTAGTGATGTGAGAGGCCACCCAAGCGGGAGGCGGTGATGGAGAGAAACCCGGGGCTAGGGGGAGAATCTTGCCTAGCACTTCCTTCTTGGCCTGCTTGGAGTGGGCCCCGGGTGACCCCTGCCCACCTGTCTGAAACTCCCTTAGTTTCCAGAGCCCCTCCCCCAGCAGAGGCGGCCAGTCCTCACCTGTGGGCCCTCAGTCCACAGCAGAGGCCCCCTGGAGGCAGAGCCCACCCTGGCCCGGGTCTCTGCGCCTCCTGGGCTGAAACAGGTCTCCAGGGTGGAGCAGCCTGCAAGTTCAGAGGTTCCATCCCATCTTCCCAGCCCAAGTGGGACGGATCAGTGGAGACACACCCCAGCCCCGGGGCCTCTTGGGGTGAACTGCCTGCCGTGGTGGTAACTCACTCACTGATGCTCTTCACAGCTTTCCTTCCTCCTGTCTCACTCTCCCCACCCCCTCACATACTTCCTGGATCGGCCCCCAAGTAAACTACCTGCACCTAAACCCTCATCTCAGAGTCTGCTTTGGGGGGATCTCAGGCTGAGACCCCCTCCCCCAAGGCTCCGGCCGGTTGCTGTGAGGTCACCGACTTCTGTTTGGAAGCGGGCATTCTCTGAATAAAGAGGGATGATTTGGATGGTCCAGGGGCTCCAGTCCCATCAGCTACAATGTTTTACAGATGCAGCGTCCCTTTTTCCAAAGGTAGGGGGAAAGGTTTGGAGACTTGAGTTCTAGAAGCCGCAGATGTCAGTATCCCTGGGAGTATCGCCGTCCCTCCCACCCCTGGATTTACATGTGAGGGTCCCTCCGGCATGCACAGCTAGGATGGGGAGGGGGATCCTCATGACCCTGGCTCTCGGTAAACTCTCAGTAAGAGCTGACATGGGATTCAGGCGCCGTGGGGGATAGATGCGCCAGTCTGTTCCACAGTACAACGGGGCCAGGAACCAGGACTCCGAGATTCTGTCTTAACGTGGCTGTCAGCCAGTGAGCAGTCTGAAAAGGGGTCAGAGGAGGAGAGCAGATTATCCGGGGTCAGCACCGGCAAGGAACGGATCCGCAGCTGGGAAAAGACGGAACTTAGGAGGGCTGCAGAGTCCACGGTCAAGGGCCAGTTCGGGGAGATGAGACAGCACGCGTGGGCCACCAGACTCAAGCCGGCTCTAGGAAGCATTTTCGACAACCCGCAAGGTTTTGCTGGAACTCCGTGCCCACGGGGACTCTCCGGGGAAGACAAGGCAGGAGAGAGTCAAGAATTTGTTTCCCAAGGCAGCTAGGGTTATGCCGACGAATCACCAGACAGAAACCCTCCCGCCCTTAGACCTTCTCTTCCTGGAATCTCCGGGAGCCCAGGAGACCTCCTACCCCAGGGGGGCGGAGGGGTGGCAAGCAGGAGCTGCCCCCCAGGCTCGGCTCGCCGACACCTCCACGCAGTCCCATCACCACCACCGCAATCCCCGCCTCAACAAGCACGCTCAGCACAACAGCTGGTACCCGACACGCTAATCTCCCACTTCCTGTAGGAGAATACGAATAACTCACATTTCTTGTGTGCTTAGGGTTTGCTCAGCCGTGTTGTGAGCGTTTTACAGACATTAATGGTTCAGTCCTCAGAGCGATAGATGAGGAAGGTGGTGGTGAGATCCCCGCCTTGTGGACGAGCAAATAAGCACGCGGAGTTCACAAGTCACGGCAGAGACAGGGTCTGAACTCAGGCAGGCCGGGTCCAGGGCACATACCCCCCACTGTAAACGCCCTTGCAGTCAGTCTTGGAAATTGGTATCTTCCCTCGTCCACTCCAGTACTCTTGCCTGGAAAATCCCATGGACAGAGGAGCCTGGTGGGCTGCAGTCCATGGGGTCGCTAAGAGTCGGGCACGACTGAGCGACTTCACTTTCACTTTTCACTTTCATGCATTGGAGAAGGAAATGGCAACCCACTCTAGTGCTCTTGCCTGGAGAGTCCCAGGGATGGGGGAGCCTGGTGGGCTGCCGTCTATGGGGTCGCACAGAGTCGGACACGGCTGAAGCAACTTAGCAGCAGCAGTTCTTCCTTGCTTCTCTTTGTTTAGACTGTGGTATGATGGTTAATTTCGTTCCAACCTGACTGGGTCACAGGGTGCCTGGACTTCTGGTCAAACCTTTTTCCAGGTGAGTGTGTGAGAATTTTCTGGGCAGGATTATCATTGGAGTCAGTAGACTGAGAAAAACAGATAACTTGCTCTAACGTGGGTGGGCCTTACCGAATCCCTGGGAGATCTAAACAGAACAGAAAGGCTTGAGTCAGAGGGAACTCCTCCTGCCGTGGACTCACTCGAAATGTGGCTCTTGCGGGGTCTGGAGCCTGCTGGCTCTGGGCGGGAACTCACAGCCGTGGGTCTCCTGGTCCTCAGGCCTCGGGACTGGGCTGCAAGCACATCATGGGTTTGCCTCAGTCTCTCAGCCTCTGTAATTGTGGGAGCCAACCCCGTATAACAGATCTCTTTGTGTAGACACAAACAGATGCACGCACGTGTGCACACACACATATACACTGCTGGTTCTGTTTCTCTGAGAATCATATCTCACATAGTGGGATTGTGCTCTTTGCCTCAGAAGCACCAAAAAGGCTCAGCTTCCTGGGCGATATCACCGCTGTTCCCATCAGTGGGACTCCTGCCCTGGAGACGTGTGGCAGGAAAGAACAGCGCAAGGTCTACCTGCAGTGACTTCGCACCGGCCTAGGCTGGACTGATCGGAGCTGGCCCAGGACATAAACACCCAGGTGAAAACAGCCTTTCCTGCCTCGATTCTTTCTCCACTGCCTTAGTTATACCAACGAGCAAATGAGGAGAAAATCCACTGCATGGAGGTGGGTGCTCAGCCAGTAAGTCGTGTTCAACTCTTTATGATCCTATGGACTGTCTCCCGCCAAGCTCCTCTGTCCATGGATTTCCCAGGCAAGAATACTGGAGAGGGTTGCCATGCCTTCCTTCAGGGGATCTTCCCAACTCAGGGATCGAACCTGTGTCTCCTGCAATTCCTGCATTGCAGGTGGATTCTTTACCTCTCAGCCATCAGGGAAGCCAGACTAGGAATCAAACTGTTTCTGAGCTGGTTTCCTACAAGCCTTTGAGAAGGTGCCTACAACTCTAACTCCATTTGTGATGAGAATGCAGTCCTTAAGCACATTCACAAGCCAGAGAGAAAAACTGCAGGGGGCCTGGCCAATCAGCCTGAGAAGGGCGGTCCACACGGCCTCTGTGCCCCAGCTTCAGCACGGAGTTGCATTAGTGCTGTGGCGCTGGGAGTGAACCCCAAATCCCCAGCCAGGCGCACGTTTTATCATCCGCCCTTCCACCCCACTGGCCACATCAATGGCCTCAGTGACTGGTGACATAAAAAAATCACTCAACCCCGAGCTATAGGACTCGTGCCCCAAGAGAAGACAGAATTTAAGGGATCAGAGCACCACCGCCCCACCCCACCTCCCTCCTCAGACCCAAAGTGGGTGAGTTGAAAGCCTCTTCTCTGGCAAGGGTGAGCAGTGAGAGTCAATTTTCTGGCATTGATCCTTGGGTTTTTCATTTGCCAGGCGCGTTGCCGGGAGAGGCCAGAGAGAGGCATGAACAAAATGAATTTGGAAGGCCTTCCCCTGACATTGCCCTGGGAGCCGAGCCGGTGAGGTGCAGAGACTCAGGGCGTGGATTCAGGGGGCTGTGTGGCCAAGTTGGGGGCAGCTGGGCGCCGGTATGTTAGTTTTTGCAGGATCGCTGGAGCCCAGGGAGACGCAGGAATGGGGAGGCTGTGGGCCCACGTGGCTGGAGCCGAAGCTACAGGGCTGACGTCAACACATCAGAGCACTTTGTACCTAGGAACAGGCCTCCCGAGCCCTGCCCGGCTGCCCCCAGCTCTGCCTCCCCACCGCCCCTCCCCCCGGCCAGCCTCTGTCCCCTCCTCTGCCCTCCTCGCTGCCACTGGCTGCAGCTAGATGGTCTTTCTGGTGGATGCCTCCTCTCTGGTCAAGGGAAGTCCTCCACGGAGATCTGCAGCCACCCGCACCTCCTGAGCAAGCCCGGCAGCTGCCTCTCCCTACCCTCCTCCACCCCCCGCCCCATCTCCTGCAGGAAGGCACTTCAGACCAGCCTGAGCACACATTTGATCTCTGCTATGGATGCTGTCACTCGCTCAGTTGTGTCCAACCCTTTGTGACCCCCATAGACTGTAGCCTGCCAGGCTC